>NC_060140.1:85482584-86100084 GCF_021461385.2 Schistocerca piceifrons
AAACTTCTTCAGATCTTTGTAGGCGCATACCTTGAATTTTGTTGGTTCTAGAATTTGTGAGTAAATAACAGCTTGACTGTGGGATGTTTGTGATGATACATGATCCTTCATAAAGTAACACTCACTTGCTGTTTTTTCGCTTGCGCTGTGAAGATTTGCAGTGAGTTCTGAGTAAAACATAATTTTCTAATTCATAATTTTACGTGATTTTGAGATTCTTGTCATACTGCAATTTTCTAAGATGTGCTTGACGACAAAGTGCAATTACGACAGATCTCACCATTTCTTTGTAAGATCCTGCTTGTCTTGGAGATTTTGAAATAAGACCTAGCCACTCGTTGCTTTCTGGAACATTCAACATCAAGTTTGGAAGAGCGTGTGGTATGTCATAAATAGGAAGATGGTTCACTACCTGCTGAAACAAATCAAGATATTGCACCCAGCGAATGCATTGATTGTACGTGTATATGCATATGGATCCGTTTATTTTATGATATACTTGTTCACATGGATTGGCTTGCGGGTTAAAGTGTGATATTAAAATTATTTGTATGTCAGTTTCTCGTAAAAACTCTCTCCATTTGTAGTCAGTGAAGTAAGTTGCATTGTCTGTTAGTAACACCGTGGGTTTTCCTATTGTAGGAATGTAATTATTTTAAACTTATTTTATAATTACTGTAATCACAGTGGACTTTGCTGCATTTATCTTTACAAACGTGGAAAATGTCATATAACGCAATAACATACTTGGTATCCATCACAGGTGGTCAGGTCTGGATCGGCAACATCAACAGTTACGATTTCAAGTAATTTGTTCGCCAAAATGGAGTGCAGTTCACTCTTATTAGTTTTGTTGATGGACTTTACTTTCTGACAGATGACAGAAGAGCTTAGTAATCGATGTACTTTTCGTCCCATATTGGGAAAATAGCAAAATAGGTTAAACTTTCTTAACACTCTGTAGTTTTCTAATGCCCCCAGGCAAGATGCATATAACTAATGAGCTTATCTACACTTTCAGACAGTATGAGTACACACCAAGAGTTTGAGTTGGGGTGCCTTTTACGGAACAATACGTTATGGCGTATGCTATAATATTTTCCAAATTGCTTGCATTATCCTATTTCAGCTGTGCTCTCACTTCATGCCATTGTGGATCTGCTTCTTGTAGTTCTCTCCTGCTTCTGCTCATATTAATATAGTGTTGTCAGTAGTGTTTGTCTTTCATGAGTAAAATGCAATAGTCTATTACTTGTTGTAATGTTTCTGCATTTTCGTTTAGACTTCGTGGCAGTCTAGACATTATATCAGCTGCAATGTTTTATTTTCCCACTATGTGATTTATTACAAAGGAATATTCCTATAAGAACAATGCCCATCGTGTCAGATGCCAGCGTAATAATCAGCACAACATCAAAGAATTCAAAGCTTGGTATCAGTATATACCTTTATGTTTCTATCATAAATGTAGCAACAGAATTTTTTGAATGCACATACGGTTGCTAATGTTTCTAATTCTGCTGCTGAATAAGAACCTTCGCATTCACTGAGTATTCTGATTGCAAATCGGATCATTTTCACTTCATTCTTACCTCATTCTTAATCAGCCTGAAACAGACACAAGACCGAACTTTGTAGGAGGCGTTTGCAGCGAGACAAAAATCTTTGGTCACATCAAGATGACATAAGATACCTGAATTAACTAACACTTTCTTGTTTCCGTTAATATCATTTGTGAATCGCTGTGTACAAAGCCATAAAACGTTCAAAATAAACTCAGTAATGCTGTGGACTTTAATTGGTCTGGAACGAAACGCCGATAGGAAGAGCAGAAATTGAAAAATGCTTTTAACTGCTTCTTGGTGCTTGGATATGGGAAATTCTTGATTGCACTAATTTTACCAGGATCTGGTTGTATTCCTTGTGTGGATATTACATGGTCTAAAAACCAGATGTTCTCTCTTGCAAACGTAGATTTTTGTAAATTTGCTGTTACTCCTGCTCGTGAAAACTTCTCTAGTGTTCTTTCTAGAATCTGTAGATGTTCTTCTCAAGTGCTTATTCGTAGCTGCATTACATTCACATCAGGATGCTGTGTTCTCCAGTCACCTTGGACCACATGACTTCGTGTGTTATTTTGCGAACTATTCTGGTTTTTGCTGTTGTTATTATTATTATAGGTGGTCCTATTCCCAGCCTAATTATTATTGTTGTTTGTATGGTACCACTGCCATTGTCCGTTTCTGTAATTATTTTTATTGCCATTATTATGGCGGTTACCATAGTAATGGTCTCCATTATCATTCCTGTCTCCATTTCTGTTATTTCGCCTGTTATAGTTACTACTGTATCCTGGATGGAAACGGTTTTCATTCTTACTTTTCTTATCTGGCGGATTTGGTCCATAGTTCTGAGCAGCTGGATTCGCATTTTATGCCTGATTAGCCAGTACTATACAGTTTACAAAACTTTTTTAGTGTGATTAGGTTGGCTGTACTGTCACGACTGTGCCACGATAGCTGTCTGACTATTGTTATTGCAAAAGGCACGTTAGTTCTCCTGGTTCAGTGAGTCGAATACAGACATAAGTATTCCATATTTGTGTTGGGAGCTTTTACAAGTTTTTCATATATCTCAAATAGTAATTTTGCGTTTAGAATTCACACCTTACGCTACCTACACGTGGATTAATGGATTCTAGGCCAAAAACCTGTTTTCTTAACCTTTATTGAAAAGAGTCTGACCAAAATTTGTTCAGAAAAGCGCGTTCAATTTGTTCGGAGTCGATAGTTTTCCGCAGTTTCGGTTACCTCACTCTGTATGTAGCCTGCTATATAATTAATCTTTTGTTGATCTTTCCAAGTCATAGGTGAGACTGTTTTGAATGATTTAAGAAAAACGACAGGTTGAAGAGCCTTTTTTTCCGGAATGAATACTTGGAATGGATGATGTTTTAATAAACTCTCGTCTAGTAATACAGTTGAGAATTTAGGAACTGCCTCCAGGTTATTCAATAGGTCATTAGTGGGGACCTGAGTGCCACATACATTTTCATTAACAAACCTTTGTGCAGTTTGCACATAACTGGAACTTTCATGTGTGGGAGCAAACATGGATGAATAATGTGTTACATTTGAGAGGTTCCATGCCCTCTTTTGCATGTCACCTCTCTTTTTCATCAATTTTATTGATGTTCTATGTCATTGCACGGTGGTAACAGAGCGAATAAGGTTATTGTAATTAGAGTATTTACACTGAGAGCTCAAAAAGTACTTTTCATTTGATTCCTATGCATGTTGGGTTACTTCCCTGTGTGCGCGGCGAGCATCGGAGGACGCGGCACACTGCATATCCCGTTGGGGGCTGTACTTCCCCGAATTCTGAGGGGTTCGTAGAATAGGCTTAAGCGCCTGGCGGAACGACTGACGTAGGTCGAGTTTCGCCTATTGTATGCAGTGTCGCCGTAGTTTATGTGTTTACTGTTCGACTCGTCTGGAACGAAGACTCCTGGCACCTAAGAATGCTGGGGCTGGCCTTCAGTTAAGTAGTTTTAATTCGACATGGTACCACAGTACTATAGGTTTTAATTTTAATGTTGACTGTTCCTTACTCTGGCATGTTATAGTAATTTTAAGCTTCTGAAGAAGGCTAGATTAATTTAGCCGAAACCTGGTAAAGACCAGACAATTTGCACAACTGAGGCTGATTCTTCAAAACATTACTCCTGGCACTGACTGACTGCATTGTCCTCTTGATTCTGAGAATACTTGTGGACCGTGCCCTGCTGGGTGTGACTGTCTGGCGCCAGATGGCTGGTGGTCAAGGCAGGTTGTTTTCGTAGCCAGTCAAACACCAAGTTCGTGCCCTCAGCTGAATAGCACAGGCATGATTGGTCATCTTAAACTGACGCTAGTTGACGTCATAATACCCTGCTCCAAATTGGAGGGAACGGTCGCTATTGGCATCAATGATGTTCTGAGACAGTGTGGGGGAATTTTGGAATCAGAACTGAATGCTGATTCGCGGTTATCGAGGATGGTAGGGAGTTGAGCTATGCTGGCTTCGATCTTGCGTTGTATGGATTCGGGATCTGAGTTTCTTCGGAGTCTGACGGTCTTGCGATTTAGTCGCACTTTTTTCGGCAGAACTTAGAATTCTCGGACAGCGTTCAGGGCCAGGGGTTGAAACAGAGTTGCTGCACACCAGAAGTCGGTGCCTACATCATCAGAAAGCTGCCTACCGACGAGCTGCTACATATTTCAGTATTGGTAAATTATTTTGCGACTCTGGCACTATAGGACCTATCAATTTTATACTGAAGTTCTCAGCAGCACGCGCGCTCGTTTTGCCACAAGTCCATCTTGCTTGTTTCTCCATGTGATCCCATGTGAGCTCTCACTACTAATCGCGATACTGCAATATAGTCGAGAGAGTAATATTTGATTGATTAGGACCTCCACTCATTATCGTCAAGCTATTGCATCACAGAGAGTAGGAGCCCTTGTTCTTGAGCCAACTCTTATTCGCATAATAGTTCAGAATACCCTATCCTTTAACCTACTGTTTGTGTTGATGATCATGTGTCTTTATCTTCTGATGTATAATAGATCTCATTGTAATATTTAAGCCGCATATCATTTCGTAGGTATATGCAGAATCCCATTTCCTGTTGTTCATTATGATAAAGTTCTCTTTTTTTCTGTGAGTATATTGCGATTTTTATTAATTATTGTGAGTGCGCACTCCTTATTTTACCAACTAGCAGTGTCCATCATCATTTCCCTTCATTACCATTGTGTGCATAATTAATTACGTGGTAGGTAAGGAGTGGGTCGAGTGCCGTCTCGTTCTCATGCAAAATCCGTCAGAATTAAAGAGGTACAAACTCTTCTTCACCCTGGCACCTCGCATAATATGGCGACCCTTCCCTTGGTTCTATCCTGTGACCGTTGAGACACTGTCAGTACTTGATTGATGACTTTTCTGTTTCAAGAAAAACATAATAATTAATTTTCATTGTTGTAATTAGATTTCGCGATAGAAATATTTTGCGGCACGTATGTAAAAGACATTGATTTTGTTCACTTATTTAGTAATTTCATGTTGGTTTTTTTGTGTGTTGGTTGATGTGTGTGTGTTCTGTACCACATCGTATTCAATTGAAACTGACAGTGTTGCTACAGTGTTGAAATGATTTTGGAGGGATTGTCTTATAGACATTTGTGGGTTAAATTTTTTTTTAGTAGTTGAAGTGGACCAGTGCAATTTTTGTGTGAAGTGTTTTATGGTGTTTCCGCTGATATATTTTTGTTGTTGTTGTTGATATTCCTTGCATGAATGTTCGCTGCGGCAGGGTGCGACTGTTGTCGAACGCATCTCAAATAAATAGACTGCACACGATAGAACAGGATCAGGGTAGTAACAGGACTGAGCCAGATGAAGAACTGTTGAGTTTTCCTATGGGACGGAAGATGTGGAACACAGACGTTTGACGCGAATCGGAGACAGACCTAGAACAGGAGGATCTGAACGGTGAAATCAGTGAGAAAGAAGGGGAGGTAGAAGTGAATTGGCATGTGGAGGCTCTTGGTTATATAAATAAGAACACAGATGAGAACATACCGAGGAAAATTCGGCCTCAACAGTATAACAGTGCTCAAGTGTCTAGAGTAACATCTCCAGTTGGTGAAGATGGGCCTAGTCAGCCAAAGGATTTATTATTAGAGATTTTGGGGCTGGTAAAGGACATAAAGCAGAGCCTAGAAAAGAGAATGGATGAAGTAGAGAATAAGGTGAAGAGTGAAATAGCGGAGGATTGGAGTAGATTAGATTAACACTAGTTCCATGGATCATGAATACGATATTTCGTAATGATGTGGAACGAGTCAAATTTTCCAATACATGACATAATTAAGTTAATTTAAGAACATAATAAAGTTAATATAACAACTTTTTATTTTTTTGTTTTTTTTTAATTTTTTAAAATTTTTTATTTGTTTTTTTTTCTTTTTTTCTTAAGACTAGTGTCGAGGCGAAGAAAAGCGCCGTTGAAGCCAAGAAGGAAGCATAGTTAGTTGGGGTTGAAGCGGCTGTCGCCAAGAAGTGGCAAAAGCCGCAAATAACCATGCAAGATTTGGACACGTCAATGCGGTAGGAATTGCTGCAATAAAAGCCCAGGGGAAGGAAGCACTTGCGAGTACGATGCAAAGAATGGGGAGCGTTGAAGAACGTGTTGCGGTTACCACCCAAAGATGCGAAAGCGTAGAAGAACGTGTAGCACGCCTGGAACGCCAAGTACAAATTGGTACATCGTGTACAGAGGCGACGACTGGCGGATATGGAAGTGTGGCGCCAGACGGCGGCCCACCGTGCACCGGCTCAGCGCGAGGTAGTGGACTGCGAAGCGTGCACAGCAGCCCAGGGAGCGAATGGATGCAACATTACAGCCCGGTCGGAACAACTAACGCTCAGTTCCAGTATCATTATGGGGCAGGATGGGGCAGGACTATGTAGTCACAGCACGTACCAGGAGAAGTCAGCTCGCGTCGAACAGATGAGCGCATTTGATTCTAGAATCAATAAAAATGTGCAAGGGAGACCAGAGGCTGATCACAAACACTTTTTATCAGTCCTCAAATTCCAAAATTTCCGGCAAAATGGAGGCTCATTTCACCCAAAAATTTGGCTGTCACAGTTTTCTAACACGCACAAATATCTTGGCCATTGACGGCAAAATTAGAATTTATCTGCGAGCACTTTTAGGGCACGGCAGCTGTGAAAATGTGCGGTGTTGCGGGTACATGCCGAACGTACCAAGAATTCACCGACGCGTTTCTCAGAACGTATTGTTTGCGCGAAATGCATGACCAAATAAAACAGGAAATCATTTTGTGTCCAGATCTGGAGTCGTCAGGATACAAGAGACCCACGAAGCTCTTTGAGGCTCTAATTAAAAAGAACCAGTTTCTTGATGTGACTCATAGTGATGGTGAAATAATTAAGTTTTGTTTCGCGAAACTGCCAAGCAGCTACCCTCAATTGCTTGTAGGAAAGTACGGATCGAATATCGAAACGTTGAAAAGTCTTCTGCGCGAGATGGAGTTAATTTTTGAAAAAGAAGCAGCACATGATCGAAGGAAAGAGCAATATAACTATTACAATGGCGACGTTCGTGGAGCACCGCCCAATAATAACAACAATGACAGGAGGGATTAGCATGATGGAACAACCAGGAGGCAGGACTATGGGAGACAAAGTTCAGGACGGCAGAGTAACTTGCAGAGCCAAAACGATACCTGCCAGTATGACACGAGCTGGAGGCGCAGAGATTCAGATAAACAGTGGGATGAGGCACTAGAAATACGTGGTTCTAACCCGAGTTCCAATCACCGGAACAGAAATGGAGGGCGATATTGAAGCCAGGACCATGCGGATTCGGCTCACGGAAAATCTGCACTAATACTCGGACAGAGCCGTGTACATATGTTGAAATGTAAGGAGAGCGAGAACGTAGTATTTCTGTAGCGAAAAAAAGTGTTGCCTGTGTGAGAAACAAACGGGAAACATTTGTAAAATACACTGGATTAGGAAACATCTTTCTGTTGTGTACATATTAGACATTAAGCGTGGTAATTTGTTTTTATTTATATTCTTTAACGTGTACATGTGTAACTTGTAGGGGTTACGAAGCGACATATGATCCTTGTGCAATCTTGGTTAACTCCGAAAATGAAGTGTCAGTCTAACTCACTTTTCCGGACTTCCCGTCATATGGTGGAGCTACCACTCTTCCGAGTCTGTGGTAACACAGACTTGATCTTCATGTGTGTTATGTCTTTATACCATACCTATTACTATGTCTTTGTTAAGGAAGAACTACTGGATGCACATCGACCTTGCTCTGGGCACGCCTTACAGCGTTGAACCTTTTGTTTGTTTTCGGGGTATTTGTCACTGGTGTCATGGGCACACAATTGCAGTGTTGCACCTATTTTCAGTGAGGCTTTTTTTTTTCGTTGGCGTGATGGGTACGTTGCACCATACTCTTAGGGTTTGGAGGCGGATATACAAAGGTGGCCATTGTGCCCGCCCATGCCGCTGCTGCTGGGCGGAACCTTTCTGGAGTGTGGCAAGTGTCGTCTCTGAACGTCTGCGATCGTCGGGATTTATCGTATGAGCGGTGTAATGCAGAAGGTATGGAATTCCTCAACAAGTCTGGTAATTGGTATCTTGGTGTCAGACCTAGCACACAAGATAATTCCAAAAGTATGATATTTATAAGAACTTGCTTACAGAGGTAGAGTCTTTGCATTTTAACTTGCGAAGTCTGCTACGGTTGTTTTTTGTTTTTTTTTGTGTGTGTGTAAATCTTCCATCGTAGCTTTCAGTACTTCCAGTTCCATCTCAGATGAGCGACGACTGACTCAGCGTATCGGCCACACCAGAGACAGCAACATCCATCAAGTTGTCTCAGCGGGGCAGGATAGGGGCGCATGTATGGTAAACGGATGTAGCTGATAAGTCACATGTAGTATTTTAATTAATTTCCATTACTAATGCAATTGCAGCTAATTTTATCTCGTCTAATATGTGTTCATTGTGTATTTGTGTGCGGTCGCCATGTCTTGAGCAGTTTCAGGGATCCATCTAGGCCTCTGGGATCAGAGACGCCGTGGGACGTGCAGTGGTGCCTGTAGATAGCGTAGTTAGTAAAGTTAAATAGTCACCAGTAGTTGTGAGCATGCTCCAGTGAAGGGTAGGCCACAGTTGCTAATACATATAGTAATTTAGGGTTATGGGTAGCGTACTTCAGCTTTTCTTTATCTTAATGAATCAATAATTACACATACCTTGGTATTAACAATGGGCCCATAGGTTAAGTCACTATTCTTTACAATAGTATTAATTATAAAGTCTCTCAGCAGAGTATAAGAATTTTGTATTGTATTAGTGTAACAGTTCTGTTCATGTAAATAGTCATTTCTATTAATTTTTTTATTGAATAGACAAAATACTATCTGAGATAATTGTATGAAATTCTTAATGCTGTATTTGTAAAAAGCTTTAGGGAGGCACACTTTATAAAGGGACTTAAGTATTGTGCAGGTACTGGAAACAGCGTGTGAGTGCTGGACGAGAATTGACACTACAAGGTGGTCGCTGTGGAGTAAATGGCGTCCGAGCCGCAGGGAGGCGCCTGAGGGAGACGGCTGTCAGTCACGACACATCCCCCCTCTCCCCGACGGCTCAGAGGTGTATGCCATCCACCTGTTCAGTGCAATGAAAGTAAGGCAGCGGCTCACCTGGTAGACAGCTCTGGGTCATCTGAGGGCGGACATATCCCTCGGAAGCCGACCAGGACAAAACACGTTAGCGGCTGGCCGAGGAGACAGCACGGCACCACTCAGCAGTGATGCAGAAATGGGGATCCCACTGCAGAAGAGGTGTCGTACGACGAGGGCGTGCTCTAACAATGGCACCACAAAGCATCGGAGAGATCTCTTGACCCGCACTTACGATGGACGCCGTTTACAGTTCCTGCACGAGTTCGCATAACTCACTATAATAGGCCGGACTGCATGCCCAAAGCAGTTCTGTGCTGGCTATTGCTGGACTGCAGTTTTTCGTGATTATCTCCTCTCCTACAGAGAGCAGTTCTGAGCAATTAGCCACATTGATCGATCTGCTGTCCTTGTTTCGACCTCCATCAGATGACTCCACGAGTGTTGGAGTCACTCTAAGAGTAGTATCCTGTATTGCAATGTTTTGGTCTAGATAAGGCCAAGTGTTACTGTCTTCGGGCAGCCAACTACCTATCCTATGGATCTGTCCCGAATCTTGTGGTCCTCAATGACAATCAGAGCCTGTACATGTGCTTGCCATCATACACCACAGTTCTGCAAATCGACAATCGGCTGTCCTACCACCTGTATACTGACAACGCCCTTACAGAGAGGACAGGATGACTGGAGATACTTCCTGATGCCGCGCATAGTTCCGAGAAACATTAAAGTGGTGACCCACACCCCTAGTCGCACTCCTTCCAGCAGGTGCCCCTTTCTCCACGCCAGTAATCACGACCCAGCTCCACAGACGAGTGCGGTAATGTCCGTGTGTTGAGAGATTCGTTGTGTGATGTTAGCGTGTGAAGGATGTTATGGTCAACTGTTTTTTTTTCTCAGACAACTGCGTGAACACAGTAAAATTTGTGCCTTTTGTGAAAACATTGTTTTTTTTTGCCCTCCAAACTTTATTTCAGATACTAGAAACTGGAAATACAATGTCAACTACATGTATATTGTTTTGTTTTATAGCTTCCAGTCCTCCTTTTTTTATACATTCGTGTTCATGTTGAAGATATCTTGGTTCCCTTCTCATCATGCTAGTTTGAAACAAGGGTTTTTTTGTGATGCACACTATGTTATATAATATTCGATCACACAGGTATACTTATAAATTTCTATTTTTTTTCTATACTGTATCTCTCTATCTAAGTTATGTTGATGCCTGTCAAGTGTCACTACGTGTGCAAATTTCTTGTGTATGTGCCAATAGTTACAAAATGTTATACACAATAATTTGCCACAGTTACATGAGAGTATTTTTGTTTGTTTTGTGTAAGTGAGTGGGATATGTGCGGTTACAATTCTTGTTAGTGATGAATGGGCCATCAGTCAATCTATCACTGTAAAAAAAAAACAATTATCATCCTTTCTGTTCAGGGAAACGACGTGAGTGTGGTTAAATGTTTCAACCATAAAGCATAGAAATATTGTTTGTCTTTTTGGTTTCATGCAGTATGTGTGTGTTTGAGTTGGGTACCAGTAGATAATTCTTAAATGTTACCTTAATGAGAAGCTTGCAGATCCAATAGGTCAACATTTTATTGCAGCTTCGAACTTGGCCTTCAGGCACGTGTTCAATATTTGTATGACTGTGCGAGTATGTCCATGAATGACAGTGGGCTCCTTGAGGGTGAATCTGTGTTGCATGTGACTTATTTGTCAATATGAGCAAGATGTTGGCAAAGTCATAAGAAAAATTCCACCTTTCATTTTATCATCAATTTCCAATTTAATCTGCCAATTTGTTATAACATTTTGGAAACTGTTTAGACTCATTCCTTTGGAGTGACTGACACACTACCTCTTTCAAGTGAATCAACCACTACCAAAAATAATCTAAAGTGACTGGGGGGTAATGAGATGTTCCATGCCCTCTTTCGCATGTCGCCTCTCACATCATCAATTTTACTAATGTTCTATGTCATTTCACAGTGGTAACAGACCGACTAAGGTTATTGTAATGAGAGTATTTGTACTGAGAGCTCAAAAAGTACTTTTTACTTGATTCCTAAGCAATCTTTGTTGATCCATTATGGACTGTGGGACAACAGCTGACATGTATTTCTTGCTGCAATAATTTACCTACAGCCGTATGTATTGTAGAAATTTATTTTATGAACTTCTTATGTGCTACCAGTTTCGGCATTAAACTGATACCCTCTTCAGGCCCCACACGTCATAGTCATAAAATCGCTACACGGTCTGTGTCACCTGGCCACCAAGAGCTGTTGCATAGCAATTTGATTCACGGATCCAGTTATATGGCTCCTACTGTGTATAGCGATATTATGGCTATCACGTGTGGGGCCTGAAGATGGCATCAATGTAATGCCGAAACTGGTAGCACATAAGAAGTTCATAAAATAAGTTTCTACAATAAATACGGCTTTTGGTAAATTATTGCATCAAGAAATGATTCCTATGTATGTTGGGTTGCTTCCCTGTGTGGCCTGTGTGAGCAGAGCATTGGAGGACGTGGCACACTGCATTTACGGTTGGGGGCTGCACTTCACCGAATTCTGAGGGGTTCGTAGAATGGGCTTAAGCGTCTCGCGGAACGACTGACATCGGTCGAGTTTCGCCTATTGTATGCAGGGCGAAACGACCTGCAAGATGTCTGAGTGTTGCTGCAGTTTATGTGTTGACCGTTGCGCGTCCAGAACGAAGACTGCTGGCACCGACTGACTGCATTGTCCTCTTGATTCTGAGAATACTTGTGGACCAGGCCCTGCTGGGTGCGACTGTCTGACGTCGGATGGCCAGTGTTCTAGGCAGGTTGTTTTCGTATCCGGTCAAACAGCAAGTTCAGTTCCCTCAGCTGAATAGCAGAGGCATGACTGGTCATCTTAGACTGAGGCTAGTTGACGTCATAATGCCCTACTCGAAATTGGAGGGAACGGTCGCTATTGGCGTCTATGATGTTCTGAGACAGTGTGGGGGAATTTTGGAATCAGAACTGAATACTGATTCGCGGTTTTCGAGGATGGTAGTGAGTTGAGCTATGCTGGCTTTGATCTCGGGTTGTGTGGATTCGGGATCTGATCTTCGTCGGAGTCGGACGGTCTTGCGAGTTAGTCGCACTTTTTTAGGCAGAAGTCGGTGCCTACATCGTCAGGAAGCTGCTTACCGACTACCTGCTACAAATTTCAGTATTGATAAAGTTTTTGTGGCTCTGGCATTGTAGGACCTATCAATTTTATACTGAAGTCCTCAGCACCACATCCACTCACTTTGCCACAAGTCCACCTTGCTTGTTTCTCCATGCAATCACATGTGAGCTCTCATTATTAATCGCAATACTGCAATATAGTCAAGAGAGTAATATTTGATTGATTAGGACCTCCACTCATTATCGTCAAACTATTGCATCACAGAGAGTAGGAGCCCTTGTTCTCGAGCCAACTCTTATTCGCATAATAGTTCAGAATACCCTATCCTTTAACGTACTATTTGTGTCAATGATCATGTGTCTTTATGTTTTGATGTATAATAAATCTCATTATAATATTTAAGCCGCATATCATTTCGTAGATATATGCAGAATCCCATTTCGTGTTGTTTATTATGATAAAGTTCTCTTTTTTCTCTGAATAGATTATGAAGTTTATTAAATTATTGTGAGTGTGCACTCCTTACTTTACCAACTAGCATGGTCCACCATCATTTCCCTTAATTACCATTGTGCACATAATTAATTAGGTGATAGGTAAGAATTGGGTCGAGTACATGTCTCGTTCCCATGCAAAATTTGTCAGAATTAAATAGGTACAAACTCTTTTCCACCCTGGCACCTCGCTCATTTCCCTGTACCTGTTTTAGTTCCTATCGCAAATTAGACAACTGTAAAAAAACACATTTTATTGCCAAACTGGCAAATCTTTGTCAACAGATGCTTGCAAGTATTTATTCACCAGCCTTGTGCTTATCTTTGTTATCTATCCATTCAGAATAATTGCTAATAAAGATATGCACCTGGTCTTTGAATTGTAACTTTAAACTCTTACCTTGTTCAGTTGTGAAATGTTCTGCTTTAGACTGAAGTGTATCTAAAGTGTCATGGAATGTGGTATGTTCACCAGTGAGCTTATCAACATTATTAGACAACCTTTTGCAAACATTAGATAACTTTGATACATTGTTAGCTAATGTTTCTTGTTGTTGCTTCAAATTTTTATTCTCTTGGGATATTAGCACTACATCTAGGGAAATGCTACAAAACCATGAGTGCAAATTAAATGCAATTCATGAAAGCTCTGAAATTGTGTGTGATATTTTTCGTTGTTTCATCGAGCTTTGAGGCTATTTCGTCTTTAGACCTCAGAGTGGTCGTATTAGTTATATCTTTTGCAACATTTGTTGCATATCAGATTCACTAGAAACTTCTATGGGCAGGAACACAAGGTTGGCTGAAGATCAAACCATTCAGCTGTTCATTACTTATAGTTGGTTGAATAACTGTTTAAAATGTGTCACTACCATATTGCGTATGGATTTCACACACATCAACGTTAATATTCTCCTTGTTTGAATTAATTTCTACTTCGTTACTTACTTCATCTGAAGATATGTTACCAGAATCTGTCTCTTCCATTTTTTTTGTTGGTGACCAATTTAGATCATGATATTGAAAGAGTAATACACTGCAGTTAAGCATTTTTTTAATAAATAACATTAACTGATAATGGAAAATATTAACACTGCTGCTAGATTAACACAACACAGACGGCATTTACATCGATATTGAAGAGTGCCATTTTGCGTAAAATTCATCTTGGACCAGCCAAACTGTGTATTGTTATGTTTGTTACTGTTAACTGCACTGTACTGTATGAAAGTATGTGACTAACTATGATAGAAAAGTAATATACTGCTGATGTATTTAAATAAAAAAGTATAATATTGTAGCCTAGCACTCAGTACTTCAAGCAGTAAAGTGCAATGATGAATTCCCTAATACCGTAAATGTTTTCATTCTGCTTCATCTTGTTAATTTTTCCTTACAGATTTCTTTGCTTATTTTATTTCATAGTAGTTCTTTCATCTCATTTGTAGATTCCAGTTACTTTGTATCTCCATACGATAATGTTTTTAGCGATCGCTCGACCATGAAACAAAAACAAACAGCAAGATCAATCAAAAACATTATAATTTTATACAACAGACATAATTTAGCAATCTTTTGCACATGGTCGCCAGTGTGAGGTGGTTTCTGCCTCCATGAATGAACAATGAAGCAGTAAAAGAATGCACATTGTAATTGTCTCACATTCGTTTTGGGAGCAGCACAACTAAAGACATGCTCCGATGGAATGTTTGAAATTTGTATATTATGATCTGACAACCTCTCTGTGCTGTGTGATTAGTTAAATTTCTTGGATTTCTTCTTCGAATGACTGCAGGTTCAAGTTGTATGACAAGAGGAAAAAAATATATTGAAAATCAATAACAAAGTGACACAAATGGTGAATTGGTGTTGCTTCGAAGTGTTATGTCTCTCCCACAAAAAAAGCTGAAATTAGAAATAGCAGTATAATGATTATTAATACAAGTGGGTTGGTACTGTAATAAAGTATTCGAACACATTGTGAATGGAAGTTAATCCAATATATTAGAAATTGTTCAGAGCTACAAACAATGATGTTTTCATAACAAGATCAGGATGATAAAAGACAAAAACGAACAACCAGGCATCTCCTAGCTGCTCTCAAAGATAAGACTGAATGCCACACCCTCATTTATTTGTACAGTTAGTGTAAGTATTATCACATAAGCTCTCTGGTCCTTAATCGATACATCAATTATGTATATGTTTGTTTGCTGAAGAATACACAAAATTTTATAAACAAAAAATGATTTATAATAAAGAGGTCTTACAACTTCTGTCAGCCAGCAATGCCATCTTTGCTTGTGCTAACCATCATCTTATTTCGTCCATCATGTGTTGTTTTACTTCCAAAAGACTAACAGAATTTTATCACTTCCTCTACTTCATGGTACCCAATTTTGATGGTTTTTCACTCATTTCATTTCTATTACTTCTTACTTTCGTCTTTTTTTGTTTTCTCTCAATCCTTAGTGTGTGCTCGTTAGACTCTTCATTCCATTCAACAGGTCCCACAGTTTTTCTTTACTTTCACTGAACATTGCAATATCATCAGTGACTTTTGTCATTGATATCCTTTCAATATGAGTTTTAATTTCACTTCTCAACTTGTCTTTTATTCCCATCATTGCTTCTTCGATGTGTAGATTGAACAGTAGGAGTGAAAGATTGCATCTTTGTCTTACCTCCTTTTTAATTGGAACACTTCTTTCTTGGTCTTCCATTCTTATGGTTCCCTCTTGGATAGATAGTTTACACACATTTTTCTGGGGATTCTGAACATTTTACACCATTTTACTTCATCAACTGCCTTTCTAGGCATATCCTAAGAATGCTTTTTTCTAGATCGACAAATCCTACATAAAATCTTGATTTTTCTTAATTGATGCCTTTGTCAATATGCACAATGGCAGAACTGCTTCTCATGAGGCATTCCTTTCCTAAAGCCAAACTGATCATCTAGCAGAGTCAACTTTATTCCTTGCCAGTCCAATACTTTTCACACTTATTTGCCCTTGCTGTATTTGGGATTTCTTTCATGATGTTATGGATATATAGGCAAGATAATTGGCTGTACAATACTTGTTGTGGACTGGCAAGACAGCCAATCCACAGTGACGGGTAACCGAAAGGCACGCACTGAAACTCATGCAGGCTGGCGTGAGGTCTGAAACAGGATACGTAATGAATGCTATAAAGAAAAGTACGTAGCTGCTGGAATACTTAACTTTAATCCACAATTGGTGAACATTGGTCTTGTTACTGTACATGCTTCATTAGATACATAGCAAAGGATAAATGGCGCCTTGCTAGGTCATAGCAATTGACTTAGCTGAAGGCTATGCTAACTATCGTGTCGGCAAATGAGAGCGTAATTCTCAGTGAACCTTTCCTAGCAAAGTCGGCTGTACAACTGGGGCAAGTGCTAGTACGTCTCTATAGACCTGCCGTGTGGCGGCGCTCGGTTTAGATTCACCGGTGACACCACAATACTGATATGACATTAGATGAAATTGTTGTACAGCTGAACACTAGCAGGGTCAGTACTCAGGACCCGCCACAGCTGGTCTCGCTAGTTGAGTCGTATGGGCGAGTCTGTGTACAGAGACGAACAGCATCACCAGAAACTGGTAAATCCCAAAGCTGGGAATTTGGATGCCTGTTGCTCGTGTGGCCTTGTGCAGAAGATGCTCCAAAAATGTTGAAGTCTCAGAGAAGCTGAAAGATGGCTTCTTACAGCTTTTGAGAATCTATAATAATTTAGGGTCAAGTATTAAAGCAAATCAAATTTGCGATCTCAGAGAAATGAGGCACGTCCAATGGCACAACAATATTTTCCACATCTTTAAACTACACAAGGTACTATTTCACAATGAATAAACATTTTCGCAAAGAACCAATGAATTAGCAACTTTTAAATGCTTCATGCAATTTCACCAAACAATATCTTAGATGACAACAACGCATAATTGCTATCATCCCTGAAAGCCACTCATCTGTGTCTGTTTTATTTGTTGACCTATGACGTCTTTGATATTTTTTTATTGTGTAAGTCTTTTTGATCTTCCTGCATGCCAGAATAGTTGTGGGTCAGCAACTTCTGTTAATCAGTACAACAAAAAAACAGCCAAAATTGCAAATGTATTTTTTTCACTTGCTTGCTGGCTAGTGTGGGCTGGGACCCATTTTCAAATCGTCATAATATAGCGACAATAGTATTTCCTAAAATGCAAAAACCTTGTCAAAAATGTGCAAACGAGCAGTTACAGCATAGAATTATCTGTAAGTGCTGTAACTGTTCATTTAGACATTTTTACATGGTTTTTGCATTTTCGGAAATACTATTTTCGACTATGTTATGATTATGTGAAAATCGGTCCTAGCCAGAAACTAGTCACTGAGTGAATAAAAAAGTGAAATTTTCAACTTTGGCTGGTTCTTCTTTGTAAGCAAGTGTTTGTCCACATCGTACTCTCCACAATTACACACAGTAAATGAATACCTCACATATTGTCACATGTACATAGTTATTTAATGAACAGTTTATCATTTTGCCAGTAGCATTATTTAAATTTTAATTGCAAGTGCTATTAAAAAACTGTGCTAATTTAAAAGCGGTCAGTTGCATGTGTCAGCAGATACCACAACTGAAAAGATAAACAAAAACACTTCTGTCAAGAAGCTGTAAATAACTATTTAAATAATTTTCAATGACACTTGGTTTGTCATTGAATGTGCACACAGTTGCACAAGAATATTTGCTTATTTATTAATTTATGAACAAACCCTTATTTGCAATTATTATGAATGATCTGAGTGTGACCAAATATTTATAACATTTCTTTATTTGATAACATATTAGTTTAGTCTGGGAAGTAGTCAGTTTCTGTAGAAATTAGGTGCAATTTATTTCTTGTTAGGACAGCATTCAGCCAATGGAAAAGCAGATTGTAGTGGAACAATATAGGAGTCAAGTGGAGACTTAGGCTTCTCGAGTGACGGGCTCCAGGGAGCAATTCTTGATACTTGGATGTAGGTAGTTTATTTTTCAAGAGATCTTAGTGTGTCCCAGAGTAGGACTTTAATTTTTTCTGCTTGTATCACGGAGCTGAGGATTGATGGAGCATGAATTTCTACTTGTCATCTCATGAGTGCTAGTTTGCAAATCATGTTCAACTCAGAACTGTTGAATACTTCGTGTATTGTGATTACGAAATGGACCTAGTTTTTCTGCATCTTTGATGACTATTCAGTTTTGGGATTTTGGCACCATTCAAGTAATGCCCTAAACATAATATCTGCTGCATTTGATACGAGTATTTTCTGTCTATATTTTAACTAAATATCGTAGGACAACTCCTCGGTTATTCGAAATGTCCTTTCTTGGACAGATACCATTCAACATAATTCTCTGTCGTCTACACCAATTACAGACCTTAGAACAGAGCCCTTGTCATTAAATTATTCATTTAACTTTGATTTCGTGTTTTGGTGTATTTATTAATTCGCAATTCTAGCCAATGCATAGACTGTTTGAGTGCAGGTTCAAAACTACAGGATATTACTTGCAGTGAATTACCTGCAGGACATGAAAGTAGACATGCATACTTTGACCCTATGACAGCATCAAGCTATCCTTTTTAAACAGAGTCTTCTGCACTCCAAGTACCTAAAGTATGAGTAACTATAGGTAAAGATACAAATGATTTGCTCATCTGGGACAGTGTTTGGAAGGGCAACTACACTAGCAGTAACCATCAGATACAGTCCCACACTGTGATGGGTACAGAAAAACCTCAAGGAAGGGGTGGTAAAGATACCTTGAGCTAACTTTATTTTTACCATAATAAAATTAATCAAGTCACATGCAAAGTTTAAGAAAGTTTTATTTAAACTGATTATACACATATACAATACAATACAATGCCATGTTATGATATAATAAAGTTACAATTTTGGTTCTCTTCCTTAAATGATGTATTCTATGCGCCTGTTCTTCCTTGCAAATTGGTTAATTACATTATCAATAGGACAATCAATGTCAGGGTGTGTGTTCGACAGAGCTAAGCCATTAAGTCTCGTAACGATATTTTTACTGAGAAATTACTATGAATTACTTTTATTAATACTTCACAGTCAACTGCTGTCTCTCAATCTTGACTAGTCTTCACACTTGCACTTGATACAACTAGGACTTTTTACTTATTCATTCTTCAGCCTTAACATTTCTGCTTCTTAATGGAAACTAGCTTCCTATTTGGCGAATAGTCCGTATTTATAATGCTATGTATCGAAGGTACTCTGTATAAGAAAACAGTAGAATATTCACGACTTTTCTCGAACAAATGCCAGACAGAATAATGTATCGAGATCACTAGAATGACTGCAACTTTTCTCGTAGGTATGTGTTAGCTATATATGTGCCAGACAGAAATGTATAAAATACGATGTGCAGATGCGTGTGCGGTTTAGGAAAGTACAACTACTCGATAATCCGATTCAGTCGAGTCGACTGACGAAAGAAACGAAAGAATAGCGTGCAGGCTGACTGGCGAGAGCGGCGCGGGTCGTAATGCGCGCGACCCGCAAGGGGGAGGGGTGGGGGGAGGGGTGCCCTGCACGTCACTCATATATACTCGCCACTGTTCCCACATGAATGACATTTTTCCAAATGTCTGATGGTATGTCTCCAGTCTCATAGATTCTACAGACCAACTTCAATAATCGTTCAGTTGCCAATTCCATCAGTGATTTTAGAAATTCGGAAGGAATATTATCTATGCCTTATCCCTTTTTGATCACAAGTCTTCCAAAGCTCTGTTAAACACTGACTCTAATACTGGATCCATTATGTCATACATAATGACTCCCATTTCTTCTTCTGTCACATTATCTGGCACATCCTCTCTCTCCTAGAGGCTTTCAGTGTCATACAGTTAAATAAAAGTATGTTCAATTGGAACCAGAGATTAAATAAAACAACGTAATTTACGACAATAAAATTTTCAAATATTATAGTACAGCATTTTGGATTGCAACAATGTAAACCAAACTTATTGTGACATAGAAGGCTTAAAAAAATCTAACAATGACATATGATGACTCAATTTTTTTTCTTTTCATACAAAATTTTCTTGTAACAATGGTAATAAATTTTTTATTCTCCTTTCTGTAACAGAAACGTACATTTCGTTGGTCTCTATTTTTCAAAAAATTGTAACCATTTTTTAATTGGACTGAGGCCTTCTGTATAGTTCGCAACAATTATTTGATCTTCTGATGGAACTGAGTCTGAAGAACCAGGTTCCTCAATGTTTTACTCTTGCTCACACATATCTGTAAACTCATAAATTGTCAGCATCTGACTGTGTGAATCCAGGAGTTCTTGTATGTCATCACCATCCACTCATAAATTTAAATGGACACAATTTTTCCAGTCACCATTTAAGTTTTTTGTCCAGATTTATTCCACAATGTCAATAATTCTCACAGCCTCTAAAACATTGAATTGGTTGTAAAAATCCTTAACAGAGAGCTCATTGTTTTGTCTCATACCTTCATGTAGATGTGCAAACAATCGTCTCTCTGGTCCATAGATGAATTTGGTGCCGAGAATACAACTTTCACATATTTGTAGAAATTAGAGTAACATGAGGATGACCTAGTGCATTTTCGATTAATAGGATCACTTTAAATGGGATTTGTTTTAATGGACAATAACGTTTGACCAAAGCAGTCCTCAAAAGGGTCACCCAAGATTTAGCATTCGACTTCCAGATAACGAGAAACCCAGCTTTAGGTAACTTTTCTGAGCAATAAGCTAGGAAAGTTTTTAATTTACAATCACTATCTGCATTTACACCAGCCATCAATGTCAGTCGATCTTGGACAGCTTTAAAACATAGAAAAAAATCTTCATCCACACTAAAAGTTCCTTTAGGCGTTTTCTTCAATAACATAAGTTTCATCTACGTTGACTATGGTTCCGGCGGCATAGCCACATTCTTTTACCATTGCCTTGAGCTTCTCTTGATAGAGTGATGCAGTCTCTTTATCAGTGCTTGCCGCCTCTTTACTTTTTGTGATGCTATGCCGATTACAATGACTTTTGAATCAGCTACACAAACTGTTTGTAACTTTAAACTTTTCATCTCTGGCCATCTTCTTATTTTGAGCGCTTAAAAATAAACCTAGCTTTAGAGCATACCATTTCTTGATCAATAGGACAATTTTTTACTCTTGCTTAATTATTACACTATAATTTTAATATTGTTTCTATCTGAGTGATAATATCATGATGTTTATGAATGATACTTGAATTCAAAGACTGAGCATTTTTCACAGCCTCTAGAATTTTTTTTTACCTTTTGTAATGTTCTGACTGTTGATTAAAGTAGATCAAACATCTTTGCCAATCTACATATTTTAATTCTTGCATCAAAGTATTTGAAAATTACATTTGAAAGACAATGATTTTCTTTTCTTGTTCGTTGTAAATGAATCTATTCTAGCTCATTTGGATAACATAGATTCCATCGATCAAGCCAGCTCCATGGATGAAACGATTTCACACGAAATACATCTGAACCTGTTGTAAGCCAAACACTGTGCAGGTAGAGTGGGGAAATATTGGTGGATGGCACTCACACAGATGAACGCATAACTCTCGATTTGCGTAAAGCAGAGTAGTGTAAGTTGAGGTATTACTGTACTCTTTCCACCTACCAGCTGTATCCATTACGTTTGCCAGTGGAATTCTTCTCTTAATGTTGACACCTTCGGTTTTAATCCCACCACAGAATGTTTTGGCTTTTCTATAAGCTGAAATAATCCTTCTGCTGACAATTTCTTTATTGATATCCTCGAATTTTTCCTGCAACCATTTCGGCTTGGCTTCCATGCAGTTGATATTAATTTCAGTCTTAAGTGACTTATATCGCTGTTTTTCTGTCTTTCCCTGTACCTTTTTCTTTGCACTGATTAACACCTCCACAAATTAACATTATTTGAAATAAATTATAACTTTACATAACAAATTTTAAATCTTAATAGAACCAATACCATTTAATACAATCTTTTTATTTCAATTTTCATTATAATATTAATTAATAATTTCATACAACTCTTCCCATACATTTTTGCCAGAGCTAGTCACCTAGTACTAACATTCACAGCTGCTTTACTAATATAACTGAGATTTATATTATTTGAATGAATTAATCACACTAACCATGTAGTTGTACATACGGTTTCCTTAAGGTACATCTCTTATATTGATATTATTAATGGTTTTAATAGAGACAATTCGAAATGTTATCCATCAAGGAACACTAACACTTCGAGTGACAGCAGACACAGTGGCAGGATACTTATTAACACCATTATGAAACACGGGACTATCACTAGCAATAAATTTAACTTCATTATTATTAATTCTAGAATCAACAGCTACAGTAATTAAAGTTTTTGTTATTCTCCATTCTAAGAACTCTGTATTATACACTAGTATATTAAAAACATGTGTTAACACCTCACTCAAATCACTCATTTCACTTAATATACTTTAACCACTAACAGGAGCAAGTGGAGCAAAGTTAAAGAATTAGAGCTAACTAAATAATTTTATTTTTGTAATATTAACCTATTTATAATTGCGTTTGGAATTACATTACATTATGTACAATAATTCAGTGATGATGAGATATAATATGAAGAGGCAAATATCAAGGATTATATACAGGATTTGTTTATTTGTATTAGGATGTGAAAGAGTTTTATTTATTGCATCTGAATTTCTATTCTTTGTACCATTCTCCTGAGGTTTCTTTAGGAGAAGATTAACACCAACAATTGAATTAGAAATACTACAACCTCAAACATGAATCCAACCTTTGAGTCCTATACAAATTCCTTTACTTAATGTAGCTATAATTCTTGCACCAGGAGTATCTCTGACATGTACACATCATACACTTTCAGAATATAATCATCCACAAGCATAACAAGGTGTATTTTCACAATATTTTTAGGATTATATTTCAGTATATTGCATGCATATGAATACTGAGAAGCACCTTTCTCTATTGCTAATGGGGTTTATGGATCAACAGCTTTTGTTGCAACAGAATTCCACAGAATACATGTTATTACTGGCACAAGCGTCTTATCAGATTTTTTATTTCAACACTCAATAAATAAATTGTCATTAAGACAGCACTTTGGATTTGAAGCTATTACATGATATTGACACTTCGAAGATTCAGTGTGGTTATTCCTATATATTTCATTTAATGATGAATAATTCTCTTTCTAACATAAATAGTACATTTGACTTCCAATCCAAAACCCTGATAACTAATCAAAGAAAAGTTTTGGTTCTATATATTAGAAATTCCATATATTTATAAATTACCTAAAAATCACAATATTTCTTTAACATAGTGTCACTCTCTAACTATAATCTATTTATGTATTTTGTATTTATATTTTGGATTTGAACGATACACTCAGCCCCATATTTAAGTAACATTATGCCCATGGGCCCAAAAATATTATACAGAATTATAGTAATTAACCTTGAGGTCAGAGCAGGAAGATCCTTTGCAGCATATCCAAAATTCAGGAGGGAGACGCCAAACATACACTATTATTAAACTCACACAGGTACGCAAAGGTAAACTCAATAGAAACGAAAAAAGGATTAGTATATGAACACAGAACATCAGCAGTTCAGTGGATTTCTTCTTGACTTGCTATCAGCAAACACTTGTATTGTACACTGAAAGTCCAGTTTCATTGTCATGTTATTTTCTATTGATAGTACAATAATTCAAATGCTCCTGAGTCTGAGAACCACACAAGTAATTCTTGACCATTCAAAAAATTGAGAAGGTCGTTCAGCAGAGCAGTGAATTGTTGGTGTACTCAAATAAATTAGAAGAGCGATTCTGCTGTCTGGATAAATATCACACCATATCTTAGCATTTTATTTAAGACAGACAAAGAAGGACCGTTCTCACACACAGAATATAAAAGGAAGCTTTTGATATGGACAAATTATGTTCCAAAAACTGCTTTATATTCTCTAAGAAAACATGCTGCAGCTCTTTTGCAGCGTTATAGACTTTATCAGGGTCCATTTTCGTCAAACCAGATAAGAACTAGAACTTTTCAGTAAATCTTTTGTAGGCACGAAGATGCTTATTGATCTCTGTGAACAGTCTGTCCAATATAATTAAATAATTGATCTTCAACTTGACACCATCAGCTTTGAGAACCAGTTTCATTTTCTAACTCAGGGTCTGAGTCCTCAGAGGACTTCTTTCGTTTTTTGTAGTTTTATTTATTTGTACTGGTCGTACAACCTCCAGTTTCCTCTCCCCAAACTTTTTGTACACTTCAAAAGACTTTGTCATCTCATCTATGAAAGGAAGAAGTGACGTATAATATAATTTCACTACTGCAGGTACGTCAACTTCTACTCACTGCACTGAATCGTTACAAAATACTCCCCACATTGTAGCCATGAATGGAATACTTTCGAGTTAAGCTTTTCAAATATTTCTTTTGCTTCTTATTTAATCACAGCTTTCTCGTTTTACGCTTCAGAAATGAACTTTAAAGCTTTATTGACTGCATTCCAATTGAAATTTATGTCTTTGCAGGCATCTTTTCGAGCTGAGCATCTTGTAATGCAGAGACACTTCAAACTCAAACAAATTGATTGCTGAATTTTCGAGCGATCTGTAGATCACCAAAAAAATTGTAAATTCTTTGTAGCAGTTCAAGAAAGGTTGTAGCCATTTTACAGCATGTTTCTGCACTTGATCCTACCAGATTCAGGGAATGAGCTGAGCAGGAGATGAAAATTGCCAAGGGACTGAAGGGTTTGATTGAGGCTTGTAGGTGAGGGTAGATTCCCACCGTATTTACATCTTTCTTATAAGTCTGGCCAAAGTAATTGTTTATATCTAATCCACAGGAGTTGAGGAACTTAAATAATGCATCTGTCAATTCTTTTTCCATATGACCAGTATTTCTCATAAACTTTACAAACTGCTCTTATGGTACTCCATCTTTATTCACATATCGTATAGTGAAACTTAATTGATCACAGCATTGAACTTCAGGGGTGGAATCCACATCCACAATAAAGGATAAATACTTTGGATCAGCTATCTCCTTTTGATCTTTCTTGTGATAGACTTCCCCAGAATATTTATAATTAGTTAATAAGTTCTGAATTATAAATTTTAGGTGTTTCCTTTACCCTGCCTTCCATATTTAGCTCTATGACCTCCTAAGAATGAATGAAATTCAGCTATCCGCTATAAACACATAATAAAATTACAATTCCATAAGGAAACAAATTGTTCGTCATCTCCATGCAATAGCAGTCATCTCGAAGAAATTTTTTTCACTACAGTTACTACCCTGCGTACTAAACTTCTCCAATACTTCATTTCATCTTGTAACTGAATAATAAATTGTTTATTAACTCTATGTAGAGTATTTCCCCTTTCTTTGAAACTTACAAGACAATAACGAAGTGCCTGTAATTTTCATGTTCAGTTGCCCTTTGATTAATAATCATTAAAGCGACTTGCACTGAACTGGGATGAACCGCCAAACAGTTTACAGGTGCACAGTAAAATGATCCCTGATTGCAATATGAATCGAGTAATTGCATTGCACGATGTCGCCATTAACAGTTTTCTCTTATACAAATCCTTGGAAATAAATCTTGGTTTATCAGAATTGAAAGGTGGCTACACTGAGTCACAGCGCCAGAGATTGCGCCAAAGAGCCACCTCCACTAGTAGCAGTAGTTCAGAGGTTGCCGTGGGCAGTGCTTGTTGAGAGGATATCGATAGCTGTACTAGTTGAGGCCATGTCGTGTGCAGTTGTTCTGATGGGCTAGACAGCAGATGTTGTTCGAATGGGGATGTTGTAATGATCAGAGTGTATTTTTCGTCAATATATATGAAGGTAACAAAAATTTTTTTATTTCAAATTTCCTAACTAACAATGCCTCTTGGTCACAGGTTCAGTCAACAAAGCATCTGGCTTGTGTTCATGTATTAGAGTGTAATTCTGGTTTCTATGTGCAATTATAGTACTTCTGGTTTTTTTAAATTACTTCAGTGTAAATGGTGTTTAAAATATCTTGTCTTATTGAGGAAGAACCGTGCCAGATGTGTACGTTAAATCACACTTCCACACACAGAATAGTTACACTTGTGCTTTGTTGTTTTGTAGCTTTTATAGTTGCTGAAGACTTAATTAATTAATTGTGTTAACGGAAATTTCCTTTCATTCTTTGTTGTTATTCTATGCAGTCAGATTGCGTACTAATACTACTCAGGGCCAACCGGTTACAAGACTGCATAACCGGACAGACAGCTACTAAAATTAAAATTATTTGCATTTTATTTAATTAAGCCCCCATGCATGTGGCGACTGCTGCTTCGGATCTTCCCTTGGAATTCTTGTGATAGTAAAAATAGCATACAGTAGTATTGTTGTAGTAATTTGTAGTTTATTAATTGTAGTCTATATTGCATGTGTAGATTTGGTAATTGAACATTTGTAGTTGTCTTGTTATTCTTCTAATGGTATTTTTGCAGAATTTAATTTTTGATGTCTTGTATACGGGTTTGACAATTTTATGCAATTATGAAGATGTCAGTTGTTCGTTAATCGTGTTTGTCGGGAAGCATTTCGTGTGAATAGTATTGTTGGTCATAAAGTGTCATATTGTGTGTAATTTTCGTATAGTGACGAGTTTTGAATGTTTTGTAAATGATTACGCGATTGATGAAAAAGGCAAAAATGATGGATAGTCAGAATGACGAAATTGTTAACATGGCGAACTTGCCAACACAGGAGAACAGTATGATGAATAATGAAGTAGAAAATAGTTTAATAAGCAGGGAAGATAGTCCGGAACCAGTTCAAAACTTTTTACATTCAAAAAATTTTCAGAATACGAGATTAACGACAGAAGATTCTGGAATAGTATCAAACACAGATAGCTTTACAGCTATGACGAAGGAAGCTGGTTTTGCGGGAAATGTTAGGGGCGAAAAGAATTTCGAACCAGTTATTATGGAGCAGTTGATGAGTGCAATATTACATTTGGGATCTGAATTAAAAACAGTAGGATCACAAATAGGAACAATTAAAAGTGATATGGGAACAATGGAAACATGGTTAGACTCACTGGGATCACAGTTAGGACCTGAATTAAAAACAGTGGCAACAGAGTTAGAAACTGATATGGGAACAATGGAAACACGGTTAGACTCACTGGGATCACAGTTAGGATCTGAATTAAAAACAGTGGCAACACGGTTAGAAACTGATATGGGAACAATGGAAACAAAGTTAGACTCACGAATAGGGACATGTTTTGAAAACATGAAAGATGAATTAAAGAGAGAAATTAGAGAAGAAGTACAACCGATTCCAAATTCTCACAATAATAGATTAATTTCAATAGAAATTAGACAAAAGGAACAGGATACAGAACAGGAAGAAAGAGATCGCGTGATAGTACAAAAATTCTCAGAGTTAAATTTACAACGTGCACATGATAAGGAAGAAATATTTGAAAGAATCGAGGAATCCGTACCAAATGACAGAATAAATAACCTAACACAACAGTATGAACAGTTAACTACTAAATTTGTCAATACTGAAACCCGAGTCGCGACACTTACGGAAGACGTAAATAAACAGAAAGAACAAATAGGTGACTTACCGGAAAGAGTTGAGGAGATTTCAGATCAATTGACAAGTCTTAGTTTAAATGGGGATGGAAATTCAGATGATACAGCTCCATTGCCATTTGCAGAAACAGAAGAGTACCTGAACATAAATAAACATGTTGAAAATCAGGGAAAATTTAATGAACGCGTTAAAAGGGAATTTGAAGCGCTACAAAAACAAGTCAAACAAATTAAAAGCGAAATCGTAGGAAAAGACAGCAGAAGAAATTAAGAATCACAGATAGCAGAGGGCTTTGAAGAAAATAATTTATTTCATTTACGAGAAGCAACAAGAGAGCGCCAGGCGCGCGAACTTGACAATAATCGACATTCGGACTGGGTCAGACGCGGTACGTCTTTGTCGCCACGAGGCGAAAACTTTGACTATAAACACTTTTTAACTGTTCGGAAATTTAAGATCTTTCGCAATTCTAAGAATGACATACATCCATGTTCATGGTTAGATAAATTTATCTATGCACTTCCACCAAACTGGTCACTGAGTCACAAACTGGAATTTATGTGCGGCTATTTAAGTCCTCAGGGGATTCGCTACACTAAGTGAATACGTGCCGTAGCGTGCACAGGGCCCCGAGCTGTAGTGGTGCTATTTCCCTTTTAGTTTTCTGCACCGCTGCCTACTCTTTTACTATTCTTTGTATCTATTAAAACAACTCTTCAACTATCAATCTATCTAGAGAGTCAGTAAAGAATAACCGCATATGACTATTTTACCCAAAAGTGATTTCGGAAATTAGCGTTTGGACTTGCTGTATCTTCTGCAGCATTCATTCGTAGTTTAAACGAAATTTTACCTGTTTATCTTCGTGACAATATTACTTCATATGTTGACGATATTCTTATTGCTAAACGTTCTTGGAGTGAGCAAAACAAAATTTTGGATTCATTATTACGTATTTTTGCAAGAGTTGGCATTACAGTGAACTTGGAAAAATCTGAATTTGGTCGTTCTCAGGAGAGATTTCTTGGTCATATTATTTCTACAGAAGGTATTCTTCCTGATCCAGAGAAACTAGACGCTATTCGTAATTATGCTGTTCCTACTACAAAACGTGATGTTCGTAGTTTCCTTGGTGTCTGTAATTTTCTTAGACGCTTTGTTAGATTGGACAATTTGGCCACACCTCGTTTATGTGAACTATCTGGAAAGAATTCTTATTGGTGTTGGGATGAGGAAGCTCAATCAGAATTTGAACAACTTCGTGATGCTTTAGTTGCTGCTCCACTTCTTTCACACCCGGATTTATCTAAAGATTTTTGTTTGACGATGGACTCATCATACAAAGGCCTAGGTGCACACTTATTTCAAGAGATAGGAGAAAGAGGCGTTGTAGTACAGAAAACTATTGCATTTGGAAGTCGTGTCCTCTCTAAATCAGAAAAGAATTATTCGATTACGGAACATGAAGCCTTGGCTGTTGGATGGGCTTTCACAAAATTTCGCATATTTTTGTATGGCAGACATACTAAGGTTTACACCGATCATCGCGCTCTGGAATTTCTTATGTCAACAAAATTAACACATGGAAGATTGTCACGATGGGCGCTGTATCTACAGGAATTTGATTTTAGTATTGTTTACATACAGGGATCTTCAAATATTATTGCTAATGCTTTATCACGTGCACCTATGGGTTTGAAACAAAGTGCTGAGGAGGACTGCAAAGAAAACAATTACTGATTGATGTATATTCAAGGTGTTGCGTTTGAAAATTTTATTTCGACTTCGCTCCAGGACATCGCTAAGGAGCAAAACAAGGATCCAATCTGGAAGGACATTAAGGAGAAGTGGAGGAGAAAGGAAAGCGTAGCGATTAGACAGTATTATTTAGTTCGCATTGATATTCTTTTTAAACGAAAATCGGTCGACAACTCTGTTTGGTTAGTTTGCATTCCTGATGAGTGGGTTAATAAATTTATTTGGTATACACATTTCAGTTATGCACACTTTGGTCCCAGAAAATGCTTCCATAAATTACGAGAAAATTGCTACTTCAGTAATATGGAAAAACGTATTCGATTTGTTCTTGCCAAATGCAAATTATGTCAAAAGGCTAAGCCGCCAACCATTTCTCTCAGAGCACCGTTGTTTCCTATCATTCCAGAGAAATTAAAGGAGATGGCTGCAGTCGATTTGTTCGGTCCAGTGGTTCGTTCTACTAATGGTTTTGCGTACATTTTGGTAGCAGTGGAATTGACATCAAAATATGTGTGTTTTACACCTTTACGCAAAGCAACAGCTCTTTCAGTATCTAACGCTTTCATCAAACATTTTCTTAAAGAAATGGGTCATGTTGATAAGGTTATATCAGATAACGGATCACAGTTTCGCTCTAAAATTTGGCTTCGTACTCTATGGCGTCGTAAGATTAAACCAATATTCATTTCACTTTTTCATCCTCAATCTAACGCTTCAGAGAGATGGATGAAGGAAATCAATAAATTGTGTCGTCTTTATTGTCATCAGAATCACAGAAAGTGGGATCAGTATCTTCATATTTTTCAAAACATTCTGAACGAACTCCCTAATGATTCAACTTCTTTACCGCCTATATTGAAATTAAAAAATAAAGCACCTACAAATCGCATTTCTGAAATCGTTTCTTTTCCGCCTTCACGGAAACTGCGGCATTCTGAAGTTGTGAACCTGGCTCTACAAAATATTGCGTCTGCGGCTACTAGAAGAGAGAAATCAGCTAAACATCCTGGTTGTTTAAAAACCTTGTCAGTTGGTCAAAATGTGTTAATTAAGTCTCACCGTTTGTCTCACAAAGGAAAAGGCTTGTGTTGCAAATTTTTTCTGCTTTATAACGGTCCATATAGAGTTCGCAAAATCATTCATGATAACACTGCCGAAGTAGAAACTCTTAAATCTCGGCGCTCTAAGGGAATACATCATATATCGAACGTTAAAATTTTTGTGGAATGACATACTTTCGAGAAACTAACAGTTACATGTAAACACGCAAAGAATACAAGGATACCGCGCCGTGTTTTGGCGGCGGCACATACTCAAAGCAACTGTCAAGTCTGCGCGCCGCACAAGGCAGTCGTTGACCGCAAACAATTACTTCCTACGTCACGCGTACCTACAGCTGATGGAGGGCTCAGTGCAAATGCACTGACAGCCGTAAACAAATACACAGTCTAATTTCTCTGATTAAATTCAGTAAAAAGCAATAATGACTTGGTAAATTACGTTATTAACGTTCAGTTTTTTTCAGGATACAGTTGTATAAAATATTTAAGAACTTCAGGTAAATTCTGTGTGTGTCCGACGTTAAGAGGACTTGCTATCGAGAAAATTTCTGGAAGAATGTAATTTCGAAGAAGAAAGTAATAAACTAAAAAGGTAACTATCAACTGAGTTTATTTTTCAGGTAACATAATTACACTTAGGTACGTACTTTAGACGTAATTTGCTGCTCGCGATGACGTGATTTATACTTTATGTTAACTGATTTTGACAATGATTGATTAATGAACAGGTTTGTTACTTATGTATATTATGCATCGCTTGGCTGCACTGCATTTTCACTGATGTCATATTTTTTTATTATTTGCCTGCTGTGCTTATTTATTTAAATTATAATAGTCACCTGATTAGTTGTGCTGATATGGTTATGTATGTAAGTTATACTTTGTGATTTATCTGCTTGCGCCTTCATGTTTACTTATTAAGATTACATATGAACATTTATTTGCTTATCCTGATATGATGCTAATGACCTATTTGTTATGTAAGATATATATTTACTGCTTGCCTACGGATTGCATATTTACACATTTTTGTTTTGTTGTCATAACTACTCTTTAATTTGGTATATAGAAATGCTGGTATACAGTGTACAAACATGGAGTTTAGGTCACACTATGGTATTAATTGTAGATTGTTCGCTTGGCAGAGCCTTGTTGTAGGGATTGTGCTACATCCATTTGTTGACATTCAGTTCTCTACTGGTATATTTACTCGCTATTGGATGTTTTGCTTACGCTTAGTGCTTTATATTTTAAGATAAGAAAATGAACTGCTATAATTCTACGAATGACATTGGTACAAGAAACTTCATTGAAGTAACATGAGCTGGAGGGTTTATGAAAGCTGTATAAATTTATGCTAATAGAAAAGAAGCTAACGACATGAAATACCAACACTAGGTTTAGACCATTGACAGGTATTACCCTGCATTCTTCGTGAGCAATTGAAATAGCAAGTGGCACTTTACACACACAAAAAAAAAATACTCCACATGTTTGCTTCTATTTTGTCGTGATTCTTGAAGTGGTGTACACACTGTGAAATATTACGATCATTCACCCTCCGTACTCATACTTACTTACTGAAAGTTATTCAAACTAAAGGCTGTTACAGGTCATGTATGCATTTCTTTTATTTAATGATGGACAAGGTAACCAAAATGTATTTTATAATTCATAATGAGTAGAAGATTTGGGTCAGGTGGATTACGCAGAGGTCGTGTGTGGACATTGTGTCTTCGGATTGTATGGGATGATGAATTGAAGTTTGCACTAGGATATTATCTGTACTTGTTCGAGGAGACTGACTAGAGGAAAGAGTTGTTATGGAAGTGAAATGATATTGGTGATAAGGTTTATATGTATCGACATATTGAAGATGTATTATTGAAGTATTGAGATTGTGTGAATTTGATGATTATTGGAGTTTTGGTGGACAAGAGGTAAGGTAAATGTTATTGATGATAAGGTTTATATGTATCGACGTAAGAGGTATTATTGAAGTATTAAGATTATGTGATGCTGATGATTATTGGAGTTTTGGTGGATAAGAGGTAAAGTAAGTGAGGAGCATATTTTTTTGTTGGTTTATATGCAACAAGGAGGATGAAGATGGCAGACTAGAACACTCAAGTGGAAGGAAGATTGTCTACACACACGCTTTGTTAAATCAATAAGAAGTAGATATATAATTTTTTTTGGAGAGAGGAAGTATTTGCATATCTTAGCACACTGACAGTTGTTCAGCAACCGTACATTTTGATTTGGCTTGGCAAACACTGGTCTTGACATGATGACTATGACATTGACTAACTATTATTGACTGTTACACACTGATGCCACTACTACTTGATACACATGTTGAACATCAAATTTTGACAGAATTGCATTTACACAGTTAACACTATTCAATTACACAGTAGTACTTAATGTGGATGAAAGATGAGTGAGTGTGTCTTGTGTGTTTTCCTTTCCTAATTCCAAATAATTGGTACCGACCTATCTCCTAAATATTATTTTACCTGTTTGTTGTGGCTTGCACTGACACCCATAAATATTATAGGTTTACTGATATTTGTGTATTTGTAATAGTTAATACGACAATTATCTGATATCATTTGTGTGTTTATTTTAATTTGTATGTTTAGTGTAAGAGCATTGATAATAATTTTTTAAAAGCAATTGTGTGTGCATTCAAACTGTTGTTCGTGCTTGCACCTGTTCAACATTGATGGGTGCAACTTGGAAATGTTTAATTTCTGCTGATGAACTCTGATGAACCGGCTAATTAGTGATAGTGAATATTATGGACTGTTACCTGCACTTGTTCAACATTGATGGATGCCACTTGGAAATGTTTAATTTCTGATGATGAACTCTGATGAACTGTCTAATTAGTGACAGTGAATATTATGGACTGTTACCTGCACCTGCTCAACATTGCTGGGCGCCACTGATGGAACTGCTTCTACTGACATAATGTCACTTGTTGGTGTCTGCACCTGTTCGACATTGCTGGGTGCCACTGATGGAACTGCTTCTACTGAAATGATGTCACTTGTTGGTGTCTGCACCTGCTCAACATTGCTGGCTGCCACTGATGGAACTGCTTCTACTGAGATAATGTCACTTGTTGCTGTCTCCACCTGTTCAACATTGCTGAGTGCCACTGATGGAACGGCTTCTACTGAAATGATGTCACTTGTTGGTGTCTGCACCTGTTCAACATTGCTGGGTGCCACTGTTGGAGCTGTTTAATTACTGCTGATGAAATGTTATGAGACTGCTATTTGCACCTGTTGACCACTGCTGGGTGCTACTGTTGGAACTGTTAACCACTGAGGAGTGCTACTTGTTTATTGAACTACTGAATGGATTTTATGTGAATATTTGTATAAACTGATTTTTTGTGTATTTACTGTTTATGAAATGTTATGAGACTCTTACCTGCACCTATTCGTCATTGCTGAAGCTATTGATTGAATTGTTTAACCACATGATACTTGTGTAAACTACACTCCTGGAAATGGAAAAAAGAACACATTGACACCGGTGTGTCAGACCCACCATACTTGCTCCGGACACTGCGAGAGGACTGTACAAGCAATGATCACACGCACGGCACAGCGGACACACCATGAACCGCGGTGTTGGCCGTCGAATGGCGCTAGCTGCGCAGCATTTGTGCACCGCCGCCGTCAGTGTCAGCCAGTTTGCCGTGGCATATGGAGCTCCATTGCAGTCTTTAACACTGGTAGCATGCCGCGACAGCGTGGACGTGAACCGTATGTGCAGTTGACGGACTTTGAGCGAGGGCGTATAGTGGGCATGCGGGAGGCCGGGTGGACGTACCGCTGAATTGCTCAACACGTGGGGCGTGAGGTCTCCACAGTACATCGATGTTGTCGCCAGTGGTCGGCGGAAGGTGCACGTGCCCGTCGACCTGGGACCGGACCGCAGCGGCGCACGGATGCACGCCAAGACCGTAGGATCCTACGCAGTGCTGTAGGGGACCGCACCGCCACTTCCCAGCAAATTAGGGACACTGTTGCTCCTGGGGTATCGGCGAGGACCATTCGCAACCGTCTCCATGAAGCTGGGCTACGGTCCCGCACACCGTTAGGCCGTCTTCCGCTCACGCCCCAACATCGTGCAGCCCGCCTCCAGTGGTGTCGCGACAGGCGTGAATGGAGGGACGAATGGAGACGTGTCGTCTTCAGCGATGAGAGTCACTTCTGCCTTGGTGCCAATGATGGTCGTATGTGTGTTTGGCGCCGTGCAGGTGAGCGCCACAACCAGGACTGCATACGACCGAGGCACACAGGGCCAACACCCGGCATCATGGTGTGGGGAGCGATCTCCTACACTGGCCGTACACCACTGGTGATCGTCGAGGGGACACTGAATAGTGCACGGTACATCCAAACCGTCATCGAACCCATCGTTCTACCATTCCTAGACCGGCAAGGGAACTTGCTGTTCCAACAGGACAATGCACGTCCGCATGTATCCCGTGCCACCCAACGTGCTCTAGAAGGTGTAAGTCAACTACCCTGGCCAGCAAGATCTCCGGATCTGTCCCCCATTGAGCATGTTTGGGACTGGATGAAGCGTCGTCTCACGCGGTCTGCACGTCCAGCACGAACGCTGGTCCAACTGAGGGGCCAGGTGGAAATGGCATGGCAAGCCGTTCCACAGGACTACATCCAGCATCTCTACGATCGTCTCCATGGGAGAATAGCAGCCTGCATTGCTGCGAAAGGTGGATATACACTGTACTAGTGCCGACATTGTGCATGCTCTGTTGCCTGTGTCTATGTGCCTGTGGTTCTGTCAGTCTGATCATGTGATGTATCTGACCCCAGGAATGTGTCAATAAAGTTTCCCCTTCCTGGGACAATGAATTCACGGTGTTCTTATTTCAATTTCCAGGAGTGTATTATGTAAAATCACATGTAGGCAAGCATTTGTATTCCTTACTGTATTTTATATATTAGGTTATTGAAGGGTCAGTGCAAAGCCAAAATTTATTCAGTTATGTGATATTTACTTACAAATATTATCTTTTATTTTTGTCTGTATTTTTTTGGATGAATTTGGCGGTATTTTCACCACCAATGCTGGCAAAAATACCATCAAATTCTAGCCCGTGGAGGAGGGGCATATGATAGGTGGCTACACTGAGTCACAGCGCCAGAGATTGCGCCAAAGAGTATTATTCAGCCGCTTCCACTAGTAGTAGTAGTTCAGAGGTTGCCGGGGGCAGTGCTTGTTGAGAGGATGTCGATTGCTGTACTAGTTGAGGCCATGTCGTGTGCAGTTGTTCTGATGGGCTAGGCAGCAGATGTTCGAATGGGGATCTAGTAATGATCAGAGTGTACTTTTCGTCAATATATATGAAGGTAACAAAAATTTTTTATTTCAAATTTCCTAACTAACAATGCCTCTTGGTCACAGGTTCAGTCAATTAAGCATCTGGCTTGTGTTCATGTATTAGAGTGTAATTCTGGCTTCTGTGTGTAATTATAGTATTTCTGGTTTTTTTAATTACTTCAGTGTAAATGGCGTTTAAAATATCTTACCTTATTGAGGAAGAACCGTGCCAGATGTGTACGTTGAATCACACTTCCACACACAGAACAGTTACACTTGTGCTTTGTTGTTTCGTAGCTTTTATAGTTGCTGGGGACTTAATTAATTAATTGTGTTAACGGAAATTTCCTTTCATTCTTTGTTGTTATTCCATGCAGTCAGATTGCGTACTAATACTACTCAGGGCCAACCGGTTACGAGACTGCGTAACCGGACAGACAGCTACTAAAATTAAAATTATTTGCATTTTATTTAATTAAGCCCTCATGCAGAATATACTCGCTCTTACTTTACAAAATCACAGTTCACATTTTGATTAATTCCATGTTGTAATATGTAATCTAGTGTTTTTCAGTGACTTCCCACAAGTAAGGATCTTCATCAACTGTAAAGTCTGACGAAACTTCCTCTAGGCCTGACTTTGGTTTACTTGCTGTGGAAATATTTGTATGTTGTTTATCAGTTCAAGATTCACTAACGTGCAGCTTTTGACACAACTGCCGCTCCACTGTGAAACATTTACAGGTTTCAAGTTGTCAGGAGAGAAAGAACTTACAGCTACAGGAACTAGTCCTTTGTTAACGAAAAACGTATGTAACTTTGGCGTTCGACCTAACACTTCCTTTTCTCTCCACCTGTTTTGTTCAACTAATTTTCTGTAGCCTGCGCCACTAAGACATTTCCTACTGTCGATATTGATGTTTAATTTCTATCATGACATCATCATATTGATAAAACAGGGGAAACACACCCAAACAGCAATAAAAGCACTAAGCAGATACCACACTACATCAAAGTTTCTGTCCATGACTGTCACACAAAAACATCACAGAGACAGAGTTACCAGTTGCATCACGTGCATATATCCATCCGTCTACCTACGATTTCCACTTCGCTAATAAAAATTGCACCAACCATCAGTCCTGTTCTTCTTCTTCTTTTGAACTTTTTGAAATTCTTAATTTGCCTCCCTGAATCCAGGTTCACGTGGTTCACGCATAAATACTGTATGTAGATATTTATAAACGAGTAAGAATTTGGCTGGGTATAGGATTTTCTAGGTTAGTTCGGTAATAGCTGAAAGAATGAAATTGTGGCTGTCTATGTACGATTGATGGAGTTTGTTAGCAGAAAACGAATGTAAAATAAAAAGTCTTAACATCAGTAAGGGCTTTGCAGTTGCTCTTGGATATATTCTGATCGTTAGCAATTAATTCTACTTTGTATCATGTAAAAGAAGACGATGAAAAGAATAACAGCTGAAATCTATTACTTTATAGAATAATAAATTTGAATAATTTGAAAGAGAAATGTAATTTTCTTGAGGAGACTTTAACTGCTGAAAGTAGAACTGCTACAATTTGAGAAGTTTATAGCTCACCTTAAACTTAAATATGTGATTTCATTCACAGATTCTCCAGAGATAATTAAAACTTTAACATTTTCTTATCTCCTTACTTCTCGTTATGTCACTGATGCACACCTTTCAACCTCTCTATCTCATTTATCAAGAAAATTTAGTTAAACTGACTTAGTGCCAATATTAATTTTTTGAACTGAATTCTGTAGGTAGGATGTCAATGCTGATGTGGGCAGTTAATATCATGTTTTCTGTGCCACCACAGGAAAATTTGTAGAAACCTAGAATAATTATTGTCTCTTTCTTGTACTTGCTTCAATTGGCCTAATACTCACAATGCTAAAATGGCTTACATCTATTACTTTATAGTTGCCACTCTCTCACAACAGAGATTGCTACTTTACTACTATATTTCTCTTTTCTGATGTATATAAAGCAATGGTTGTAATCCTCCCTTCTGTTCCATAAATTAATGTTCTCAAATCTACATAATTACAAAATACCTTTTCTATAACACAGGAGCTATTATTTCAGTTATTTCTGATGTACAAATGAAGCCACTACAATATTAATAATTCAGCCGTTAGAAAGGTGAAGTATTTGCAAAAGCTTTATTATAAAAGGAAACTCATCTCTCTTATTCAGATGCTGATGGAATAATTACAAAACAAATATGATTGCCAGAAATGTCCTTTGCTTGTGATGACTAAGCAGAAAGTGAGCGAAGTGTGCTATTCGTTCTTTCTGTCTCTCCTACGCTATGGGCTGAGTGGGATATCACAGTGATGAACAGAACTTTAGACAAACTTTATAATCAATCTTTGTTTAGTATAAAAATTGTATAAAACCCATTTGTAAATGGATACAACGCATTCAGATCAGAGGGAGCTGTGTGGGGCCATCACACGACCCCTCTGATGGCAGGAAACAACGATCTGAATTATATATGGATACAAAACAATCACCTTCCATAATTCCAATGTAGTATTGGAGTTGTGTTGTTTTATTACATTATGAAAGAAACTGGTAGATGATAAATTTTTACATCATAAATATAGACCATGTCAATGAATCTAGATTTGTTCAGCAAGTGTGTTGCAGTACGCTTGTAGTAAGCTGAATAATAGTAGAAATACGGCTACTGAGCTGCAAGTTTTAATAATATTCTGAAAAAGAATGCAATACACATTAATTAACATAACAAATGTGTATTTCAGCTCATATAACTTTTAATAATATCTAAAACATCATCATTCTAAAAAGCTATAGATCTGGTTGTCAAGATAGTTTAATGAATTACCTGAACACATATAATGTCTCCAGACAAGCACAGTTTGATTTCCAAAGAAAGAGAATCAACCACTGTGAAGAATACAAAGGCAATATTTCGTACACTAGCAATGCTAACTGCTATATCATGCATATGTCTAGATCTGTATACGACAACTGAGACTGTTGAATATTTAACTGTAGCAAACAAGCTAGAATCATTATAAATAAGGGCAGTAGCAAGGCTAGAAATAATGCAGCTCTCAAATGACAAAAAATTTTAGTACATATGTATGAAATCTAAAGTACAGCAGTGAGTTTCCAGAAAATGTTCAGCATGTGGAAATAATCCTCTTTGTGGATGACTGCAATATTATACTCACAGAGGAAACAATGGGTCTCTAGGCGGAGAAAGTAAATTAAATGCTCATGCATGTTTTGCATTAAGTCAGTAAATAATAAACCAAAACAGAATAAAGACAACAAACTACATGAATTTGAAGGGGGAAAATAATTCTGTCACATTAATACCATAGATAATCTAATGAACACAAAATTTGTTGACATGAATATTGACTATCTGCTGATGTGAAATTAGCATACAAATATGCTAGCAAAAAGAACTTAATCAGCACGTGACATCCCATTTTCAATCAGGTCTAGTTGGCTAATGGTAAATGACATGGCTGGGAACCGAAAGAAAGCAAGACCGAATTCTGGTCGATCATTGGAATATTTCACTCGGCCTTAACCTGGCCTTCACCTCTCAGTGATTGGATTATTCGCCAGGAACGACACTTGGTTAGGATTCCATGTGAGGTCCGCTCTCGCTAATAGTATTACTGGAGAAGGTTAGGAACACAAAAGTTGCTGAATGGCATCCAACTGAAAACGTTGCACCAGGCCATTGTGCTACAAAGAATTACGAAGGTTGCCCAGAAAGTAATGTACCACATTTTTTTTTCAACAATTCTTTATTGAACATAATGAGCATTACATACATGAAAGAATAATTTTTTATCTACACAACCTATTTTTCCACATAATCTCTATCCCATTTTATGACCTTCCTCCACCACTAAACAAGGGCATGCCTTTCAGTACCAGTCCTTGTCCCAGTAGCAGTGCCAGCGCTTCACTGTGTGAATCACGTCCTCATCGTCCTCTAAATGTCTTCCATGAATGGCGTACCTTAATGGCTCAAGTATCAGCTCGCTGCAATAAGTCAGGTGTGACAGCCATGGATGATCTTCCCAACCGCTGCAAATCGTGGAGCTCTGTCGAACCGCCTTCTGATGATGGTTCAAAAATGGCTCTGAGCACTATGGGACTCAACTTCTGAGGTCATCAGTCCCCTAGAACTTATCATCATCATCATCATTTAAGACTGATTATGCCTTTCAGCGTTCAGTCTGGAGCATAGTCCCCCTTATACAGTTCCTCCATGATCCCCTATTCAGTGCTAACATTGGTGCCTCTTCTGATGTTAAACCTATTACTTCAAAATCATTCTTAACCGAATCCAGGTACCTTCTCCTCAGTCTGCCCCGACTCCTCCTACCCTCTACTGCTGAATCCATGAGTCTCTTGGGTAACCTTGCTTCTCCCATGCGTGTAACATGACCCCACCACCTAAGCCTGTTCGCCCTGACTGCTACTTCTATACGGTTCATTCCCAGTTTTTCTTTGATTTCCTCATTGTGGACACCCTCCTGCCATTGTTCCCATCTACTAGTACCTGCAATCATCCTAGCTACTTTCATATCCATAACCTTAACCTTGTTGATAAGGTAACCTGAATCCACCCAGCTTTCGCTCCCATACAACAAAGTTGGTCGAAAGATTGAACAGTGCACAGATAACTTAGTCTTGGTACTGACTTCCTTCTTGCAGAAGAGAGTAGATCGTAGCTGAGCACTCACTGCATTAGCTTTGCTACACCTCGCTTCCAGTTCTTTCACTATGTTGCCATCCTGTGAGAATATGCATCCTAAGTACTTGAAACCGTCCACCTGTTCTAACTTTGTTCCTCCTATTTGGCACTCAATCCGTTTATATTTCTTTCCCACTGACATTACTTTCGTTTTGGAGATGCTAATCTTCATACCATAGTCCTTACATTTCTGATCTAGCTCTGAAATATTACTTTGCAAACTTTCAATCGAATCTGCCATCACAACTAAGTCATCTGCATATGCAAGACTGCTTATTTTGTGTCCACATATCTTAATCTCACCCAGCCAGTCTATTGTTTTCAACATATGATCCATAAATAATATGAACAACAGTCGAGACAGGTTGCAGCCTTGTCTTACCCCTGAAACTACTCTGAACCATGAACTCAATTTACCGTCAACTCTAACTGCTGCCTGACTATCCATGTAAAGACCTTTAATTGCTTGCAAAATTTTGCCTCCTATTCCATAATCTTGTAGAACAGACAATAACTTCCTCCTAGGAACCCGGTCATATGCCTTTTCTAGATCTGTAAAGCATAGATACAATTCCCTATTCCACTAATAACACTTCTCCATAATTTGCCGTAAGCTAAAGATCTGGTCCTGACAACCTCTAAAAGGCCTAAACCCACACTGATTTTCATCCAATTGGTCCTCAACTAATACTCGCACTTTCCTTTCAACAATACCTGAGAAGATTTTACCCACAACGCTGATTAAAGAGATACCTCTATAGTTGTTACAATCTTTTCTGTTTCCATGTTTAAATATTGGTGTGATTACTGCTTTTGTCCAGTCTGATGGAACCTGTCCCGACTCCCAGGCCATTTCAATTATCCTGTGTAGCCATTTAAGACCTGACATTCCATTGTATTTGATGAGTTCCGACTTAATTTCATCCACCCCAGCCGCTTTATTGCACTGCAATCTATTGACCATTTTTTCCACTTCCTCAAATGTGATCCTATTTCCATCATCATTCCTATCCCATTCTACCTCGAAATCTGAAACATTACTGATCGCATTTTCACCTACATTGAGCAACTCTTCAAAATATTCCCTCCATCTGCCCAAGGCATCCACAGGATTCACCAGCAGTTTTCCTGACCTGTCCAAAATACTTGTCATTTCCTTCTTACCTCCCTTTCGAAGACTGCTAATTACACTCCAGAATGGTTTTCCAGCAGCTTGACCCATAGTCTCCAACCTGTTTCCAAAGTCTTCCCACGATTTCTTCTTCGATGCTGCAATTATCTGTTTGGCTTTGTTTCTTTCTTCAACATAACTTTCTCTGTCTACCTGGGTTCTGGTTTGTAGCCATTTTTGATACGCCTTCTTTTTCCTTTTACAGGCTGCCTTGACTGTATCATTCCACCAAGCTGTTTGCTTCATCCTACTTTTACACACTACTGTTCCAAGACATTCTTTAGCCACTTCTAGTACTGTGTCCCTGTACCTTGTCCATTCCTTTTCTAATGACTGTAATTGACTACATTCAACTAACTGGTACCTTTCTGAGATCGCTGTTATGTACTTGTGCCTGATTTCCTTATCCTGAAGTTTCTCCACTCTTATCCTCCTACAAATGGACCTGACCTCCTGCACTTTTGGCCTCACAATCCCAATTTCACTGCAGATTAAATAATGATCAGTGTCATCAAAGAATCCCCTGAATACACGTGTGTCCCTCACAACCTTCCTGAATTCCTGATCTGTTATTATATAGTCAATGACAGATCTGGTTCCCCTGCCTTCCCAAGTATACCGGTGAATGTTCTTATGTTTAAAAAAGGAGTTTGTGATTACTAAGCCCATACTGACACAGAAATCCAAGAGTTGTTTCCCATTCCTGTTGGCCTGCATATCCTCTCCAAATTTACCCATAACCTTTTCATACCCTTCTGTTCGATTTCCAATCCTGGCGTTAAAATCACCCATGAGCAGAACATTGTCCTTGTCCTTTACTCTAACAACTATGTCACTGAATGCGTCATAAAAACTAGCCATCTTATCTTGATCTGTCCCTTCACAATGCGAATATACTGACACAATCCTAATTTTCTTGCTATACACTGTCAAATCTATCCACATCAGTCGTTCGTTTACATACCTTATTGCAACTACGCTGGGTTCCATTTCTTTCCTGATGTAAAGCCCTACACCCCGTTGTGCTATTCCTGCTTTGACTCCTGACAGGTAGACCTTGTATTCTCCCACTTCCTCTTCTTTCTCACCCCTTACCCGAATGTCACTAACAGCTAAAACGTCCAGCCCCATCTTACTTGCAGCCTCTGCCAGCTCTACCTTCTTCCCAGAGTAGCCCCCATTGATATTAATGGCTCCCCATCTCATTACCATTTGTTTGCCAAGTCGTATCTTTGGAGTCCCTGGTTTGTCAGTTAGAGGTGGGACTCCGTCACCTCCAAAGGTCCGAGGCATTTTTCTCTGATTGTTGCCAGCATCATATTTAAAGAACTTAGAACTACTTAAACCTAACTAACCTAGGGACATCACACACATCCATGCCCGAGGCTGGATTCGAACCTGCGACCGTAGCGGTCTCGCGGTTCCAGACTGTAGCGCCCAGAACCGTACGGCCACTCCGGCCGGCCCTTCTGATAGCCTCACCCTCCGTGCCCAGCGACTGGCTGTACTTCTGTCGACAGCAGATGCTCCATAGACTTTGCACAAGAGTGAGAAATGTGCAGTGAGAAATTCAATGACAGCACGTTGCTTGTAACGTACATCTCCTACAGAAGCCATTTTGAAACTGTCCTGCAGCTACGCTATCTGTCGGAAGTGACAGAAGCTTGGCGCGCTCACTCAGGAGGCTTCAAATAATATACATGTAACATTTCGCATTCATAGCATTGTTTTAGGCTAAGGAAAAAATTGCGTGCATTACTTTCTGGGCAACACTCGTATTATTATTATTATTATTATTATTATGACTATTATCTCATATTCAGAGTGATAGAGGTGTCATGTGAAGTTACACTCGGTGTCACAGGTTGAATATCCATGCTGATTGAAACTAGACAGATTGTACAAATATTCTGTTCTTTCAGAAGGGGCATTTTTCCTAGACCAATGAAGTGCAGCAGAATAAAAATTAGATTCATTGATTAACACAGAAGCGTTTGTACGTGGGCCCAGATTAATTCTCAGCAATGTTACACTACATACTATGACTACTACATGAATTACAAATTCCAGATATCCTTCTAGTCAGTAGAGATGCTGATCGGCGAATATTCGTTGTTAGCAGTTCGTCTCAGCGCATGGTAATGTGCACATATCTAGTTCAGGCCGTTTGAGTACTTCTCTTCATCGTGACGAACATCTCTCCTGTTCAGCATTCGTTGAGCGCCCACTAGGTACTCGCCAAACGTTGCATGTCTGGAGCCGCATCTCTTCTGTACTCGTGCACCACACATTAGTTTGAAATTTCTGGTCTGATTATAGAAAGGGGTATATTGCACAGCTAGATGATCTTCCTAGGTGACAAAGGCTGGCCTCCTCTTTTTGTATCGCCAGCAAGATCTGTTAGCTGTCTCTGCTATCATATTGATACTTCTGAGAATACCTTCAGGTGGCAGGGTAGCTTGTGATACTATGAAGAGAAAACATTCATGCAGCTGGTTCCTCTTCAGTAGGTGATGGAGGATGAGTGATTTAGGGAGTTATCTGCTCCCACTGCCAGCAGTGGTATACCTGCTGTTCTACTTGAACTCCGTACTGTAGAAGGATCCTTCTCTAGTGTGAGGGCTGCTGGGGGGAATATAGAGAAGGGAAAATTACACAGCTCGGTTTTCTTCCTTTGCTGATGGAGCATGACCGAATCCCAGTCACCCTTTGTTTGCATCATCAGCCGTATCTGTTTGTTGTGTATGCTGCTGCACTTGTTTTCCACTCTGTTGAGAGACTTTTCGCAGACACTGTAGTAGAGGGGGAGGGTTATGAGGAGAGAACCGGCCGGAGTGGCCGTGCGGTTCTAGGCGCTGCAGTCTGGAACCGAGCGACCGCTACGGTCGCAGGTTCGAATCCTGCCTCGGGCATGGATGTGTGTGAAATCCTTAGGTTAGTTAGGTCTAATTAGTTCTAAGTTCTAGGCGACTGATGGCCTCAGAAGTTAAGTCGCATAGTGCTCAGAGCCATTTGAACCATTTGATTATGAGGAGAGAAAAATTACACAGCTAATTCCAGGAAACCTGTGTTTGCATCACTAGCCACATTCAGCTACTGTATCTCGTGTTATTCTCATACTCAACCCATCTCAGGGATCTTCTATAGCGCCATAGTCTCTGGGGAGATAATATGACTGTATCTGATCGTCCTCTATTCGGATCACCTGTGGGATCCTGTTACTGTTACTGTCTCTGCAGCCACACTGGTTCTCTGTCAGCTGAGGCATCAGCTCTGCTGTGAGTGCTGCTGTGGGGAAAGTGAGTAGAGAGGAAATAATAATGCAAAAGTTTTTCTTCCATAGGAGACGGAGAAATTGTGAATGGGCTCTGTTTGTATATCAAGCCAGGACTGGTATCTGCCTCTGATACAAATCTCACACTACACCAAATAGAGGGACTCTTCTCAGTTACCAGGACGGCTTTGAGCACAGCAGAAAGAAAATGAATATGCAGTTGGTTTGCATACTGTACGATGGTGATCGTCTAATTGCTAGTGTCCTCAGTTTGTGTTGCCAATCAGATTTGGTTATGGTACCTGCAGCCAGATTTACACTCCTCTCAGACAAAGTGATCTTGGCTTGGGAATGGCTGATGCTGGGATGTTTATAGACAGACATTAATTTTTTTTTTTTTTTTGGTCATCAATCTACTGACTGGTTTGATGTGGCCCGCCACGAATTCCTTTCCTGTGCTAACCTCTTCATCTCAGAGTAGCACTTGCAAACTACGTCCTCAATTATTTGCTTGACGTATTCCAATCTCTGTCTTCCTCTACAGTTTTTGCCCTCTACAGCTCCCTCTAGTACCATGGAAGTCATTCCCTCATGTCTTAGCAGATGTCCTATCATCCTGTCCCTTCTCCTTATCAGAGTTTTCCACATATTCCTTTCGTCTCCGATTCTGCGTAGAACCTCCTCTTTCCTTACCTTATCCGTCCACCTAATTTTCAACATTCGTCTATAGCACCACATCTCAAATGCTTCGATTCTCTTCTGTTCCGGTTTTCTCACAGTCTATGTTTCACTACCATACAATGCTGTACTCCAGACGTACATCCTCAGAAATTTCTTCCTCAAATTAAGGCCAGTATTTGATATTAGTAGACTTCTCTTGGCCAGAAATGCCTTTTTTGCCATAGCGAGTCTGCTTTTGATGTCCTCCTTGCTCCGTCCGTCATTGGTTATTTTACTGCCTAGGTAGCAGAATTCCTTAACTTCATTGACTTCGTGACCATCAATCCTGATGTTAAGTTTCTCACTGTTCTCATTTCTACTACTTCTCATTACCTTCGTCTTTCTCCGATTTACTCTCAAACCATACTGTGTACTCATTAGACTGTTCATTCCGTTCAGCAGATGATTTAATTCTTCTTCACTTTCACTCAGGATAGCAATGTCATCAGCGAATCGTATTATTGATATCCTTTCACCTTGTATTTTAATTCCACTCCTGCACCTTTCTTTTATTCCCATCATTGCTTCCTCGATGTACAGATTGAAGAGTAGGGGCGAAAGGCTACAGCCTTGTCTTACACCCTTCTTAACACGAGCACTTCGTTCTTGATCGTCCACTCTTATTATTCCCTCTTGGTTGTTGTACATATTGTATATGACCCGTCTCGCCCTATAGCTTACCCCTTCTTTTTTCAGAATCTCGAACAGCTTGCTTCATTTTATATTGTCGAATGCTTTTTCCAGGTCGACAAATGCTATGAAAGTGTCTTGATTTTTCTTTACCCTTGCTTCCATTATTCGCCATAACGTCAGAATTGCCTCTCTCGCCCCTTTACTTTTCCTAAAGCCAAACTGATCGTCATTCTCAATTTTCTTTTCCATTCTTCTGTATATTATTCTTGTAAGCAGCTTCGATGCATGAGCTGTTAAGCTGATTGTGCGATAATTTCCGCACTTGTCAGCTCTTGCCGTCTTCGGAATTGTGTGGATGATGCATTTCACGAAAGTCAGATGGTATATCGCCAGACTCATATATTCTACACACCAACGTGAATAGTCGTTTTGTTGCCACTTCCCCCAACGATTTTAGAAATTCTGATGGAATGTTATCTGTCCCTTCTGCCTTATTTGACCGTAAGTCCTCCAAAGCTCTTTTAAATTCCGATTCTAATACTGGATCCCCAATCTCTTCTAAATCGACTCTTGTTTCTTCTTTTATCACATCAGACAAATCTTCACGCTCATAGAGGCTTTCAATGTATTCTTTCCACCTATCTGCTCTCTCCTCTGCATTTAACAGTGGAATTCCCGTTGCACTCTTAATGTTACCACCGTTGCTTTTAATGTCACCAAGTAGGTGACAGAGAAAAACTGATTCCAAGTTCTTCTCTGTTCGTATTGCCAGTGATATTCGTCTCTGCAGCAATGGTCGTTCTACTCAGATAATTTAAACTTTTTTTTGTGAAGGCGGCGCCCTACAGCTTGTAAGTATTTAAAGAAACGTCACAGTTCCACCACCAAAGACTGGTAATAAGTGCCTATTTATTACAACCGCTTTCAGTCCTCAGACAATTACCAGATTTTTAAGGCACATGTTACATGGCGATATAAAACCTATGGCGTTAAATTATTGACAGTGTAATACATTTCACTATTTAACAACGGTGCTTACGATTTTATGCTATTTGATATGTGTAGTTATCAAGGCCAGTTCTAGCCAAGAAATGGTTAAAACCAGTTTAATCCACTGCTAAAGTAAGAAAAGACTTCCAAATATGAAACGTCCCCTTTGAAAAATTACTTGACTGTGCTTAAACTGACACACAATATTTTTTAGCGCAACGCAATCTGGATTTCAATAATCCCTACAAAAGAATGGCCCTGACTAACATTAACCTATACCTTTCACAAATCACTTGCCTCACAAAAATCTTCGTTACTCAAGCTACTGCAATACAGCGAGCGCCACTACTGCCAGCTAAATAAAAGATTCAAACTACTGAAGGCACTAACTACTGATAGGCATATTTAGCAAATGAAAGATTTTAATAGAGAAAGAAATGTATTTACCTTAATACTGTTGAAAAAGCATAATATACATAGCAGTTCATGACATCCAGTCTTAGAAATTTCAAAACTCCGCCATTTCTCTCCCCACATCCACCACTGCTGGCGGCTCACCTCAAACTGCGCAACGCTATGTGCTGTTAACATCCAGCTGCCCAACACTACAATGGCAGATATTCCAACAACAATGCAAACCAGCCACAGACTGCACACAGCACAGCCAGTGATTTTCATACAGAACGCTACGTGGCGTAACCAATAAGAAAACCTAAACAGCCTACTTACACAAATTGCTATATTACACCTAAGTGATTGGGCGAGTCACCCAGGGTAACAACTGTCTGTCCACATACCTGATGCAGTTGTGTGAGATACATTCAAGATCATCGCCCTCCCCTGCCCCCCTCCAAGCTTGCCAGCATACCTTAGACACTGCTGATCATAACCAGTTTAATCAACTGATAACACTTTCAGCAACCCTGCCCATGTACGCATATGTTGTATATTCAAGGTCACCTCTTCCTCCACCCCTTGAACCAATAGGATACGAGCTCTCTCTCTCTCTCCACATTCTTTATAACTAAAGCAATTGCGTAGGTGAAGTCACAATTGTTCTGCGCCCCATAAGGAGAGGATCAGGTTTGTTAGGGCCTGTAGTTTGAGTATTTGTTATAAATAATATTGTTGTTGTTGTTGTGGTCTTCAGTTCTGAGATTGGTTTGAAGCAGCTCTCCATGCTACTCTATCCTGTGCAAGCTTCTTCATCTCCCAGTACGTACCGCAACCTACATCCTTCTGAATCTACTTAGTGTATTCATCTCTTGGTCTCCCTCTACGATTTTTACCCTCTACACTGCCCTCCAATACTAAATTGGTGATCCCTTGATGCCTCAGAACATGTCCTACCAACCGATCCCTTCTTCTAGTCAAGTTGTGCCACAAGCTCCTCTTCTCCCCAATCCTATTCAATACTTCCTCATTAGTTATGTGATCTACCCATCTAATCTTCAGCATTCTTCTGTAGCACCACATTTCAAAAGCTTATATTCTCTTCTTGTCCAAACTATTTATCATCCATGTTTCACTTCCATACATGGCATAAACAATATTAATAATAAATAATTTTCTTATTGTGGTAATTACATGAGTTTCGCCTCACTGCACTCTACTTCACGTCAAAATCTTGTCATTTCAACACTGTGTCACATCAGTGTCACATCACATCAATGTCACACCATGTCAACATCGCGTCACGTTAATGCCATATCACATCAATGTTCTATCACACCAGTGTCGATATCATACAGCTTTTACTCAAAAGTATCAAAAAAGTCTGAATTATGGACTATCTTTTATAACTAACTCAATTGTGTGGGGAACATCAGTCTTATTCTGTGCACCATAGGGTTTGTTTGGAACCAGGGAGTGTGGATCTGTTATAAGTAACAATAATAACAAATTAATTTCATTATTATTCCAGCTATGCAAATTTCGTCCCACTCCTCTCCACATCACATCAGTGTCTCATCACTTCAATGCCACATCAGATCAGCATCACATCACATCAGTGTCATGTCATATTAACGTCATATTATGTCAATGCCGACGTCATCATGCTCTTAGCCAACCACATCATGCCTGTGCTCAAAAGTGCCTGAACAATCTGAATTATTTATCATTCATGTACTGTTGCTCACCATTCGTGCAGATATTTCTTACAATTAACAAATTAATTTTATTATTATTCCAATCATGTAAATTTAAACATTTGAAGTGCCAATAGAGACGAATCATCACTCCCAGGCAGAATAAGAAGACATGTATGTAATCCAAAAAGTAATTGCTATTTTGGGTTCATTTGTTGCAATTCATAACGATTTTTTCCAAATACTGACATGTCCACTTGAAATACAAAGTTAACCAATTACTGCAGCACATTATTTAACAACAACTACAGTCTTGCAGACTCTTTCAATGTTATAGAAATACAGCACTATACATGAACAAATTGCCACAACGCATTGTTTAACAGAAAATACACTCTTGCAAAGTCTTTAAATGTGAAATAATAATCGAAGAGATATAAAAAAAATTTAGGTCTACAAAATAAGTATGGACTGTTGCAAGTTACAGAAAAAAATTAGAGCAATGATTTATAAACGTTAGGAAATACCTGAATTCTGAAAAATATAACTTGCGAGAAATTGTGAATGAAGATATGAATCCAATTAAACTGTGCCTCAGAACATTCCTAAAACATAATCTTCATCCTGCAGCATTTCTTCATCTTCAAGCTTCCTCTTGGCATTCCTTTCAGCACTTCTTGCTTCTTTGGTAACTTGAAGAGCTAATGTTTCAGCTTAATGCACCCATTGTTTGTCACACACAAGCAGTTGATCTTCCATATTAGAGCCGCATTTTATATATAAATTTCTCAGGACTTTCAACCTTCCTATCACTCCATCATTGAAACATAGGGTCTACTGGAAATGGGATACAACCTCAACAGCCAACACTTTGAACAATGACGTCAAAATTTGCCAGAGATCATTTATTACGCAGATTTAACGGCTGAGAGGAGTTTTCAGAAACAAAGGAATACAGGAGAGAAGAAATATGGTAGACATATACAAATGCCAGTAGTATTTTGACTTTAATATTAAGGATATCGCTTGTTTGTGCCCTAGTACTTCTGTGGAAAATAAAGGGGAAAAAGTGATAGAAGTAGCAGTAGCATAGAACACCTCACATCAGATATATATGAGTTCTCTCTCGAATCTCAGTCGCGCTGTATAGGTTAAATGCAGTACGGGATACATATTTAACGTATGTCGATTTCTTCGTTTTCGTTATCATTAGTATGTTGTTGTTCAGTTGAATTATGTAGGTCAACTGAAGTACTGGTTTTACAAAAACGAGGAAATCGACGTATGTTAAATTGGCAAACTACGCGAAGACGCAAGAAGATGACACACATAAAATCTGTATCCCATACTTCAGTATGGGGTACAATTTTTTTTTGTCTTGGGCGCTAATAGTATCGACTGAAAGTGATAGCCTTGCTAGCGACGACAATAAAATCAACAGCAGTTAAATTTGTATCCCATTCTTTAGTTGAGCGATATAGGTCAACTGAAGAATAGTATAGTAGTACTAGCGAATTGGAAATAACGACTTCAGTTGACCTATATAGCCAAATCACATCTGTGTTACATATATCGCTTTTGTCGTCTATCTAGTATCCGTATCCCATACTTCAGTTGACCTGTATACGTCAACTGAAGTACGGGATACAATTTTACGTGTGTTGGTCTTTTCACCTTTAGCAGTGCTAGTATAGAATCGAAAAAATCGTACTGATACTAGTGCTGGGGAAGGGAAGAGAGCAACAGCTGCAAAATTTGTATTACGTACTGCAGTTGACAAAAACATAAGTAACGATGTGATACAACAATGAAGTACATCAAAACTGACAAATGCAGTAAAACACAAATATAAAAAACTGAACTTACCACACGAAAACTCCTCTGCAAAAAAACCGATGCTCACCTAGAAAGACATTAACAAAAATCACATACCCACATACACAAGAAACACATTATGAAAGCACACACATTCACCCCCCAACCCCCAACCCAATCTGAAATCAACTAATAAATTTTGGACGATACATTTGACCAACACTTTTAAGAAAACACTTAAAAGGGCAGTATGAATCAGGTACACTACACCTCCATGAATATTCTTCTGTGATTCTGTTGTGACGAAATCCGTCATTTCCCCCTCACTACAACAAATGTTATAACTGATTAATGACCTTCTATGCTATTTGTACAAGCCCCAATGGATAAAGATCTGAATTCAGTATTGTGATTAACAACAAGATGCTGATAACCCCTGTTCCCCAAATCTTTATATGAAGAAAAACCATCTGAAATTACTACGGTACCCTCTGCAACATGATCTTGAATTAATGTGACCATAACTTCCTTCTTTCGATTGGGAACTATTGTAAGAACTACATCGTCGCATTCTTGACCTGAAGCTACCCCCCCCCCCCCCCTCAAACCCATAATCCTACCAGAGTTTCCCCCCATTGTACTTCCTTTTGTCAAAATGCGACTCGTCTAATGGACCGCCACAACCTATCTTTGCTGCAGCGCCATACGAATAAGTCGTGAGTACGGAGAGCAGACACACTTTTCAAGCGCATATGTTCGCCGCACTCACGGCATCGAACATAATCGGCAACAAGACCACACATTTGTAAAAATCGAATTGTGGCCAACATGTCTACGCCCATATCCTCCTTTAAATCATCCAGATTCATTGGAATATATAAATCCATACCTACAAACGAAAACGAAAAACTAAAAATTCTGTTAAAATAAAAAACTATTAGTCCAAATTATCTCATACTCACTAAGAATGAAGTTGTGTACCGAATGAATTGCAAACAACCAATTATTTAAATCAATGCATACAAAAAATTTTACTCAATGTCTAGCGCTCTCTTTTAAAACCACATTCAATTTTTGAATGTGCAATGCTAGCGCTTATCCACAGCAGACAACCAATTTATTATCGATGGCGCGAAAGTAAGGACATTAATATCTATAGGCAACCTATGACGTCATTTGGTTAATGTATTTAGTCCTACAAAAACATTCTTGGATAATCTTTCCCACATGCAATGGTTTGTATTCTGAGAGCCTGCATGAAGACATTTGCTAAGGCGAAAGACCAGAAGACTTAAGGACTTTGGAATTGTAAGTAGCAATTACAAAATTTAAATATAAGTCCAAATTTTCATGATTACTGCTAACTTAGGAGCTCAAAACCTTCAGAATCTGTTCTTCCACTGGCTTGAGGGGGAAGGGGCTTGTTCACAGTTTGCGAATTTGGACCAATTGACACAACTGCTTCATAAGATTGGACATGAAATTGGTACACTGGACTGTAAATGACGTGTCCAGTATGTGAAATGTGAGCGACCAATTATTTACTAACGCTTGAGCAACTGCACTCACTTTTCTGTCATGCATTATAGCTATTAGTATATAACACGGAAAATGGTCAATTACGGTCAACATGTATTTGTTTCCTGCAGGTGTTTTGTTAAATTGACCTGAAGCTCCAATTCAAGCATTTCAAATGGTGTAGGTGCTTCTGGTAAACATTGCAACTGAATCGGTCAGTGGCTAATATGATCTTGTTGTGCACAAGGTACACAGTTCCTGACATATTACTCGACACCACGTTTTCAAGTCATCCACCAAAATTTTCTGGCAATTCATCTATCAGTTGTTCTTCGTCCACCATGGCCTGACAACATATGCTCATGTGCTTGTGCCAAGACTTTGTTCCCGCAAGCTGCCTGTTCTACCACTCATAACCCACACTTTGTTGCTCCACACAGCAAGCTGTCGCATGTCACGAACTGAGATTGCAACTTGCCCCATTGACAGTCAGCATCAGCACTTTGCACCTTTCGCCATTCAGCAACGCTCCTGCCAAGTGTTTGTAGAGCTGCAATTTTTCTATTCAAACTGTCTGCGTTAGCATGCCTTTTTTGTGCCTTGTGCATTATCTTGTAATCAAACTCACTCACACGGAGTCCCCATCTTGTTAACTTGCTGCAAAGGTCCTTCAATCATTTTAGAGCAGCATGATCTGCCACTACCATACACTTTTGCCCACATAAATAGCAGCGGAGGTATGTAACACCATAAACTGCTGCTCGTATCTTCTTTCCAGTTATGGAATAAATTTGCTCTGTTTTGTTCAACTGCGAGGATGTGTATGCTACAGGATGATCCTTGCATATTCTGTCCTAGGACACTTCATAGAACTGTATTACTTACATCACAAAACAGAATATTTTTTTTTTTCAAAATCGGGGAATAACAAAACCGGGACCAATGTCGGTGCTTGCTTTAAATTTCTCAAATGCCATCTCACATTCGGTAGTAGTAGTAGTAGTAGTAGTAGTAGTAGTAGCTTTATTCATCTGTAGATCTCTTTTTTCAAGGATATAGGACATGTCAAAGTATTTACAAGTTTAGATCAATTTAAAATAAGATAATTCGTATACATACATATTTACAAATTTACTCCTGGCATACAATACTTTTTTTTACAAATGTTGTTGATGTTGTAGTCTTCAGTCCTGAGACCGGTTTGATGCTGCCCTCCATGCCACTCTATCCTGTGCAAGCTTCTTCATCTCCTAGTACCTATGGCAACCTACATCCTTCTGAATCTGCTTAGTGTATTCATCTCTTGGTCTCCCTCTACGATTATTACCCTCCACGCTGCCCTCCAATACTAAATTGGTGATCCCTCAATGTCTCAGAACATGTCCTACCAACTGATCCCTTCTTCTAGTCAAGTTGTGCCACAAGCTCCTCTTCTCCTCAATTCTATTCAATATCTCCTCATTAGTCATGTGATCTACCCATCTAATCTTCAGCATTCTTCTGTAGCACCACATTTCGAAAGCTTCTATTCTCTTCTTGTCTAAACTATTTATCGTCCATGTTTCCCTTCCATACATGGCTACACTCCATACAAATGCTTTCAGAAAGGACTTCCTGACACTTAAATCAATACTCGATGTTAACAAATTTCTCTTCTTCAGAAATGCTTTCCTTGCTATTGCCAGTCTACATTTTATATCCTCTCTACTTCGACCATCATCAGTTATTCTGCTCCCCAAATAGCAAAACTCCTTTACTACTTTAAGTGTCTCATTTCCTAATCTAATTCCCTCAGCATCATCCGACTTAATTCGACTACATTCCATTATCCTCGTTTTGCTTTTGTTGATGTTCATCTTATACCCTCCTTTCAAGACACTGTCCATTCTGTTCAACTGCTCTTCCAAGTCCTTTGCTGTCTCTGACAGAATTACAATGTCATCGGCGAACCTCAAAGTCTTTATTTCTTCTCCATGGATTTTAATACCTACTCCGAACTTTTCTATTGTTTCCTTTATTGCTTTCTCCATATACAGATTGAATAACATCGGGAATAGGCTACAACACTGTCTCACTCCCTTCTCAACCACTGCTTCCCTTTCATGCCCCGCGACTCTTATAACTGCCATCTGCTTTCTGTACAAATTGTAAATAGCCCTCCGCTCCCTGTATTTTACCCCTACCACCTTCAGAATTTGAAAGAGAGTATTCCAGTCAACATTGTCAAAAGCTCTATCTAAGTCTACAAATGCTAGAAACGTAGGTTTGCCTTTTCTTAATCTTTCTTCTAAGATAAGTCGTAGGGTCAGTACTGCCTCACGTGTTACAACATTTCTATGGAAACTAAACTGATCTTCCCCGAGGTCGGCTTCTACTAGTTTTTCCATTCGTCAGTAAAGAATTCGCATTAGTATTTTGCAGCTGTGACTTATTAAACTGATAGGTCGGTAATTTTCACATCTGTCAACAACTACTTTCTTTGGGATTGGAATTATTATATTCTTCTTGAAGTCTGAGGGTATTTCGCCTGTCTCATACATCTTGCTCACCAGATGGTAGAGTTTTGTCAGGACTGGCTCTCCCAAGGTTGTCAGTAGTTCTAACGGAATGTTGTCTACTCTGGGGGCCTTGTTTCGACTCAGGTCTTTCAGTGCTCTGTCAAACTCTTCACGCAGTATCGTATCTCCCATTTCATCTTCATCTACATCCTCTTCCATTTCCATAATATTGTCCTCAAGTACATCGCCCTTGTGTACACCTTCTATATACTCCTTCCACCTTTCTGCTTTCCCTTCTTCGCTTAGAACTGGGTTTCCATCAAAGCTCTTGATATTCATGCAAGTGGTTCTCCTTTCTCCAAAGGTCTCTTTAATTTTCCTGTAGGCAGTATCTATCTTACCCCTAGTGAGATAAGCCTTTACATCCTTACATTTGTAATCTAGCAATCCCTGCTTTGCCATTTTGCACTTCCTGTCGATATAATTTTTGAGACGTTTGTATTCCTTTTTGCCTACTTCATTTACTGCATTTTTATATTTTCTCCTTTCATCAATTAAATTCAATATTTCTTCTGTTACCCGAGGGTTTCTACTAGCCCTCGTCTTTTTACCTATTTGATCCTCTGCTGCTTTCACTATTTCATCCCTCAAAGCTACCCATTTTCACAAATAACTTATTAAAATAATGTAATGCCACACCGTTCACTCATATCTCACTATCAGTCACTGCACACGCTACACACACACACACATTGTTTCATAATACTTCATTCACTACGCACCATTCAAATTTTTCCCTTCGCATAAAAAACCGATCAAAAGTCGACGATTTCAGCAAAGTCCTTTACGAATTGATGACTATACTTACAGAGACTGATGAAACTTTGCAACCCTTTGACTGTCCTCGGTGGCGAAAAATTCTGAACTACTAAGGCCAAATGTGGATCTGCTCTCACATCTTTCTTGCTAATTATACGCCAAAGATGATTTACATCCATTGCAGGAAATTCCATTTATCGACGCTTAACATTAGTAATGCTGTTCTCTGCAAAAGTCATTTATTGATGCTTAGCGCTAGTCATGCTGTTCTCAATCTTTTGAATACCACCTTCGATCATTGTTATGTGCTCTTCCGTGTCCTTTGAGAACACTATTATGTCATCCAGACAGGTCAAACATTATCTTGGTTTCATCATTATTTTGGTGGCGTTGCTGGTAATGGACCACTCGGGTTAAACAAATTTATGAACTGTAGTAAGAAAGCTTCCATTGCTTCTCTATCATTTCTCTTTAAATGTTTCACTTTTTCATGTAATGCAGATGCACTGATGGTGTGCTTGTGTCAGAGGCCACCACATGTCATCTTCCTCCAAAACATCTAAATTAGCAGTTAGCGAATTCTTCAGCGGTCTAACTTTGTCCTTCCCAAAATTATCAAGACTAATTAGAACCATAAAATCTCCGTCCATGTCAATGACGCATACTATACTTCTGTGTACAAGACAGTGTACCTTATCCAGTTCTTCGTTAGTTTCCAATAGCTCTATAAGAAATAATAAATCCTTAGGTAGGTCTGTATCTACGCTCACCCAGATCAACTTTCCTATACCTTGTGGTATTGTATCATGTGAATTGAACTTTAGTGCCTGTGTGTGCAGTTTATAGGGTAGCACCCCCATAATCAGGGAACCTTGCTACAGTGTAACACTTACAGCTGTAGCTCCTAGCGTAAACAATGTCCCACCAAGTTCAATTGTCTGCTGCAAAAGGTTAATTTTTGCGTGACGTTTAGCAAGAAAGTTGAGTCCCAGGGTCGCTCAGTACCCCTCATCAACACGTAGCAGTACTTCTACATGTTATCGAAAAACCTTATTTCCCACGTTAAAACCGAACAGCTTTGTCTCTTATGACTTCACGTCATTATCATCTATTTCGCATCACCGCTATCGTAGCGACTGCAGTCTCTTACTGCCCAAGAAATCCAGACTAAATACTAACCCATGAGCCACTGTGTCCACCAGAAATTTGTGTTCTGTACCTTTTACGTTGCCTAGCACGTAACACTCCGTCTCTGCATACGTTTCTGCAGTTCGTGTTCTACTGGTACTGCCGTCCGACGTTGAGGCACACCTATTCCCGTTGAATGACCTGTTATTAGGACACTGCTTGTACCATACTTTCTTCCGGCAGTTATGCGCTCTAAGGCCCACCTCCTGACATACGTAATATTCGGGCTGCCGACATTGCTTCTTGATGTGGCCCCTGTGCTCACGTCTAAAACATTTCCCTTTAGAAGAAAAAACACAGCGATCACTCTGTCTTCGTGCAGCAGTGTCAGTCTCCTCGAATTACGCAGCAGTCCTAATAGTAGCAGATAAGTCACTTGGGTTCTCCATTGTGCCCCTCCTTGACATATCAAAAGAAATACTTGTTAGAAACGCTTCCAGAGCCCTATTCTCTGCCTCACGCAAAATCACTCTATCGGCCTCCGCATCTGCGTCAGTTCATATGTTTGCGAGTTCAGCTTCCTAACCCTGTCAGGGGAGAGTTCCACCGATTCACCATGCTTCTTCGATAATTCATTGAGTTTTTACCTAGACAAGCTCATGCTGTTCAGCTTCCGATAGCGCTGTATTAGACCATTAGCCAGTTTGGACCTTACTGAGGATCTCGTGGTACATAATACACTACTGGCCATTAAAATTGCCTCCACGAAGATGACGTGCTACAGACGCGAAATTTAACCGACAGGAAGAAAATGCTGTGATATGCAAATGATTAGCTTTTCAGAGCATTCACACAAGGTTGGCGCCGGTGGCGGCACCTACGACGTGCTGACATGAGGAAAGTCTCCAATCGATTTCTCGTACACAAACAGCAGTTGACCGGCGTTGCCTGGTGAAACGTTGTTGTGATGCCTCACGAAAGGAGGAGAAATGCTTACCATCACGTTTCCGACTTTGATAAAGGTCGGATTGTAGCCTATCGCGATTGCTGTTTATCGTATCGCGACATTGCTGCTCGCGTTGGTCGAGATCCAATGACTGTTAGCAGAATATGGAATCGGTGGGTTCAGGAGGGTAACACGGAACGCGATGCTGGATCCCAACGGCCTCGTATCACTAGCAGTCGAGATGACAGGCATCTTATCCGCATGGCTGTAGCGGATCGTGCAGCCACGTCTCGATCTCTGAGTCAACAGATGGGGACGCTTGCAAGACAACAACCATCTACACGAACAGTTCGACGACGTTTGCAGCAGCATGGACTATCAGCTCAGAGACCATGGCTGCGGTTACCCTTGACGCCGCATCACAGACAGGAGCACCTGCGACAGTGAACTCAACGACGAACCTGGGTGCACGAATGGCAAAACGTCATTTTTTCGGATGGATCCAGGTTCTGTTTACAGCATCATGATGGTCGCATCCGCATTTGGCGACATCGCGGTGAACGCACATTGGAAGCGTGTATTCGTCATCGCCATACTGGCGTATCACCCGGCGTGATGGTATGGGGTGCCATTGGTTACACGTCTCGGTCACCTCTTGTTCGCATTGACGACACTTTGAACAGTGGACGTTACATTTCAGATGTGTTACTACCCGTGGCTCTATCCTTCATTCAATCCCTGCGAAACCCTCCATTTCAGCAGGATAATGCACGACCGCATGTTGCAGGTCCTGTACGGGCCTTTCTGGATACAGAAAATGTTCGACTGCTGCCTTGGCCAGCACATTCTCCAGATCTCTCACCAATTGAAAACGTCTGGTCAGTGGTGGCCGAGCAACTGGCTCGTCACAATACACCAGTCACTACTCTTGAAGAACTGTGGTATCGTGTTGAAGCTGCATGGGCAGCTGTACCTGTACACGCCATCCAAGCTCTGTTTGACTCAATGCCCAGGCGTATCAAGGCCGTTATTATGGCCAGAGGTGGTTGTTCTGGGTACTGATTTCTCAGGATCTATGCACCCAGATTGCGTGAAAATGTAATCACATGTCAGTTCTAGTATAATACATTTGTCAAATGAATACCCGTTTATCATCTGCATTTCTTCTTGGTGTAGCAATTTTAACGGCCAGTAGTGTATACATTTTCATGTCATCCACGAACCTTAACCTAGCCGTTTCTTCCAATCATTTTCCCAATTTGGCGGCAGCCTTTACATCACTAATAAAAATATATACACCCTTGGTTGCTGTTTGGACTCTGCTACTCACTCCAACTGCCATCTAGTGGTAGCTTCAAACCGGGCAGGTCAGACTGTCCAGTACAGTCTGCTCCCTGTCGAAAGACTTTGCAACCCACGTGCAGTAGTGGATATCCCAGGTCCTTTGTGCGCGCAGGTAAGATCAGCAGTTGTAACGGACGAGCAGGTAGCTGCGAGACCCCATAGCGGACGGGCGTGTATGTCTTCCAGCTAAGCCAGGAGCCGCAGTTGGCGCACTGCCTGTGCATGTTGAAGGGTTTAATGTAATAAACACTTATACCAGACAACTTGTTCCATCCAGTTATTATGAGTGGAAACAATGAGTCCTCTCGCACTATACACTCACACTCCAATGTGCCACCACAGGAGGAAGAGCCCACGGGCACAGTTGCCTTCCCTGAAAACGGCACTATGAGGTTAGCTGCTTGGGATCGATGGAATGGGCGAGTACATCCGACACAGTATTATTTTCTCCTGAATGAAGGAGCCCTTCGCTCCCAGTGGCTTCAAATTGCTCTATTCTCCTACGAAATACTTCACTGTCTTGCCCCTGTTGTTTTGTAGTTTGTAATAATGTGACTATCTAACCCATCAAAGCTTCCATCATTTCATTCAAAGTTGCTGCTCATGTTTGTGGAATTTGTGTAAGCTCCATCTAGTGTTATACTAGAAAAGAAGGAAACTGCAGCCACAACGGGCATAAAAGGAAGTAAGCTACACTTAATCTTTACTCTGCATCATAACCCAACGAGACTCTGTGCATTGTTGTGCTCAGATAAATTACAGTACAAACACCTCACGCGTTGCAAGTAAACTTCTCTAGTGCTCCCACAGAACTCAGGCGAGTCTGTGGATTCTTGCAGTCCAAGAAATGACAACTTATTAAACATACAGTGAAGTCCTCTATAACTCAACATGCCCATACAAAAATACAGAAGAAGAAAGCAAACGAATATCAGTCACTCAACAGCATTGTTACGAACTTCAACTCATAGCCATTGACCTCACCCCAGAGCTGCATAGATGGTCGGTTGCTGTTCTCCAAGATGTGTTGGTGTGGCACCAGCTGTAGACATCTCTACCACTGGCAACCACTTGTTGACACCAGACATAGGGTCCAGTCCCAGACGCCTACAGTCGTCAGGAGAGAACCGGTGGAATGCAATGGTGACGTCCTACTTATGCTCGAGACTGCCAAGAAAACATCATTGACAATAATACTTCATTAGCAGTGGTAAAGGACTGTCTTACAAAGTGCTTCACCTTCGCTGGACAGGCAGAGTAGCGCCGCATCAGCAGTGGAAGTCCGGCTTGCACTCATTTTGCATTACCGCCAGGACTGCTATATGTCGGGTGGCGGCTGTTACGTCACAGTGTGGCTGTCGACTGCGGAGCCTGGTGGCCTCCAGCTCTGCATATCGATCTCCAAACTGCCCTCGTGGATGTTGAAGATTTACACTCAAGAATCTCGCCCCAGGTGAGCCTGAAATACTCACTGGCACACAGAAGTCGAACCTGAGTCCCTGTTGTGAAAACAGAAGCCAACAGCATCGGTGTCTGACACAGAAGCAGAATGAGCAACGGTACTGTCCACCCACTTGAAGATGGGTCTGCAGCTCTTGGCCTAGTGGCTACCTTTGCTGCTTCTGGAATATGGGGTCCCAGGTTCGGTTCCTGGCTGGGTTGGGGATTTTCTCTTCCTGGGGACTGGGTGTTTGTGTTGTCTTCGTCATTTCATCATCATCACCATCATTCGTGACAGTGGCTGGATTGCATTGTCTAAAAAAGAATTGGACTATGTAAAAATTGGGGCTTTGTATGGGCGCTGATGACTGCACAGTTGTGCGCCCACAAATCAGACATCATCATCATCACTTGAAGATGGATAATGTACAGCATTCGGGTCACACAGGTGAAGCCTCCATCAAGCCTGCAGAGAGATGGCGCTCTCTACACCTCATCAGCATTTTCTCAGAAGTTGGCAATGCAGCTGGCAGCAGCAGTGTCCTTCCAGCTGAACTTGTGGGTCGATAGATGATCAAAGACAGTTAGTTGTCCCAGGGCCAACCTCCACAACCTCTCCTCACACCAGATAGCTGAAACTAACGCAAGGGCTGAACCACGCACTGTACAGTCAGCAATTGGCACTCATCAATCAGCAACAAGACGTTTGTTAAGAAGGGTGGGATATTTAAGTCAGCGCTTTCCATGTGTGCAATGGTGGTGGGAATGGCTGTGAGATCATGTTGTTGTTGTTGTAGTCTTCAGTCCTGAGACTGGTTTGATGCAGCTCTCCATGCTACTCTATCCTGTGCAAGCTTCTTCATCTCCCAGTACCTACTGCAACCTACATCCTTCTGAATCTGCTTAGTGTATTCATCTCTTGGTCTCCCTCTACAATTATTACCCTCCACGCTGCCCTCCAATACTAAATTGGTAATCCCTCGATGTCTCAGAACATGTCCTACCAACTGATCCCTTCTTCTAGTCAAGTTGTGCCACAAGCTCCTCTTCTCCCCAATTCTATTCAATACCTCCTCATTAGTTATGTGATCTACCCATCTTATCTTCAGCATTCTTCTGTAGCACCACATTTCGAAAGCTTCTATTCTCTTCTTGTCCAAACTGGTTATTGTCGTTGTTTCACTTCCATACATGGCTACACTCCATACAAATACTTTCAGAAACGATTTCCTGACACTTAAATCTATACTCGATGTTAACAAATTTCTCTTCTTCAGAAACGATTTCCTTGCCATTGCCAGTCTACATTTTATATCCTCTCTACTTCGACCATCATCAGTTATTTTACTCCCTAAATAGCAAAACTCCTTCACTACTTTAAGTGTCTCATTTCCTAATCTAATTCCCTCAGCATCACCCGATCTAATTTGACTACATTCCATTATCCTCGTTTTGCTTTTGTTGATGTTCATCTTATACCCTCCTTTCAAGACACTGTCCATTCTGTTCAACTGCTCTTCCAAGTCCTTTGCTGTCTCTGACAGAATTACAATGTCATCGGCGAACCTCAAAGTTTTTATTTCTTCTCCATGGATTTTAATACCTACTCCGAATTTTTCTTTTGTTTCCTTTACTGCTTGCTCAATATACAGATTGAAAAACATCGGGGAGAGGCTACAACCCTGTTTCACTCCCTTCCCAACCACTGCTTCCCTTTCATACCCCTCGACTCTTATAACTGCCCTCTGGTTTCTGTACAAATTGTAAATAGCCTTTCGCTCCCTGTATTTTACCCCTGCCACCTTCAGAATTTGAAAGAGAGTATTCCAGTTAACGTTGTCAAAAGCTTTCTCTAAGTCTACAAACGCTAGAAACGTAGGTTTGCCTTTTCTTAATCTTTCTTCTAAGATAAGTCGTAAGGTTAGTATTGCCTCACGTGTTCCAACATTTCTACGGAATCCAAACTGATCGTCCCCGAGGTCCGCTTCTACCAGTTTTTCCATTCGTCTGTAAAGAATTCGCGTTAGTATTTTGCAGCTGTGACTTATTAAACTGATAGTTCGGTAATTTTCACATCTGTCAACACCTGCTTTCTTTGGGATTGGAATTATTATATTCTTCTTGAAGTCTGTGGGTATTTCGCCTGTCTCATACATCTTGCTCACCAGATGGTAGAGTTTTGTCATGTCTGGCTCTCCCAAGGCCATCAGTAGTTCTAATGGAATGTTGTCTACTCCCGGGGGCCTTGTTTCGACTCAGGTCTTTCAGTGCTCTGTCAAACTCTTCACGCAGTATCTTCTCCCATTTCATCTCCATCTACATCCTCTTCCATTTCCATAATATTGTCCTCAAGTACATCGCCCTTGTATAAACCCTCTATATACTCCTTCCACCTTTCTGCCTTCCCTTCTTTGCTTAGAACTGGGTTGCCAATTGAGCTCTTGATATTCATACAAGTGGTTCTCTTCTCTCCAAAGGTCTCTTTAATTTTCCTGTAGGCAGTATCTATCTTACCCCTAGTGAGACAAGCCTCTACATCCTTACATTTGTCCTCTAGCCATCCCTGCTTAGCCATTTTGCACTTCCTGTCGATCTCATTTTTGAGACGTTTGTATTCCTTTTTGCCTGCTTCATTTACTGCATTTTTATATTTTCTCCTTTCATCAATTAAATTCAATATTTCTTCTGTTACCCAAGGATTTCTACTAGCCCTCGTCTTTTTACCTACTTGATCCTCTGCTGCCTTCACTACTTCATCCCTCAGAGCTACCCATTCTTCTTCTACTGTATTTCTTTCCCCGATTCCTGTCAATTGTTCCCTTATGCTCTCCCTGAAACTCTGTACAACCTCTGGTTCTTTCAGTTTATCCAGGTCCCATCTCCTTAAATTCCCGCCATTTTGCAGTTTCTTCAGTTTCAATCTGCAGTTCATAACCAATAGATTGTGGTCAGAATCCACATCTGCCCCCGGAAATGTCTTACAATTTAAAACCTGGTTCCTAAATCTCTGTCTTACCATTATGTAATCTATCTGACACCTTTTAGTATCTCCAGGATTCTTCCAGGTATACGACCATCTTTCATGATTCTTGAACCAAGTGTTAGCTATCATTAAGTTATGCTCTGTGCAAAATTCTACAAGGCGGCTTCCTCTTTCATTTCTTCCCCCCAATCCATATTCACCTACTATGTTTCCTTCTCTCCCTTTTCCTACTGATGAATTCCAGTCACCCATGACTATGAAATTTTCGTCTCCCTTCACTACCTAAATAATTTCTTTTATCTCGTCATACATTTCATCAATTTCTTCATCATCTGCAGAGCTAGTTGGCATATAAACTTGTACTACTGTATTAGGCATGGGCTTTGTGTCTATCTTGGCCACAATAATGCGTTCACTATGCTGTTTGTAGTAGCTAACCCGCATTCCTATTTTCCTATTCATTATTAAACCTACTCCTGCATTACCCCTATTTGATTTTGTGTTTATAACCCTGTAGTCACCTGACCAGAAGTCTCGTTCCTCCTGCCACCGAACTTCACTAATTCCCACTATATCTAACTTCAACCTATCCATTTCCCTTTTTAAATTTTCTAACCTACCTGCCCGATTAAGGGATCTGACATTCCACGCTCCGACCCATAGAACGCCAGTTTCCTTTCTCCTGATAACGACGTCCCCTTGAGTAGTCCCCGCCCGGAGATCCGAATGGGGGACTATTTTACCTCCGGAATATTTTACCCAAGAGGACGCCATCATCATTTAATCATACAATAAAGCTGCATGTCCTCGGGAAAAATTACGGCTGTAGTTTCCCCTTGCTTTCAGCCGTTCGCAGTACCAGCACAGCAAGGCCGTTTTGGTTAAAGTTACAAGGCCAGATCAGTCAATCATCCAGACTGTTGCCCCTGCAACTGCTGAAAAGGCTGCTGCCCCTCTTCAGGAACCACATGTTTGTCTGGCCTCTCAACAGATACCCCTCTGTTGTGGTTGCACCTACGGTATCGCTGAGGCACGCAAGCCTCCCCACCAACGGCAAGGTCCATGGTTCATGGGGGGGATCATGTGTCCTGGTTTTATGACCAGACTTTCATAACTTCCCCTTTCAAAGGCACTTCTCTGCTGTCTTTGCAACTGAATACCTAATGTTGCGTTATCCTGGGTCTTCCTTAAGAAACTCTGTTTTGTCACTAGTATGACAGTATCTCACAGCTTCCATGATGTCATTATACTTCACTTGTGGACCTGGGCACTCGGTCTTTCCCCCATGCCGCAATAACTTTCATGTTTTCCGCAACTTTCTAACCGTTTTCCCCTACCTGACCATCTACTGGTCACTAACACAGGTGGGCTAGCGACTGGGAATGATGGTAGAAATTATACTATATTTTAGTGCCCACCAGCAATACTGTCCTGGACTGTGGCACTATTATACAAACTTACAGGCATTTAATAATTCTCTCATTACAGGAAAAATGTAGTTAATGGTATACTATTCCCTGTTGACCAGCTGTTACGTATCACTCAGAAATGTTGATGATGACAGAAAGAGATACAAACAACATAGGGGTACTTAAATGGAAAATTTCAATAAAATTTGTGGAGTAATGCAGAGGGCTGGAGGGTAAAATACAACCAGGAAAATCAAGAGCTTATAAAAGGGAAAGATAGAGTAAAATTTATTAAATATCGAAGAATTTAGGACATACAGGGATGACATATTAAAGGATACCCAAATGAATAATGAAAGGCAGATTGTATTCAACCAGAAGGAAGTGCTAACCATGAGCTACATGGCTGGGTGGCTGAACGATGACAAAGACGGAGATCCAAGGATGGAAGAGAAAAGCAGAGAACAGAGATGTGTGGAGGCAGATTGTTGAAGAGGTTAGGACCTAAAAGGTGCTATAGTGCCAAAGAAGAATATGATTTAACAGTGTCATATTTATTTTATTGTATTACCTGATCTGCCAATTTTTTATAACTTTTATTAATATGTTACAGTACTGTTTACAATAGCAAAGTATTTCTAGATTGTTATTTGCCCTGGCTATTTTGTAAAAGTGAAGAGACTCTAGTACCTGCGTGTTCCATGATTTCTTTAGTGGTTTCTTATTATTAAATTAAGTTATCTTTTTAGGAAAATTACTTTCAAAAATGGATATAAACTGATTAATAAATATGTTTAATTTAGTGTTAGTGTTAGGCTTATTGTATACTTCACCCACATTAACATTTTTAAGCTTTTTAAAAAATTCACTAAATTTTTCATTAATCATCCACACTGTTTACTTAGGGCACTTCAAAACTGTCCGTTCATGTGTAACTCCTGTCTCCAATCATATATGCACTGCACCTGTGATGCACATTAAATAAAGTAATCACATTACACACTCTGTGTTACAAAAGAAGGCGTATGTCGAACTTAAAAAATACTTACCTGATGAAATAAGATCAATGTAATTTTTTTAGCAAGAGGCGTTGGTCACGTTTTCGAACTACAGAATGAAATACTGGTTTTTACTTCATGTAATCTTGTAATGTCTTGTTCTTCAAATCCATTTTCAATACTTTATACATTGTTTCGTTTCAAACTATTACAACAAATTGACTTCTTCATACTTCAATAACAGCCGTTTTCCAGTAAAACAACATCACCTTAACTAACTTCTTGGATTTGCACTGGCTTTTAAATAAAACCAGAACAACCTATATTGACAAGTTCATTGTTAATATTAATCCTTTTGTGAAGCTGTGATGCAAAATCACATATTCACAAAACTTTAGTGTAACAGGTAGTTTTACAATAATGAAGAAATGTTTTGGCACCTTTTACCTAACTTTACAATTTCTTTTTTAAATGGGATTTGGTTAGGCTTTTGGAATATGCAAATATCTAATAAAATATTCAATTATTTAAATACTAATGTTAACATAGATTCTAATGCTAAATTTACTTTTTTTATATAATGAACTACCTTGCAAATCCTATAAAGATTATTAACTCTTGAGGTATTGTCAGTTTTAATATAATTATTAATAAGATAAATAGATCAATAGTTAACAACCTTTAACAATTTCAGTCTAAAACATTCTATTCAATTGTTTCTTCTATTTTGTACAGAAACTGCATTACATAAGTAAATGCAAGAGCTCTCTAATTTGTGTTAAAATCTATTCTTGACTCAAGTTTCATACCTTTCTAATGTAAGCTATGATGTTCATTGTCCTTAGGCCACCTTCTGAAGAAGACAAATTTAAATTTGTTGAAACCTAGGTAAAGAATTCTTTATCCATTGCAACTGGTCGGCTGTTTATAATTTTATTATGTGGAACCATTGCTGTTGTGCAGCTATGTTTAAAATACTAAATTATTATCGTCTGGATTTCAAACTATTGTTTTAATAGAATGGATACATGTAATACCAAACTCAGAATTGCCCAGAATTGCCATCTTGTAAATGAAATAGTACATCAAATATTGTAATTTAGGGGACATTCAACTATTCCAAATAGTGTTAATAATGGATAATAAACATGGAAGCTATATGCAGAATATTGTAAATATATAATACCCTAATACTGAACTCAATGTATTGTATAATTTAATAAGCATCATGTGTACATAGCCCTATATGCAATTTAAGACTGTTATATTACTCCCCTCGTGGTCTCGCAGTAGCGTTCTTGCTTCCCGGGCACGGGGTCCCGGGTTCGATTCCCGGCGGGGTCAGGAATTTTTCCTGTCTCGAGATAACTGGGTGTTGTTGTGTCGTCTTCATCATCATCATTCATTCCCATTACGGTCGGAGGAAGGCAATGGCAAACCACCTCCATTAGGACCTTGCCTAGTAAGGCGGTGCGGGCCTCCCGCATCGTTCCCCTACGCTCTGTAAAGAGGCATGGGACTTCATTTCCATTCCATATTACTGTATGGATCTAATTATGTAATGTGACTGATTGTGCACTGTGATCTGACAATCCATTTACCATGGGATAAGCCACAGTACAGACTATAGTGGAGGGTACCCTGTAGTACTACTTGTCATTTCCATAGCTGCTACCCTCGCACATAGAGCGAGGGAAACACAACTATCTATATGCTCCTGTATGAACCTTAATTTCTTGTATCTTACCTTCATGCTCCTTACACATAATCTATGTCGACGACAGTAGGATTGATCTGCTGTCAGCCTCAAATGCTGGTTCTCTGAATTTCCTCAATAGTGCTCCTCAAAAGGAACATTGCTTCTCTCCAGCGATTCTCGTCTCAGTTCCTGATTCATCTCCATAATACTTATGTATTGTTTGAACATATTGGTAACAAAACTAACAGCCAGCCTTTGCGTTTTTCTGATGTCTTCCTTTACTCTGAGCTGGTGTGGGCCCCAAAGAATGGGTCATGCTGGTGTGCTAAATGCGGTCTTCTTTACAAATGAACCACACTTTTCTAAAATTCTCCCAATAAACCGAAGTCAACCATTCACATTTCCTACTACAATCCTTACATGCTTTTTTCATTTTATATTGCTCTAAACGTTACACCTAGACATTTATTCGATGCAACTCTCTCAAGCAGTAAACCACTGAAAAATTTGAACATTATATGTTTGATTTCCCTACTCATCTGAATTAACTTATATTTTTCTACATTTAGAGCATTGTACCATTCATCACACCAACTAGGAATTCTGTCCGAATCATTTAGTATCATCCAACAGTTACCCAATGACGACACCTTATTGTGCAGAACATTATCATCAGCAAACAGTCGCATATTGCTGCATACCCTGTCTTCCATATAGTTTATGTACATAGAAAATATTAACAGTTCTATCACACATCCCTGGGGCACTCCTGACGATGTCCATGTCTCCAACAAACGCCCACAATGGAGAATAATACATGCTGTTCTGTTACCTAAGAAGTCTTAAAGCCACTCACATAACAGGGAACTTATTCTGCATGCTTATACCTTCGTTAACAGGTGCCAGTGTAGCAACGTGTCAAATTCGTTGCGGAAATGTACAATATGGAATCCGTCTATTGCCCTGCATCCATGGTTTGGGGAATATGATATGAGAAAGGGGCAAGCTGAGTTTCGCATTAGCGATGATTTGTAAAACTGTGCTGATTTGTGGTCAGGAGCCTTTCCTGCTCAAAGAAATTGATTACATTCAAACTGGGAATATGTTCGGGGCATCTGCGGCAAACTGATGTTCAATATATTCGCCTGTAATTTTGCGGGTTCGTTCTTTTACCCTAGTTATATACAGGAGACACCTGCGCTTTAATCGAGTCGCTTGTGACTTCTGCTGGACCAGAGATTCGCGATAATTGTAATATAAGTAAGGTGCAATGCTGTAGAGAGCTCTTTACAAAACCGAACTGGGATTCCATCAGGACCTGGCGACTTTCTCAGGTTCTCGACAAGATCTGTTGCTAAGGAACGATGGTGTGTAGATCTTTTTACATAGGGAAGAATTTGTATTAACTTTCCTGTGTGGTCATTTGCGCTCTCTCTTTTGATCAGAGAGTGCAACATTGTTTTTCGTAACGATTTTTCTTCGATAACAATAATGGAACACTGGTAGCAGCTGTTCTGTTTTTAACCACAATACTGCAAACTTCCACCCTAATGAAATCACTTTCGCGAGTATTTGCAGCAAATTCCTGAAATTAACTTGCCAAAGCGACTTGCAAATAGAAAAAAAAAAAACTTGAGGAGTTTTTGTTCTGATGTTAATAACATCTCACGACGTGCTTCCAAAGTTAGCTGCCCAAGTTACTTGCCTAAAAGCCTTGAGGGCGCGTGTCCACTAACAAGTAACTTCCATAAGTAGCTGCTGCAAGTACTTGTTGGAGTGTTTGCATTACAAAAAAATTTGCGCAAGTTTGCTTTTACAAGTCGTTTGGGCAAGCTACTTTCAGGGATATGCAATAAGTACATTTGTAAGTGTTTTCCCTACAGTTATGCCATGAAACAGGAAAGTGGAAGCTTGCAATAACATGCTGAAAAAGCAGAACAGCCGCCACAGTTGTTGCATTGTTGTTACTAAAAAATTGTACCGAAAAACAAAACAATAAGAAAACAGAAGTGTTTGAGTGAAAAAATGGATACAGAGGAGTACATGGTTTAGTTTCTGAGGAATACTACTGAATGAACTAAAATTAGAGGACATCGCCCTGAATAAAAACTTTCTGACAGTGTTGCATGCAAGTTTTAAACATCTCTTATGCATCGTAGAATCAAATATTCTAAAACAGGTTGCAAAAATATGCAAGCTATATCACCAAGAAATCATCTTTTAATTACTTAGCGATTTTTACCTATAGGTAAGAGGATAAAACATTTAAATATAAAAGAACAGCAATATTTATTGTCCATAACCGCATTTGTACTTAGTTAACTGACTTATATTTAGTAACTGTTTCAGCTTGCTTATGTATCTTTCCCAAGTCCAGATGTGCTCCATATATTGTTCTGGATGGCTGTGTGGCTATACCTCAGTGTTTGGAAACCGAGTATTTGAAGTTTAGTATTTTGATATTTCGTACCTTATTTCATAATTCGAAAAGAAGACAATGTAGAAAATAATTACCTTGTGGGTGACACATTTCAATGGTCTCAAAGAAATTAAAAAATCATTGGATGATGTACACAAGAAATATATTTCATCTGAATCCACAAAGAGCAGAATGCAGTTACATTGTCATCATCTGCAGAAACTTCAAAACTCCTTGATGTGTAATGCATTTTACTTTTTACTTTGCTTGATGATTGCGATAATGAATGTAGCTCTGATGCCACATAATTCCCAAACACCTAGTACTCATCACAAGGCTTCTGCATAGCTTCAGTTGCCCTGCAAAGAATACCATTGGTATTTCCCTCGTTTAGTTTGCCCAGGAGTTAATGTATGCATAATCCAGAAGAGAATTTGTCTGATTCTTTTTCCTGCTTTATGTTTTATGATACCCAAAATAAACATCATAATCTTCAAAGGGATAAATTTCAGATATTATTGTATTTTTTTACGTTTTTGAGTATCTTCAACAGAAGAAAAATGTCTATGGATTCCTAATGGCTTTGAAAATAGAGCGATTTTCCAAACTGTATTGTTACTATGCGGGGATAACATGTAGTCATACAGTCTCCCAGGAAAGAAGGCAGTGACTTCTTTAATTATAAAGTCACCAATAATATTGTGCAAGTAGCACTGATAACGTTTGACTAAGGAGAAGTATACTTCGATGTAAATAGTAATGGTAGAGTATCTGATGGTTGAGTTCTTAATAATTGTAAATTGTCCGAATATCTTGATTCTAATACTTTGAATATGTAAGTTTCTCGAAAGTTAAACAATAGAACTGTTTGGACGCCATACATCATTATTGCTGATGTCACATTTGCTCTAAAAATATGTTATGGAGTCCTACCATTTTAGAGAGGAACCAATGCAAAATCGGGGCTTTTATTATTCGTTCTCTAGAGCGAGAAATGTGTCAAATAACTTTCTAGGACTTATATGCACACATTTTCGAGTATTACGAACTTTATTTCGTCTAAACCCTGAAAAAATGAGGCAAATTATCAAAATAATTTTCGCTTACCACAATGTTTTAGTAACAGAGAGAATAGTAATTCTCTCTAGCCCCCCTTGTCATATTTGATTTTCAAGATTTACAAACACAAAGACAATGGCACAAAAAAGGTGGACAGAAACAAATGTACCATAATGGAACTCCTAAACATGCATAATGTCTACAGTCCTTCAAGGAAGTGCTAAATGAATTCGCAGATTACTTTGTTTCATCAGAAGGGAAAGTAGAATGACAATACAGATTTTTAAGAGGCTCAGTCATGAAATTGACTGACAGGTCCATAAAGAGAAGTCAGTCACCAGATACTTAGGCGTCTTCTTGAACAAACCATAAAGTTATAGTGTTGAACAAACGAACAAGAAAACCAGAAGAAGGTGAACAAAATTATTAGTCTGACCAATTACAATGACAAGTTACCACTGCAAAGCATAAGAACATATCATAACACTATTTTGACTATGATTGTGGGATACGACGTGAGAGCTTGTGTGCACAGACTTTTGTTCATAGCTCCAGCACAGATAGTTAACAGGTTGCAGCATGGAATACTTCTTCAGGTGACTGAAGTTTTTTGCACTGCGACAGTTGAGGTGTTGCAAGTAATACTTGGAATATTTCCACCTGATCTCATGAAGAGGGAAAAAGTGGCGAGGTATTGGCAGAAGAAAGAACAGTGTCCTGAAGTGCTGAATTTAATTGGAATATGAGCCACAAGCAAGCACCAAATTCACAATCAAATCTTCTGCATATGGCAGAAATAATGGGATGATATCCAAACAGAGAGGCACAGCTATGGTTTTCCTTCAAATTTAAAACAGAGACTCGGAATGAAGCGCCTGAATTCCTCAAGAGGCCTCACACACTTCTTGACTGCTCATGGGCCTACTCCACCTACTGACATCGAATTGGCAGAAGACAAACCTCCAAGTGTGCCTGTGGTGAAAACGGTATGCCAGAACATAGTATCTGGGGATGTCTGCTGTAAGTTAATGTTGCTGATACTGGTCGTCAACAACTGAATTGGCTGAAGATTAATTGCTAGGAGACATTCCATTGTGAGACAGAATGACTATTTCAAGAAAGGCTAAGATAGCGCTTTATCTTATCAATCAACCCCTGTCTACTGCACTACAAGAGGTTGCGACAGAACATAGCAATCGTAACAACACAAGAGAGAAATGCAGGAGACATTCCATTGTGAGACACAATGACTATTTCAAGAAAGGCTAAGATAGCGCTTTATCTTATCAATCAACCCCTGTCTACTGCACTACAAGAGGTTGCGACAGAACATGGCAATCGTAACAACACAAGAGAGAAATGCAGCTGTGGGCCATGTCTCGCCATCAAATACACTAGAACTGGGTTGGTGTGGCCCAGCATGTGGCTGCACTTCTTATCGGCAACAAAAATGCTCTTTCATAACAGGGGTGTCAACACACAATGAAAGGGGCATATGCAACCACAATGCCCTCCTCAGCGCAAAAAGAACCAGTAGGGCATTCCTACAGATCATGGGTAATGGAGTTCATTGTGAAATGTGACGAACAAGAACTGGCAATATTGTAATAGTAGTACACATAGTTATATTTGGTATTGTGTGTAGTTTTCATTTATAGTATATATAATTTTCTAAATTGTTATTATTACTTATAGAAGAAACAGTTACAGTGATGGGAGGTAATATTGTGTAGGAGGTAACAATGTGTATTGCATAATTTGAGTAAGAATCAATACCCTCTGTGTTTAAATTATAGGTAACAGGTTCCAATGAAATAAATAAATAAATTTATTAATTTCCTGGTTATATTGAGTCCACAAATTATGAATTTTTATGTAATTCTGCAACTGTTGTTTCAATTTCTGATGAATGTTTTCTGGAACATCCTGTTTCTTAATCCTATTTTTGAAATTCGATTACATTGTGTTCCACAATACAAGAAAGCATTGGACTCTCTGAATTAACAATAGTGCTTTTCTACTAGTCCACATGTCTTTCAACACTGATTTGGTATTATACACACAAAACCTCTGCAGGTTTCACAAAAAACTTCCAGCGACAGGCAAGTTCAGCAAATAATCACAGCAAGCCTCAAGGAACTCTTTACACTAGTTTGCAAAAGTTACTTCTGCAAGTTCGTGAAACTTGCAAGAACTTGTGGAGGTCAATTAGTCAGCTTTCTGGGGTGTTTCCATGTCAAAGAAATTGCAAAAGCAGTTTCTGAAAGCGGTTTAAGGAAGCTTACTCATTAGTAGATTCACTATATAATGTGAAAGTGTAATCAGGTGCACTGAATGAAGCTCTATTATAAGTCTGTTTGTGCAGTGTTTATTTAAATATGTAACAGCTTACACTCAGTGGTAGATGATGATAACATACACACAGGATAAACAACAAAAAATAAAAATGTCTGCAAAATGGAAGTTAACACAAACCAAAAGAACATTAACATTTTACCACCACACCCTACTTCAATGTTAATTATCAGTGTTACAGAAATTACGAGATTTGACTAAATCCTAATGAGGCTCTCTATTTTCAAAATTTTATTTTACCTGGTGGCTTTGTCAGAACATCAGCTTGTTGCTCATTCTCGCTAATGTGCTGTGACAGAACTGTCTTAGCAAAAACTTTCTCCCACACAAAAAAAATTTTGACATCTGATGTTTTAGTTTATGATGGAACTGTGGGTTCTTGAAAAGGCTTATTACACGCATATTTTCTATAAAAAGTACAACAGCTTTTTGACTTTTTGACTGCCAGGAAGACTATAACACAAGTTACTGAGCTAAAAGGCTTCACTAGTTGCCATGCTTAAAGCTACAAATTCTGATTCTGTTGATAACAGACACACAGTGACTTACTTCTTAGATGCCTATGAAACATGGCTTGCATGCCTCAGCGATACAGATGGCTGTACCGTAGGTGCAACCACAATGAAGGCGTATCTGTTTAGAGGCCAGACAAACGTGTGGTTCCTGAAGAGGGGCAGCAGCCTTTTTAGTAGTTGCAGGGGCAACAGTCTGGATGATTGACTGATCTGCCCTTGTAACATTAGCCAAAACTGCCTTGCCGTGCTGGTACTGCAAACGGGTGAAAGCAAGGGGAAACTACAGCTGTAATTTTTCCTGAGGGCATGCAGCTTTACTGTATGGTTAAATGATGATGGCGTCCTCATGGGTAAAATATTCCGGAGGTAAAATAGTCCCCCATTCGGGTCTCCGGGCAGGGACTATTCAGGAGGACGTCATTATCAGGAGAAAGAAAACTGGCGTTCTATGGATCGGAGCGTGGAATGTCTGATCCCTTAATCAGGCAGGTTAGAAAATTTAAAAATGGAAATGGATAGGTTAAAGTTAGATATAGTGGGTATTAGTGAAGTTCGGTGGCAGGACGAACAAAACTTATGGTCAGGTGATTACAGGGTTACAAATACAAAATCAAACAGGGGTAATGCAGGAGTAGGTTTAATAATGAATAAAAAAAATAGGACTGTGGGTAAGCTACTACAAACAGCATAGTGAACGCATTATTGTGGCCAAGATAGACACGAATCCTATGCCTACTACAGTAGTACAAGTTTACATGTCAACTAGCTCTGCACATGATGAATAAATTGATGAAATGTATGATGAGATAACAGAAATTATTCAGGTAGTGAAGAGAGACGAAAATTTAGTATTCATGGATGACGGGAATTCGAGAGTAGGAAAAGGGAGAGAAGCAAACATAGTAGGTGAATATCGATTGGGGCTAAGCCGTCTGGTAGAATTTTACACAGAGCATAACTTAATCATAGCTAACACTTGGTTTAAGAATCATAAAAGAAGGTTGTATACATGGAAGAATCCTGGAGATGCTAGAAGGTATCAGATAGATTATATAATGGTAAGACAGAGATTTAGGAACCAGGTTTCAAATTGTAAGACGTTTCCAGGGGCAGATGTGGACTCTGACCACAATCTGTTGGTTATGAACTGTAGATTAAAACTGAAGAAACTGCAAAAAGGTGGGAATTCAAGGAAATGGGACCTGGATAAACTGACTAAACCAGAATTGTACAGAGTTTCAGGGAGAGCATAAGGGAACAATTGACAGGAATCGGGGAAAGAAATACAGTAGATGAAGAATGGGTAGCTCTGAGAGATGAAGTAGTGAAGGCAGCAGGGAATCAAGTAGGTAAGAAGACGAAGGCTGGTAGAAATCTTGAGTAACAAAAGAAATATTGAATTTAACTGATAAAAGGACAAAATATAAAAATGCAGTAAATGAAGCAGGCAAAAAGGAATACAAATGTCTCAAAAATGAGATTGACAGGACGTGCTAAATGGCTAAGCAGGGATGGCTAGAGTACAAACGTAAGGATGCGGAGGCTTATCTCACTAGGGGTAAGATAGATATTGCCTACAGAAAAATTAAAGAGACCTTTGGAGAAAAGAGAACTACTTGTATGAATATCAAGAGCTCAATTGGCAACCCAGTTCTAAGCAAAGAAGGGAAAGCAGAAATGTGGAAGTAGTATATAGAGGGTCTATACAAGGGCGATGCACTTGAGGAGAATATTATGGAAATGGAAGAGAATGTAGATGAAGATGAAATGGGAGATATGATGCTGCGTAAAGAGTTTGACAGAGCACTGAAAGACCTGAGTCGAAACAAGGCCCTGGGAGTAGATAATATTCCATTAGAACTACTGACAGCGTTGGGAGAGCCAGTCCTGACAAAACTTTACCATCTGCTGAGCAAGATGTACGAGACAGGCGAAATACCCTCAGACTTCAAGAACAATATAATAATTCCAATCCCAAAGAAAACAGGTGTTGGCAGATGCGAAAATTACCGAATTATCAGTTTAATAAGTCACAGCTGCAAAATACTAACGCGAATTCATTACTGATGAATGGAAAAACTAGTAGAAGCCGACCTTGGGGAAGATCAGTTTGGATTCCGTAGAAATGTTGTAACATGTGAGGCAATACTGACCTTACGACTTATCTTAGAAGAAAGATTAAGGAAAGGCAAATCTACGTTTCTAACATTTGTAGACTTAGAGAAAGCTTTTGACAATGTTGACTGGAATACTCTCTTTCAAATTCTAAATGTGGCAGGGGTAAAATACAGGGAGCGAAAGGCAATTTATAATCTGTACAAAAACCAGATGACAGTTATAAGAGTCAAGGGATGCGAAAGGGAAGCAGTGGTTGGGAAGGGAGTGAGACAGGGTTGTAGCCTCTCCCTGATGTTTTTCAATCTGTATATTGAGCAAGCAGTAAAGGAAACAAAAGAAAAATTCGGAGTAGGTATTAAAATCCATGGAGAAGAAATAAAAACTTTGAGGTTCGCCAATGACATTGTAATTCTGTCAGAGACAGCAAAGGACTTGGAAGAGCAGTTGAACAGAATGGACAGTGTCTTGAAAGGAGGGTATAAGATGAACATCAACAAAAGCAAAACGAGGATAATAGAATGTAGTCGAATTAAGTCGGGTGATGCTGAGGGAATTAGATTAGGAAATGAGACACTTAAAGTAATAAAGGAGTTTTGCTATTTGGGGAGCAAAATAATTGATGATGTTCGAAGTAGAGAGGATATACAATGTAGACCGGGTGGCAATGGCAAGGAAAGCGCTTCTGAAGAAGAGAAATTTGTTAACATCGAGTATAGATTTAAGTGTCAGGAAGTCGTTTCTGAAAGTATTTGTATGAAGTGTAACCATGTATGGAAGTGAAACATGGACGATAAATAGTTTGGACAGGAAGAGAATAGAAGCTTTTGAAATGTGATGCTACAGATGAATGCTGAAGATTAGTTGGGTAGATCACATAACTAATGAGGAGGTATTGAAGAGAATTGGGGAGAAGAGGAGTTTGTGGCACAACTTGACAAGAAGAAGGGACCGGTTGGTAGGACATGTTCTGAGGCATCAAGGGATCACAAATTTAGCATTGGAGGGCAGCGTGGAGAGTAAAAGTCGTAGAGGGAGACCAAGAGATGAATACACTAAGCAGATTCAGAAGGATGTAGGTTGCAGTATGTACTGGGAGATGAAGAAGCTTGCACAGGATAGAGTAGCATTGAGAGCTGCATCAAACCAGTCTCATGACTGAAGACCACAACAGCAACAACATGAAACACTGCAACCCTCCTCTTTGAAAAGAATTTCTATCTACCCTGTCGCCAGCCCAACCAAAGTGAACATAACTAGTTATGGGATCAGTACAAATTTTTTCCATAACAGACTAAGTTTTAGATTTTTTTAATATAATGCTATACATGTTTCAAACCATTCCACAAATCCAGACTTGCACATGACTGGTACCTGCTTAGATTACTTAGTGCTACGCAAATATCTGGTCTGCAACCTAACATGGCATACATCAGTCACCCTAACAATTTTCTATATCTTTTCTCAATACATTCATTTTCAGATTTTTCTCTCTTTTACAAACTGTGATCAAAATTTTCCTCCATACGAGTTGAAACAGAATTACTTTCAAGCATATCAATAACGTTCAACCTTTTTTCGAAATACATACTTTGGCAAATAGTAATACTATCCTCCCTTTCATTTTGAACAATAATAATTCACAAATACCTCCTAATCGGATTTAAATGCTCATTTTAAGGTTATCACTTAATAACAGCTTTAAATCATCAGTTTCACTCTGGGAATTTGAAGCCATCAGTAAATCATCAGTTAGCATATTTTGTGATTATTTTCTGTCTTTATATACAAGCAATACTCAAAATCACTTCTTACAAACCCTAAGCCAGTTATTATTGTCTGAAATTTAACATTCCACTTCTTGTGTGAGTCCTTTAAACCACACAGATCTTTCTTGGTTTACAAACTTTACAATTAATTTTACTGAAGCATCGAGTACGTCCCCACTCCAATTATCTTTCAATGTAGAAAAGCACTACAAACATCCAATTGACAGATGGGAAAGTTATTCTCATTACAAAAAACCAGAAAATGCCTCACTGAAGTATATTTCTGAATAAGTCAATCTTTGTTGGAAACCTTTAGCTACAAGGTAAGCATTATAAGAAACAACAGTACCTTTCTCGTCTCTTTTTCGCCTAAAAATCAGCTCAGAATATTAGAATCAGTTCGCTTACATACATAAGCCCATGTATTATTTTCTTCCAGGGCTTGCAGCGCTCTTGCTATGATATCTTTCCAAGTTTCAGCATCATTACATCTCTTCAGTGTAGATGCTGGTGCAATCCTCTAAGTAATTCAGCTGTTGAATTTACCTCCTGGGTCTCAGATTGCACATCCTCTCATCCTCATCATCTACATTTTCACTGCATCTTCCAAAAAAAAAAAAATTGTTTTCTCTGTCTTCACTAATTTCTTGTTCTTCTCTAATCTGTAATCTATTTTTTCCACAACCTCAATCTTTCTGACCCTCTGATTATGAAATTTTATCTATGTTCTCATCATGACAACAAATCATATCTAATCCTGTTACAGGAACATCATATATCTTCTCCTTTTCAGATAATGCTGGCAACAAGAAAACTACATCTCGATATATCTCAACTTTTTTTCTGAAAGGTATTTATATTCTATACCCTTTCATATCTTTATCATAACGCATAAATAAACGTATCTTGTTTTTAAGGTCTAGTTTCATCCTGCCAACAGCCTTGTCAAAGAGGGTGGAGGAGCAGGCAGAGGCTAAGGGTACTCTCCTGCCCTTGGGGTGGGAAACTGCCCCTAAAGGCGGAAGAATCGGCAATGATCAACGTCATGAGGATGCAGAAGGCAATGGAAACCTCCATGTCAAAGACACATAACGTACATCCACAGGAGATGTGGCCTGTAATTGAAAAAGTGCAATGATGATCTCTCCATTGGCAAAAGATTCTGGAACAGCGGAATAGCAGCAATTTGGATCTGCTAGGGGGAGGAGGGTTGCCAAGGGGGAGGTGGCCATGAAAATAAGATCGAATAATCAACTAAAGGATACCGTTCTACGAGTCGGGTGTGGACTCTCAGAAGCTTAAGTGTGGTAGGTAAACTAGAAATCTGAAAACGGAAATGCAAAGGCTCAATATAAATATAGTAGGGATTCAGAGAAGTGAAATGGAAAGAAGATAAGGACTTCTGGTCAGATGAGTATAGGGTAATATCAAAAGCAGCAGAAAATGGTATAACAGGAGTAGGATTCATTATGAATGAAAAAGGCAGGGCAAGGAGTGTGTTTCAGTGAACAGTTCAGTGATAGGACTGTTCTTATCAGAATCGACAGCTAACCAATACCGACAACGATAGTTCAGGTATAATTCAGGTATACAAGCAGATATCCCATGCTGAAGATGAAGAGATAGAGAAAGTGTATGAGGATACTATAAAGCGAGATGAAAATCTAATAGTCATGGGGAACCGGAATGCAGTTGCAGGGGAAGAAGTAGAAGAAAATATTGCAGGAGAATATGGGCTTGGGACAACGAATGAGAGAGGAGAAAGACTAATTGAATTCTGTAATAAATTTCAGTTAGTAATAGCGAAAAGTTCGTCCAAGAATCACAAGAGGAGGAGGTATATACTTGGAAAAGACCGTGTGACACGGGAATATTTCAGTTAGATTACATCACGGTCATACAAAGATTCCGAAATCAGATACTGGGTAGTAATGTGCACACAGGAACAGAAATAGACTCAGTTCTAAATGTAGTAGTGATGAAGAGTAGGCAGAAATTCAAGAGATTAGTCAGGAAGAATCAACACACAAAGAAGTGGGATACAGAAGTCCCACAGGATGACAAGACACACTTGAAGTTCTCTAAGGCTGCAGGTATAGCAATAAGGAATAGCTCAGTTGGCAGTACAGTTGAAGAGGAATGGACATCTCTAAAAAGGGCAATCTCATTAGTTGGAACAAAAAATATGGGTACAAATAAGGTAAATGTGAAGAAACAGTGGATAGCAGAAGAAATACTTCAGTTGGTCGATGAAAGAAGGAAGTACAAAAATATTCATGGAAATTCAGGAATACAGAAATACAAGTCACTGAAAAATGAAATAAATAGGAAGTGCAGGGAAGCTAAGAGGAAATGGCTGCAGGAAAAATGTGAAGAAATCGAAAAAGAAATGATTGACAGAAGGACTGATTCAGCATACAGGAAAGTCAAAACAACGTTCGATGACACTAAAAACAATGGTAGTAACTTTAGGAGCACAACGGGAATTCCACTGTTAAATGCAGAGGAGAGAGCGGATAGGTGGAAATAGTACATTGAAGGAATCTATGATGCAGAACATTTGTCTGATGTGATAGAAGAAGAAACAGGAGTGGTTTTAGAAGAGATAGGTGGTCCAATATTAGAATCAGAATTTAAGAGAACTTTGGAGGGCTTGAGGTAAAATAAGACAGAAGGGATAGATAACATTCCATCAGAATTTTTAAAATCATTGGGAGAAATAGCAACGAAACGACTATTCACGTTGGTGTGTGGAATGTGTGAGTCTCACGACAAACCATCTGACTTTCGGAAAAATATCATCCACAGAATTACAAAGCCTGCAAGAACTGACAAGTGCGAGAATTATCGCACAATCAACTCAACAGCTCATGCATCCAAGTTGCTGACTAGAATAATATACAGAAGAATAGAAAATTGAGGATGGGCTGGATGACGATCAATTTGGCTTTAGAAGAGGTAAAGACACCTGAGTAGCAATTATGACCTTGTGGCTGGTAAGGGAAGCAAGACTAAAGAAAAATCAAGGCGCATTCATAGGATTTATCAACCCGGAAAAACCATTCGACAATGTAAAATGGTGCAAGATGTTGGGAATTTTTTTGTTTTAGAAAAATAGGAGCAACCTTAAGGGAGAGGCAGATAATATACGATACGTACAAGAGCCAATGGAGAACAATAAGAGTGGACAATCTAGAAGGATGCGCTTGGATTAAAAAGGGTATAAGAAAGGTATGTAGTCTTTCCCCCTACTGTTCAATACATACATCGAAGAAGCAGTGATGGAAATAAAAGAAAGATTTTAGAGTAAAATTAGAATTCAATGTGAAAGGATATCAATGATACGATTCAGTAATGACATTGCTATCCTGAGTAAAACTGAAGAAGAATTACATGATATGCTGAATGAAATGAACAATCTAGTGAGTACATAGTATGGATTGAGAGTAAATCGAAGAAAGACAAAAGTAACAAGAAGTAGCAGAAATGAGAATAGCGAGAAACTTAACATCAGGATTGATGGTTACAAAGTAGATGGAGTTAAGGAATTCTGCTACATAGGCAGAATAACCAATAACAGATGGAGCAAGGAGAACATCCTAAGCGGAGTAGCACTGGCAAGGATGGCATTCCAGGCCAAGAAAAGTCTATTAATATCAAACACAGGCCTTAATTTGAAGAATAAATTTCTGAGAATGCACATCTGGAGCACAACATTGTATGGTATTGAAATATGGACTGTGGGAAACCGGGAACAGAAGAGAATCGAAGCATTTGAGATGTGATGCTACACACGAATGTTGAAAATTACATGGACTGATAAGGTAAGGAATAAGGAGGTTCTACACAGAATCGGAGAGGAAAGGGATTTGTGGAAGACACTGACAAGGAGAAGGGACAGGATGATACAACATCTGTTAAGACTCCAGGAAATGACTTCCGTGGTACTAGAGGCAGTTGTAGAGAGCAGAAACTGTGGAGATTGGAATACATCCAGCAAATAATCGACGATGTAGGTTGCAAGTGCTACTCTGAGATGAAGAGGTTGCCACATAAGAGGAATTCGTGGCAAGCCTATCAAACTACTCAGAAGATGAAAACAAAAAGTATCAGTCTCTCTTCTTTGGGCACAAGGACAGATACATGAACCCCAAATATATTCAAATCTTCTAAGGGTAATTCTCTGCCATGAAAAGCTTGAAAAGGAATTTTACTAGCGTTCAGACCAGTTTGATTTATTACATAAGTAGCTCTGTTATACAGTATATTTCAGCAGAGAAATGCCTGGACAATCCTGAGAGCATTGAATGATGAGCTTCAACCAACGTACGCATTTCTCTCTCAGCTCTTACATTTTGTTGTGATGTGTACACAGTGCTTCTTTGATGAGTTATGTCATTTTCACTCACAAATGTACTTAAATCAGTATTCATTAACTCCAGTCGATTATCGCTCCTTAGAACTTTAATTTTTCAGACCAGTTTCTCCCTCGGCTTTTGCAATAAAGTTCCTTATCAAATCTTTAATTCTAAACTTCTGTCTCATAAAGAATGCTTGTCATTCTTCAAAAGCAAAAAATATCTCCCTCATCCAAGCGAATGCGACTTAATCGGTCCACAGACTGCATGAACCAGTTCAATTGAGGCATTAGCTCTTTATGAACTCATTGGTGAAAGGCGCCAAACACACTTCACAAAGACAAAGTTGTCAACAGAGTACACTCATTTACATAAAAAGATCTCTCTCACAAGTATAATGTTCTGATGGGACAAGTTTTTATGCATAGCACTCAACCCTTCAACATGTTGAGACAAATTTACTGGACAACTATGAATGTTCACAAAAGAAATGTAAATATTGTCATTACTATCAGTCGTAGAGTGAGAGTAATCATTGGCAGATCTGATTGTGTTCCATTTAGAGAAAACAACATACGATACATTTTATTGACACAAGTGGATAGTGCACGAACTTCAGTTTAAAGGGTCAATAATTCACATACTTTTGTCCAACGCAGTTCCTGTCGAAAACAAACTGAATTTCAGTTCGGGCATAAAAAGCACCCCACTGTTTTGATAAATTTAACCCTGTTCCACATTACTACGCGCAACCATATCAGGAAGTTTACCGTCATCCACAGAAACTGTCATTGAGCTTTGCACACTGTTCAGTCTCTTGAATAATTTGCTCTTATTGGACATATGCTCGCTAGCACCTGTATCCATGAACCGATAATCTTCTACGTCAACTTCTTAACTCAAACGCGTAAAGGTACTTACATCCGAAGCCTTTTTGCCTTCCTTCAATAGCCTGCATTCTGACTTCAAATGACCCTTTTTTTACTATAATTACAGCTTTTCATGTCTCTCTTCGCTTAACAGAAACGTAATCGGGTGCAGTAAATTAAGCTCTATTATAAAATTGGTTGTACAGAGTTTATTATATGTAACAGTTTACACTCAATGGCAGACGACAATAACGCACACGTAGGATAAATATCATAAAGCAATAGCATCTGAAAAACGGAAATTAATTCAAACGAAAAGAACATTGAATCACTAACAGAAAGTTGCATTCTTCTCTTTAGATCTTGCATTTTGAAGCATTATTCTCAGGAATTTGTAAATAGGGTTCTTTTTTCGACACGAAGCCAGATCATTCAAAGATATTGTTTAGGCTTCGCCGGGTTTGAACTGTTATGAAATCTTTTGTTTATTACACGCTGCGTTGTATTGTGGGTACAAGTGATCGACCAATGGATTAGCTTGTAAGGGAAGCCAATGTCTCATGGTTTTGCTGGACTCTTAAGATGCTAACATAAATTGAGACTGGCTTCTCTTTTCTAATTGTTTTGAAGTTGAGAAAATACACAAGATTATTTTGATTGTGTCTACGTGTTGTAGGACAAGGTAAGGTCAGTTAAAAGTTCACAACTTGAACGTAGAAGGAAAGTGCACTCACGCCGGGGTGTTTTTTTAGACGAGTGAAAAAAAAAAGAGGTCATGTTTTATAATGTAATAGTATTATTTTCAGAAATGTGAAGACTACAGTTTTGTTAATTTTGTGTTGTGTTCAAAGTTTACTCGTAACTTCGACAAGTGTAGTAATCGGTACAACGAAAGTTGCGAAAATGGTAAACTACGAAGACAGTAGGAAACTTTATAGTGTTTCCTCATTTTCATTGTGGAATGCTGGTAATCGCAGTGTACCAGCTCAGTATGGAGCGTTTGCTTCTGTAAAAAGGTAAGAGCGCGTTCAAGTGATAACACCTCAGAAGACGTCATCAGAAATCACCCATTAACCTCAGCCGTGTGTATGGTTTTGCTTATATATGTTAACTGGTTTGGGCCACAGGTTGTGTTATGTACCGTTAATTGGTTCAGTGTGGTTTCCTTGGCCATATAGACTTGTGACTCAGCTATTCTATACACAAGTTTACTTTGTTCAGATATTTACTCAAATATGAGATAGACTTAAGCAGTAATGTACAAAGTTTACAGTTAATCTATTCTTAAAGATGATATTGCATTTGCTACTTGTTTACTTCCCTACATTACGCTGTGTGTCAGAAATGATGTTTTTTCATTGAGTAATAATACTAGTTTGTATTTATATTTGGGCTAATACATTGAATTAGTCCAGTATAAAGTGTTTGGGTATAACTCTGTTTTGAGTCAGATGTAAATAAATTAGCTTGAGACTTAGCTATTTGCAGCTGAATCTCAAAGTGTCTGAAGAATTAACAACAGATCTATTGCTCAAGCTACCTGTTTTTGTTCAGCCTGTGTTGTCTAATTTATAAAATGTAGTCTGTCAGAATTTCTGCTTTTGTAGGATGGCTATTGAGACTCAAATTTAACAGTTTTTCTGTTTAAATATTGTGCTAAAAGTTTAGAAAAACTGGTGCTTTTGTGTAAAGATGTAATATTATTTTTGAGCCTTTCAAATTTTGTTGTGCTGTGCTCGTTGTGAAACTGTTGCTAGTTGAATGTGTGTGCTTGTATCTGTTGATACTTTGGTAGAAGGTATTTGGTACTTGAAAGGAACATATTCAGTGAATGGTCTGTCAAAAGGCAGGTATTACATAAGTGAAGTGTGTTCAGTTGCTTGTTCTTCATTCCTGCTTCACATTATTAATTTTAATGGATGCATAGTGTGCTTTACTTTCTATTGCATCAAGTTTTCTACCATTTTTTCTGCCTTCTGTTTCTTGGATGCTGTAAATGAAGAAACATTGTTCCAAGTGAACTGTTGATGGAAAAAAGTATTTGTGCTCCCACTGTTCACTTGAAATGACTAATTGTAGTCTGTATTGCTGCAAATTAAACTGTTTGCTGCCAATTAAAATACTTTAGTCAACCAAATAGCTGTAGATTCTACTGCATGACAAAAACAGTTACTTCTCTTAAAATGGGATCTGCTTTATCACCACAGTTCTTTTAACGCACATGCTGTACCAAACATTTTGTTTTTAGGGGTGAAAGAGTGAAATGAGAAAAGTAAAACAAGTGAAAATAATGCTTCTGGTTAGTTTTAGAATCATTTCTTATAGAGATTCTTGGCATAAATGGAATGCCTGTTTAATTAATATCATTATTACTGAAAGGATTTCCAGCTCCTTAGTATTCTGCTTTCTTCAGAATATATTTCAATAATTATTGTTATTTGTACTGTATAATGGTTGACAAGTAGGCTATTTATTTACCAACAAAAATCTAAAGGGACCTGTCTTTCTGAAGACGCACTGAAATTATGCAGACAAGGGTGAAGCTGTATGTGAGTAGTTAGAAATAATTATGAAAAATCCGCCTCGATTGCACAAACTACCTGTGCAATCAAGGCTGATTTTTCATAATTATTTCGATACTTAAGATTGCTGACGCACTGCAATGCTGAAAGTTCTTGGGTAATTAGACCTCCATCAACAAGTGAATTCGATGTTGTAAATGTTACGTACTTCACTGAGAGAGAGAGATCTCATTTTTTGCAAATACGCCAAAATTGCAATTATGATTAAATTATATTTGATAACAGTCCAGTTGGAAAATATTGTTATTTCTGCAATTAGTAAACTGTTTGTATCACTAGAGAGAATATTAAATCTCTGTGAGTTGTGTCTTTAATTTTTGTACAATGATCTAGACATCTTGTTCTGTAGGTCCCATTGTGAAAAAGAAATTTTAAGGACTTGGAAAGCTCGAAGAAATAAATTAACAGATAGAAGTAGCTAGTATGATTACTATTATACTACATTTCAGCTCATGTTTGTATAAATTACTCTCTCACACTCACCACTCCACTTATGTAATCTACCTCACTCCCAAAGCTCTGCTCATACGTGCAAACCAGGCAACAAAGCGAGCTCATGGAGGCCGAAAATATATAACGCAATTCTGTTTATATAATAGGCCTGCAAGCAATGCCGCAGATTATGCTGTCACCGCGATGTAGATTCTGCCTTTGGGACAAAATCAGTATTATTATTTCAACACAGGTGGAGCGAAAGTACTGTATGCACCAGTAAAAGAAATGCCAGTAAGTAACAAGACCATAAAATGAAGAAATGGCTCAGTGCAAAACAGAAATGTCACTTGACAGCATAAGTGAATGTGAAGAAAAAGCCATCCACAAAATAAGATCAAGTTGTATGTTAGTGAGATGAAGACATATTTGACTGCCTGCTGTGTATTGGGTACCACTTAACTGATCTTCCATTGGCTTTCTTCAGCATGACATGGAAATATACTGCCAACATTTGCTCTACATTGCAAACAAGTATGTGCACAGCACCTTCTAAAATTAATCTGTGTGAAGGCTGATTTGAACACAGCATTGGTTAATTAAACATGGCTGTATAGGAGTTCATATGCCTGAGAACTCATTAAGAGATGACTTATTGAAAAGAGCCCAAGAGTATCATTACTAATATTAGATTCACTCTATGTAGTTGATCATTAATGATATTTTCATTCACTTAACAGAGTATTACTCTTTGGACCACTGTCTCATTTCATAGTATCCCACACACATTTGTCTCTGGTTACTGAATTGTTGGTATATGACAGTTTGTGTAATTGATGCTGTTTGATTTGATGTTCTGTGTATGCCAGTAATTTGTACAGTTCAGATAAATCAGTGTCATTATTTTCACCGTATATTATGTCGCTATGAAAGAAACATTTAATTTTCTAAGGTTATAATATCCAGACTATCAAAAATAGTTACTTTGAATTCTACATGTCTCAAAACCTACAAATGGTATCACTGTACCCATAATGCTCTATTTGCTTTTGCGCATCATTGGCCTAATCCAACAGTGAAAATACAGATTTGTGCAACATGGGCTGGGAATTAAACATTTTTGTAGAAAATGTTCAGCCTATGTGGCAATTTTTTTTCTCTCCATGGGCATATTTACAAGTGCCTTTTGCAACAGCATTTATCACAATATGTACCCTTCTCTCTGAGACTTGTTAAATGTTGCAGTAAGTTCAAGTAAAATAATCCATACTTGTGTAACTGAACTTGATGAAAAACTTATGTGAGGTAATATGTGCTATGATACTGCAATTACTGAAGAGGAAATCACAGAAATAGTGTAGAACTCTTGGAAAGCCCTTGCATTAGTCCTATAGCAGTAATTTTGCATATATCAAGTCTTTTGTATATGTCCAGTATGGCAGGCAAGCAGTCTAAAACTTACTTTTAAGTTGAGTAAATAATATCTAGAGGTTTGCATTAATAATTTCATGTCTTATTCACTTCATCAAAAATTATGTGCATGTACAGAAGATCATTATGTACTTAGATCAATGTGAAGCACAGTATCAAAATATCTGCATCTATACTCTGCAAACCACTGTGAAGCTTATGGAAGAGGGTACATACCATTGTACCGGTCATTGAGGTTTCTTCCTGTCCCATTCATGTATGTAGCATGGAAAAAATTGTCACTAAAGGGTAATTCTGTAGTAGCATGGGCCGGCCGAAGTGTGCCGTGCGGTTCTAGGCGTTGCAGTCTGGAACAGCGAGACCGCTGTGGTCGCAGGTTCGAATCCTGCCTCGAGCATGGATGTGTGTGATGTCCTTAGGTTAGTTAGGTTTAACTAGTTCTAAGTTCTATGGGACTAATGACCTCAGAAGTTGAGTCCCATAGTGCTCAGAGCCATTTGAACCATTTTTGTAGTAGTATGGTGAATTATTGAAATAACTGAAATTGAGTGCTGATTCCTTTGTAGTCGCTATGCGTTTCTGTATAGTGCTTATAACTTTGGTTGGTACAATGGAAAATAGATTTTTTTCTTAATTGTTGAGTTCAGATGTAAAAGTGTGTGTGTGTGTGTGTGTGTGTGTGTGTGTGTGTGTGTGTGTGCGTCAGAGAGAGAGAGAGAGAGAGAGAGAGAGAGAAGTTGAAGTTGGTTAGCTGATAACCAAAGTTGCACCAGTGGACAGTTTTTTTGAACAGGCTTAAAAATGTTGCTCAAAATGAAATAAGAAGCTTTAGCATCATGGAGAACTCCTCATCAAATAAGATTTTGTCCTCTCTGTCAACACAGGAATATACAAGTCTCAAAAGAGATTTAAAGGCTGCATATGATTTTGTCTTCATTATCCAAGATGGCAATTGGGAGAAGGATGACTTTCCTTTTTACCCAATGTGATCAAATTCTAAATTGTGCTGTATCTGCCATCCACAGTATTATTAATTTTCTGTGACAAGATCCAAAGATTGAATAGTCTTACGAATGTTTGGTGTCTGTTCTTTTGGACATGCCGAAAGAACAGGCACCATGCCTAGCTGGGCAATGGGTCCACCTTATTCAGTGCAGATGAACAATACATTTGACTTCATGTGGGAATCTCAGAGTAGCGAATGGGAGTAAAATGGACAGGGATTAAGGATAGGTGGCACTCAGTGAGAATGTTGATTGGCCGTGATGCATGCGGAGATGGTCTGCGCAGTTGCGATAACACTGTGTCCCGGGTGTTGCAGTGGTTAACACACCTGCATACTAAGCAGATCTTCGGTTCAAATTCCACCGCTGCTGATTTTGCATAATGTGTCACTGCAGCTGATAGCAGTGATCACCTTCAAGTTTAGTAACATGGGGAAAAAATGAACATTAGCATAACTAAAGCAATCGGCTCAAGAGAGTGTGCAGTGTGCCGCTAAAATCATCATTTGTCATCTACTCAATAATGTGTCTCTTTTTTAATCTGTGCTGGTCCTTACGGAACAGTTGTTCATTCTGTGAAAATGTCATAATAAGTTTACAGTGTTTCTGAATTTTACACTCAATGCATAGAAATATGGAAACACCACAATCGCAACACATTGTCAGGTCTGATATTATTAGGAAAACTGTTGGTATCCAAAACCACTGCCAGAGGATAGAGGTTGATAGCGATCACGCACCCTTCTCTCTAAAGTAGACCACAAAGGCTCGTTAATATTGAGATCTAGTGACAGTGGCGGCCAGGGGAGAACCAACAACTTATCCTCATGATCACAAAATCAGTCCTGGATCATGTGAACGGGGGCACTACTGTTTAGGAGAATAGTGTCACTATTGTCATTGTACCATGGGATGAGCCTGAAGACAAAATGGTCAAATTATCACAAAACACCCTCCATGTTTCACTCTTGGGGCGTAAACTCAGCCTGAAGTTAGAAACTGTGTGAATTTTAGACTCGTCTGGTTAAATGATTTTCTTCCATCGTTCCTAGACCAAGTTTTATGGCTTCGTCATCATGTTTTCCTGTTATGGCTATTTGCAGTACTGACGTTGTTTTAGAGTTCCAGCCCACCATGAAATTTCTCTACTTATGGGGTTGCGCCCCCCTCCTCCACCACCACCAAGTGACGGTCTATCACTATCACTTGACACACACATTCATCCACGTTGTGACGTAGCAGATGATGTTTCTTGCTGTCCTTCTATGCAATATAAATCTTGGATAAGAGTAGATGCTTGAATTGTGAAAGCACCCACATAATGAGCGCCAACAATATGCTCACATTCAAATTCACTGAGTTCCAATGTATTGTGCTCACCACTGACCGTGAGCAACACTTGAGGACAGTACACAGGTGTCATTCGTGGTAAAAAACAACAGCATCAGTATAGACTTTGCTAGCATCTGCATTTATATTCAAGCATGCAGTCCCCACTGTTTTTCTACATTTTTGTCCAGCCCTGTCTGTATAAGTAATGTGTGTGGTAGGTTTTTGAATCTGTACTATGACCTTTCTTGGAAACTGGAATGACTGATTTCTTAAATGGGGTGCTTTTCCACTGAAATTATTCCAAGCAGTATCTGTTCTTGATGAACCACTGCTTTGAGTTTGAATTTTGAAGCTGAAGGAGCATGGTAACTTGTAAAAATCATATGATTGTTACATACGGATATTGAAGCTGTAATTGTGAAGATAATTAGTAAATCATTTTCAGACTGTTACTGACACTTTTCTGTACTAATGCAGGATATGTGCTGATTTAAATGTACTAGTTTTTGTACCAGCACAAGAAATGCAATCTTCAGAAAGTAATAATGTTTTGAACCTGCAAACTTAAATGTGTGAGTAGATGAGTTGGAGAGTAAAGCCAGTCTCAGATAAGGTAATGAATTTTACTCACTCCTGATGAACTTCAATTCAGAAAAAGTCTCAACAGCAAGGCCTTCGTAGCTACCATCTGTTTCTTCATATACTTTTCATTCAGTTATTACAAACTTAGTTTAGGAAAAGTAGCTGTGTTTTATGTAGCTACAAGTTTCCTTGAGAAGAGCATTTATGCAACAGAACGTCAAGTGTAAGCAGATTCATTGTTTAGCTCAAGGGAAAAAGGCATCGAAAATTGTAGCATCTAAATGAGATAATTCAGCATGATGGATCAGAATATAGAGCAGTTAATACTTACATTTACAATTTGATCCAATATGCCTGCCACCAAAGCCAGTACCACCGTTGTTATTAATATAGGAACCAAGTTCAGACATTATTTCAACAGCGCTCAAACCTAGGGCAAGTGGAGTTCATTACTTGGAGGAACATTATTGTGTCAATGGGCAGCTATGCTTCAGGTATAAAAAGAAAAAGTATTTCAAACAAGAGAACATGATTGGCATTGTTCATTAGAAGGAAATTATGTTCTGCAAACAAATTTTTAGAACTAAAAGTGCCAACATAGAAAATTTTGGTGTTGATAAAACAAGGGGTTGCAAAATGAGAAGGCTATCTATGATAACAGACAGAATTAAAGAACAAATTCATTAGTATGAATGCATTTATCCAGATGTTAAAATGGCATGAAGATTTGTAAGTGAAATCTGAACACAAGATAATATGTAGATTTTTTGTTTACTCAACGAAAGTAATCTGACTTACATTCAATTATCCATCTGTCCAAATTATTTCACAGTTAAGGACCAGATTTCAGTGTCCAATGAGCACAATAACTTATGCAAACGACCGTGTTACCATCGACATGGTTGCTGATAGTTCATAAGCCCACCCGCTAATGGCAGCATGGTGATTTGACAACATATTTTGCTTGTCGTTCTTAGAGCTGACGGTTTTCGTGTGAACTAATTTCTCATGTGTGTTACGAGCAAGTGAAGAGTTATGTCACAAGATCAAGGTTAAAACAAGTCGAGATATTAACAGCTGTTTGAAACTGTATATCTGTTGGCTGTATAAGAAGTTCATTGTTGTTTAACTGCTCTGCACTGTTTGTGCTTACACATGCAATGAATGAACGTAGTAAAACAGGAAATCTACATACTTAAGAAATAAATACATTGCTTCCCCGGAAAATTTAGTTGAGGGAACTGATAAATTATGAACAGAATTGCTGACCATTACTTAAACTGGAGGAGGTGAAATGTGAAATACTGCTGACAGATACATTTAAAGGTAAAAGTAACACACTATCCTAGCTTTCAGAACTAACTGTTTCTTCGTGGGGTAGGAGAGAGGGACAGACTGGGAAAGGTTAACAAATATGGGTCACTCACACCCCAGCATGTGAGAGACCCACCTGTAGAGAGAAAAGGGTAATGCCACTTTTACTTGTATATGTGTCTTATCAGTCTGTTCTCAAGTCAGAAAATAATTTTCATTTGGCCAAGGACTGTTAATCTTTTTCAAACACCTTTGAATGTTGTTGAATGGTTTGCAGGCATCTGCATTTGTAATGTCAGCTGCTTAAACCACAATATGAAAGGATAGACTGCTAATCACCACATAGAGGAAATGTTGAATTGCAGACACACACACACAATGAAAAATACTGTTAAAATATTAAGCCTTCTGATAGCGTCCTTGTCTTCTGAAATAGAAAACTATCACACACTTTGCACTTGAGCTCCGGCGCCCAGGGATAGCCACTTGCACGTGTGTGTGTGTGTGTGTGTGTGTGTGTGCGTGTGTGTGTGTTTTATCTATTTCAGGACTTTATTCGAACCTTAATATTTTGGCAGTCTATTTCATTGGGCATGTATTTGACTCGTTGCCTTCTCTGTGTGGTGAGTTAACAGCCTGTCCTTTCCATATTGTTATTCCATCCAGGAATGTTCATTGTTTGATTTTGCCTAATTGCATAAACCAATTAGTGTAAGTGATCCCAGCGATAATAATCCAAAGGACTGAGATTAAGAGAACTTGCAGGCCCTGGAATTATTCCTCCATACCCTACACTGAAACATACAGTGAATTTGGAACAATGCAGTTGAAATGTGCTGGAGCCCATAATGCATAAACAGCAAGCTTTTTATTATTTCTCAGGGCATATGTTATAACAAATTTGGGAAAGTTTTAAATTAGATGTGATGTTTTTTCCGTAGTGAAGAGCTTCCCGAGGATATAATATTCTGAAAAGTGTCCTTATAGACAGCACCTGCAAAATGGATGGACCTACCAGACAATTACTTAAAATTTCAGTCCACACATTAAAGTATTCCTTGATAGCTAGCCTACATTTTACAATAAGGTTTTTCATAATTCCAAAAATTTTTGCTATGGGAATGTTCTATAACATCTTCTCCAGATGCTGCCTCATCTATAAACGAGATATTATCATCTGTATTACTAAGCGACTATTCTGGAATCTGGTACCAGTTGCAACAGCTTCCAGGGGTAATTATAAGAAATTGAAGGTGCTGTCACAGTCTACTCATTAAGAAGTATAATCATATGTTAAAAGTTTAACACAGTAAGACAGGTGCTACAGTTAGAAACTGTATGTTTGCTTTGAGACAACATAACTGACAATGTGCAAACACCCAGACTTTATTCATTCATTGTTTGAAAATCGGAGCACTTAATGACTTCCAACAAACTTTACTTAAGTACAGCTTCAGACCTTTTGTAAACTTTTTCTTGTTTAATGTCAAATATTTAACACATTAACTTATTTGTAAAGTAATCAAATGTTTGAAGCTATTTCAATATGGGAGTTGGATTTTTTAAGGAATTGGTGGTTACTGGTTAATAACTAAAACAACTAAGTATTTAGGACATTAATTTATATTGACTATTTTCCGTATTTTGATATGAGAACTCTATCCCCAAAGTCTGTAAAGGTGTTTTAGCTACCCCAGTAGAAATACAGGGTGATTCAAAAAGAATACCACTACTTTAAAAATGTGTATTTAATGAAAGAAACATAATATAACCTTCTGTTATACATCATTACAAAGAGTATTTAAAAAGGTTTTTTTTTCACTCAAAAACAAGTTCAGAGATGTTCAATATGGCCCCCTCCAGACACTCGAGCAATATCAACCCGATACTCCAACTCGTTCCACACTCTCTGTAGCATATCAGGCGTAACAGTTTGGATAGCTGCTGTTATTTCTCGTTTCAAATCATCAATGGTGGCTGGGAGAGGTGGCCGAAACACCATATCCTTAACATACCCCCATAAGAAAAAATCGCAGGGGGTAAGATCAGGGCTTCTTGGAGGCCAGTGATGAAGTGCTCTGTCACGGGCTGCCTGGCGGCCGATCCATCGCCTCGGGTAGTTGACGCTCAGGTAGTTACGGACAGATAAGTGCCAATGTGGTGGCGCTCCATCCTGCTGAAATATGAATTGTTGTGCTTCTTGTTTGAACTGAGGGAACAGCCAATTCTCTAACATCTCCAGATACTGTAGTCCAGTTACAGTAGCACCTTCGAAGAAAAAGGGACCAAAAACTTTATTGGCTGAAATGGCGAACAAATGTACAACTAAATGAAACTTTATAGCTCCCTTAATTCGCTGACAGATAGTGCTTAGCTCTGCCTTTTGTCGTTGCAGAGTTTTAAATTCCTAAAGTTGTGGTATTCTTTTTGAATCACCCTGTATATTGATAAAGCAGAAATTATTCGTTTCACTTATAGCTTCAAATGATATAGGTACATCAGTAACACAGAAAATGAGGGAAATTCAATAACTGTAACAGAACGATAAAAATTTATTTGAATGTAAGTATTTATAAAGAATTGAAGACTTATTACAAACCTTCATAATTTCGAAGTTCAGCAACGTTAGCAATCTGGGATCCCTTATTTTGTTGGTGAAGCCATAATCTACCCTACTTCATGTATACAGCAAAATGTGTGTGCGAGTTCAATATCATAATGAGATGTTGGTAACACATTTGGGGCTTTTATCCTCCAGAAACCATTGTAAAATGTGTGGCAAGCAGACCTTCTCATTGTACCACATATTTAAGTTTCTGCTTGTTCCATCCATGTATAGAATGCAGGAAGGAGGACTGCTTAAATGCCTCTCTGTTCACTGTCATTAGCCTATAGTCCCTTTGTACACCTTGTATGAACATTACTTGGGTTGCAATGTATTCTTACACTCGTTACTTCATACCAATTCATTAAACTTTGTAAGGCTTCTCTGGGATGCTTGGCATCTATCTTCAGCTGTTGACAGTTCAGGTTTTACGTTGTCTCCATGTTGCTCTTCTGTGGATCAAGCAAACCTTCTTTGTGGGTGTTTACTATCCCTATTGGTTCTCTTTGGTATGGGTCCCACACATTTGAGCACCATTTTATGATGGGTTGCTTGAGTATTTTATGAGGAGTCTCCTTTGGGAACTGACTGCATTTCCCCACTATTCCACCAACCAGTCAAACTTTACGATTTGCTGTACTCACAATGAGCCCATGTTCTAATTTTGTAGTACTAGTAGTAGTAGTAGTAGTAGTAGTAATTGATATTGGTGGTGGTGGTGGTGGTGGTGACGACGACGATCATGATAATGATGTGGTCTTCAGTCCAAAGACTTGTTTGATGTAGCTCTCCGTGCTTTTCTATCCTGTGAAAGCATCTTCATCTCGTTGTAACTATTGCAACCTGCATCTATTTGAACCTACTTGATCTCCCTCTCCAATTTTATGCCTCATCTACACTCCAATACCAAATTCACAGTTCCTTGATGCCTCAAAATGTGTTCTGTAAACCATTCCTGTATTGTATTCAAGTTGTGCCATAAATTTCTTTTCTCTTCTATTCGATTCAGTACGTCTTCATGAATTATTTGACCTACTCATCTAATATTCGCCATTCCTCTGCAGCACCACATTTCAGAAACTTCTATTCTCTTTTTGTCTGAACATTTATCATGGACATTTCACATCAGTACAAAACTACACTCCAGACAAAAACCTTAAGAAAACACTTCCTAAAACTTATATTTATATCCACTGTTAACAAATTTCTTTTTTCTGAAATGTTTTTCTTGCTGTTGTGTATCAGCAGTTTATATTGTTCTGCGCAGAATAGTACATGGTACAAATATGTTCCACTGAACTGTGATTTTATTTTTTATTTTTTTTAATTTTATTTTTTATTTTATTTTATTTTTTTTTTTTGGCGGGGGGGGGGGGGGGTAGTTTTGGTTTCTATTGATCACAGATATCAAGGGTGAAGTGTTTTGCGTAGCCTTTGGCCTAGCAACTGTGTACATACCTATTAGAATAATGGGCATACTGTAGCTGTCCTACAATACGGAGCCAAAATTAAAGCATTACACACTTCCTCCAGTCCTAACAAGTTGAGCATATCCATTGGTTATTTTGCATCAAGTGTGGTCGAGAGTGGCAGCTTAGGCAACTTACCAAAGCACCATTTGTTCATGTGCATATCTCAAGAAACCCTAGAAAACCGTGATTTTTGGGTGCTAATATTACAAATTCCTGGGGATGGCCACTTCCATAATTTCTGTTCATTGCAGATTGTTGAAATTTTTACCATATGTTCGTAATATGACACTTTCGTGAAACTTCGAAACTTTTTTTGCTATCATTATTCATTTCCAAGATCTAGATGTTCAGAGTCAATGTACCTATTCATAAGACTGCAACAACTGGTTTTTAGCCATTTTTGCAATGTAGACTGCAATTATTCAAATAACTAACCCTAGTAAATAGCTCAAATTTTAACTGTGCATTCTTTAGACTTTCATCTAGAGATACGGTTTTCCCATTTTTTAAAATCAGTATCTGCTATCAAGATACACCCAAAAAACAGTGACTTTTTTTTGTAGCAGAAGTACCAGTTAAGGTGATGGCCACTTGTATAATTTCTGTTCATGGCAAAACTTAGAAACTTCTATCGTATGTTCGTAAGATGATTTTCTTGGGGAACCTTGAAACATGGCTCGATGTCATAATACGTTACCGAGATCCAGTCTGAGATGTAAATGTAATTTTAACTGACATAGCAAACACACAAAAAGGTTCTGGAGTCATATCAAGGTTTCTGAGGTTGTCAAACTATGTTTCTAGTCATATGAATTAATAGAGGGAAACATTCCACATGGGAAAAATATATCTAAAAACAAAGATGATGTGACTTACCAAACGAAAGCGCTGGCACGTCAATAGACACACAAACAAACACAACCATACACACAAAATTCAAGCTTTCGCAACAAACTATTGCCTCATCAGGAAAGAGGGAAGGAGAGGGAAAGACGAAAGGAAGTGGGTTTTAAGGGAGAGGGTAAGGAGTCATTCCAATCCCGGGAGCGGAAAGACCTATGTCTGCTTGTGTCTGTATATGTGTGGATGGATGTGTGTGTGTGTGTGTGTGCGCGCGCGCGCGAGTGTATACCCATCCTTTTTTCCCCCTAAGGTAAGTCTTTCCGCTCCCGGGATTGGAATGTCTCCTTACCCTCTCCCTTAAAACCCACTTCCTTTTGTCTTTCCCTCTCCTTCCCTCTTTCCTGATGAGGCAACAGTTTGTTGTGAAAGCTTGAATTTTGTGTGTATGTTTGTGTGTGTATCGTTTGGTATGTTTCTAGTCAGCATTTTTCACCAGTAAAACTTAATTATGTTGTCTCTATATAATGGGCACTTCATGCCGACACAGTTGTGCCCAAAGGACATGACGGTGACAAAAAAAGGCTAAAAAGGGTCTTAACATGCCTAAAAAGAACTTAAAATGACTGGCAAAAATATGTAAAACTGGAAAGACTAGAAGTTAAGTAAAATACTTCTAACATCAGTTACTGTTTTGAGATACAAAACATAAGTGGGACATTTTCAATGAATTACAGTTGATCAGCAAAATATCCAGAAAAAATGTAAAGCAAACGATTTTGTGTTAACATTGTATGTACTTATTTGTTGTTTGTATTTGTCGGAAGTATGTACACTGACTTGACAAAAGTCATGGGATAGTGATACACACGTATGCAGATGGTGGTAGTACCATGTACACAAAGTATGAAAGGTCACTGCATTGTCAGAGCTGTCATTCATACTCAGGCGATTCATGTGGAAAGGTTTCCTATGTGATTATGGCCAAATGATGAAAATTAACAGACTTTGAACTTGGAATGGTAGTTGGAGCTAGACGCATGGGACATTCTACTTCAGAAATCATCAGGGAATTCAGTGTTCCGAGATTCACAGTGTCAAAGAGTTTGTCAAGAATATCAAATTTCAGGCATTACCTCTCATCTCAGATAACGCAGTGTCCGACAGCCTTCACTTAACGACCTTCACTTAATAACCATACTGTTGTCAGTGCTAACAGACAAGCAACACTACGTGAAATAACAGCAGAAATCAATGTGGTGCATATGACGAACGTATCCATTAGGGCAGTGTGACGAAATTTGGTGTTAATAGACTATGACAGCAGATGACCACCAGCACATTGCCTGCGGTACCTCATGGGCTTGTGACCATATTGGTAGGACCATAGACAAATGTAAAACTGCGACATGGTCAGATGAGTCCTGATTTCAGTTTATAAGTGGTAATGGTAAAGTTAGTATGTGCTGCAAACCCCACGAAGTCGTGACCCAAGTTGTCAACAAGGCACTGTGCAACCCGGTCGTGGCTCCATAACGGTGCAAGTTGTGGTTATATGGAATTGAAATGGTCCCTATAGTCCAGTTAAATGGTCATTGACTGGAAATGATTGTGTTCCGCTACTTGGAGACCATTTGCAGCAATTCATGGACATCGTGTTCCCAAACAACAATGAAATTGTTATGGGTGGCAGTGCGCCACGTCACCAGAACACAAACGTTCGAAATTAATTTGAAGAACATTCTGAACAGTTTGAGTGAATGGTTTGGCCACACAGATAGCCTGACATGAATTCCACTGAACATTTATGGGACATAATCAAGAGGTCAGTTTGTGCAAAAAATCCTGTAACAGCAACACTTATGCACAGCTACGGAGGCAACATGATTCAATATTTGTGCAGGGGACTTCCAATGATTTATTGAGTTCATGCGATGTCAAGTAGCTGCACTAAACCAGGCAAAAGGTGGTCTGACATAGTAGGAGGTATCCCCTGACTTTTGTCACCTCAGTGTAATTAGTCAAAACTTTACTGACCTATGGAATATGCTTTAAATAAGCACCAAGCCATGCTGCAGCAGGGGAAAGAAAGGAACCAGCAGAAAAATGTTCCTGTGGAGAACCAGCTGCCTCAATCCTTATTCTGCCTTCCTCACCCCAATAATTTTTGACATGCTAATATGTCCGTACTTTTTGTGCTGAGAGAGTAGCAGTGAGACAGCAGCGGTGGAAGAGAGAGAGGACAGTGCCAGTGGGAGAGAAGTGGCAGTGAGAAAGAGAGATATGAAGAAGACAGCAGCAGTGGGGGGAGAGGGGGGGAGGGGGAGAGAGAGAGAGAGAGAGAGAGAGAGAGAGAGAGAAGGTGATAGTGGAAATGAAAAGTTTGGATGAGTGGAGACCATATGTGGGCTTGGGCAATCTGGACCGTCTCAGGCTGTTGAACTGTTACTTGTGGGTATAAGGGAGGCCGCATTTTGGATAGAAGTGTCAAACACGTGGGCAAAGGGGAAAAATTAAATTGAACCTCTCAGAATTTTTCAACTGCTAAGGTATGGTGTCAGTAGGACACAAAGGCAAAAGATTCTTCTTTGTTAAAAGAGCACAAATATGTTTGATAGCCAATACAGGGTTATTACAAATGATTGAAGCGTTTTCACAGCTCTACAATAACTTTATTATTTGAGATATTTTCACAATGCTTTGCACACACATACAAAAACTCAAGTTTTTTTAGGCATTCACAAATGTTCAATATGTGCCCCTTTAGTGATTCGGCAGACATCAAGCCGATAATGAAGTTCCTCCCACATTCGGCGCAGCATGTCCCCATCAATGAGTTCGAAAGCATCGTTGATGCGAGCTCGCAGTTGTGGCACATTTCTTGGTAGAGGAGGTTTAAACACTGAATCTTTCACATAACCCCACAGAAAGAAATCGCATGGGGTTAAGTCGGGAGAGTGTGGAGGCCATGACATGAATTGCTGATCATGATCTCCACCACGACCGATCCATCGGTTTTCCAATCTCCTGTTTAAGAAATGCCGAACATCATGATGGAAGTGCGGTGGAGCACCATCCTGTTGAAAGATGAAGTCGGCACTGTTGGTCTCCAGTTGTGGCATGAGCCAATTTTCCAGCATGTCCAGACACACGTGTCCTGTAACATTTTTTTCGCAGAAGAAAAAGGGGCCGTAAACTTTAAACCGTGAGATTGCACAAAACACGTTAACTTTTGGTGAATTTCGAATTTGCTGCACGAATGCGTGAGGATTCTCTACCGCCCAGATTCACACATTGTGTCTGTTCACTTCACCATTAAGAAAAAATGTTGCTTCATCACTGAAAACAAGTTTTGCACTGAATGCATCCTCTTCCGTGAGCTGTTTCAACCGCGCCGAAAATTCAAAGCGTTTGACTTCGTCATCGGGTGTCAGGGCTTGTAGCAATTGTAAACGGTAAGGCTTCTGCTTTAGCCTTTTCCGTAAGATTTTCCAAACCGTCGGCTGTGGTACGTTTAGCTGCCTGCTTGCTTTATTCGTCGACTTCCGTGGGCTACGCATGAAACTTGTCCGCACGCGTTCAACCATTTCTTCGCTCACTGCAGGCCGACCCGTTGATTTCCCCTTACAGAGGTATCCAGAAGCTTTAAACTGCGCATACCATCGCCGAATGGAGTTAGCAGTTGGTGGATCTTTGTTGAACTTCCTCCTGAATTGTCGTTGCACTGTTATGACTGACTGATGTGAGTGCATTTCAAGCACGACATACACTTTCTCGGCCCCTGTCACCATTTTGTCTCACTGCGCTCTGGCGGCAAAAACCTAAGTGCGGCTTCAGCCGAACAAAACTTTGAGTTTTTCTACGTATCTGTAGTGTGTCGAGACCATATGTCAGTGAGTGGAGCTACAGTGAATTTACGAAATCGCTTCAATCATTTGTAATAGCCCTGTATTTTTGAGGAAGTTGTATTCAGGTGAGAAGCAGCTGGTTTCACACTTCCTGTCAGAGTCTTTTAAAGAAGTAATCAGACTCTCTCAGCATCACATGACATAATTTGACTACATTTCTTTGTGCTTGTTTTGCTGTTGTTGGTGTAAACTCTTTTCATAAGAAAATCCATTCAGTTCAGCTGTTTGAAATACAGTATTATCAGCAAACCTTGAAGTTTTTCGTTTTTCTGTCTGAATTTTATTTTTCTTTCCAAGTTTCTCCTTGGTCTTATTTAGTGCTTGCTCAGTGAACAGATTGAACAATATAGGGGGTAGGCCACAACTGTCTCACTCCTTTCTCAACTATTACTTCCCTTTCTGTATTTTCTCGCTGCCACCTTCAGAATTTCAAAGAGTGTAGCCCAGTCAACATTATCAAGCTTTCTTTAAATCTATAATTGCTGTAAACATAGTTTTATCTCTCCAGTCTACCTTCCAATATAAGTCATAGATTCAGTATAGCCACCTATGTTCCTACATTTCTTCAGATCACAGACTGACTTTCACAGAGGCTGGCTTCAAGTTTTGCCATTGTTCTGTAAATAAATTGTGCCAGTACACCCAGGTTTTAACATGAGTTGACTGACTACTTGTGACTCAGTGATATTTTACCTGCAGGATACCGTGTTTTTGTATTTTGTGAAGTGCATAGTTTCCCATTTCAGGAAATTGAAAGTAAGTTTCCAAACTTCATTCCACTTTGAAACCTTATTGATATCGGACTGAATATTTGTGCAGCTTGTTTCAGACAGTACTTCATTGTAGATAACTGCATCTTCTTCGAAAAGTGTAAAGTATTGTTAATATTACGTGCCAGTTTATTGATACACAACATGAACAATAACAGCCCTATCAGCCACGCCTGAAGCATGCCTAAAGTTATTTCTATGTCTGCTGACTTACCAGATTTGATAACGTGATGCGTCCTCCCTACCGAGAAAGCTTTGAACTAGTCATCAATTTCATTTTATACCAAATACAGTCCCATTTTCATTTATAAGCATTGGTGTCTTACTGAGTCGAAAGCTTATTGGTAGTCAAGAAATAAGAGATACATAATTTTCAGGATATCATGTTAGAACAGCTGGAGTTGGGCATAGTTTTGTGTGTCACTTTTGTTACCCAACTTGAAGACGTGTCCTTTTCATCAAAAAAGCAGTTTGTTACCATTTCTTGAATGGGCACATACATTGTAAAAAAAAAAAAAAAATAATTAAGTGCCAACTCTCTTTTGTCTCTGTTGTAATTTGTTGTCCTGTACTTTGCTGATACATGAATATATTTTCTTCATCTATGTTACATAATTCAACAGAGCTAGCCAACTCAGCTGTAAATCCTGCATAGAATCTGTCAGGGATTCCATCATGACCTGGCCCTTGTTCAATTCCAGTGCCCCGAGGGGGGGCTCATCACTCTTTGGTGAGTATGTGCTTGGCCACAATGGGACCCCAGTCTTTGCAGCACTACTTCCTCTTTCTATGCTGCAAACCTTCACTTCAACTATCTCTTAACTCCTCTGACTTTCCCTCAGATGGTCCTTTTGGTGCAGATCCTGCCTGGACTTGGTTCACAATTTTGGTCTTGATTTTTAGTTTCATTCTCGGCACTATCTTCACCTTCCATTACTGCATTAATGATTATATGGTCCACATTATTGGGTTTGACGTGCCAACTCTTCCAAATTTGACAAGTCGCCCGGTGTATGTTCTACCTGTGTGCCCTTCTGCCCTGGCACCCTTCCTTCCTATTGCCACAGCACACCCAAAACCCAGCATAGTAGCCAATTCTGTCTGGGAGGGAGGGAGGGGGGGGGGGAGGGTGTTGTCAGGTACCTGCATGATGGTAGCTCCTGACCATGTGGGGATCGTACTGTTTGTGCCTGCGTTGCACACTCCCTGTGTACATAATGGAGTATGTGCGCATCATGAATGGGGCACAGGGAATCCTGGCAGTGGATTACTAGCCAGCTAGCTGTTGCTATTGCTGGGGCTGGGTGGCCCACGGGGAGAACCCCCGCTTAGAGTGGGTGGCACATTGATGGATAGTTCGCACGTGAAGGGACTTAAACTTTCTACCGCCAGTGGTCACATGATCCCAGCAAGCTCTTCAAATCGAAAGACCTTGTAGGATGCAACGAAGTATGATCCCAGTGTGTTCCCTTCTCTGGTCACACTGTGGGAGGAACACAGGACTAGACAACAAGGAGCAAAATCCTCCACCTGATACCTGGTCTGTACCAGGACAAACGGGGGCACCTTTTTGGCCTCAAAGCCTTTATTTTTGTGGGACACATTAAAGACAAATGCAAGGAAGTTGTAGCCATCTCTAAGATGAAGAGCAGTTCTCTCCTGATTAAAATGTCATTTCCTGCAGTCACAGGTGCTGCTGCTATCTTGTGAGAAGTTGGGTGATGTTCACATGACTGACACTCCCCACAAGAATCTCAGTATGTTCCAAGGTGTCATCTTTCATCGTGATCTTCTTTTGGAATCTGACGATTAGGTGCAGGCCAACTTAGAGCGCCGGGGTGTGCACTTCACTGTTTTGTCCATAGGGGACTGAAGGAAAACAGTGTGCAGCTCGTGGTTGCATTCTTGCTTCCCGAGCACAGGGTCCCAGGTTCGATGCCCGGCGGGGTCAGGGGTTGCAACTACCTCGAGATGATTAGGTGTTTGTGCTGTCTTCATCATTTCATCTTCATTCATGAAAGTGGTGAGACTAGAATGAGCAAAGGTTGGGAATTTGAATGGGTGCTGATAACCGCGCAGTTGAGCACCCCACAAACCAATCATCTTCATAATCATCATCATCATCATCATCTGAAGGAAAACAGAGTTGCTGCCAGGGCCTTCATCTTGGCTTTCAAGAGTGATATGTTGCCTGAGAAGGTCAAGGTGATGGTCTACTGGTGTGAAGTGAAATCTTGTGTTCCACCTCGTATGACACACTTCAGGTGTATGAAGTTCGGACATATGTCTTCCCGTTGCACTGCTGCCCCTGTCTACAGGGATTGTGGATGTCCGTATATCCCTATTCCCCAGCCAGAGGCGCCTCATCCTTCTCCGGCCCCTCTAGCTAGGAAGAGGTTGCTCGGGACTCTTCCTTCCATGGTTGTGCTGTTCCACAGCTAGACACCAGTTGGTGGCTGAAGGAACCGCAGTCTGCCAGGCTTCTTGTTCTTCCTCTGTTCCTGAAACCAGTTTAGGGACACTTTCCCAGTCCTCATCCTCTAAGGAAAATGATAAAAAGAAGTCCTTCAAGAAATCCCGGTGGCCCGTGAGACACCAGATCTCCCCAGGCTATTGCTGCAGAACCTGCCCCCCCCCCCCCCCCCTCTCCCCCTCCTTGGTCACTTCATGCTCCCACATTATTCAGGTAGTCTGATCCTCCAATGGAATTGTAATGGATTTTTCCACCATCTGGCTGAGCTACAGCAGCTTTTAAGGCATGATTTCCAGAAACTTGAACCCCTGCCCTTAGTGGCTATTGAGGTTATTTTGAGAATCATACTGACTTTGGGAGGGTATCGGGTTGAGTTTGTATGCATGTGCTGGACTCTGTATACAGTTACCTTATGCCTCTTGATACACATTTGGAGGCTGTGGCTGTTCAGGTAAGGGCACATCAGGATTTTACCATATGTAATGTTTTTCCCCCGTGTGTCCCAGGATGTACTGTCTGCTGTACTCTTTCAGCTCCCCCCACCTATTCTAATCTTGAGTGACTTCATCGCCCATAACCCTTTGTGGGGTGGTATAATGGTCACAGGCCATGGTAGAGACATCAAAGCTGTATTGACACAGCTCGACCTTTGCCTTTTGAACTCAGGTGCCCCCCACACTCTTCAGTGTGGCACGGAGAACTTATCTGGCCATTAATCTCTCCTTTTGCAGCCCTTATCTTCTATCGTATATCCACTGGAGGGTCCACAGTGACCAGTGTGGTAGTGACCACTTCCCAGTCTTCCTGTCCCTCCCTCGGCATTGCTCCCTGGGATGCTCGCCCAGATGGGTTGTCTGTAATGCTGGCTGAGATGGGTTCACCTCTGCTGTTGTCCTTAGTCCCCATTGCAAGGCAGTACCGATGCAGCTTTTCAGTATACAATGGCAGCCATTCTTTTGGCAGCCAACCAAGCCCTCCTCTCTTCCTAGGGATCACTCCATCGGAGGACAGTACCTTGGTGGACCCCAGAGATCACTGCGGCCATTAGAGATTGAAGGTGGCCACTCCAACACCATAAACAGCATCCTTCGCTGGAGCACCTCATTGCCTTTAAACGACTCTGTGCCTGTGTCCGTTATCTCATTAGACAAAAATGGCAAGAATCATGGAAACATTACATTTCCACCATTGGATAATGTACCTCTCCATCACAGGTATGGACAAATATTGGATCCAGATGCTGTCACCGAACATTTTGCTGAGCATTATGCTTGCTCTTCTGTGTTTGAGAACTATACCCTGCCTTTCGGAACCAATGCATGTATCTTTTGCTACCCGCCACCTGGGGCTATATAATGCTTCATTCAATGAATGGGAACTCTCCAGTGTCCTAGCCCCTTGTCCTGACATGGACCCAGGCCTAGACCTCATCCACAACCAGATGCTGAAACATCTCTCAGTGGGTTGTCAGCATCACATCTTTTCTCTCTTTAGTTGGATCTGGAACAAGGATGAGTTCCCATGTCATTGGCAAGTAAGTGAGATAGTTCTTGCACTGAAACCAGGTAAGAACCCTCTAGAGATGGGCAGTTGTCACCCAATCAACCTTACCGACATTTGTTTGTAAGTTGCTCGAACACATGGTAAGCGAACAGCTGTGTGGGATCCTTGAGTCTTGGGGCCTTTTGGCTGCATCGCAAGGCAGTGTTCACAAAGGCTGTTCCACTGCAGATAATTTGGTTCACGTGGAGTCCACCATTCGTATAGTCTTTGCACGTCATCAGCACCTCCTTGCTGTTTTTTTCGACCTACAGAAGGCTTATTATACGACATGGCAGCACCACATATATATTACGCTATATGTGGATGGTCTCCAGGATCCTCTCCTGATTTTTGTCAAGAACTTCCTGTCGCACCATACATTCCAGGTTCAGGTTCAAGTGGGTGCTTCACTCAGCCCCCCCCCCCCCCCCTCTCCTCCCATATCCAAGGGAGCAGGGTCCCGCAGGCCTCTGCACTGAGTGTACCCTCTGTGGTCCAGTGGCAGCTGTGGGGTCTTCAGTATTGCTCTCCTTATATGCCGATGATTTTTTGCTTTTATTATTGCTCCTTTGTTATGGGTGTTCCAGAGTGTCGCCTGCAGGGTGCCATATGAAAGGCAGAGTCATGGGCTCTCACCGATGGCTTTTGGTTTTCAGCTGCCAGAACGCTTGTCATGCACTTCTGTTGTCATCATACTGCCCACTCGCACCCAGACCTTTACCTAGACGGTCAATTACGTCTTGTAGTTGAGACATACTGCTTTTTGAGACTGGTCTTTGATTCCCAGCTGACGTGGCTTTCCTACCTTCACCAGCTCAAGCGAAAGTGCTGGTGACATCTCAATACACTTCAGTGCCACAGTAACGCTAACTGGGGTGCGGATTGCTCTACCCTTTCATGGTTCTACAAAGCCCTGATTCTCCATTACCTATAAGGTGCCAACAACAACAGCTGCTGAATTATGCTATATGCATTCGTAGCTTCCCTGAACATCCTAACTACTGTGTCCTTTTCCTTGGAAGGGAGTTCCACCTTCCACAACAGCAACCCATAACTTGATTTACAATAGCTGTAGCCTCCATTGCCTCTGTTCAAAACTGAAACTTCCTCCACTGTCACCTCTGGCCAGGGAGATATCGCATCTATCCCCCTGGCCGTGTCCCTCAGATTTGTCTCGCATTCTTCTTTGGTCTGAAAGATTCTGTTGGCCCCATGATTTTTGGCTTCCTGTTCTTGGCTGTATCATGATGTATCGGGGTTCAGAAGTGGTATTCACTGATGGGTCAACAGTCGACGGACGAATGGGCTTGGCTTACGTTACAGTGAATGCCTCTCACTTCCAGATAGCTGCAGTGCCTTCACTACTGAATTGATGGCGATTAAACTAACACTTAGTCATGTTCATTCTCTCTTTGCCTGTGATTCCTGGCTGTGGTTTTAACGATTTTTCCCAGAAGATTTTTTTTGGAGGTGGCTTAGTTCCAGTGGCAGATTGTCAGTGTCTGAGGCAACATTAGCTCAATGGACAAGGGTGTCCAGAATGCCACATTTTTGTGCCAGATGGTGATGGCTGAGAGTATGCAGATATCAATCTACGTGTGTAGGTTTCCTGCAGACACTTTGGCTGAGGTGCCCAATGGTTTTCTGGTAAACAAAGACATCAACGAAGAGCAGTGCACCAAGTATCTCTACCTCCGTTGTAAACCTAATGTGATCACGAGTGCTATTCAAGTGTTCTAAGAATTCTTCCAGGTTTCAAAGTCCATGGTGCCAGATGAGAAATGTGTCATTGATGTAACAATAAAAGGAACTTGGCTTACCTGGAGCTGTTTCCAAAGTGATGTCTTCAAATTTCTCCATAAAAAGGTTGACTATGAATGGAGCTAACAGAATTCCCACTGCCATGCCATTTGACTGGTTGAAAAACTGGCAACTATACAGGAAATATGACGATGTCAATGTGTGCTTAAGCAATCCTGTGGCTCGAGCTAAGCAATGTTACTTTTATTGTTACGTCGACAACACTTTTATCATCTGGCCACATTGACGTGAAAACCTGTGAGAATTCTTAGAACACCTGAACAGCATTCACAACCACATTAGGTTTACTGTGGAAGTAGAGACAAATGATGCATTGCCTTTCACAGATGCCCTCATCTGCCAAAAAACCGATGATCACTTCAGCCACGTTGTCTACAGGAAACCTACACGTACAGATCAGTATTCACACATTCTCAGCCATCACCATCTGTCATAAAAACGCGTTGTTCTGAATGCCGTTGTCCATCATGTTAGTCATCTCAGACGCTGAAAATCTGCCGCTAGAATTAAGCTATCTCCGAAAAGTATTCTGGGAAAATGGCTGCAATCACTGCGAGGTATCACAGGCTATTTGTGGTGAGACATGCAAGAAAAATACCACCAAACAAAGGGGCAAGGGACTTGTGTTTTTCTCTTTCTGTGGCACAGTATTGGGAAAGATCAACTGGCTGATAAAGGTAAACAATATTTCATCAGTGTTCAGGCCTCTGCAGAAGTGTGATAGCTTGTGATGCCTGTAAAGGATGAATTAGGGCTCAGAATGCCTGGAGTGTACAAGATATCATCTCAATGTTGCTGCTACTACTTTGGCCAAACAGCATGCACTGTGGAGTAATGCGAGGTGGAACGTGAGAGGTGCTTACACCTACACTGTGCTGAAAAATCAGCCATGGCAAAACACCCTTTAGAAAATCAAAAATTAATTCTATTCAGTGAAACATCCTTCATTATGAGGACAAAGGGATTTTGGGATAGCATTAAAAAAGAAGCCATAGAAATAAAAAGATGAGAAAATGCCATCAATAAGGAGGACAGTTTGCAGCTCAGCACAACCTGGGACCCAGCCATTGCGAGATTCAAATGGTTGCAACAGATGCAGGATGAAAATATTACCATATTTGGTGAGGAAGAGCAAATCAGAGACATCACAGCCAGTAGCGCAGCGATACAACAGCAAAACTGTGATGACATGGCAGTCATTTACCACGTGACAATGGCTGAGGTCAAAAGCACATGGGATTTTAAACAACTAACATGTCTGGGAGCCCAAAAAGATATTATTAATTCATATCGCTGTGAGACCATATATTTATACAGTTGTGACTTTTTTCTTACATGCGTGCTCTGTTTTACTATTTTCTGTTTGTGAGATTATAGAGTTTCCAATTCATAATATAATTTTTATGTAGTTTGTGCTTTGATGAGTAGTTATTTGGCTGTTATAAATATCTATTGAATGACAAGGTATTTACACTTATCTTTGAATTGTTGTGGTGATATATCTGTGTGAAGTTAAAAGCAGAAGGCAGTGACCAACAACCTGCTGGTCATACATTCAGCGAGACATTGACTGATCAGTTACATGGATGGTCAGTTGGTTTGAGGTGGCATAAGTCTAACATTGTTGCAAGACCATGGAAATTGTTGAAATTATGATCTTGTTATAAATGAATACTGCTGTTAACGATACCAGAAGATTCATTCTAAGAAAGAGTTGTGCTGACCATGGAATGTCAGTGGATGTAAAAATAATGGTACACAGTCGAACTTGTGAAAAGAGACAGGCTCATCGCTCCTCAAATTGTTTCATATTTTTCTAATCCTTAGGCACCCATGTTACCTTCAGAATCATTTCATGGTGTCAGTACAGTGTCGCATTGTGTGTTTGGAAGCTTATGCTGTGTGATGTGTTCTAGTGACTTCTACAAAGTAGTATGCAGTATTGGAATGGCTAGTTAAAGTTTATTTATTGAAACTGGTACTGGTAGTAGACCAGGAAACATGATTCTGCATATTGAGTGGTTTTAAATGTCAATGGTTGTGGACCTGAAAACCTCGTTATCATTCCCAAATTGGAATATGACAGTTGTGTTTGTATGATAGCTACAGTTTTAGCAGGTACTGTGATTACCAGAAGACCACCAGAGCATACCGTTGTGATCGGGTCAGACTCTGATGAACATTCTTTTACAGATATTGCAGAGACCTGAAGGATTGATACTCTTGTGTACTTTTCATGAAAGACTACATTCTGTTCATTTGATGAAAAGAAAAATGTGCATTCTTAGAACTTGTATAAGACAGTCTTGGAAGATATATTGAGCAGATGATGATATTAACTCTAAATCTTCAGTACCTGTAGCTTTCATTGTAATTGGAATGCGACAACAGACCTACAACATTGTGCAGATTGTGCATTGCCTTTTGTGTGGGCATATTCCTTACTGATTCATTGACATGTTTGGGCTTTCAGTGTTGTATGTCTACCCATAATGGAAAATTGTTTCTGTAGTGGGTAAATTAGTCGACGCATCTTCCGTACATTTATCCACTCTTTAGATTCCCTAGTATGTACGTTAACATAACAATCACAAACAATCACTGAAGTGTGGGTAGATACATTGTCGTGATGTAAATACTGTGGTTTCACCACAAATTGAGGTATATTTTTTGAATTGCTTCATGCAAATGACATTGACTTCTCATTAAACTTTGTGGCAAGAAATTTTGGTTCTCAATGCCATTAAAATCGAAGAGCACAGTGACCGCAACTTCAACATTTGACCATACTGGTTGAGCTTTTTTCGGTATAACTCTGCAGAATGCTTCCACATGGGCAACTGAGCTTTAGTTTCGATATAACATCTGTAAATCCGTGTTTCTTTACCTGTTACGACAAATTTCAGAACTGTAGTTCTGCATCATTGTCGACTTCACCTAGTGACTCTTCAACAACTAGCATTTGCTACTGTTTGTGTACGAAATTGAACAATTTTGGAATAAATTTTGCTGTCAGGTGTTTTATAATAAAAAAATTTAAAAAAAATTCATGACTCATGCCATTTGATATGCTGATATCATCAGTAACTTCTCTGATTGTTATTCAGTGATAATTCACAATCATTTTTTCACTTTTTCCACAACTTCATTGGTTGATGATATGGTGGGCATCCAGGGAACTGGTCACATTCCTATGTCTTCATGATCTGCAAAACGCTTATACAATGAGGAAACCCTTATTTTATTCATACCACACTCACCAGAAGCAATGTTTTAACATTTCTAAAACCTTGCAGCGCCTTTTTATTTTATACAGCAAAATTTTATACCAATTTTCTGATCCATTTGTATGTAAATTAAATAATCAGCAATACTACCAGAGTATGTGTAATTTTTTTGACAGCTGGCAACAGACTAAATATCAGGTACGGCTGATACTGTGCAGATATTTTCCAGGCATGTTTATCAACACAACAAAAAATTTGCACAAAACTAATATAAGACACAAAACTACAAAGTTTCCATAATTTTCGAAACATCTATTGTATGACGTTTCCTTAAAAGTTTTGAAGCAATGTATATTGCTGATTGCAGTTGTATTATTTCACTGGAGTAGTTGTAAATTTTAATAATGTAGTAGATAATTTTAACTTTATAGATATTGACTGGAGCAGCCACACACATTTACCACAGCCACACACATTTACCACTGGTGCTATAGGTAACGTGTTATAAAGTAGTCATGAGCACATTCTCTGATTACAGACTCAGTGAGGTAGTTTAATAGTACTTATGGCAAATACTGATTGAGTAAAGGACTCTGTTCTTGTGTTTTTCTTGATCTGTACATACGTGATTACTCTAGGTTTGTTTAGTTTGACTGAACTCGGAGCTTATAGATGTTTAATGTGCCTTCCGTCAGCAGCATGGATGACAGTCATGTGATAATTCTTCCCACAGATGATGAATGTTATCTTGTGTTAGTAAGTTCACCAATGCTGGGATAAGAGGCCATGCTGAAAAGAAATGCCTCTGAATTTTTTGTACGTAAATTCTTAAATCTTTTTAAATAAATGTCTGCATGTTTATTTCTCAACATAGTCAACTGGGCATGAACACATTTCTACCAAGAGAGACCAGTTTGTTTATAGTATCACTGTAGAATGTTTGAATTTGATGATGGAGTCACAATCTCACCTCTGCTTGCACTGCTTCATCACTATCACAGGATGAGAGGGTGCTTCATGGGTGGGTGAACTCTTTGAATTTGAAACTCGATTATAGTACACTGTTCTCACACACCATCATAATTGCTTTACTCACTATGATGTTACGTGCCACGATTTGGATCCCTCTTGTGGTAGACATGAAGAATAAAGATGTAGAACGTTAATAAGGTTTGTTTTTCTTCTTTTATCAAGTGGAAACAAGAATTGGATTGAATAATAGTGAGCCACGATTGTGGCCAGAACAGGATTTCAATGTCAACTTGCCATCATTCAAGTAGGGAACAATAAAAAATTGTGAAATATCTCGGGGCAGACGACTGGAGCACCTGCATGTTCGAAAATGGTGTTATGTAGGTGTTCATTGATTTCAGCAAGAAGCTTGTACTACGACACTGTGAAATACATTTTTTTAAAAATCACTTGTGAGGAAAACTGTGAGTGCTTAAGTGTAGTGGATTTTGTCATTTCCAAATGCAGACAGCTAAAAATTACATGTGGCAGAATTTTTCTAAATTTTGAGTCGTGTGCTTGAAACGTTCTATACATGTAAATTTTTTCCTGTTTTGGATTTCCTGTACCAAATACAGTTGGCACAGCTTGAACTGTACATGTTGCAGCAATGCCAAATAGATGTAAAGTTAGTTGACACTTTAGTGCTATAATATGATCATTTGGGACACTGCTGGAAAATTACTCATTGTTCTTCAAATTCAATTTTTACTTCATGTGTTTACTGTAATTTGGTGTAGAGATTGTCTTTTTTAAGCACCTGTATTGTAAATCTCTTGAAAACAAATAGATCCTACCTATAACATAGTTAGCAAAGAGACAATGGTTAGTGACTGTCATTGTGTTAACAGTGGTTAAAATGGGACATTATTTTTTAAATTTGGGAGAGCATATGGGTACTCACTGATATTCTAGTTGCAGAACTAAGCGGAAACACTTATCTCCAACTCATATAGATAATAGCGGGTCAATTTAAATATCCTTGTTCACTGCAAACTGGACAAATATGCCCTATAATTAACTGGTGTAATGCTGATATTCATAAAATACTTAGATTGGTGTTCGCTTATTTGCGTGTTTCATTAATTACAATTGTGGTCTTCTGTCACGATGAGGATCAAGTCTGTTGAACAATTATAATACATTTTATCATTGAAAAATGCAGTAACATCCTAGCCATTTACATGAATGTTAGTGCAACAGTATGATCACACTAGTGTCTAAGTTTTGGAAAACATGTATTGCACATATGTAAGAAATTTTGTAACAGGTTGTATGTAGTCATGGACGTACATTGTTATTTTGCCTTTATTAACATCATAAAATATTTTATAGGCCATGGTTTGAAAAAGGACGTGATTGTGTGAAACTAGTCACCTGAAGAAATGATTGTATTTGCAAATGATGTATAGCGAAGGAAAATGTACATTTCTGAGGTTGACTTATACTCCCTCTCCCCCCTCTCTTTCCCTCTCTCCCCCCTCTCTTTCCCTCTCTCCCCCCTCTCTTTCCCTCTCTCCCCCCTCTCTTTCCCTCTCTCCCCCCTCTCTTTCCCTCTCTCCCCCCTCTCTTTCCCTCTCTCCCCCCTCTCTTTCCCTCTCTCCCCCTCTCTCCCCCTCTCTTTCCCTCTCTCCCGCCTCTCTTTCCCTCTCTCCCCCCTCTCTTTCCCTCTCTCCCCCCTCTCTTTCCCTCTCTCCCCCCTCTCTTTCCCTCTCTCCCCCCTCTCTTTCCCTCTCTCCCCCCTCTCTTTCCCTCTCTCCCCCCTCTCTTTCCCTCTCTCCCCCTCTCTCCCCCTCTCTTTCCCTCTCTCCCGCCTCTCTTTCCCTCTCTCCCCCCTCTCTTTCCCTCTCTCCCCCCTCTCTTTCCCTCTCTCCCCCCTCTCTTTCCCTCTCTCCCCCCTCTCTTTCCCTCTCTCCCCCCTCTCTTTCCCTCTCTCCCCCCTCTCTTTCCCTCTCTCCCCCCTCTCTTTCCCTCTCTCCCCCCTCTCACTCCCTCTCTCCCCCCTCTCACTCCCTCTCTCCCCCCTCTCACTCCCTCTCTCCCCCCTCTCACTCCCTCTCTCCCCCCTCTCACTCCCTCTCTCCCCCCTCTCACTCCCTCTCTCCCCCCCTCTCACTCCCTCTCTCCCCCCTCTCACTCCCTCTCTCCCCCCTCTCACTCCCTCTCTCCCCCTCTCACTCCCCCCTCTCTCCCCCCTCTCTCCCCCCCTCTCTCCCCCCCTCTCACTCCCCCCTCTCTCCCCCCTCTCTCTCCCCCCCTCTCACTCCCCCCTCTCACTCCCCCTCTCACTCCCCCTCTCACTCCCCCCTCTCACTCCCCCCTCTCACTCCCCCCTCTCACTCCCCCCTCTCACTCCCCCCTCTCACTCCCCCTCTCACTCCCCCCTCTCACTCCCCCCTCACTCCCCCCTCTCTCCCCCCTCTCTCCCCCCTCTCTCCCCCCTCTCTCTCCCCCCTCTCACTCCCTCTCTCTCCCCCCCTCTCACTCCCTCTCTCTCCCCCCCTCTCACTCCCTCTCTCTCCCCCCTCTCACTCCCTCTCTCTCCCCCCCTCTCACTCCCTCTCTCTCCCCCCCTCTCACTCCCTCTCTCTCCCCCCCTCTCACTCCCTCTCTCTCCCCCCCTCTCACTCCCTCTCTCTCCCCCCCTCTCACTCCCTCTCTCTCCCCCCTCTCACTCCCTCTCTCCCGCCCTCTCACTCCCTCTCTCCCCCCGCCCTCTCACTCCCTCTCTCCCCCCGCCCTCTCACTCCCTCTCTCCCCCCGCCCTCTCACTCCCTCTCTCCCCCCGCCCTCTCACTCCCTCTCTCCCCCCGCCCTCTCACTCCCTCTCTCCCCCCGCCCTCTCTCCCCCCCGCCCTCTCTCCCCCCCGCCCTCTCTCCCCCCCGCCCTCTCTCCCCCCCGCCCTCTCTCCCCCCCGCCCTCTCTCCCCCCCCCGCCCTCTCCCCCCCCCCCCCGCCCTCTCTCCCCCCCGCCCTCTCTCCCCCCCGCCCTCTCTCCCCCCCGCCCTCTCTCCCCCCCCGCCCTCTCTCCCCCCCGCCCTCTCTCCCCCCCGCCCTCTCTCCCCCCCGCCCTCTCTCCCCCCCGCCCTCTCTCCCCCCCGCCCTCTCTCCCCCCCGCCCTCTCTCCCCCCCGCCCTCTCTCCCCCTCTCCCCCCGCCCTCTCTCCCCCCGCCCTCTCACTCCCTCGCCCCCCGCCCTCTCACTCCCTCGCCCCCAGGGACTGTGTCTGTGATACAATATCCAGTCAACATCTATCTTCAGGAGTTCTGGGAACCGGGATGCTGCAAAACTTTATTTGATGTGTGTATTTATTTGTTTATTTTTTTGAAAGTTTTATCTCTGTTGTATGTAGATTCAAGTGAGTTTGTGCCTTTTGCAAATGGATCTTATTTATGTGATATGTTTTATGCAGAATTGTCTATAATATATTCCCAAATCACCCTGAAATGTCTTACGCAGGTCAGCAAAGAAATGGATGTTCATTTTGTAAGTGTGCCTCCAATGTTCGCTGATAACCTGTTTAAAGCATTAACAGATATGCTGTTGCTTTTTTATTTTGATGTAAGAGAGTCCCAAAGAGTAATTTTTGAATATAGTGAAGCTACATTTCTTTGTTGTGAGCCTTTGATGTTGTCCTTTCAGTTGTCTGTCTGTTGTATCTATCTGTACATCTGTCTCTCCCTCATCTGAATTTTTTTCAGTAGCAGCTGAGTTTCAAATTTTTAATAACAATAGGAAAATAATTTAATGAAATTGTAATGCCAGTTTAGATAGTTCTGGGTTTTGCTGTTAAGAAAATTGCACACTTTTAATTTATATAGGACCTTCTCAATATGAATTGCAATTTATTCTGAACTTGTTGTGTTCTGTATGAACAAGTTGCTATTTTGAAAAGGAAACCAGCAGGCAGTCTATGTATATGAACAGTGGTCATAAAAGTTTCAACATACAGAATTTATATGGTCAAGGAAACTACACATAGCCAACTCCTTCATTGACCATGTTTATTTAATGTGTGTCTCATTTTAAATGCTATCTGAAATTATTGTGCAATGAAACTTATGTAACTTCAAATCTTTATCCACTGCACTCTTTCTTCTTACAGAACTGGCATTAATACATCATGGACTCTGATAGTTCATTGGATGGTGAAGTTGAAACTAAAAACGAGGTAGAAAATAAATTCAGGAGGTCTGTAGACAGAGAAGAGAATGATTATACACAGGATGGAAGTGAAGAAGACAGTGATGACAACTCGGAAAGTGAAGATTTAAACAGCAGCAAGTCACCACCAAAGTCACCACAAGAACATTGTGAGATATTTCCAAAATCTCCTGCTTCCTATCATAGTAGGTCACCATCAGGGCTAGACGGGCATGATCTATCTCCAAAATCAATGGAATGCCTTTCTATTAAGTCACCTCCACAAGATGATGTACAGGAGCAGTCAGATAGGTCACCATACTCTACCCCAGTACAGTCTCCACCAGATGCTGATAGAGGTGAAATGTCACCACAGTCTCACAGATCCACCAATTCAGAATCTCTGCCACCAACTGGACAACAATCACCACCTTCTGTGAGGTCTAGCACAGTAGCATCCCCACCTCGTCCCAGCAGACATGGTGACTCTCCCAAATCTGATGATTTACATTGTGACTCACCTAAATCTGATGACGTACAAAGTGATTCTCCTAAATCTGATGATGTACAAAGTGATTATTCTAAATCTGATGATGTACGTGGTGACTCTCCGAAGTCTGATTATGTACGTGGTGACTCTCCGAAGTCTGATTATGTACGTGGTGACTCTCCGAAGTCTGATTATGTACGTGGTGACTCTCCGAAGTCTGATTATGTACGTGGTGACTCTCCGAAGTCTGATTATGTACGTGGTGACTCTCCTAAGTTTGATTATGTACGTGGTGACTCTCCTAAATCTGAAGATGTACGTGGTGACTCTCCTAAATCTGAAGATGTACGTGGTGACTCTCCTAAATCTGAAGATGTACGTGGTGACTCTCCTAAATCTGAAGATGTACGTGGTGACTCTCCTAAATCTGAAGATGCAGAAGATGTACGTGGTGACTCCCCTAAGTCTGATTATGTACGTGGTGACTCCCCTAAATCTGATTATGTACATGGTGACTCCCCTAAATCTGATTATGTACATGGTGACTCCCCTAAATCTGATTATGTACGTGGTGACTCCCCTAAATCTGATTATGTACGTGGTGACTCCCCTAAATCTGATTATGTACGTGGTGACTCTCCTAAATCTGATGATGTACGTGGTGGCTCTCCTAAATCTGAGTATGTACATGGTGACTCTCCTAAATCTGATGATTTACGTGGAGACTCTTCCAAACCCACCAATGTACCTACTGGCTCTCCTACACCCCTCAGTGTACATGGTGGCTCTCCTACACCCCTCAGTGTACATGGTGGCTCTCCTAAATCCCTCGATGTACACGGCGACTCTCCTAAATCTCGCAACGTGCGCAATGACTCTCCTAAATCCAGTGACATACATGGTGACTCTCCTAAATTGGGCAATGTACATGGTGACTTTCGGAAATCTGATGATGAAGATGTTGACGATGATGATGATGATGGGGAACTTTCGGACTCGAGTCAGAGTGGCAGATCTAGCAGACAGAGTGATGCATCTTCTGTAAAATCTAAGAGAAGTGGACAAAATGGTATTGTTGTGAATGCTGTTGAAATTGTAAATAAAGAAGAAACTCTGAATGTTAATCAGAAACAGGAGAAAAATGAGATGGAAACTGAAAGTACAGTTAAAAAAGATGGTATTCCTGGTCATGGCGAAGATTTATCTGATGTTTCAGATTTAGACAGTAATGATGGTAATGATAGTTTGGATGCAATATCTGAAGAAGACCGCCAGAAAAGAAAGAATGAAGAGAACAAAAAAGTTGAGGGTGGAAAAGTAAGGAAAGACTCTTCTGCTGTGGAGGAAATGGAACAGTTAGATTTTGAAGCTGAAGAACAGCAGGAAAAGGAAGACAGAGAAGAAGGTGAATGTGAAGAGAAGAAGGATGAGAAGAGTGATGATGAAGGTGAATTGAAGGGTGATGATTTAGAAGAAGGAGAACTAACTGACGATGATGAAAATCGGCCCGAGGAAACAGAGCCACGGCCAGTTTGTCGATTTTACAACCGTGGACAATGCACTTGGGGCTCTAATTGCAGGTATGTTATTATTTTGTCATATTTAAGTCCTAACTTTGTGTTTATGGTGCGTTGTTTTTTTTTTTGTCAGACATGCAAATTTGAGTTACTCTGCCTTATGCATTCAGACTTGCTAATTTCAAAAGAAAGTATATGTTTCCTAATTCAGAAACTTCCAATTTTCTCTTCCACATAGTTCTCTGGAGTCCAAAATGTCGCACAGAAAAATTACACACTATTTTCTCCAGTTTCTAAACAAGTAGTAGTCTTGAGAATAAGCTTGAGCTTTTTATTTTCATTGAGTATAATTTTATGTCATTATGTAAAAACATGAATACTACTCACAGGTTAGGCCTATGCGTATTCTGACTGTGGTGCAGGGTTTCCTAAACTGTGTTCAGTGGAATACTAGTGTTGCACGGGTAGCAAATAAGTGCTCCGTAAAAAAACCTTTTAATACACGACATCCCCTCCCTCTCCCCTCCTCTCTCTCTCTCTCTCTCTCTCTCTCTCTCTCTCTCTCTCTCTCTCTCTCTCTCTCTTTGAAGTTATCACTCAATAAAACAAGTTTTTCCTCATTTTTAAAAAAAATAACCTTCAAAATAACCAGTGTGTTCCATCAAAGTAACAGGTCTCGAATGTGTTCCACCAGAGAAAAGGCTGGGGAACCTCTGCAGTGATGTTCTCTGCAGTAGTGCAGAGTATCGGTAATGATATACCTGCAGCTGTGATGTTTCACTGTACAATATTCCAGTGGGATTTTCAAAAATTTGTTAGTATGTCAGTTCAACATAACAAATGTGATTTGACTATAACATAGTTTCAATGGCACCTTCAGAATTTGACAGGAGCCTTCAGTTGTTTATTATTTAGTAGAGAGAAAGATTGCCTTGCCCAGGTGTATATACTGGTGCTAGAGACTTTGCATACATGGAATATATTTTTTACTTCTTTGTACACAAAGCTTGTGTAGTGTCATTGGGACATGCATGAAGAGGTCGTTTGTTTCACTAACATGGAAGAGAGGCATGTATAACGGGCCATGTGGAAAGCAACTATCACTGAAGGTGCATTTACGTGTGGCTGTAACTTGCCCCCCCACACGAGTATAGGTAGACATGTAAATACATGCCTCTTCCTCAGCATGTGTGTGCAAGTGATTCCATTCACACCTGTGTTCACATTGGACACCTCGATTTACATCTGGGGCACGCTACAGCCGCAGGGTGCCCAAGTGTAAATGCTCCTTAACGTCCACACTCATGAGACACTTCATCTGTCTTTGTGCTTTGATTATGGTCATGACTTAACAGAAACTCACCAGGAATTGTACACCTTTAAGGCAGAATGGTAAATTGTGAGGCATACGCAAGATTCGGGGTGTAAAAACTCGCTTGCTTGTGCCACTTCCTGTCAAAACTGTCACTTCTGTGCTATGATGTTACTTTGGAGAGAAGTTTCTTTAAGCCTTCATTAGTGAAGGGTTCTGAGGTGTGAGATAATGCATGATGCTTTCAATCAGAGTGACATTACACCTCTGTTTCGGAAGAAGTTTGCAAAGAGTGATTTAAATCCTGATGTTCTCGAGCCACAGTAAGTCTTGCCTCATGATCTTCATTGCGTTGTTGAGACTGCATAGTCCTCAGACTTTTAGCTGTTTTTGTGTATTCAGAAAGACTTTAGAATTTTCTAGGCAGTTTTATTCATAGACAAAACTAAATCAAAATGCAATGAGTAGGCACCTAAATAACAAAGAAAACTTAATAAATCCATCTTTCCTAACAAAGAATGTAAATGAAACTTATGATAAGAAGCAAAGTTGTTAATACACAATGAAAAATCAGTAAATCTGTATATCATAGCCAAGTAAATTTGCTGTTTGTTTGTATTCGTAAGGATAAGATTGTGACACTTAATTCTGTCAGTGACATAAACTTCAAAAAATACATCGTCACAAAAAACTACCAGCGCTACCTACTGGTTCTTTGGTGTACTATGGAGCTAACAGCACCATCCATTGGATGTTGGTGCACTACCTTGTGATGATTAAACATCCAAAGCACTAAGCTGAGCTAAGGATTTTAGATAAAACTAAACTACAGATAATTTTTTCTGTATCCGATGTTGATGAAATACGGCCTATATGTTGCCCCAAGCTACGCTCAGGTTACTTGTGAAAAAACCATAAAAATTCTTCTGGTAGTTTTGGATATTAGAGTGTTCAAAGAGACAAGCACACTGGTTTTTCAATATAATGGAAGGAAACATTCCACGTGGGAAAAATTATATATAAAAACAAAGATGAGGTGACTTACCGAACAAAAGCGCTGGCAGGTCGATAGACACACAAACAAACACAAACATACACACAAAATTCAAGCTTTCGCAACAAACTGTTGCCTCATCAGGAAAGAGGGAAGCAGAGAGGAAGACGAAAGGAAGTGGGTTTTAAAGGAGAGGGTAAGGAGTCATTCCAATCCCGGGAGCGGAAAGACTTACCTTAGGGGGAAAAAAGGACAGGTATACACACGCACATATCCATCCACACATACAGACACAAGCAGACATATTTAAAGACAAAGAGTTTGGGCAGAGATGTCAGTCGAGGCAGAAGTGTAGAGGCAAAGAAGTTGTTGAAAGACAGTTGAGGTATGAGTGGCGGCAACTTGAAATTAGCGGAGATTGAGGCCTGGCGGATGACGAGAAGAGAGGATATACTGAAGGGCAAGTTCCCATCTCCGGAGTTCGGATAGGTTGGTGTTGGTGGGAAGTATCCAGATAACCCGGACGGTGTAACACTGTGCCAAGATGTGCTGGCCGTGCACCAAGGCATGTTTAGCCACAGGGTGATCCTCATTACCAACAAACACTGTCTGCCTGTGTCCATTCATGCGAATGGACAGTTTGTTGCTGGTCATTCCCACATAGAATGCGTCACAGTGTAGGCAGGTCAGTTGGTAAATCACGTGGGTGCTTTCACACGTGGCTCTGCCTTTGATCGTGTACACTTTCCGGGTTACAGGACTGGAGTAGGTGGTGGTGGGAGGGTGCATGGGACAGGTTTTGCATCGGGGGCGGTTACAAGGATAGGAGCCAGAGGGTAGGGAAGGTGGTTTGGGGATTTCATAGGGATGAACTAACAGGTTACGAAGGTTAGGTGGACGGCGGAAAGACACTCTTGGCGGAGTGGGGAGGATTTCATGAAGGATGGATCTCATTTCAGGGCAGGATTTGAGGAAGTCGTATCCCTGCTGGAGAGCCACATTCAGAGTCTGGTCCAGTCCCGGAAAGTATCCTGTCACAAGTGGGGCACTTTTGTGGTTCTTCTGTGGGGGATTCTGGGTTTGAGGGGACGAGGAAGTGGCTCTGGTTATTTGCTTCTGTACCAGGTCGGGAGGGTAGTTGCGGGATGCGAAAGCTGTTTTTTCAGGCTTGTCTGACATTTGGCATCACCCCCAAAGGCCTCACACTTAAAGTTCCCATCTCTGGCTGCAACCCTTCCTTCCATCGGTCCCTATACCAGTTCCAAACTGAACAATCCATTGCCCTCACCCACCTAATCCTTCACCTACACATCAACTCAGCCAATGAACACACCCGTCAACTCCTATCCTTAATAAAAGTCCTTAATCTTTCCTCTCCCACATCCACACCGGCTGTTCAGAGCATCCTCCTACAGGCCATCCGTAAATTAGAACAGCATGCCACCCTCCACCTCAAAAAACTATCCAATCTCCTGGTTTCCCACCTCCGGAAAGGCAACTCACTCACCCTTCACAACCTTTCCAGCAAACCTCAACCTCCTCTCATTGCACACAAACCCAGTCTCTCCCATCTACTCAATCTCCCACTTCCAGCTCCACTCCCTCCAAAACCTCAAAATTCCAATCAACACAATCTGGAACCACAACACCCTAATTCAGTAGTTAACCTTTCCTCCAAACCTCTCTCCCAATCCGAAACCTCTGTCCTATCCAAAGGCCTCACCTTCAGCCCCACTCCCAGATTCAACCAAACAGCCCTCGTCAAAGATTTACTGTCCTACACTCGTACTCTCTGCTGGAAGTATCACTTTGCCACGAAGAAAAATGATCCTAATCCTACTCCTAATGATCCGACTCCTCAAGACACCATCCAAATTGAACCCTGCCTGGAACAGTTCCGTCCTCCGTCACAGCGGGACCCACCTCCTCTTCCTCAAAATCACCCTCTCCAAACCTTCCAGGAATTTCTGACTTCCAGCCTTGCATCTCAATCCTTCTTAAAAAACCTTAATCCTACACCCAACATCACCACTGCTGAAGCCCAGGCTATCCGTGATCTGAAGGCTGACCGATCCATCGTCATTCTTCCGGCGGACAAGGGTTCCACGACCGTGGTACTTGATCGTCGGGAGTATGTGGCTGAGGGACTGCGTCAGCTTTCAGACAACACCACATACAAAGTTTGCCAAGGTAACTCCATTCCCGATGTCCAGGCGGAGCTTCAAGGAATCCTCAGAACCTTAGGCCCCCTGCAAAACCTTTCACCTGACTCCATCAACCTCCTGACCCCACCGACACCCCGTACCCCTACCTTCTACCTTCTTCCTAAAATCCACAAACCCAATCATCCCGGCCGCCCCATTGTAGCTGGTTACCAAGCCCCCACAGAACGTATCTCTGCCTACGTAGATCAACACCTTCAACCCATTACATGCAGTCTCCCATCCTTCATCAAGGACACCAACCACTTCCTTGAACGCCTGGAATCCTTACCCAATCTGTTACCCCCGGAAACCATCCTTGTAACCATTGATGCCACGTCCTTATACACAAATATTCCGCACGTCCAGGGCCTCGCTGCGATGGAGCATTTCCTTTCACGCCGATCACCTGCCACCCTACCTAAAACCTCTTTCCTCATCACCTTAGCCAGCTTCATCCTGACCCACAACTTCTTCACTTTTGAAGGCCAGACATACCAACAATTAAAGGGAACAGCCATGGGTACCAGGATGGCCCCCTCGTATGCCAACCTATTCATGGGTCGCTTAGAGGAAGCCTTCTTGGTTACCCAAGTCTGCCAACCCAAAGTTTGGTACAGATTTATTGATGACATCTTCATGATCTGGACTCACAGTGAAGAAGAACTCCAGAATTTCCTCTCCAACCTCAACTCCTTTGGTTCCATCAGTTTCACCTGGTCCTACTCCAAATCCCATGCCACTTTCCTTGACGTTGACCTCCACCTGTCCAATGGCCAACTTCACACGTCCGTCCACATCAAACCCACCAACAAGCAACAGTACCTCCATTATGACAGCTGCCACCCATTCCACATCAAACGGTCCCTTCCCTACAGCCTAGGTCTTCGTGGCAAACGAATCTGCTCCAGTCCGGAATCCCTGAATCATTACACCAACAACCTGAAAACAGCTTTCGCATCCCGCAACTACCCTCCCGACCTGGTACAGAAGCAAATAACCAGAGCCACTTCCTCGTCCCCTCAAACCCAGAATCCCCCACAGAAGAACCACAAAAGTGCCCCACTTGTGACAGGATACTTTCCGGGACTGGACCAGACTCTGAATGTGGCTCTCCAGCAGGGATACGACTTCCTCAAATCCTGCCCTGAAATGAGATCCATCCTTCATGAAATCCTCCCCACTCCGCCAAGAGTGTCTTTCCGCCGTCCACCTAACCTTCGTAACCTGTTAGTTCATCCCTATGAAATCCCCAAACCACCTTCCCTACCCTCTGGCTCCTATCCTTGTAACCGCCCCCGATGCAAAACCTGTCCCATGCACCCTCCCACCACCACCTACTCCAGTCCTGTAACCCGGAAGGTGTACATGAGCAAAGGCAGAGCCACATGTGAAAGCACCCACGTGATTTACCAACTGACCTGCCCACACTGTGATGCATTCTATGTGGGAATGACCAGCAACAAACTGTCCATTCGCATGAATGGACACAGGCAGACAGTGTTTGTTGGTAATGAGGATCACCCTGTGGCTAAACATGCCTTGGTGCACGGCCAGCACATCTTGGCACAGTGTTACACCGTCCGGGTTATCTGGATACTTCCCACCAACACCAACCTATCCGAACTCTGGAGATGGGAACTTGCCCTTCAGTATATCCTCTCTTCTCGTCATCCGCCAGGCCTCAATCTCCGCTAATTTCAAGTTGCCACCACTCATACCTCACCTGTCTTTCAACAACTTCTTTGCCTCTACACTTCTGCCTCGACTGACATCTCTGCCCAAACTCTTTGTCTTTAAATATGTCTGCTTGTGTCTGTATGTGTGGATGGATATGTGCGTGTGTATACCTGTCCTTTTTTCCCCCTAAGGTAAGTCTTTCCGCTCCCGGGATTGGAATGACTCCTTACCCTCTCCTTTAAAACCCACTTCCTTTCGTCTTCCTCTCTGCTTCCCTCTTTCCTGATGAGGCAACAGTTTGTTGCGAAAGCTTGAATTTTGTGTGTATGTATGTGTTTGTTTGTGTGTCTATCGACCTGCCAGCGCTTTTGTTCGGTAAGTCACCTCATCTTTGTTTTTATATATAATTTTTCACACTGGTTTTTCAGTTTTATTATTAATATAGATTCATGTGCGCTGTTTCTCCAGAAATTACAATCTTAAAATGAAATCATTCATATTTTATTGACATTGTAGCACTATTTTACAAAATGCATACGTGCATGGTTTTCAGCTGACTCCTGACCTAATTTATATTTCATTTTTGGAAAGAACAAAAAAATATTGTGTTTAAATCCGTATTGTTCATTCATCAGTTTGTCCATTTCCTTTATCTTATATTTATATATTTTCCATTCCTCAGGTATATTCCATTTCATTCCAATAGGTACAGTGTGTAAAATTTTCATAGTATTTTCGATATTGCTTGCTACATGTTTTGTTGTTTGCAAATAATATCCAAAAGCAGTCTTTGTTGTTCAGGGTGATATGTTCCTTGTACATGTTTGATCTATATAAAAACAGTCACATATTCTGCATTGTGATCTGTAAACACCATTCACACCAGATGCATAACATAATATATATAATACTGGTACGATACTTCAGTGCAATAAACTTTTTTCATTATGTGGGTTTTTGTCACGCCAAACTATCCCTCTGTTGGTACAGTTATGCCGTAGCATAGCAAATTAAGTTTCGTCTATCGGCACATTAGTGTGTAGGTGTATTATGTCAAATGACCCTTGTAGCATGTTATCAGTGATTGACAGATCCTTAGCTTCATTACTGAAAAATAACTACTGCATACACATTAGTTCATTGGATATCTTTATGAGCTTGCTAGTTTTTTATACAAGCAGCTATTTAATTCTGCTATCAGAATCTCTCTCCCTTTATTATTATTATTATTATTATTATTATACAAATTTGGCCATTAAAGACCGTGAAAACAGTTATTTCTTGCGCTTCTGGGAAGTCTTCTTTCTCTCAGTCCACACTTCTTTCATTCTTGCACTGAAGGCGGCTTTTCTCTCTTCAGACCATTTAGTTCCACAAGTCGTCTTAATTTTCACACCGAAACTCGTGAATGAATTCAGTTTTTTTCTAAAATATTGTTTCCTGATCTATGTCCATTTCTTTTAGATCTCTTTCTGTGTTGATAAACCATAAATTTTTATTTTTTAGATTTGCGATGTACGAAAATATTTGTTTTGTAAGCCTATTCGGGTTCATCCTCATGATGTGAGCATAAAAGGAGGATCTTCTTTTTCTAATTTCGTCTGTAATTTTGCTGCACTTCGTATACACTTCTTTGTTGCTTTTTAGTCTGTATACAGGCTTGCCTTGATCATCTGTTATTTTCCTGTGTCCAAGAATTGTCCTCACAATTCTTCTTTCACTATTTTCTATCTCTTCTGCGTATGTAAAATTTGCCAGTGTTTCTGATGCATATAGTATCTGCGGTCTAATGACAGTCTGGTAGTGTCTGAGTTTAATGTTTTTGGATATACATTTTTTTTGAATACATTTGTCTGCAGTAGTGAGTTGCTGTCTCTAGTTTTTGTATTCTAACCCTGCAGGCTGGATGACCTTTTGCCACAGGCTGAATTAGTTCACCAAGATATTTAAAATGTTTAGATACCTGTATTTTCCCGTATTTCGTAGTTATTTTCTTTGGTGGATTTTTGATATTTGTAATGATTTCTGTCTTTTCAAATGAAATTTGCAAGCCTGCTTGTTCAGCAGTTTCTTTAAGTAATTCTATTTGTTTTATTGTGTCTTTTTGTGTGTAAGCTAAACAGGCGAGATCGTCAGCGAAGGCAAAACAGTTGGTTTCAATGGCTTTGTAGCACTTCCCTACAATTTGGACTTTCTCAACTCCATGTTTTTGCGTGAGTTTTCTCCATTCTGCTATGACTTTACCCAGAACACAGTTGAAGAGTACCGGGGACAGCGCATCTCCTTGTCTGACGCCGGTTTTGACCTCGAAATGCCGTGAAATTTCTCCTGGAATTTTACTTTTGATGTTGTATTTGTTAATGTTTCTTTGACTATGGTGATTGTTGTTTCATCTATTTCATATTCTCGAAGTGTTTTGATGAGTGTGTCCCTATCGATCGAGTCATAAGCTTTTTTGAAATCAATGAATGTTATGAAATATTTCTTGCTCCTTGTAGATAAATAGTTCATTGTTGCTTTGAGGTTAAAAATTTGTTCGACGCAGGATCTTCCTGGTCTGAAGCCAGCTTGATATTTTCCAAGTTTTCCCTCTATAATTGGTGGTACACGATTGAGCAGGGCTTTTGATAGAATTTTGTATGGGACTGGGAGAAGCGATATTCCACGATAGTTGTTAACATCCCTTTTGTCACCTTTTTTAAACAAAGGGTGAATTAGGGCAGTTTTCCAGTGACTTGGGATTTTCTTGGTTTCCCATACTTGTTCAAGTTCTTTGTGTAGTGCTTCTACTGATGTTTCTCCCCCAAGCTTGAGCATTTCTGCTGTAATTGTGTCTTCCCCACATGCTTTCCTGTTTTTCAGATTTTTGATTATGTTTGTGATTTCCTCTCGTGTCGGAGGTGTTGAATGTGTTGGTAATGTTTCTGGTTGCATAAAACTGAGAGTCTGGATGGGTGTTTGGCAGTTTAGGAATATCTCAAAATATTCAGCCAGGATTTCACAGTTTTCAGTATTGTTGGTGGCGAGAGTCTTATTATTTCTCATAAGGTTTAGGCAAGGGGACTGGTATCCTCGGAGTTTCTGGTTGAATGTTTTGTACCAAGCTGCCATGTTGCATTTCTTGAAATTCTCTTTGATTGAGTCCAGTTGTTGTTTTTCATATTGTCTCTTGGTGTTGCGAATAGTTTTCGAGGCATTCTTTCTGGCTTGCTTAAATTCATCAAAGTTGTTTTCGGTTTTATGTGAGTTCCACTTTTTCCAGGCTTTAAGTCTTTCATGCAGAACTTCATTACAGTTGCTGTCTCGGTTTGCTCTTTTTTGGAAAGGTTGTTTCTGTTGCCTCAATCAAGTTGTTCTGAAATTCTTGGAGGTTTTGTGAAGGGGAGAATGTCTTTAGTTTTTTCTGAAAATCCTTGAGGTTAGAGTTGGACTTAAGGTTGTAATTTCTCAGGGTTGTAAGATCAAAATTTATTTTATTTCTGTTTTTATATTCACCGTTTCTGCTTTTCTGTTTGTTTTGTGGGATCAGTTTAGTTTTTATTTTCGTGAGATAGTGACCGCCATTGCCGGTCCCAAGCCCGGATCCTCATCTTACAAGTGATGAGGGAGGAGGAGGGGGAGGAGTAACAACCTCGTAAAAAAACCTGGGTCCATCTGGCTCCGGATGGTAGCACCCTGTGAGGGCCCCTGCCTAGGGTTACGGGTGAAAACCGGTCAACGGTCTCATAGGCGAATGAGGAATTTTTAACTCCCAACGGCTGAGAGAGTGGAGGAACCAAAAATCTATAACTGCAAGCGTCTGTACCCAGATTGGGCAGCTTGTGGGCAGCGTCTGTTCCTCATGTTAGAGGCGGCTGTCTCAAGAAACCTTCTAACGCTAACAACGTTAGTCGTATTCCTGGTAGGTTACGCAAGTAATCTCCCCAACTTTGAAGAATTTGAACAGTTACAATCTTAACGCATGATGGAAATGTCTTTCAATAACGAAACTACCCCAGGTGGCCAATCCACCGTCGGCAATGACGCAAGCAGACTCATGGATTCTGGGGAGTCTGCAACACCATGCAAATCCAACAAGATTAAACCCAGAAAAATCTTCAACATAGCAACTCTCAACATAAACTCCCTTCTCAAAGTGGGAAAACTTAAGCACCTTACAGACCAGTTACACACGGAGGACATACAAATTGTGGCGCTACAAGAAACTCGCTTCACTGATGAAAACACATTTGAATCAAACAAATTCAGAATATTTAAAAGAAAACCTGGAAAAATTGTAATGAAGAAATGCCCTCAGCTTGGCACAGCTTTTGCTGTAAACACAAAAATTCTGAACTGTGTCGAACATTTTTGGTCAACATCACCGAGAACATCTTTCCTCACTTTTCGATGTGCAAATAAAAAATACACATTAATCAATGTTCACGCTCCCACAAATGACAAAAATAATGCTAAAAATAGGGAAGAAACAGATGAATTCTGGGAAAACCTTAAGGATCATATATCAGAAATCCCAGAAAACAATGCAAAAATACTTCTAGGAGATTTTAACACTCAGATTGGAAAAGAAAAGAAATTCCGCGATATTGTCGGCAACTTTCCCGCACACAAACGAACCAACAAAAATGGAGAAAGGTTAATTATGCTCTGTAAGCAGTTTAAACTCAAGCTAATGTCAACACGTTTTACACATCTTCCCAGAAAACAAAAAACCTGGGTATCTCCGATAAAGAGTATCGGAGAATTTCAAATAGATCACGTTGCCATCTCCTCCAAATGTGAAAAAGAAATATCGAACACACGTGTCCGAAAAACTCTAAACCTCGACTCCGATCACTATCTCACGAAAATAAAAACTAAACTGATCCCACAAAACAATCTCTCTCCCTTTAATAATAATATGCGTACTTTTGCACATGGAAAATCTGCCTGCCCTCCCCATGATTTTTAATGAGCAGTACTGCAACATTAAATACACTATAGAAACAGAGCCCAAAAGGAAGAGTAATTTCTTACACGTACTTGACAGTAACAAGGCTAGAAAATAAGTTGAAATTTTCTATTTATTATAAACCCTCACATTCAGATGCAATAATAGGGGATGACACCAACTATCTGCCATGACATATTTCTTTACTGTGGTGACTTGCCTGTGTATCTAGTGTGTATAGAGTCTGATGTGGAACAAGAGGTTTTTTGTGTAGGTCAAACTGGTCGTAATTTAGGTACAAGGAACATATCAGCCTGAACAACAAGACTGCATTTGGACATCATTTGTGAAGCACAAAACATGAAACTTTGGAAAATACTTGAACATTTTGCACATAGCACCCATGGAAATGAAAATGTTATAGCTCAGGAATGGGAATTATATAAATGGAAGATAAGGAACTGGACAATTTGATGAATGAACTGTCCAGATTTATGTACATTAATTTTTTTCGTTTTTAAAAATGAAATATGGTTCAATACAGCAGTCAGCAGATGGCCATGCACGTCAATATTTTGTAGAATAGTGCTACAATGTCTGCGGCCTTTATAAATGCAGTATGAATGTATTTCATTTTAACTTCATAATCTCTGAAGTGACATCTCACTCGAATACATAATAAACAGCTGAAGATGCCTGTCAAGTTTTAAAGTTGCCATTGAAATTACATTACAGTCAAATCACATTTGTTATGTTGACCTGATGTACGGACAAATATTTTGAAAATTCCATTGGAATTTTGTGCAACGAAACATTAGGGCTGCTTGTATACCATAAATGATGTATTGCACTACTGTAATCTGTGCCTACAAAATGTTGGAAAACTGTTTATGTATTTTAACATTTTATTTTTTATTAATACTATGCCTTCTGATGTAGGTAATGATTTAAAGATGAATGCAAGCATATAAAACTAGTCACCATTAAAAAAATTACATGTGACTTTGATGGAAGCCTTGATTTATTGATTGATTGATTTTATCAGGGAAGCTAAAACAGCTTAGTTCTGACCCGCCACTGCCCGCACCGAAACTAGGTTTATTGTGCAGTATCGCTCCATGTATGTCTAGTAAGCCAACCAGTGCCCTTAAATAGTGCAAGGAGTCCCTCTACCAGTTTTTTGTTACACACAATTTCTTCAGGTCTAGTTGTCCCAAAGATTTTGTATCTTTTACTCTCCAATGCCATGCATTCGAAGATTTGGTGTGATGCAGTTTCTTCACCCTCGTCACAGGTCCTACATTTAGGGTCCTCTTTTGTTATACCCATTGTGTGTAGGTGTTTTTTGAAATTCCCATGACCTGTCACCAGTCCAGTCATGAGTTTGATCTCTTTCCTGTTTCAACCCAGGATTACAGAGCTTCTTTTAAAACATGGCTTGGGCATCATTACCTTACCATGTTTTTGCCCATGGACCTTGGTCCAATATCCTATGTGCTTCTTCCTAAGCCAGTTCCGTAGTTCTAATTTGATCATAGCCAGTTTCCGGTCCAAAAAATGGAGTTCTTGCCCCCATCCTAGCCAATCTATCGGCTTGTTCATTGCCACAGATCCCTGAGTGGCCAGGTACCCACACTAGGTTTACCCTATTGCTTCCCCTTAGTTCCACCAGAGCCCTGTGACAATCTGCAACAATCTTAACTCTTGTTGCAGGAGCTGCCAATGGTTACAGGGCTGCCTGGCTGTCTGAATAGATGCTACAGTCATTGTAGCACCTACGCATATTCTCCTCCACACATGCCCTGATTGCAGTTAATTTCAACTTGGAATACAGAGGCCAGTTTTCCTAGTGAGATGATGCTTTCCAGTCTTGGCTGAACCCCGTACACCCCTGCCCCAATGCCTTATTCTGTTTTCGACCCATTGGTGAACCAAATGGATGTCCCCCATACAGTGTCGAACAGTTATCTCCCACTGCTCCCTACTTCCAATTATTATGTTGTAAGGCTTGTCGAAGCAGTTGGGAGTTATTGTATAGTTGGCAGGCATTTCCCCAGCCATTCCTATATTTACCTCACTCTCCATGTTAGTGTGTGACTCTGTATATCCGAATTAGACCCAGTTTTTGCAGTTTTAAGTCTGTGTGCCCCAGCTGCTACCTCCATCTTGACCCAAAGGTGGAGGCTTCCATTCCAGCAGTTGGTGTGCTGCTAATTCTGCCCGTTATGGCTAAGCAGGCCAATCTCTGCACCTTAGCAAGCTCCTTAGCAGCAACCCGCTGTTCTACCTTCTTACATCACACTACGGCCGCCTAGGAAATCCTAGATCTAACCACTGTGGTGTATATCCAGTGCATACCCCTGGGGCTTAGGCCCCAGTTTTTGCCACAAGCCCTTCTAGTACTCACTAGAGTACTTTTTGCCTTGGAGCAGATGCTCTTAATGTGAGGTGCCAAGTTAGCTTCTCATCCAAGGTTACCCCTAGATATTTCACTAGCCCCTTCACAGGTAGAGTTTCATTGAAGAGCTTTAGATTCCAACTTGGGTGTTGAATATGTCTCTTCGTAAATGCCACCACAACAGTCTTCTTAGGATTAACTCTCAGATTCTGTTTAATGAACCATTTTTGCACAATGTCCAGTCCTCCTTGTGTCAGTGAATTTGCCAAGTATTACTATGACAAGGTCACCTGCGTATCCTTGGCATAAGCATTGTCTAGAACTTAGTTCCACAATGAGTTCGTTCACCACTAGATTCCACAATAGAGGAGACAAAACTCCTCCTTGTGGGCAGCCTCTAGTGGCCTTAATTACCATCTTTTTGTTCATCAAGGTAGCCTCTACCTTCCTTCCACTAAGCATGGCCCTGATCCACCTACATATAGTGGTCCCCAGGTCATGCACATCTGCTGCCCTTACATGGAATCGAAGGTCATGTTACTAAAGGCCCCCTTGATATCCAGGAAGATGCAGAGGGCTATTTCTTGGAAATGAAGTGCTTTTTCCACCTTCCCAATGAGTTGGTGGAGAGCTGTCTCATATGATTTACCTGGTTGGTATGCGTGTTGGTTCGAGTGTAGAAGGAGCCTACTCAGCCTCCTCTCCCCAACATATACATTAACCAGTTTTTCCAATGTTTTGAGAATGGAGGAGGAAAGACGGATTGGTCTCATATCCTTGGCCTTGTTATGATCAATTCTCCCTGACTTTGGAATGAAGACAACCTTCACTGCCCTCCAAGCATTGGGAATGATTCCTACTGCTAGGCTAACCCTGAATGGCTGGCACAGGACTCTTACGAGCTTTCCTCCTGCCTGTTGCAGGAGAGCTGCAAAAATTCCATCTGGGCCAGGTGACTTGAACGGTTGGAATTTTCCCACCGCCCACTGGATTTTGTTGAAGTTCACACACTCCTTAGCCGATTCCCAGTCCTCTCTTAGAGTGCCTGAGAACCATTGTCTCTCTGGAGTCACATACTGGTCTGTGTTGTCTGGCAGAGGAAAGTGAGTTTTGAGGAGCAATTCCAGGGTCCCATGTGCTGTCTTTGTATATTCCGCAGCCTCCTTCCTCAATGTACCTCCTGGATTGGTTGGTACTCTAGTGAGAATCTTGCGAAGTCTGGCTTGTGCAGCCGTGCCCTCCATTTCCTCACAGAATGCCTTCCAGGATGCCTCCTTTGCTTGTCTGATTCGAAGATCATAATTGACAAGGGCCTCAGGATATTTAGCCCATTGTCCTTTATGTCTCACAATATTAAACAGTCTCTGTACCGGTTTTCTTTGCATTTCCAGTTTGTCATTCCACCAAGGAACGCTTCTATTCGTGCCCTTCCTGGTGATTGTGCAGTTGTCCTGATATGAGGTCACTGCTACTTCCTCAAATTCTACTGGATTCCTTATTGAGGTTTTAATTTCTGATAAGTCTAAGTCAAGGTCTCTTCTATATGTCTTCCAGTCTGTTTTCCTGGGATTCCTATAGGTCATGGTCTGTCTGATTCCCATTTCAACCTTGAATTTGATGTACATATGGTCCGATGAGGATGGCTCCAACACCACATGCCATTGTTTGACATAGCTACCCATCATCATGGAGCCAAAGGTTATGTCAATTACTTCTTCCCTTCTGATATTCCTAAATGTAGGTTTGTTGCCTCTATTCAGGACCTCTAAGTTGTTGGCTGAAGGAGATTCAAGAAGGTACTCACCTCTACTGTTGATGTCCTTGCTGCCCCACACTAGGTTGTGGGCATTGGCATCACATCCCACCAGCAGTTGATCACCTTGCCGATGGTAAGTCTCGACCAGTCTCTTCACCTCCAAAGGAGGAGGAGAGCTGTCTTCGTAAGGAAGATATGCTAAGGCCAAAATAATTTCCCTCATGATACCTTCCTCACATTGCTGCATTTTAATGGTCACTAAGTCCCTAGTGCAGAAATCCATCATTGGCACGAAAGAAATGCCATTTCTTACATAGATGCATGTTCTGGAGTTTCATAGATTCCTAGCATAGATCAGTTTACCTCCAGTGCCACCGAGGCCTGGTACACCCCCTTTGTATAAATAGGGTTCTTGTATCAGGGCCACGTCCACTTCCTGTCTCCCCAGGCAGTGGCTCAGGGCAGCACCTCCAGGTTCCATCAAGCTGCCATCTTTGAGGTCTTTGAGAACCTGACCTGCCAAAACCCTAAAAACAGTTTCAGGTCCTGCTCCCACATCGCCTTCAGGGACTTCTCACCGACCTCCACCACCAGGGTTTGTCCTTCCAGAGCAGCCTTCTGGGAAATCACTCTCCAGTCTTCTGTCGAGACTTTTGGGTTCTGTTCCCCTATTTTCCTGAACAGTCTTGGAAGAGACTTCCTTAAGGATCTTAGGTACCCATAATGATATCTTAGCAGTCTTAAGAAGCTCTGCTGCCATCTTAATCAGCAGCTTCGCATCTTCCCACGGGGATATCATGGGCACCTTGTCCTTGAGCCATTCCACCGTGTGCACCCCCTCACAGACAAAAATGAGTGCACCACGATCTAGATAGACCCTCCTGAAGTTGGCTACTGGGCCAGTGTTGCCCCCAATCTTTTCATAGAGGGCCATCTGTACCAGTTCCTCCTGTTGTGAGATGGTGGCCACCAGTGGATAACCTTCCTGGATAACTGCCATCCTAAAATCCGAGACTGCAGTACTATAGGTCTGTTTCCCTTTTTCTTGCCTCGGTTTTTTCTGGACTCGCTTATCCAGGGGGGAGGGGGTCTTTGATTCCTCCCTTATCCGCTTACTACATGTCTTTGATATTGTAGGGGGTCTGCGTATCCTCTTCAGCGTGAGACTGTTTTTTCCTGGGGGGCTTAGGTTCTAGTCCCTTTAATTCCCTCCACTTGTCTTTAGGAAGCCATTCTTTCCCTTCCTTTCTCCTCTGGGCCTCAGACGAGCCTTTGATCTTAATCTGGTCTAGCTTCTCAGTTACAGTTCCTACTTCTGGCTCAGGTCTAGACCCTGATTCAGTAGTGGGAATGCCATCCATTGGTTCTGTCCGCAATGTTTGGGTATCTGAGGTCTCAATTTGCCCCTCAGTTTGTTTTTCTTTATTTCCTATAATTGTGTCCATATTGGTCCCACGAGATTTAGGGATCTAGAAGGTCCACAGCACGAATACCCCGCGTGGTGTAAGGTAATTACTCAGGGAGGTCGCCCGGTATCCCTGAGGCCCTGTTTACGACACATCTTTCCATGTGCCGTGCACCCCTCATCATGGATTGCATCACACCTTGGGTTGGGTCAGGGAATAGGGTAGGACTAGGAGTGGATAGGGAAGATGGGATGTTGTGGGACACTCTTAGTCTGATCCATCGGCTGAGGCCTTTCCGGCAGTAGGTTCTCTACCTTTGGCATAGCCCTCAGCTTCCCGCGAATACGCAAGACTCTCCACCCTCACGGACAGTGCTTCGTCAAGGTGGTGTCCCCCAGAGAGGGACGGAACCGTTAATCCCTGCACATTATAAAAATGGATGTATGTATGTGTGTGTATATGTTCCACATCTCCTAAGCCATTGCACCGATTTCAGCCAAATTTGGTACACACATCCCTGACCGTTAGGCAACAATCTCTGTGGTGTAAGAGCCACTACCTTTCATATTTCAGGAGATATGGTGTCATACACAGTAAAATTCATGAAAAAATCCCATTCTGTGGATAATGGTTAAATTCATTACTTCTGTGCTAAGAACTGTATTCTCAACGTATTTTGAAGACAGTACTTACATATGCCACTGAAAGTACATACAGAAATATATCATTGTACGACACATAGTTCAAGAAATATGACTTCGTAAGCACTATGACATGGGAAAAAATGCCGCATCATGCACGAAGTTTTAATACATTTATTGTTAACTGCTGTGCCAGTCCCACATTCAGGTCAACTTAAGGAAATCCCTGACACCAGTTGGCTTTTTTGACAGCTTTCAACTGCAAAGTGCAAATGGCTGTAGGTGAAAACATTACCCATCTATAGAGCTACAAAGAGGTGGTGTCAGAGAGAAATTCACTAAATAGCATTGTAGATAAGCGAAGCAGCTGTACTTATACAATCATACATTATGCATATTTCTTTGTATGACTGTTTCATAATTTCAAAGGTGTTTTCGTGAATATGCAGAAATTAAATTTTTTCGATGTTACGCTACAAACATAATTCACTTTTTTTCCATTTCTAATAGAAAAATGACGTAATGGAAACCCTGACAATGCTGGGTTTGTCAGATAGATTTCGAAGTCGTCTTTGTTGACTTGCTTTAGCTTAGTCAGTAACCCCAAGATCATTGCAAGCACTTTTACCGTGTACTGTGGTTAAGTAGAGCTGTTCTGCATCAGAATTGTAACCAGTCTTGTCAAGACATATTTTTTCTTTGTTTTGGTTTTTATATTGTGCAGGAGTGCCACTAGTAAAACACAACATATTTTTTATGTTAGTGTCAGACATGGTCAGAACAGTGTTCTCATGGGCTCCATAGTTACTCTACAAGGTCACATTACTGCCAAGGATTATGTAATAACTGTGGCTGGCCAGGTTCCTCTATTACTACAGTGTTGTTTCCCCAATAGTAATACCGTGTTTCAGGACAACAGGGCCACTGTTCACACACTTCACATCATCCAGAACTAATTTTGTGAGCATAAGGATGTACAGTGACATCTCCCCTAGCCATCACAGTCACCGGATATCGGTATTATTGAGCCTTCGTGGTCTACTTTGAATAGAAGGCTGCATGATTGCTATCTGCCTCCATTATTCTTACCAGAATTTTCCACTAGCTTGTAGTAAGAAGTGTGTAAGAATCCCTTGAAAACCGTTTAGGAGCTCTGTTTATTTTTTCGGAGATGACTGGAAACTGTTTTGAATTACGACGGGAATTCCTCCACCGCATTAGGCACGGTAATGTATTTTTTCCGTTTTCTTGTCTGCCTCCTATACCTATAAGTACTTTAATGGAAAAAACTATTGTAACAGTATAAATCAAGCTGAAGCAGAAATTCCATACTTTGTCATTGTTGACTGTTCCTTCCAGTATTAACTGCAATGAAATGTAGGTGCAGTGCAACTGTGTGTTACAGTATTTAAGAATTAGTTTCCCTGTCAGCTCATTCTTTCTCCATCCTCAGACTTTTATCAGAGGCAACAGAAATATGTGAGAAACTTCCTGGCAGACTGAAACTATGTGCCAGACTGAGGCTGTAATTTGGGACTCATGTCCTTCATGCTCAAGTGCCGCCAGGAACTTTCATATCAGTGCACACCCCACTGCAGAGTGAAAGTTTCATTCTGAACACACATTTTGTCGAGAAAATATGAAAGGAATGTTTTCAAGATTTTTGAAAAAAAAAATATTTTTTCAATATGAAATTAATATCATAGTAATATTATTTTGCATATCGTATCAAATCAACTCGTAGTTGAAGAGCCTTAAAATGACACCAGCTCTACTCTGTGGCTTCAGTTGTTTTTTTTAATATATTCAAGTTTATTCCCCAAAACCTTTGGGCAACCAGACAAACGTTTTTGAAACTCAAAAACAAAAAACTGAAAATATCAAAAAGTATTAGAATTTGCTGCATTTGTTAGCTTCATGGGTACTATTAAGTATTAAAAAATCAAAGTAGTTGGAGAGACCAAGGTCCAAAAATGAAACAAAATTATATTAGTTGATATGGATTGACCGTAATGGGAGTGATGTACCACTTTCATCACAGTTCTGTGCAAATGGAAAATGGTTCCCAATAATTACAGTATTTAGCAAAAATACATATGTATTCAAAATCATAACATAAAAACAAGATTAATGCAAGTACAAAATAATACTCCAGTGTTGTGTGAGAGTGAGTGGATCAATATTAATGTCTAAGAAAAGGTGGTATTGAGACTTCTTTTTTATTTGCCACCTTTAAAACAATGCAATCATAGTTTGTAGCACTCCCTTTTACCCTGATGACTGCCGTGACACATTGTGGCACTGATGTTAGAAAAGCATTGAGAGTAGAAGGATCCATGCTGCTGAAATACCACCCACAAATTGTGAAGATCGTTCAGGGCTGATTCCAAGCTGTGCAAATCTTGCTTGATTGCATCCCACATGTGCTCAGTAAGATTGAAATATGATGAGCTAAAGGTCACAAAAGCACATAGTCTAGGGAGTGACCCTGAAACTATTCTGATACAATTAGAGTTGATGAGGTGCTACATTGTTTTGCTCAATGTAAAGATTGCCTGCCGGATGCTGTAGATGCACAAGTGGGTGCACATAATTGGCAAGAGGTTCATGTTTTGTTTGTCTGTGAAAACCATTGGAAGACTTACCAAAAGTCCCATTTCAGCCCGTGTAAACATCCTTCATGTGAGAATATGTCTGCCAACTGACTGACTGGTTCCATGTTGACTAGCTGGATGCATACCGTATTTACTCGAATCTAAGCCGCACTTTTTTTCCGGTTTTTGTAATCCAAAAAACCGCCTGCGGCTTAGAATCGAGTGCAAAGCAAGCGGAAGTTCTGAAAAATGTTGGTAGGTGCCGCCACAACTAACTTCTGCCGTCGAATGTATGTAAGCGCTACACAGGCATGCTGTGTAGGCAACGAGATAAATACTGGCGCCAAAACCTCTGCGTCAGTAAATAAATAAAGAAAAAAAGGTGGAAGACGAGCATTTTTTCTCCGCCCCGAGTTTCGACCACTGCATTTTCATACATTATCCAACGAAGTAAATACAAATTACGTATTGTTCATCTTCGAAAGTAGCAGAGTTTCAATGTACTACGAAAATCCGACTGGCAAGACTGTTGCTAATAGGAACCTGATGAAATGTGAATCACTTGCAGTATTCTCTTCACCATAAGAATAATACGAATATAAACATTTTGCCATGTATTCTTTCCTGTTGTTGCTATCTCATTTAAATCCTGTCTGCCTAATATACTACGAAACTAGAGTGAGACAACAGCAAACGCGGAAGAAAATACGTATCGTGTCCTGTTTATATTCGTATTAATTTTATGCCTAATAGTGATACAGTCAGAAATGAAGCACGGCAACTGACTAGATTTTTAAATCTAAAATGACTAATTTCCGTGCAGAATTTGATTTACTTAAAGAAGCGGCCACAAAGATTTTCAAACGGAGAAAAATTTTCGCCTAACTCTCGTTCAGAACATATTCTATAATACGCAGTCTATTATTTGGTTCTTGTTGATCATTATCAAAGAAAGCAGCAGTGTAAGTAACAACAAGTAGCAGTCATTTGCCATTGTTTCGCTAATGAGACAATTCCTCTCTTTTTTTAATCGTAAGCGGCGGTAGCGCGCACAAAAGCAAGCCATGCCGCGGGCGGCGACAGGCCGTAAACACGCACTATCAGAATGCGACAAACAATGCATGACGCAGTACAGTAATGCATTTTCAGCTTAGAGTGACGTAAACACCTATAACATAGAAAACAGCACTTACCAGATCAAAGCAAAATAAGCAATCGATTCAAACTAGACGAAGCACGTGAAAAAGGAAGGGTACCTGTATAAATACGGACGGAGCGCCTGACGCATAGCAATGGCTACCTGGTAAAGCTTAACTGCTAAGCTTACGACTCGACCCAAACTATTGTAGCTGTATCGTCTTTCATTCGATCTAAATTGTGTCTCACATTACAATGGACCAACTTTGTTTCGATTTGAAGGTGCGGCCTAAAACTTTTCTCTCCCCTTGAATTTCGAGTCTCAAATTTCAGGTGCGGCTTAGATTCGGGATTTTTTTTTTTCCCCTTGATTTCGAGTCTCATTTTTCAGGTGCGGCTTAGATTCGAGTAAATACGGTACTCTTGGGTGTGGTGTATTCATACCCTGCTATCATTGGTGCTGTAGTCTATCTTTTTACATGCTTCAATTATCCAATGACAGTTTCTTGCCTCCGTGCTAATCGTTAAGCCCTGTGAACAGAGATACACGAGTGAGATGGTGGTTTCTGTGTCCCATATGGTTGGTATGGCAGCTCACTAATTATTGTCCAGCATTGAAATGGTGTTATGTTGCACTGTGCACAATCTGTCTGCCATTATAAATTGTGAAAGTCACTTGTGCCCCCTGCTTTCAGTATGATACTGCCCACACGAGATGGCTGTGGCAGTATTGCTCTTTCCAGAATCAAGATACTCATGATACTTCCTTTACGCAGTGTCGTATGAAAAGGCCATTGCCTGCATGATCTCATATGTCAAGTCTGCATCGTGTGTGGCATTCATGGTCTGGTCATAGTCAAAAGCATTTCTTGTGCATTTTATCTATACATCACAATCACCAAAGTATTCTATACACATAATAAGATCTTAAGCTTTTTGCTTGTCTGTGCCATCCAGGATTCCCTGCTCGGTCGTAATGATTTACATTTAACATCCTACAGTCACATTGTGATCAATAATTATTTAATTGCATTTACACAATGTTACTGTGGCTATATTCATAATATGGAGTCAATCCATGCAAGAAATTTTTCATACAGAATTTCAGGATTTACAAACGGGAAAGAGAGAAAATCATGACAGATGGGTTACTGATAAAATGGGCACATTAGTGAAACCACTAACAAAAGCATTACTGATATTAGTAGCAAACAACTGACGTAAGAAATATTAGTATAGCATTATGCAGATGCATTGTTAAAAAGAAAATTCAGACAATGTGAGATGGGTTTCATAGATGTGTAGGATATATGGTAGGAATGATATCAACATTAGCTAGCTTCCACTAGTCCTTTAGTTTGAATGCCAAACTTTGAAATTCTAAATTTTTCCCCATAGTATGTGCATTTTATGGTCCTTTTAAAATGGATAGTGATGTCAATGTGGAAGGCAATACTCCAAATACACTACATCATTTGATCTAAGTGTTTGACTGACAAGCTACTGCATACTTTATATTAGTATTATGGTGTTTTAATTTTTTTAGTCGCCACATTATGTTGATGTAATGTATCAACTAATAAATTGTTATTCATTAATGTCACTATGTCTTCTATTATTATGAAAGTGAAGTAAGCCATAAAGCAAAGTAATTTTGATGTAAGTATGTATTTCCATTCAAAATTTAAAGAGATGGGTTTAATTCCCAACAGTAAGGACACTTACAACTGATCTTCCTCAATCTGGGCACTGGATTCTGTTATATTTGAGGCTCACAATAATCTTCTTAATGGTGAATGGATACAGTACTTATCTTCGTGTCGTAATAGTTTGTAAAAGTAAACCCTATATGCACTGCCTAACATAATTGGGCAGATGGTAGAATGTATGGATGTGGGAAGAGAGGTAAGGTTGATTTCCCTTTTCAGACTAGAGAAGATCCTCACTTGATCTAATTATTACTGTTAACTCGTCATTACTAATGAAGCACATAGGGAATTCCTGAGTAACTTTCATTGTGTCTTAAGAAGGTATTGTTCCAGTTTTGATCATTTAAGGCAATTATTTGGTGGATAGTGCGTTTTTTATTGTTTTTTCACAGATGGTGGGCAGCTTCAGAAACGAGGTTTCTGATGTTGAATTTCTATATTCATAGAATCCTACTTTCCTAATAGTTCTTAGCTATTGAGCTGGTCATAATCATGCCAACATTTTAAAAACAGATTTCCATCTCTCAAGAGTCTGTTTTAAGGATATGTTTTAATTGTTGTGATGGTGAGAAGCACTGTTTATTGGTCAGTTGTAGCTGATAATGAAGAAATTGTATGAAAGAGGTAGATTCAGCTGGTGTCAGTTACCCATTGGTAAGACAGCATCAGATTTAACTGCTATATTTGTATTTTGATCTATTCAAACTTCAGTGTGTCTCCTAAATTTTAAGACTTAGATGAGATTTCTGGGCTTGACGTTTGATAGATGGTAAACACACGTGGTTACCACATGATGTGGTAAGGCCTGAAGATACTTAATTTTACTTTGAAGTCATGGGAAGCAGACACCACATTTGCATCCATTCCATAACATTTTTGTGATTCCAACTTGATTGTGTATCATATGTGGGTGGCACAGCAAAGGGAAATGCATACTGTAAATTCTAGATACTATTTTACCTGAGAGAATTAGGTTACCAAAAAGTTCGTTTTCAGACTCGTGATGAAGTGTGTGTTGCACATAGTGTGTATTTCAGTTTCCTGCATTCCACATTGTTTGATTATTGATCCATTTGGGGAATTTATAGAGACTTTCTATAGACAGTGACATCCTTTGGATTTATATTAGCTGTGCCTCATAGCACTTAGTTAAGGTTAGGTCACAATCTTTGTGTTATGACAGAGATGTTCACCACTTGTTTGGATGTAATGAAAAATCAAAGTGACTGTACTTCATAATATAACATTGAATTTATTCTGTTTTATGTTAAATTTTGGATTTTAACACCTACACTGTTGTATTTTTTTAATGTTCCCTTAAAACTTGTTAGTTAAGGGGACATTGTACGTGATATTTTCTGTTTTCTTCTCCATAACGGACTTTGGACTTTCCTGACGTTTTGGTATATAATACATTAAAATTGGACAATTGTGAGACCTTCAAATAATATTTTGAATGTTGACGTGTGACTGTCAAATTTCGCATCTACGCGTATACTGCCACAGTTGAGCAGCCATATCTGGGGAACTACACTGTCTAGAAGGCTGTGACTTGCTTTGTTTTGTGCCTACTGCTACATCTCAGAAGTTGGCATTACAAATAAAACAATCAGTCCTTTGTTTCTGATATTAGTTTTCGTTGAAAGTAGTGTAATTATCGGCTATATTTTTGTAGTAAGCTAACTTCTGTTGCCTTTTATACACAAATAAAATGACTAAGCATAAAAGTATTTTCAAGAAATGCAGATTTGTGGGTAACAGATATGTGAGACCTGCATTTTCTTCTGAAGTAATTGAAAACACCGATGCCATGTCATGCTTTGTGTCCACCTCCACCAAACACTTGGTGTAAATATAGGCAAGCTGAATTTTCTAGCACCCTGCATGAATTTACACATAAACATTTTCTTCCTTTGGCAGTAATGGAGGCAATCAAACCTATTTACAGAGATTTGGCAAATCCTGAGCTACTAAAGAAGCGTTTACATGGGAAGACGCAGAATGTGAATGAGTCCTTCAGTAATATTGTGTGGTGCCGTGTGCCTAATAATGTATTTGTTGGCCGTATGACCCTTAAAGTTAGCAGTGTCTGATGCTGTAATAACTTTTAATGGTGGGAACTATGAAAGACTTAAGGTTCTGGAGAAGTTAGGGGTAAGATTTGGACAGAACACAGCTAAAATACTGCAGGAACTGGATGAGCTGTTCAGCAAATGACAAAAGAAGCAAGAAGGGCTGTTGTGACACTGAAGAAGACACAGACTATTGGCCAGGGCAATAATTAAAATATCCTGAGTTGTTTTGTTTTTATGTTCATTTATTTACAATATTGAAAAAAAATTGAGTGTTTGGGGAAAAAAAGATAACATGCCCCACAATACAATTTTAGTAACAATTCTAGTTCAGTGTATCTAGAAAGATGCGTTCAGTAATTATGGAAAATTTAAGTTGGTGTCTTAAAACGTTTCCGAGATAATGGGTCAAAAAATTTGATAACTTAACATTGGCAGCATAGGACATACAATGCCCCCTTAAATGAGTGCCCCAGTTTACTTTGCTCAAAATTGATTAAATAGACAAAGTGTGATCATTTGGCGGAACTAACTCTGTGAGTACCATTCCAAGAATTTGACATCTGCACCAAACTGAGAAGTGTTGCAGAACATTAAACGTTTCCTTTTACCTACCAAGTGTGTGCCACGGTTCAGGGGAAATCAGGTTATGAGCTGGCAAATACTGCACAGTCCTACTCGTAATCATGTACTATTAAGGCAAGATTGGTTGCAAGGTTATTAGAATCTAATGAGTGTAATTATCAGTATTCCAACAACACAATATTGCAGCATATTGTCTTCCAGTAACTAGTACAAATTTTAGTGAAGTAAGTAGTAAGTGAATGACTATGCATATACTCATATTAGTACAATGTTTAAGTTATTAGGCTATTTGACTGTTTGCTTTCCATTTCATTTGATGACAGAACAGCACTAAGAGTTTTAAAGTTTTGTTTAATATCTGAGCTTTCTCATAAAGTGGTAGAAGATTTCAGCCTGTTTTCAAGGCAGCCAAAAAGCTATTTATCATTAAGAGAGATGATTAATCAGGTACCTTTCTCAGAATAATTGTGTGCATCTTTGTTGTGTTACTTTAACGGTGTTTTTATGTGATGTCCATATTAAAAATTATGGTGATATGTGCTTGAATGTAAATGTGAAATGCATGAATCGAGAGGGTGTGACGGGGAGGGGGGATTTTAACAAGAACTTTACATTATCAAAGTATGAAACTTCCTGGCAGATTAAAACTGTGTGCCCGACCGAGACTCGAACTCGGGACCTTTGCCTTTCGCGGGCAAGTGCTCTACCAGGAGAGCTTCTGTAAAGTTTGGAAGGTAGGAGACGAGATACTGGCAGAAGTAAAGCTGTGAGTACCGGGCGTGAGTCGTGCTTCGGTAGCTCAGATGGTAGAGCACTTGCCTGCGAAAGGCAAAGGTCCCGAGTTCGAGTCTCGGTCGGGCACACAGTTTTAATCTGCCAGGAAGTTTCATATCAGCGCACACTCCGCTGCAGAGTGAAAATCTCATTCTGGATTATCAAAGTATCTTTGTTAAATCTTGTAATTAGATTTACCGGAAGTCACACGATATCCTAAATTATCTAGAAGCATCATTGCTAATATCATCAAAGTATTAACCAGTTTTTACAATGTATGTTAATTTACATATATTTTTCTATTATTTCCACTTCAAGATTTCTGCATCCCGGTGTGACTGACAAAGGAAATTACACAATGTTTGATATGGTGAGGCCTCTTGTGCCGATGAATGGTCCACCAGTATACCCAGTGATGGACTACAGGCCATATGAGAGAGTACCTGTAAGTAATATTTTTCTTCCTAAAATTATTGGGATGTCTGCTATTTGTGTACACATTTAACTGTAGAAATATCTGTCTGTACATAAAGAACATGGTACATGTGTTTTGTTTTCATCTAGTAGTGGTGCCGTAATCTGTCTTTCATTGTGCAAAATGCCCAGAAAGTTATTTTCACTCTTATAGTACAAGTTACTTGAAAAAAGTTATAATGCACTGAGATAGATGAACATTTGAAAATGAAGTTTTCGAGATGTTGATTCTTTTTCAATATCCAGAAATATTAAGCGACAACAAAGCAAATCAGTTTAAAAAATACTATGTAGAAATCTTTCAAATTTAATATATACATGGTCGTCAATTGATAGTGACCAGGCCAAATATCTCACAAAATAAGCATCAAACGAAAAAACTACAAAGAACGAAACTCGTCTACCTTGAAGGGGGAAACCAGATGGCGCTGCGGTTGGCCCACTAGATGGCGCTGCCACAGGTCAAAAGGATATCAACTGTGTTTTTCTAAATAGGAACCCCCATTTTTTTTATTACATATTCGTGTAGTACGTAAAGAAATATGAATGTTTTAGTTGGACCATTTTTTTCGCTTTGTGATAGATTGCACTGTAATAGTCACAAACATATAAGTACATGATATCACGTAACATTCCGCCAGTGCAGATGGTATTTGCTTCGTGATACATTACCCGTGTTAAAGTGGACCGTTTACCAAGGTCGATATCGTGTTGATGTATGGCTATTGTGTGCTATGTATGCTGCTCGGTATCCCGGACGACATCATCCAAGTGTCCAGACCATTCGCTGGATAGTTACGTTATTTAAGGAAACAGGAAGTGTTCAGCCTCATGTGAAACGTCAACCATGACCTGCAACAAATGATGATGCCCAAGTAGGTGTTTTAGCTGCTGTCGCGGCTATTCCACACATCAGTAGCAGACAAATTGCGTGAGAATCGGGAATCTCAAAAACGTCGGTGTTGAGAATGCTACATCAACATCGATTGCACCCGTACTATATTTCTATGCAACAGGAATTGCATGGTGATGAATTTGAATGTCGTGTACAGTTCTGCCACTGGGCACAAGAGAAATTATGGGACGATGACAGATTTTTTACACGTGTTCTATTTAGTGACGAAGTGTCATTCACCAACAGCGGTAACATAAACTGGCATAATATGCACTATTGGGCGACTGAAAGTCCACGATGGCTGTGACAAGTGGAACATCAGAGACCTTGGTGGGTTAATGTATGGTGCGGCATTATGGGAGGAAGGATAATTGGTCCCATTTTATCGATGGCAATCTAAATGATGCAGTGTTTGCTGATTTCCTATGTAATGTTCTACCGATGTTACTACAAGATGTTTCACTACATGACAGAATGGCATTGTATTTCCAACATGATGGATGTCGGGCACATAGCTCAGGTGCAGTTGAAGCGGTATTGAATAGCATATTTCATGACAGGTGGATTGGTCATTGAAGCACCATACCATGGCCCGCACATTCACCAGATCTGACGTCCCCGGATTTCTTTCTGTGGGGAAAGTTGAAGGATATTTGCTATCGTGATCCACCTACAACGCCTGACAACATGCGTCAGCACATTGTGAATCCATGTGCGAACATTACTGGAGGTGAACTACTCACTGTTGAGAGGAATGGCGTTATACGTATTGCCAAATGCATTGAGGTTGACAGACATCATTTTGAACATTTATTGCATTAATGTGGTATTTACAGGTAATCGTGCTGTAACAGCATGCATTCTCAGAAATGATAAGTTCACAAAGGTACATGTATCACATTGGAACAACTGAAATAAAATGTTGAAACGTACCTAGACTCTGTATTTTAATTTTAAAAAAACCTACCTGTTACCAACTGTTCGTCTAAAATTGTGAGCCATATGTTTGTGACTATTACAGCGCCATCTATCACAAAGTCGAGAAAGTGGTCCAACTAAAACATTCATATTTCTTTACGTACTACACGAATATGTAATAAAAAATGGGGGTTCCTATTTAAGGTTGATATCCGTTTGACGTATGGCAGCACCATCTAGCGGGCCAACCATAGCGCCCTTCGAGCTAGACAAGTTTCGTTCTTTGTAGATTTTTCGTTTGACGCTTTTTTCTTGAGATATTTGGCCAGGTCACGATCAATGGACCATCCTGTATACCAGAATACCCAGTTTTGATTAATTTTTGTACAATGATGTCCTAGATTTCTCTGACGTAATAGTTTACAGTATCCCAGCAGTTGACAAACACTGCATATTTTAACTGCTTTTGACCAAGGCAGGTTTTCTTCCCCAACATTTTGAGGAATAGATTTTAGTAGAAGCCCAAAAGTATTGAACTGTAGTGTTGTACCTAGATTATTTGAAAATTTTTGAACTGTGTTTTTTTTTTTTTTGATATGAAACACAACAATATTGAGTATTTAATTCAAGTTTGCAAAAATAAAAATTCATTTTTCAAAATCTTGAAACATCCAGTCAGAAAAACATACCAATGTTGCATGCATCAAATAATAGAAGGTCTCTTAACCTCTCAAGTGTGAGTTAATTTAAGTGCTTTCTGGAAAAATTAAGGTAGTCATCACTAAGTAGCTTTTGAAGATAGTTGACGCCAATGTCTGCTGTGTTTAAAATGTGCTTTTGATCGACTCGAGGCACTGTCAAAAAACTTGCTGCTAGAGCTGGTTTACAAAGGCTATTTGACAATCAAATAATAACACCCAAGCAGCATACAGTTTTGCACAAGAAACTGTTCCTGGCATCCAATTTGAAATTTGTACTACAAAAAAATACTTAAAAAGTCAAATAAATTATTGCTGTGATTCAGTAATTTAAAAGCTTTCCAAGGGAGTCATTCTACATTCTCCCATTTAAGTGTCTGAAATTCAGTCTGCAATTAAGTCGTAATCTTTGAGTGATAAATCAAGTATGCATAAAGTTTCTTAACAACATTCTTGCTCTGAAGACTTGAGTTTCATTGAACCTGGGATGGTTACAGTGGCCTTAACTAGTTGTGACTATTTTCCACAATTTGTTTTGTTGGCTTCATTCTTTAAAAGGGCCATCAAAGAAATTCCACATGTTCTTCGTCCGAAGTGGCCTGCTGCATCATTTTTTAATCCGGAAATCAGCTGATTGTATCCTAAGAATGTAGAACTCAGGATGACAACTTGAAGTGTTATACAATAACTTGGATAATACATCACCATTACCATTTTCTTAAAAAGAGATAATGCAACGAAATCCTCCCAAAAGTGGGACTTCAAGTAACATACAGTATAACCCCGGTTTTACGTTCCCGGAATTAACGTTTTCATCTGTCCCATCAAATTTCTTATGCCCACAATGTTAATTTGCACCAGATTTTGTGTCAACATATTTTTCATTTTACCACGATTTAAGCATTATGTAAAAATGTTTGTGGAGAAAAAATGCCGCTGGCATGATGTTGGCTGTCCAGTAGTGTTTACAAATATTACGTGGTTCAGTTTCTTGACACCATGGCACTCTCCTCAGCAGATTTGAACAGGTAAGCATGTAAAAGTTGGAACAATTCGTGCCATATCTCCTGCCGCTGCCAAGCTCTACTTGGCATGATGGCTGATCGGGAGTAACTAGGTTCATTCGAATGAAGATATCATGACCAATCACAATCATTTCCAGACTGTCTCTTCTGTGCAAATGCAGTTTTGTGATTGTTGTGATCATCGTGTCACCTGTATCAAACCATATTTAGGGTGTTTCGGTGTGTGGCCACTTGGCGCGCTAATTGACAGTCATTCACCTTGTGATGCTCAAATGTTTTTAGTTTAAACACAATGTGGGTTACGTATTTCATCCATGCTAAGCAAAACATGTTCTGAGAATTTATTCTCTTGTCAAGTGCAGTATTTAGGTATGTATTTTTTGTGATGTTACACAAACAAACAATGTGAATGATAGTTTGCGTGTGTGTGTGTGTGTGTGTGTGTGTGTGTGTGTGTGTGTGTGTGTGTGGTTTTCTGCATAACTGATGAGGCACAGTACCTGATAACCTCAAAAAGACATCTACAGTGTAAGAGATGCAGAATAACACACATTCAAATAACGCGCAAAGTACTTATGTACATATTCGCACTTGACAGCGAGAAAAATTTCTCAAAACACGTCGAACTAAGCATGAAAAATTATGTAACTAGTGCAGTATTTCATTATTTAAATAATGAATGACAGTTGCTGGCTTTCAAAATCATCGATTATGACATGTGAAATTGAGTCAAACATTCGTACTTCCCAGACAGCTATCAGTTCCAATTACATCAGCAATTTTTATTAGATAATAAACCTTCATTAGATAATAAACAAGTCACTGACAAGTAGTTTGATGCCTGATATGTACATATATCATGGGGTATATGCAAGGGGTATCCTATACATAACTTTTACAGCATAAAACATTATTTCCCAAATTTTAAATTTTCCTGCGTCTACGCCATGTTTTTGAAGTCCCTTGAAAAGTGTAAAAGTGGGGTTTCTCTGTAGTTAAAGTGTTTGCTTTATGCATCCTTTTTATTTTATTTATATTTATCCTTTCTTCCAGAAAGAAATTTATTAAAACTCTTCTGGTAGTAATGCAGATTTTCATTAAAATATTTCTAATGTAGTTGTTCCTATTTAAGGTAACTGTAGTTGCATATATAGTACAGTTTTAATAAATATCTTATTAAATTCGTAGTAAGGCTAATACCTCAACTAGTTTCTGAATGGAAGTACTGATTTCATTGTTTGTTGCTAAATTCTAGATATTTTATGTAATTTAACGTTTTACTTTGATTTTCAAGAACCCATTTTTCTCCATCTTGAAATTAATGAACATACCTATGAAAGACAGGTTTTTTAAGAAAAAAACTGAAAGTGTTTTGAGATTTTCTGCTGTTTTTTTTTTACTTTGTTATTGAGAGATTTTAGTAAAATCTGACAAATGTTACAGCATCATAATGTTCAATAACAAATTAAAGCTTAATCCAAGATCTTTGCAGTAATATCAGATTAAATTTTGTAGTGTCAATAGTTTTGAAGTTATGGATATTTATGTTTCGTGACACTCTCAGAATAATCAGCAATTTTCATTCCTTGAAAACTGAAAAGCACAGGATCTGTACTTGAGTGTTTTTTTTTTTTTTTTTTTTTTTTTTTCTGTGGGTACGTAAATAAACGAAAAATAATGTATACAACCTTCTGATATTGACACCTATATTTTATTTGAAATGGAGGGACCTGTCAGTTTATGAAAGTGAGATCTGATTGTCCGTACTGTCACTGAATTAGTTTTTCAGTGAATTAGTTTTTCAGTGAATAATATCATCTGCTTATGCTTGACCATTAAGGACTGTCATTTATAAGATACTTTTAAAGGAATGTCATATGGTTTTAGTCACAAAGTCTGTATAAATTAATGACTCACAGTCAGTGAGTCCCAAAAGTGTTGATTGTTAACAGAATATTAAAAAGAATGACAGCCGTCCTTACATATGGCTTTACTGTATGTTACTAACTAAACCAAACATTTGCATTTCTATAGATGGAGAAAATGTTTCTGCAATTGCATACCTTGCACTGGCAATTCTTCAGTGCATCTCTGACAATAATAGAAGGTGTTCCAGATTGATGCCAATTTAGTAACTGTAATATTTAGACAGCTCATGCGTTTGTTGATGAGCAGTAACATTTCCATTTTTTCTATTAAAACTGCCGGTGAATATGAAACAGTATAGAGGCTTCAGAAAGGTTGCTTTACAGTTAGTGTTTCCTAATTGATACTAATGTGCATTAAGCTCAATACAAATGCCATAATATCCTTTGTAGAACAGCAGCGCAGATGTGGCTGTGCTATTAGTAGTAGTAGTAGTAGTAGTAGTAGTAGTAGTAGTAGTAATATGATGCAACAGTCTGTTGCAAGTCTTTCTGTGAGATGCCATTTCGGTAACTTTCATGTCCATGTGCCAGTGGCACAGTAAAATAGTCAGGTGCAAGTTTTTCGATTAGATGCCCCTTTGGTAGCTTGTGTGCATGTGTGCCAGCGGTACCTGGTGTTTCCTTGCTGTCATCCATCCAAGTACTAATAGGGACCAATGTTGCTTAACTTCGGCAATTGGGTAAGTAGTAGTTTATCCAGTGTGGCAAGGCCATTAACAAAGCTATGGTGGAACAGATAGATAAATGCAGAGCAGGAATAAAATTTAGTGTGTTTAGTGGCAGAGACAATATGAGAATCATTTATAGTGGATTTAATAGAGGCAAAGATTAACAATAGTTGTAACTGATTTCTTATTTTTTAACTGTTAAAGATGGGTGCTCCTTACGCAGGACCTCGGAAAGATGACCCACCAGTTTTTGAGTCAGCTTGGGAAAGAGGCTTGCGGCAGGCTAAAGAGGTAAGATACTATAAAATAATCTGACATCAATCGTGGGCATCGGTGCTTGAAAATTTCCCTGGTGTAGACTTTTTAAACAGCAGCACATTCTCTCGCAACAGATGATGCGGAAGTCCACGAAGCGCAAGGAAACAGATATGGATTTTGAAGAGAAGAAGATGAATCTTAGTCTCGGCCAAGAAGAATTGGATAAGGAGAATGATTACTACACACGTCCAGCTAGTCCAATACTGAGAGACGACGCAGATCGGTGGGGGTTTGTTGCTTTATACTTCCAATTTTTTCAAATTTAGTTTGCTTGCTTGTGTGTGTGTGTGTGTGTGTGTGTGTGTGTGTGTGTGTGTGTGTGTGTTTATTTAAAGGATAGTAACTTGATGTTTAAACATCTCAATGGAAATGATAGAAAGAATTACAGATTACTGCAGAAACATTTTTTGTGGCTAACAGGCTGGTAGAGAGAGGAAAACAGCACTTTAGAATTAAAGTAATTATTCAGTTAAAGTTTAGTGAAACTTATGTTTTGACACTTCAGCCTCCTAATTCTCAGTTGGTAAGCTACATGCAAACACCGTAATTAAATCACTTTACGTAAAAACAGTATTTTAGCACACAAGCACCTAGAGTGGCATTGTACAACCATTCTGCTTCTAATACTTTACTCATGTGAAAACTAGCATTTAAGGTGTAGCAGCATTATTATGCACATCTATTACTTTGTAATCCAATTTCAGCTTTCGCTATAGGAAACTTAAACCATATGTTACCTACATGTAACTTCTCTCATTATCCTTGTCATATTATGTAGACAGTCTACTTCCTCGTAACTGTATCCCTTTCTGTGAACCTCTGTGTCTATAGAGTAGAATGGAGGTCCTTCCTTGTTGGCCATACGATGTTCTGGACTTGTCAAAAAAAAAGAAAAAAAAGGTTTGAACTGTATGGCCGGGGCCGGCCGGAGTGGCCGAGCGGTTCTAGGCGCTACAGTCTGGAACCGCGCGACCGCTACGGTCGCAGGTTCGAATCCTGCCTCGGGCATGGATGTATGTGATGTCCTTAGGTTAGTTAGGTTTAAGTAGTTCTAAGTTCTGGGGGACTGATGACTTCAGATGTTAAGTCCCATAGTGCTCAGAGCCATTTGAACCATTTGTATGCCCGGGAAAGAAGGAAGTCTCACGTGATATGGGAAGAGAGTAGTTAAAGGACTTCCTGCATAATACAGTACAGAAAATAGCATATTTACCTCCGTGTGATTGCGAAGGGAAAATTTGAGACATGATGCTTCCCACACATGCACACACATTCCCCTACTGCCCCCCCCCCCTCCCCAATCCCCTCCACAGACAAATAACCCCCCCCCCCCCCAAACACACACACACTTTAAAGTCAAATTTTGTGCAACTAATTGATTGGGTGGCCTTATATTAGTCTAGTGGGGTATTCATACCAATTATGTTTATTGACAATGACAGCAGAATATTGGCATAATTTCTATCAGTTATTGCATAAAATCACTTACCACATTGGTCTCACAGTAGCAGCCTTATTCAAGCACTGCTACAAATGTTGATCTTTCTTGTTGCTCTTCTGTCACCACCAACAGATATCCATGAATTAAATGTAGTGTGAGACTAATTAAATTTAGTATGAGACTCATTTTAAAGTTGTGCCGCATAAAATACCTCATGATCAGTCTTTTCTTGGAATGACTGCACATACATATCTCATGAGTGAAACTGAAAATGTTTTCATAAACACCAAACAAAAGATACCTAATGAATCTTAAGGGAACCTAGTATAAACTAGGGGAAACTATAGGACACAAAAAGGTAGACATAATTTTAGCACAGCAAGGATAGCCAACCATTGTTGTATATATTGACACCTATGTTGATTACTGTGTAAGAAAAATCGCTTCAGGCTTCCACATGATCTTTTACATGATCTTTTTCTTCCTTTCACAGTTACAAACTCTAAGGGGGAAGAAAAAAAAAAAAAGGAATAGTCCAATGTAACTGGCACCTTCTCCTTGAACGTATGAAGGACATAGATGTAGACACAACTAATGTTGAGAAGCAACTGAAAGAGTTGAAAACAAATAAGTTGCCAGTTCCAGATTGAATCCCAGTTAAGTTTTACAAAGAGCACTCTTCATCATTGGCCCATTACTTAGCTCACATTTACTCCTGCCCTGCAGAAATTACCAAGAAAGATAAAAGAATGGACCCCCAAAATTAAACACCAATATCTTTAACATCAGTTTGCTGAACAACTCTTGAGCTTGTTGTAAGTTTGAATATAATAAATTTCCTTGACAAGGAAAAGCTTCTGTCCAGAAAGTAGCAAGGACATAGAAAGCATCGCTTGTCTGAAACTGGGCATGTACTTTTCTCACACAATATCTATGAACTGTGGACGAAGGGTAACAGGCAGATTGCATATTCCTAGATTTCCAGAAAGTGTTGGTCACAGTGCCTTGCTGGACTGTTTACAAAGGTCTGAGCCTACGGAATAGGTCCCCAGATATGTAAGTGGCTCAAATATTTCTTAAGTAATAGAAACCAGAACGTTGTCCTTGTTGGCAAATGTTCATAAGAGAGAAGGGTGTTGTCAGGACTGCCCTAGGGAAGCTTGATAGTGTGATAGGACAACTCTTGTTCTCTGTATACGTAAATGATATGACGGATAGGGAAAGAGGCAATCTGCGACTGTTGCTGATGATGCTGTAATGTATGGGAAAGTGTCGTCATTGATTCACTGTAGGAGGGTACAGAATGCCTTAGAATTTCTATTTGGTGTGATGAATGTCAGCTTGTTCTTAATGTAGAAAAATGTAAGCTAATGTGGCTGAGTTGGAGAAACAATTTTGTAATGGCCAAATACAGGATTAGTAGTGTGCTGCTTGACACAATCATCTAGATTAAATATCTAGGCATTAACATTGCAGAGCAGTGTGAAATTAAATGACCCTGTTGGGATTGTGGTAGAGAATGTGAATGGTAGGTTTCAGTGTATTGGAAGAATCTTAGGAAAGTGTAGTTCATCTATGAAGGAGACCCTTATAGAACACTAGTACGACCCACGAGGTTGCATTGAAGAAAGACATCGATTAAATTCAGAGGTGTGCTGCTGCATTTGTTACTGTTAGAATTTATCGGCACACAATTACAGTGGAAATGCTTCATGAACTCGAGTATGATTCCCTGGAGGAAAGATGACAACGTTTTTGTGGAACATTATTGAGAAAATTGGGAGAACCAGCATTTGTGGCTGATTACCACTAACATACATTTTGCGTAAGAACAGTGAGTACAGGATAAGAGAAATTAGGAGGCATGTCGACAGCTGTGTTCCCCCCTCATTTCATTTACAAGTATAACTGGAAAGGGAATGACTAGTAGTGGTACAGGGTACCCTCCACAATTTCTCATGTGTTTGAGTGTTGCCTGTTAGTTTGCTGCCTGTTTTGTAGGTTGCACATGTCTGTAGACTAGCTTCTGTTTCTATGTGCCCTTTTACGCGTATTGCTTTCCTTTAAATGCCCAATGATAATTGATGTTAGACATGCAGTAATTTACAGTTTTCTGTGACACCATCTGATTGTCCAATTTGTATAACAACACTCAGACTGTTTGTTAAAGCTTCTTTGTTTTCTCTTTGAAATAATTAAGTGGTAAGGACATTCAGTCCTGATTGTAGTGCCTCTCTTCTTCTGACAGAGGTTATATGTATGACAGCATGAGACCGGATGCAGAGACAAAGTACCGCCCTCACGTCCGAGAGAGCAGCATATTGGCAGACCGATTCGAAGATGTGCCAGAGTCTCCATACTACCACAGCTCCCGAGGAGGCAGCGACTATTGGCGGCGTGTTCACTACGAACCTGGAGAGTCACGTGCTCTTCGTGTGGAAGCTGAGTACAGCAGAAGTGAACGTTCAAGCAAGTACCACCAGCGTTCCAGTGGGCCTTCCTCAGACTACTATGACAAATATGATAAGAAAAGTAGTTCTACTAGCAGTCGTCAGAAACCACCACCTTCACGAGAAGTCATTGTGGAGCGTGCAGAGAAAGCTTGGCGGGATGACAGGTGATCTGTAGTTGCTTTCATAGTTATTTCATTTTATTTTATCTTCATCTTGTGCTTCGATTTGATCAGACAGAAACATTTAGTGATTTTATTGTCTGTGCTTAATTTGATTTATTCATGGTTTGTAACTTTTTGGTAAACAGAGGTAACACATAATTGAGTAATATTCTACTGTTACTTTATATGTCTCTGAAGATATGTGTATAGTAGTTAAATGTGTGAAAAAAGAAATATTTACATTTTGTCACATAACTCAAGAAACATTCATTTATCTTTTTGACTCTTAATGCATTAAATTGATTGCTTTAGAGGTTAGTAGAACCATTGATTCTATTCACTACCTGCTAATGAGCAAACCTCTGTGATTCCAGGTATGCAGAAATATCTGTTCCAAGCCACAGAGGCCGGGGAGATGAGTGGGCTGATCCATGGATGCGTTCAAAGTCACCATCCAGTAGAAAAACAGGATCATCAAACAAATGGCCCACTCGGCGTCCTTCTTATTCATCAGCATCCTCATACTCTTCGTCTAGGTATGTGCTAGTTGTTTTGAAAATGATTCTTAGTGTGTGGTTTTTTACTGCATTAGAGGCCATGAAAATAAACTGACTTTATATAATAATATCTGTAAGTTACGGGATATGGTTGTCCGTACAGATGAGGTATCTTTATAAAAGGTACCTGGCAACATTGTGACATGTTGTACAGTGAACAGATACAGGGTATACTGAGAAACTGGTGAGTCTTGAGTAGCACTTGCCATGTGGGGTGTTCCTGTATCAGAAGCATGTTGAGTTTCAGTATAGGAGTGTATTGACCTCATATGGTAATACAGGATGTGCATTACTCCATCTGTCATTTTGTGGAGTAACACCTTTCATTAGTGGACAAGGACCTTCTGGCACTCAGCAAAGTTTCAAAGTGGTAATGTTAAGGTTGTGTTCCTTGAGTCTAGAGCAGGCTCATCCAAGAATTGTGCCTGGCAGATACGATCGGACTCTGTGGGCACAAGTCAGTGTAGTTCAGCACCCTGTACGTGACTGTGTATTGCTAGTGTCGGCATAGGAGGGAGAGATACAGATGCAGAGCAAGAGAGACTGCACAGCATTGCTCTGCGCTGGATTGTCCCGCAGTCAGATCCATCGTAACCAAAATAACAGACGAAGCGCAGCTCTGTAAAAGTGGTCGATGAGTGGTGTAACAAGCAAACTATTTACTTTTTAGGTTACAATTAGTGTTTGTGTGGCAGAATTACTACCCAGAGCTCTAGAAAACAATATCCAAAACAAGAATCAGAGAACAACTTAGTAGTTTTCTGACCCACAGATTGAGTCTATCGGTATTCCATATGCACACTTGTCATATGTACTGTAGGCGTCTTCTGAAAGATATTTCTTAAATGAACTAGTTTCATAAATATTCTATTTTAGAAATAATTTTACGTAAGGGATATAGAGTCTCATTCTTACCGTTAAGTCTTCCATCTTTCTTTTAGTGTTCAACTCTGAGGTAGGTTTGCAGCAGAGCACCATTCCTCTCTTCTGTCTGCCTTCCTCTTCATTTCCACGTATGTGTTACATCCAACATCATTCACGATCTGTTGCATGTATGATATCCTTGGTCGCCCCTGCCGATTCCTTCCCTCAATAACTCCTTCTGCTATTGTTCCAGTTATGTTATTGTGTTGTATGATGTACCCTACAAGTTTGTCTCTTCTTGTTTGGATGTGCCTCCACAGAGATCTGGTTTCCTGTACTCTTCTAAGCACCTCTTCATTTGTTACTTTGTCTCTCCAGCTGATCTTCTTCATCCTTCTATAGCACACATCTCCAGGGCCTCTAGCCGTCTTCTCTCTTCTCTTCCTATTGTCCAAGTTTCACATCCGTATAGGGCCACACTCCAAACAAAACCTTTCATGATACATTTCCTTATTTTCAGACTGATGTTGTTACTGGTGAGTAAGTTCACTTCTCCGATTAAATTCAATTTTGGCCTTTTGTATTCTGCTCACAATTTCTTTCCGGCTTCTACCATCTCTTGTGATTTTGCTTCCCAGGTAAGTAAATTCCTCTATCACTTCCAGCTCCTCTCTTCCAATCCTCTTTTTCAGAGGTTCAGATTCTACTCCTGTACTGCATACCACCACTTTAGTCTTTTTCTTGTTTATTCTCATTCCATACTGATTGCATAGAATTTTTTCCATTGTTCTGAGGACTTCCTCTAGATCTTCTTTTGTCTCCGAGACTATAGCAGTATCATCTGCATAACGTAGCATGTCTGTATTCTGCCCATTAAATTTGATCCCCACCAGTAGTTTCTCAATCTTGGTCTATAGCTTCTTGGATGAAAGAATTGAATATAAGAGGAGAGAGAGAGAGCACATCCTTGTCTTACCCTTTTCTAATATTTGCTTCTTGTTCCTGCTGACAGTTCCTAATCACTGCCACCTCATTCTTATAGAAACTGAGTATCACACGGATGTCTTTGTACTTTATTCCACTTTTCCGCAGCACTCATTGCCAGATGACGTTATCAAATACCTTTTCCATATCTATAAAGGCAATATAAGTTTGTTAATTTTTCTGTAATTGCTTTTCAATAACGAGTCTGTGTCAGAATCGCCTCTCTTGTTCCCAATCCCCTTCTGAAACCAAACTGATCTTCACTCAGCATATCCTCCACCTTCTCTTCAATTCTCTTCAGAACTATTTTTATGAGAGTTTTTGATGCATGTGATATTAGGCTTAGAGTTCGGTACTGTTCACATTTTGTAGCTGCTGCCTTCTTTGGTATAGGAACAATGATACATTTCTGGAAGTTTGTCGGTATCTCTCCTGTGCTATAGATGGACCTAATAAGTTTAAGCAGCATCATTTTCTCGCTGTCATCAGCATTCTTTATTAGTTCTGCAGGGATGTCATCAATACCCATTGCTTTGTTGTCCCATAGTTCTTTTAGAGCTTACTGTTAATAGTTACAAGTAAATATTTTTTGTTGTACTTCATGCTACAGCTTTTTGTGTCCCTTTTCAGAATTTAGTCATCGAATCCTTAGTTTGCTGTTTTGTAAACAATAATTTTAATTGACCAAGTTTGAAAACTTATTAAAAAATAGAATTCAAATTATAGAAACCTCTAATCCGTACATTGTAAAGGAAGACAATTAACATTTTACATGTTTTTCTTTTTCTAATGAATGATTTTGTCTAGGTCTGGTACAATATTCCGGGAGACTGCTAACATCAAAGAATTAGTCAAATTTTTATCACCAAGTAGTGGACAGTTCTTAGTTTTAGAAAGCTTTAAAAGGGAGACAAAACACTCACAAATATATGTGGAACCAAACATTAAGAGAACTTTGGGTGCATGCTTGTGCAAACAAGGATACTTCTCTCATGGAAAATGGCTGCAAAAGTCATCCAAATTTTACAAATAAGAAAGCAGTCCTTCAGAAGGACATCCCACTGCAGGTCAATCAGCTCTAGTTGAAACACTTGTGAGACATCCTCTGCCCGAAGGGAAAACAGGCAAACAAATATATCTAAGGCCGGTTGAAGCTCACTTATCTCCAAAAATCTGTTTTCAACCTTTTCTCGTAATTTGAAAATGATTCGAACATTATCTGAAAAATCCACATCTTTAACGCTGTCTAATGCAGGGAAGTGTCCACAGTTCTCCTTGCCAACTGTTTCTCCCACAAAATAAGTTTTTTTTTGAATGCTTGAATTGTCTGCACTACATAAACAGCAGAGTGATTTTCACCTTCGAGTGAGATGTTCAAAGTATTTAAATGACCAGTTAGGTAACTCAAAAAAAGCCGAATTTGCCACCCACTTAGGATCACAAAATAATTCTCTTGGAGGTCCTTTCACTTTTAAAAAGGTATTGATTTTGTCTCTCAAAGAGAAAAACTGATGAAGCACCTTCCCTCTGCTCAGCCATCTTACTTTGACGTGGTAGGGGATGTCCAGGTATTCCACTTCGATATCAGACAGAAATTTTTTAAATTGGCAATGTGCGAGGCCATGCGAGTGAAGATAATTAGCCGTTTGAACAACTGTGTCCATAGCATTTTTTATGTTGACAGTGTTCACACAAAGTACCTCCTGGTGTATCAGACAATGGACTGCCATGAATAAGGAACAGCCGACTTCAGCCATTTTTGACCTCACATAACCAAGGATTCCAGTGTACATTCCTCTTAGCGCAGGGGCTTCATCTGTTGTTAAGCTGGTCAGGCGTTCCCATTTTAAACCCATTGTCTCGAACTCGTTTTCCGAGGCTAGAAAAGTATCCAACCTGTGGTTGTGTCTTTTAATGGTATAAGGCAAATTGCCGTGGACACCCCAAATGAATAAGATGAGCTGAGATATCACATCCGTTGATTCATCAAGAGAAATAGAAAATGAAGTGAAGTTTGCTGCTCTTTTCATTAATTGCTGCTCCATATCTGAGGCCATATCTTCCCGAGTCGGTGAGCAACAGTTTGAGGCAATAGAGCAATTTTTTTCCAAATTTTCCGTGAGGTCTTCTGGACAAATACAAGCCGCTGCATTGCCCAGACAGTCCTTGATGAGATTCCCAGCTGCAAAGGGTTTTCCTGATTTCGAAATTCTCAGCAAGCATTTGTAACTTCTGCGCAAACTTTGCCCACCAGTTTCCTGCTCCTACCATGGCATAAAAAACTAACAAAAAATATTGGTTTTAGTTGCGCTTTCCCCCAGTTCCTCTGAAAAGCAGTCATAGACGCTGGCAAGGACAGCAAAATGTGGTTGCAAAATAAATAATAAATTTTTATCTATTGGAATATATGTGTTTTAATTAATTGTAAACATAGATCAAACTACATCTATTTTCCCATCCATCAAAACACACAAAAACAAAGAATGACTCTTAATGACACTTTGCTGTCCGATAGAGAATTTGTGACAGCTTTTCAGAAAGCGGCAAAAAATAATACACCTGAAACTTTTTCTTATGCCTGTGAAATGCAGTTTAATGCAACCCAAATACAAAAATTAATCGAAATGTTCCTTGTTGCTGACAATCTGATATTCAGTAACTGTCATATCAGATTATAAAATTTAGTTTTATTTTTCATCTTTGTAAACTAATAAAGAGTCATATGATAGGAAACAATTACTTCACTGTAATGCTGCTTGAAATTTTCTTTCAGATCTTCAAGCTTTGACTGGTGTTCCTCCTGCGACAAATTTTCAAACTGTTCTTTGTGACAAGTAATAAAGTGCTGTCCAGTCAATTAATTTTTTAAATACACGAGGTTCCAATGACATACTAAACTTTTGGCATGATTTTTGATAGCAGTTAAAAAGAAATTAATTTCCCACCCAGGTTTAAATAGCACGGACGCGCTACTTCTCCTTTTTTTTATGTCGTTGACCATCCATCTTGATCCATTGTAGCTTTACGTCTGTTGACTAACAGCTTTGTGTCATATCAATGCTTTTAACTGTTGCTGGCGCGGCAGTCTGTCTTCCACGCGAAGTGCACATACGGCGTCATGGCAAGGCATGGTGGGTGGACCATGTGGTCAGCTAAGTAACATGGCGATGCCACTGCAGCAACATACAAATTCGCCCGGGGTGCTGCCCTCAGGGGATCGTAGACGCTAGCACCCCAGGGGCACAGTTTGAACGAGCCTGGTCTAGAGCATCCTGCATACATTCAATCAGATTTAAGTCTGTGAAGTGAAGTGAACTGGTATATAGAGGATCTTGATGTCCCAATGCTAGTAACTGATGAAAGTCTGTTAGTGGCTTTCAAAAAGAAATGTGTGACTTTTAATGGTAATTATGTGCAGAGCAATCTGTAATTGATAGAAAGAATATATTCATGGTGTCGGTGATCTTGTCCACATCACTGACACCTCCATAAATTCAGGATGGTGTAATAAACATGAAAAGTAATAAAATGAGAATAAAATACCTTCTCATAAGTGGAGAGGCAAGCACACCAAAAATTTACTTAATGAATTTGTTCACTAAATATGATTCACATTAAATAGAAATATATCATTACATCCTGTTACCCACCAGGTCTCAATCTCCGCTAATTTCAAGTTGCCGCCACTCATACCTCACCTGTCATTCAACATCATCTTTGCCTCTGCACTTCCGCCTCGACTGACATCTCTGCCCAAACTCTTTGTCTTTAAATATATCTGCTTGTGTCTGTATATGTGTGGATGGATATGTGTGTGTGTGCGCGCGAGTGTATACCTGTCCTTTTTTCCCCCTAAGGTAAGTCTTTCCGCTCCCGGGATTGGAATGACTCCTTACCCTCTCCCTTATAACCCACATCCTTTCGTCTTTCCCTCTTTCCTGATGAGGCAACAGTTTGTTGCGAAAGCTGAATTTTGTGTGTATGTATGTGTCTGTTTGTGTTTCTATTGACCTGCCAGCGCTTTCGTATGGTAAGTCACATCATCTTTGTTTATATATATATGTGGATGGATATGTGTGTGTGTGCGAGTGTATACCCATCCTTTTTTCCCCCAATCCGCTCCCGGGATTGGAATGACTCCTTACCCTCTGCCTTAAAACCCACATCCTTTCGTCTTTCCCTCTCCTTCCTTCTTTCCTGATGAGGCAACAGTTTGTTGCGAAAGCTTGAATTTTGTGTGTATGTTTGTGTTTGTTTGTGTGTCTGTCGACCTGCCAGCACTTTCATTTGGTAAGTCACATCATCTTTGTTTTAGATATATTTTTCCTACGTGGAATGTTTCCCTATATAAAATGGAAGGAAACATTCCACGTGGGAAAAATTATATATAAAAACAAAGATGAGGTGACTTACCGAACAAAAGCGCTGGCAGGTCGATAGACACACAAACAAACACAAACATACACACAAAATTCAAGCTTTCGCAACAAACTGTTGCCTCATCAGGAAAGAGGGAAGGAGAGGGGAAGACGAAAGGAAGTGGGTTTTAAGGGAGAGGGTAAGGAGTCATTCCAATCCCGGGAGCGGAAAGACTTAACTTAGGGGGAAAAAAGGACAGGTATACACTCGCACACACGCACATATCCATCCACACATACAGACACAAGCAGACATATTTAAAGACCAATATATATATATAACTATATATAATGTCAGTATAATAGTGGGAAACATTCCACGTGGAAAAAATTATATATAAAAACAAAGATGAGGTGACTTGCCGAACGAAAGCGCTGGCAGGTCGATAGACACAAACATACACACAAAATTCTAGCTTTCGCAACCAACGGTTGCCTCATCAGGAAAGAGGGAAGGAGAGGGAAAGATGAAAGGATGTGGGTTTTAAGGGAGAGGGTAAGGAGTCATTCCAATCCCGGGAGCGGAAAGACTTACCTTAGTGGGGAAAAAAGGACAGGTATACACTCGCGCACACACACACACACACACACACACACACACACACACACACACACACATCCATCCACACATACAGACACAAGCAGACATATTTAAAGACCTTGTCTGCTTGTGTCTGTATGTGTGGATGGATATGTGTGTGTGTGTGCGAGTGTATACCTGTCCTTTTTTCCCGCTAAGGTAAGTCTTTCCGCTCCCGGGATTGGAATGACTCCTTACCCTCTCCCTTAAAACCCACATCCTCTCATCTTTCCCTCTCCTTCCCTCTTTCCTGATGAGGCAACCGTTGGTTGCGAAAGCTAGAATTTTGTGTGTATGTTTGTGTTTGCTTGTGTGTCTATCGACCTGCCAGCGCTTTCGTTCGGTAAGTCACCTCATCTTTGTTTTTATATATATATATATATATCTGTGTGTGTGTGTGTGTACACGATCAAAGGCGGAGCCACGTGAGAAAGCACCCACGTGATCTACCAACTGACCTGCCTACATTGTGACGCATTCTATGTGGGAATGACCAGCAACAAACTGTCCATTCGCATGAATGGACACAGGCAGACAGTGTTTGTTGGTAATGAGGATCACCCTGTGGCTAAACATGCCTTGGTGCACGGCCAGCACATCTTGGCACTGTGTTACACCGTTCGGGTTATCTGGATACTTCCCACTAACACCAACCTGTCCGAACTCCGGAGATGGGAACTTGCTCTTCAATATATCCTCTCTTCCCGTTATCCACCAGGCCTCAATCTCCGCTAATGTCAAGTTGCCGCCACTCATACCTCACCTGTCATTCCACAACATCTTTGCCCCTGCACTTCTGCCTCGACTGACATCTCTGCCCAAACTCTTTGTCTTCAAATATGTCTCCATGTGTCTGTATATGTGTGGATGGATATGTGTGTGTGCGCGATTGTATACCCGTCCTTTTTTCCCCCTAAGGTAAGGCTTTGTGCTCCCGGGATTGGAATGACTCCTTACCCTCTCCCTTAAAACCCACATCCTTTCGTCTTTCCCTCTCCTTCCTTCTTTCCTGATGAGGCAACAGTTTGTTGCGAAAGCTTGAATTTTGTGTGTATGTTTGTGTTTGTCTGTGTGTCTGTCGACCTGCCAGCACTTTCATTTGGTAAGTCACATCATCTTTGTTTTTAGATATATTTTTCCTACGTGGAATGTTTCCCTCTATTATATATAATAGAGGGAAACATTCCACGTGGGAAAAATTACAAATAAAAATAAAGATGAGGTGACTTACCGAACGAAAGCGCTGGCAGGTCGATAGACACACAAACAAACACAAACATACACACAAAATTCTAACTTTCGCAACCAACGGTTGCCTCATCAGGAAAGAGGCAACCGTTGGTTGCGAAAGCTAGAATTTTGTGTGTATGTTTGTGTTTGTTTGTGTGTCTATCGACCTGCCAGCGCTTTCGTTCTGTTTAGTACAGTCAACAGACGCACATAAAAGTAAAAGTGATGCACTAATCTTGCCCTCACAATGGGTGGGTCCATCTCATCCTGGGATCTGAATGAATAACCTGACCATCCTTTTTAACCTTCCCAACCTCTCTCTCTCTCTCCTTCCCAAGAAATGATCTATTAGTTCTGAAAGCTAAGATAGTGTCATGTATGTTTAAACTTGTGTATTGTTAGTGAAATATTTTCCTCCTATAGGTAAGTAGTGGCAACCTATTCTCTCTAGTAAATATATCTTTTCTGTCATTCTGTGTGAATTATGATTTTTTTAAGGTCTGCTTCTACAGTTAAATGTTATTCAGTTGCAGAGATGGACCTGACATGCATTTTTCAAATATGCTGAAATTCCTTTTCCTTTACTTTTATTTACCAGTTCAGTAACTGATAGAAGAAGACTAAAGCGAGAGTGCGACTAGAATTAATTGAATGTTAAATGAAGACATAAGCTTTGTATTAAAGGTACCAGCATAGAAGTGATATTGGGAAGATGACTTTGCAGTCCTCAAGTTAAGGCCAAATACCAGTGGTCTCACGGGGTGATTGAGTGTGCAGTTTTAAATTGCCTTTATAGCGTTAAGAAATTCAGAATTTGCTTTGCTAAATGTGTTACTGTAAGTAATTATACAAAATTTCCACTGTACAGTTCAGTAATGAAATCTGCGCTTTGGTTTGCAGTTCAAGTCGAAGTTCCAGTCATTCCAGCTACAGTTCTTACAGTCGCGATTCACGGTCCGGGTCCCGTTCGAAGTCCAAGTCCGTGTCGCGGTCCAGGTCCCGCTCCAGATCTCGCACACCTCATTCTCGATCTAGCTCGAGGACACCCCTGTCCCGTGCACGGAGGAAAGCCAATCGACCTCTCGTTCCTACTGCACGCACCACAACTGCGGCCGCTGCAGCTGCAGCCGCTGCTGCTGCTGCTACTGCTGCTGCATCTGCCAACAATGATGCACCTCGTTCACCCCCTGCCTCTCCTCGCAAGCCCTCCTCTAAGACATCAGCAGCAGAACCACGATCATTCGTCAAGACTGGTAAGTTTTGGCAGAGTATGATTTGCATTTGTTATGGTGATCCTTTTTTCAAATTTCTCAATTGTATATACAGCCCTTTGTGGAGGAAAATGCATGATAACACTGTTAACTTCTTCCAAGTTAGTGACTGGTTACTTCTGAAGTAAAATGTTTATTCAGCATGCAAGTTGATGTAGCAGTTGCAGTTTAGAAGTTCCTCAATGAATCTCCCAATACTGTCAATAATAAAAACGAACACATAAGGAGTCACTTTCTCGTTTCCAATATTGTCATTACTTGGGCAAAATGTTAATAAACACACTCAACTAAATAACACTTCTTATGAACTGACAATTTGTAAACATGGAATGGATGAAAACATGACCTGGGCGCAGATGTGTGCTTTGTAAGTCACTTAAACTAGAGGCAAGAATGAGAAATTTGAGTGTGATTTAAAATTTTAATTTACAATAAAATGTAATGTGGAATTAAGTTGACCTTTTGAACTATTGAGATTGTGCACCCACCTGACTTCGAGAAGATTGGTTATAACTGAAAGATGGCACTAAAGTTAGTGATCTGGTACAGTTGTAATAAGTGAAATACTATTATTCGATATGGGCAAGACTGCAACATAGTTCTGCGCGCATGCTATAGAAGCCTCTGATCGACTCGTAGCACATTGGCTGGTGAGGCAAGCCTCACCTCCTTTTCCCACAGCAGCCAGCTTACAGCTTGTAAAAGGAATGGGCGTGTAATAGGTTAATGTGTCACAGAAGTCACACAAAAAGTTTATGGTGAGTCGCTGCAAGGACCAGGTACAGCACACAACATTGCACACTGATCAACAGTATATTCACAACGCCTGCTTATTGTTAAGGCGCACAATATTGTTACATACCTTACATTGGCAGCAACTGTAAACATTCCAGAGCAGCAAGATGTCATCCAGCTTCCACCAATCACAGAGAGCCAAGTAAAAATGCGTGATTAGTAAGTGGATTAAGGATGCAAGAGACCCACTGTTGTTTAACAGCAGAATTTGCAAAACACAGAGGAAGCAGAGGCTGTTCCACTTTTGATTCAAAAGAACGTGCAAATGACGACAGACTAAAGTTAGAAGAAATTCTAGCATCTGCAAAAAGATTGATGTGTGAAACAGTCAACAATTACCACCGTCATTCCTAAGCAGAAGATCTTCCTGAGTAGGCCTGCCCAAGAAAATTTTGGTCCTCTGTAGTATCGTTAAGTGGGTCGAAGGCTTCTTTCCAGTCACTTGTTGACCAGTCTGGTGTGGCAATAGAAGATAGCAAGAGGAAAGTTGGAGTTCTAAATTTCACATTTAAGAAATCAGTCACACACGAGAATCATACAAACTTACCGTTGTTTGACATTGGACTCCAGTATGGAGGATATAGTAATAGGCATCCCTAGTCGAAAGAAACAACTGAAATATTTGGAAGCAAATAAGTCACCAGGCCCAGATGGAATCCCAAATTGATTAAGCTTCTGTTCAAGAGGGAGGCGAGCATAGGTTAGAAAGCATTGTTTGTGAAAAACTAATCTTTTCCTTTTCTCACATGATATCCTGCAACCTATGAGTGAAGAGTAACAGGTAGATTCTGTATTCTTAGATGCCTGAAAAGCATTGTACACCATGCCCCATTGCTGACAGTTAACCAAGGTACAAGCATATGGAATAGGTCCCAGATATGTGAGTGGCAGGAAGACTCCTTAAATAACAGGACCCAGTACATTGTCATCAACAGTGAGTGTTCACCAGAGATAAGGGTATCATCAAAACAGCCCCAGGGAAGTGTGATAGGACTGCTGTTATTTTTTATATACATAAATGATCTGGAGGACATGGTGAGCAGTAATTGACGACTGTTTGCTGATGATGCTATTGTGTACAGGAAGTTGTCGTTGTTGTTGTTGTTGGAGGATAGATGATGACTTAGACAAAATTTTTAGTTGGTGTGATGAATGGCAGTTTGCTCTAAATGTAGAAAAATATAAGAATACAGCATTAGTAGTGTACTGCTTGACAGTCAGATAGATTAAATGTATATGTGCAATTTCGCAGAGCATTATGGAATTGAATGACCATGTAAGAATTGTAGTAGGGAAGGAAAAATGGTTGACTTTGGGGAGAATTTTAAGAAAATGTAGTTCATCTTCAAGGATACTACATACAGGACACTAGTACAACCCATTCTTGAGTATTGCTAATGTGTTTTGGATCCACACCAGATTGGAAGACACCAAAGCATTTCAGAGGCAGGCTGACAGGTGTGGTAGCAGTAGGTTTGAAAAAAATGCAAGTATTACAGGGATTGATTTGGGAACTCAATTGGGAATCCCTGGAAGGAAAACAACGTTCTTTCCAAGGAACATCGTTAAGAGATTTTAGAGAACTGGCATTTGAAGGTGGCCGCAGAACAGTTCTGGTGCTGCCAGTGCACACTTCGTGTTAGGACCATGGAAGCACATGGACAGTTGTTTTTTCCTCACTCTATTTTAGAGTTGAGCAGGAAACGAAACAGTAGTGGTGGTACAGGGTATGCTCCAGCTTGCACTGGATGGTGGCTTGTGGAGTATGGTTGAAGATGTAGATGTAGACCCTGAATGAAATTCCACTCTGCAACAGAATGTGTGTCGATTGAGAAGAGGTAGTGCCTGAAGTAAAGCTGTGAGGACAGTTTGTGATTCATGTGCTTGGATAGCTCAGCTGATACAGCACTTATCCATGAAAGGAAAATGTCTGAGGATTGAGTCTCAGTCTTACACACAGTTTTGATCTTCGAGAAGTCTCTGAATTATAGACAATGAAGGTGTCTCAGACAGAAAAATGAAAGTTACCTCAGAATTAAACAAAGCATGGGAATCATTAAAGTCTACGTACCAATACTGTGTGCTCACATTCTGAGACAAGTTAGAAGACTGCTACATTGAATGTAGAGAGATTTATACTTGACAACAGGTACTGCTACAAGCTGATAATACAGTGGGATGGGAGATTTTTATGTGAAAGTAGACATAAAAATAGAGATGCACCAGTGAGAAACTTTTAGTAAGATAGCTGAAATTAAAGGTCATACATTAGATGGATTTGTTGTTGTACTTCCTCAGTAGGAAACAGAGTGAAAATGGGTTTGACAATGAACCAAGTGGAACTAAAACTGTAATTGTTGCAGTAACACAGATTCCATGCCTAAATTACAGGGGGGCTATGAAAAAAGTGGCAGTGTAATATACAGGGTGATTATAATTAAAGTTAAATGTTCAAAACGCTTTAGAAATAACACCATTGTTCAGAATGACATCAAACTGTAATGGAATATTATTGGAGAAGGGGGAAAAGTATGAAAAAGAAGAAAAAAATTATTGTGAAAATTGATCAGTAGATGGCACTGTATATGTCAGAATACATAAATGAAAACACCTGTCGTGCACATAACCCATTGAAGTTGGTATAAACACGCCGGTACATGGCTTTTCCTCCTTTCGTGTCTGTGATGTTCACCAAGACTGTCTCAATGCAGGATTGTGCTTTACTTGTAAAGCTGTATTACATGAATGATGACTGTGCACACGTCACTCTGCAGAAGTTCCGGAGACTGAAGGATTTGAAAAAGACGTTGGTTCAATGACTGCTGTGAGTCTGGAGAAAATGATTCGGAAATTCGAAAAAACGGGTTCTTTTGGTGTGCAACCTGGTAGAGGGAGGAAACATATTGATTTGACATCAGTGGAAGCAGTGGCCACAGCAGTGCAGGAGGAGTCGAGTGGTGGTGTGCAAACGTGTGGTGCACAGAGAATTGCCTGAATATTGGACATACCCATGAGCACAGTGCTTAAAATCCTACAAAACATCCTTCTTTTGTATCCATTCAAAATTACTCATGTGCACGAGTTGCTCCCTGTTGACCCGACAGCAAGAGAGACCTTTTCTTTAGAATTTCTTGCTCGCGTGGAAGTGGACAATGATTGGCTGTGGAAGATTTTGTGGACAGACAAAGTCCCACTTCCATCTGACCGGATATGTCAATACACAGAATTGTCAAATAAGGGCAACAGAAAATTGGCACGCAAATCAACCAGCACCACTTCATCCTGAAAAGGTCACTTATGGCATCATTTATTATAGGACCATATTTTTTCGAAGAGGGTGGTACTTCCGGTTCTATTACCCATACTGTCACTGGTAAGCACTATGAGTGTCTTCTGCACAGCCACATCATTCCACAGTGTGAATGTGTGGAGGGGATCATTTTTATGCAAGATGGCGCACCTCCGCACATTGCAAATCCAGCAGCTCCTGAAGTGCCATTTTGGAAATGGTAGAATTATCAGCCGACATTTCCATACAGCCATCCTGATCACCTGGTCTTAATCCATGTAACTTCTGGCTGCGGGGCTATCTGAAGGATGTTGTGTTCAGTGTTCCGATTGCGATCTTAGCTGCATTGAAGGCATGCATTGCACAACACATTCTGAATTTGACCCCAGAAACACTTCGATCAGTTGTGGAACATGCTGTTTCTCGATTTCAACTTGTTGCAGAAAACGGCGGGGAGCATATTGAACATGTTTGCAACAGCCACACGGAAATTAATAATCCGATTTGATTTTGATCGATGCTTTTTTATGCGGTTTATGGCCTCAGGACAATTAAAAACAGATTTTTTCCCATCTGATGTGATATGTCTTTTCCGTGGTGGATGGGCTTACATAACTAACAGTGTCACACCTGTACACCCATACACAATGAGTACTACTGTTTCTTTAAAAGTCAAACGTACACCTTCGGCATTGTTGTATGATTCATTTGTCTTTTGTACTCGACCACTATTAAATTATAATGCTTACAGCGCCAGCTATTGCTTCATTTTGTAACTATTTTTCTTCTGTCATAAGTTTTCTGCTTTCTCCAATAATATTCCGTTGCAATTTGATGTCGTTCTGGCCAGTGGTGTTATTTCTACACTGGTTTGAAAGTTTAACTTTAATTATAATTATCCTTTTTATAATTTTTCCAACAGGAAATAGATGTAATATAATTGGAAATCTACTCACCAAATAGTGGCAGAAGCAAACCTCTATAAAACTTAAAGAAATTTGCAAGCTTTTGCAGCTTATTATATTCAGATAGAACTTGAATTTGAATTGTATCTACTGTTAAAAGTACACAAATTTTATAACACAGCATATGTGGTTTACAAAGTTGATTTATCCCATGTCATACAAAACTGTTTTGCGTGATACTAAAATAGTATTACACTTCTCTCCCCAGCCAAGCCACTTGCATCAACAGTTACTCAGTCAGAGAAAAAGGCAGCTAATGAAAGGGTACTCCTGATGAATCCGCCAGCTCCCAGCCCTCGCAAGCCGAAGGAAGTAAGACCACCTTCGCCTGGAATGAGGAGTAAATCTGCACAGAATCCTCCAGCACCTGTTCCAAATACAGTGTAAGCTATTTTTTGTTTTAAGCATTATGCTGCACAGTTATCTCAGCGTTGATAATCTCATTGAAACTAGAATGGTTTTCATGATATAGACTTAGAAAGGAAATTAATGTACTTCAGTGCAAATACTTTTTTTTCAGCCTGAGGAAAGAAAACTATCTCTCATATACATCTACATCTATTTCCCTAAAATCAGCGTACGGCGTTTAGTAATGGCAAACCAATATCATCCCCACCCTTCCCTCATTTACAGATGGTATATTTGAAGATAGACTATTGGTGCTTCTCTGTACAAACCTGGATTTTTTTCTATTTTTACTCTCGTTATCCCTGTACAAGATGTACGCTAGCCTTGTTTTTGTACGGGACCTCTTGGAGTTCAGAGAGTAAAGCATTCTACAATGTGCAGTGACTTTCTTAAAGAGCCTCCCAATGGATTTTTTGGGAGTATTTCCGTAGTGACTTATAAGAAAACTAGCCAGTATGGTGTTGTGTGAGAAAAGTACTTTATTGCAATGTTGATGTACAGGTAATGGAATTTATTTAATAATACTATTAATTTTCTTGTCAATAGCTTGACACGTCATTGTAAAGTAAGTCAAAGACCATGAAACAGTAAGTACTGGTGCTATACTTCATTGTAACTTTGATTTAATTTGCATGTTTTCATGAGATTTTGAAATAATTTTTTGTGTATGATGTTGAAAGAAAAAAATCTTGAGAGAATGACTGAGTAATGTAACTTAGTAGACTGTCACGAACTATTGCTGCCTGGTACAGCGCATTTGGTTGCTTTGACCCATTTATAAAATTACATTTCCAAGCCATATTTACTATTACCTTTCCCATGTTAGTGAAAAGTATGCACTGAATACTGTAATTTTTTTAAAAAAAATTAAGGGTTCATTCATCTTTTTTCCCCCCTTATAACCAGTTTAATGGAGGCTGCCTGTAGCCTTCTGTAAATAATAGTGGCGACATGGTTGACACAATCTACTGAAACATGGTGGCCTTCTGTAAATAACAGTGGCTGACATGGTTGACACAATCTACTGAATCGTGGTAGGTAATTATTAGTTGGCTTTTCAAGAATTTTATGTAGTATGTGGTTGTATTTTAATAAAATACTTGAATCTTTAAGTAGTGGGTTATTAGGCTTTTCTCTGGCTTCTAGTCATCATTGTCATCATCTGTAGCAGCTGCAATTTGATGTCCACTGTTGTATTAACACCTCATTCAGACTTTGTGTACTCTGGCTTCAGCTATAAATATTTATGTAGTTTCTGTATATTTTCTAATATTGTCTAACCCCTTTCAACAAAGTCATTTTCCTTGGCTTTTCCTACATCTTGAATGGTTTTCAGTTTCATTTTCAGTTTTGGCCATCCTAGTTTAGACAAACAGAAAAGTCTTTCTTTTGTATTTCTACAGTGACTGTGTGGTTTATTTGTAAGCAAGAGGGAATAACAGAGATGCCTAATGTGATAAATTCTGTCTAGGTCACTAGTAATGATTTGACCATATCCAAGCAAATACCATTGTTTCAGAGGAGCAAATCACTCTGTGGTTGTTGTTCATAACAAGTTTTAAATGATGGATGCAGCACTGTAATATTTAGCTCAACACTTCTACACATTTATTGTCACTCATAATCATATGATTATCAGCTTGTCTGTAAGAATTCCTGAAGTATATTAATCACAGATCAGTAATTCCACTACATGATGGAGTATTGTGACAATGGCAATATAATTTCAGTGAATATCCAGTCTCCAGTTCTTTGAACGACACATAATAAGACATTTTACTCGCAGATGTTGTAAGTTGGCAGCTAAAACAAGGACAGCCCAATGAACTTTCACAAAGGTATTTATTATGATGGCTGCCATTTAGTTGTGAACACTTTGACTGTTGGGTGCTGACTGTGACACTGAGATGTTATCGTAACAATTACTAACTGTAGTCTGTGGCATTGCCTGTTACTCACACTTAGACACGCATAAGAACAAATTTCAAAATATGGATGTACACATTGGTTATTGTACAAAAGAGAGTAAACTTACAGGATACACAATTAAATGGACAACATAGTGAATCTTTTTAACTAAGGTTAGTATAATGAGGGGAAAAAACTATGTTGTGACTACAGCATATACTTCCACAGGTTCTTAGTTTTCCTAATTTTTTTAATATATCAATGAACACATTGTTGTGATAACCAAAGATATTCTCTAGGTTGAAAAATTAGGGCAATAAAATCAGGAGAGTAGTTATTGGAATTAAATGTGCTTAAAGGTCAAAATAACAGAAGTATTTTTTGGTAGGTAGAAACATTAATTCTGGATAACTTTTCAGGAAAAGCAAAATGTTTACTTGGATAAGGAAAATTAGAGATTTCAAATGAGCTATGTCACTTTGGAGATTAATAGTCATTAGCTGATGACATTCTTACAAGCACATGGTTTTTTTATTGTAGTAAATTACAGTTTTCTCTTAAAGTGTTTTATGGTTAATAAGGTATATCAACACAGCTCAAATAAACTGTTGCATAAAGAATATTAATGAAATATTGGCTACATCTACATCCTTACTTCACAAGCCACCTGATGGTGTGGCGGAGGGTACCTTGACCACCCCTATTGTTTTCCCCTTCTATTCCAGTCTTGTATTGTTCATGGAAAGAAAGATTGTCAGTATGCCTGTGTGTGGGCTTTAATCTCTCTGATTTTATCCTCATGGTCTCTTCGCAAGATATACGTAGGAGGGAGCAATATACTACTTGACTCGTCGGTGAATGTATGTTCTCGAAACTTCAACTAAAGTGCATACCGAGCTACTGAGCATCTCTGTTGCAGAGTCTTCCACTGGAGTTTATCTATCATCTCCGTAACGCTTTCGCAATTACTAAATGATCCTGTAACGAAGGGCGCTGCTCTCTGTTGGATCTTCTCTGTCTCTTCTATCAATTCTATCAACCCTATCTGGTAAAGATCCCACACCGGTGAGCAGTATTCAAGCAGTGGGCAAACAATTGTACTGTAACCTACTTCCTTTGTTTTCAGACTGCATTTCCTTAGGATTCTTCCAATGAATCTCAGTCTGGCATCTGCTTTACCGATGATTAATTTTATATGGTCATTCCATTTTAAAGTTAGATAAGAATTTGAATATTTTAAGTAAATTGGTATATAGTTATCATCAGAATAACAGAGAGAAAGAAAAAGATTATGTAAATAATGAGTAGAATTGTAGCAAGTGGAAGCACCACCGCCTAGCTACATTTCAAGAACAGAACTGTTGTGGCTTAATTGGCTGGTGATGTGATACAATTACAGTAACTGCCAATTTGTTTGAGGACTAACAAGAACCCTAGTGCGATATAATGGATTGGGAAAAAATGCCAGAAAAATATTTGCAGTTTTAATTAACAGTGATCCATCAAAGTGTTGGTATGGGTGAAAGTTATTCTGTTGCTACATTATACTTTGTGCAACATTTTATTTGCTAAAGTAGAATATGATGAAAAAAGAATCACTTGAGAAACGTTGCTGATGATGTTTGATACAGAAGGTTAGAGATTGTGGTGGCATAGAAGAAACAGTGCAGGTGATACATGGGTATCTGTCAGTGAATTGATGCAATGTTTTTCTTTTCTTTATTTTATTTTATTTATTTTTTCTTAAAGGAAGGGAATGTATAGATGTTGGTGTTGTCTTTATGGTTCTGAAAATGCTGCCATTACTTGGATATTATTGATTTTTGTGTGTTATACAGGGTGAGGCAGTGAAACGGCACGATTTCGATAGTGGTTGTCGGGCGCGGAGGGGGGTTGCGAGAGTGGGGGAAGTGACCTTGGGCGTCTAGAGTGGTGGAAGTTTCAGTAGCCATGGAGCGTTGGTCGAGTGCGCAACGTGCATATGCCGTAAAGGCATATTACAAAAACGCGGATAGTGTGGTTGGTGCTCAATGCGCCTTTCGTCGTGAATTCAACCTGCCGCCACGGGCTCCCGTGCCATCAAGGAAAGCCATTCTCCTTTGGGTTAAAACCTTTGAAGCTACTGCTAGCACAACAAAGAAAAGAGGCGGCAGCACAAAAACAATCCGGACACCCGAGAACATTAATCGTGTGCGCGAAGCGTTGGGACGAAGTCCGCGAAAATCCGCGAGACGGCACAGCGCAGAACTTGGTCTCAGCAATCGATCAGTAAGACGGATTTTGAAGAGTAACCTTCACTATCATCCATACAAAATTCAGGTAGTGCAAGCCCTTAAACCTAATGACTACAATAACTGTATACGCTTTTGCCAGTCAATGCTTAACGTTATTGAACGAAATGAAGAAAGAGTGCATAACTTATGGATGAGTGATGAAGCCCACTTTCATCTTAGTGGGTACGTAAATAAGCAAAACTTCAGATATTGGTCCTCAGATAACCCGCACGAACTTCATGAAAAACCTCTCCATTCTGAAAAAGTAACAGTCTGGTGCGCAATGTCATCTCGTGGAATCGTGGGGCCCTATTTTTTTTAAGATGAAGATGGCAACACAGTGACGGTAAACTCTGGACGTTATGCTGACATGTTGACCATTTTTGGTCTGCCTGGAATTGATCGACATGATCCAGATGCTGAAACACTCTTCCAGCAAGATGGTGCAACAAGCCATACTGCTAATGTCTCAATGGAATTGCTCAGACTTGCATTTCCACGACGTCTAATCAGCAGGAATGGCGATTTCCCCTGGCCTGCCCGTTCACCAGATCTGACGGCACCAGACTTTTTTCTTTGGGGCTACCTCAAGTGCAAAGTCTTCCAGGAAAATCCACCAAGAACAAAAGAAGACCTGAAGGAGCGAATTCGACAGGAAATTAACAACATTCCAGTACAGATGCTACGAAACGTCATGGGACAATTTCATCTCAGGCTTAGACAATGTGTGCAAAACCAAGGACGACACCTCACTGACACCATATTTAAAAAATGATTGTTTTTAAGTTAAATCTTTAATTTCCACTCTTGTACTTGAGATCCATGTTCAACTATTATGATTTTACTTGTAAATAAATCTTTGGTGGTTTTACAAAATCGTGCCGTTTCACTGCCTCACCCTGTATCTTGTGCATGTAACACACTGATCCACTTTTGAAATACAAATGTCATGTTTCAGTCCTCCTCGCATTCCTGCTGTCTCCAAATTAGCAATGGATCGTTCCAAAATTGTTTTGGCTGCTGCAATGTCTAATAAAGAAAAGCAACGTTCACGATCTCGATCAAGGTCAAGGTCGAGGTCGAGGTCATCACGATCTTCATCTGGCTCAGATTCAAGTGGTTCCAGCAGTGATTCATCAGGTTCCAGCTATTCTTCATCTTCAAGCAGCAGGGAACCTTCACCAAAAGGTACAGTTTTGTGTTGGTTTAGATTGTGTATGTGGTTGCAATTTCAGTATTTTTATCAGATTCAGTATTAGAAAGAGATTTAAATAACTGATGCAAATAAATCTGCAGAAATGAAATGCTCAGTTTTTGTATTATTAGTGCAGTGTGAAACATAAATGTCTTCAACCTGAATTTCCGTAGATATGTATTGTGTGTTGTTGGGTAACAGTCATACTAAGTTTTTGGAATATTTTATTTCACTTACAATCATAATACAAACAGCAGAATTGGAACAACATTTATGGCTGCTGTATTCAAAGTTTGAGAACCAGTGGAAGGAAGTAAGTTTTTGTAAATTATTAATTCAGTATGAACCATCAGTACCTTACCTACATCAGTAATTTTCAAAAATTTACAAATATCAGTAAGTTATTCTGAAGTGCAAGAATTTAGCATTATGCCTCAGCTACTGGGGCAAATGTGGTTTCTTCTTCTTGTATTCACAACTGTTTAATTAATGTCCCACAACTTGCAAGAATTTTGAAATGTTAACCCTTTCACAGCTACAGATGTGCTTGCATAGGCCTTGTAGAGTGCTGTGTTGTTATTGCCAAAGCTGACTGACTGCTCCATAACCCGACCGTAGGAGACCCTTTCCTGCCTGCTAAATTACCTGAGTTGGCCTCCTGGCCCATGCTGAATGTTTCAAATGTATCTTTTGAGCTAAACTTTGTGCAGTCCTTACATCTACCCTCTCCAGTTTGTCTCTGCTCTTGGTGCATGCTAGCAAAATCGTTCATTCACAAACAGTTTACAAGTGAATCAAGTGCTTGCATGGACACTCCCAGTATCCAGATATTTTTCAAGTATATAAATAAAATTAATTATTCTCAGCAAACTTTAAGAACCAAAAATAACGTTCTTGATTAGAAAATATTTCCTTTGTGTTGAAATAATTTGATTGCACCATAGAGAGATGACTGAGCATTTTTTTTACTAACTGAAGTACTTTCCTTTGCCTGCTTCCCCCTGTTGTGTTACCAATTTGTTTACAGCTTCCCTAACGAGAGAGAAGTGAAAATCTGTGAGTGCCATTTTTCACCTTGTTACCTACCTGTGGAGATCATGAGCGTTTATAAAGCACAAATCGCAGAACATGAAGGGGGGGGGGGGGGGAGAATGCCATTTCTCAGTCTTATGCACTGGTTCTACTGAGCTCAGTAACATGTCACAACACCCAACTGCCACCATACTCGAGTTGTGGTCTATGATATTTGGATTTTCTTGATATTATTGTTGTTATTATTAGCCAGTCTTCTCTGTATCAAACATTTGCATTGTGTTGTGTGTGGTCAACATTCACCGCTATCTTTGAACATACCACTAAAAAGCGAGTATCTTGTCACTTTAGATAAACTGTTTCTCCTCATTTCGACATTTGTTTTGCTAATCATAAGCTGTTGAGCTTATAATCTTACAAGTTTCATGCAATGGATCACCTCCATAGCAGTGAGTGAGAGTTTACTGCAGAGATGTTTCTGTTCTCTGCTGGGAAATATGTGCATGGTCTGACACAAAAGAAATTAGATTGCCTCTGAAAATTTGTGTATTTTCTGCATATATCACATTAGTAATTGTTACCTTCAAAGCTGAACCCATTTAATGACATACACAGAATATATCTGTGTGTATTCCTTCCACTGGTCAAAACATTTCTGTGTTTGGTTTTGTTAATTAGTTGTGCAAAGTATATGTCTAATATATCTATGAAAATAATCAATTTTTGGAAATATAATGTAGTTGAATAAATCAAAAATCTACTTACCAAGTGGTGGCAGGAGAACACACATGGAAGGGTATTGAAATCTGTAAGCTTTTGAAGACAGTGACTCCTTATTCTGACAGAAGGGGGGAAGGAAAAATACTTGTTGGGTTTAGGAAATGGGGAGAGTTTGGCAAAGTTGCCCAGAACCATCGGTCAGGGAAGACTTACCAAATGGGATGAGAAGAAAGATTGTTTGTTGGGGGACAGCACTAGATAATATTTGAAAATCTTAGAGCTTAGAGGGTAATAAACAAGAGAGTAATAAACAAGACAGAGATTACTGACAAAACATTGTGGGAGAGTTAAAATGAAACAGGCACCAAGGTCAAGACTGTCATGTAGTGGAGCATGCTCTGCAACAGGATACTGTATGTTACCATTATACACTCTATGTGAAAACTGTTCATCCTTTTATATTCACATGACTACCACCAAGTTATCAGGTGGGATAAATGGGCATAGGTAGAGGATGCATACTGGCAGCACACAACATTCTGTTGCAGAGCATGCTCTGCAACATCTCAGTCATGACCTCAGTGCCTGTTTCACCAAGTGTCATATCTGGACTCTTCCCCCAGGCATGAGTTTCTCAGAACTCCACAGGTGTGAACTGAGGTTACAGCAAGTCCTTGTGCTACCCACCTCACTTTAATTTAATTAATTTCTTCAGTCTCAACATTTCTTGTCAGCAACTGTCCTTTTCCTCACTCTTCTTTTATTTTCCTATATCTTTTATTTTCTGACCTGTGTATATTTCCCAACCCCCATCTCTACACCATACAGTGCAACTTAGCTTTCTTCTCTTATTAACTTGTGCACAATTTTTTGTCAATAAGTAGATGTCTGAAATAAACTGCTTAGCCATTGCCACTGAATTGATAGATGTTGATGAAATGTGTTGCAGTGTAAGGACATATTTTGGGATAGTGGAACAGCTGTATACTAATATGTCGCAATAAATATGAGGGCGATTCCCCAGAAGTGTAGGGAAAATCATGCATGGGTGTCAAAAAGTTTGCAAGTAACAGAGAGAGTTTTCAGCTGGTTGTACTGAAATACTCGACAAAGAAAGCAATAGTGGAGCAAATTACAACAAGTTGCGAAGATTGAGGAAATCATGCGTAATGTTTGTAGGATCACTCTGCACGCTCTCTGGATTTTGGTTCCTGAGTTTCCCAAAGCACTATCCACAGTATTTTAAAGGAAAAGTTACAAATTGGAAAATGTATGCAAGATGGGTACTCCATATGCTGACAGAATATCATAAACGGCAGTGAGTTGATTGTACCTTCAAATATCTTTGCTGCTTCGCATGCGTAAAGAACAACTTTTGGACTTAATTGTCGCAGGTGACGAAATCTGAGCATATCAATTTACACCTGATGCAAAACAACAGTCGCATAAGTGGCATCATCCAAAGCCGTGAAAATTCGAACAAAAACAGTCTGCTGCTAAAGTTGTGGTGGCAGTGTTTTGAGACCAGAAGGGAGGTACTATTGTTGACTTCCTGCTTGCTTGTACAATAATAAACGCTGACAGGTACTGGGAAACGCTGAAAAAAAATCAAAAGTGCAGTCCGAACTGAAGAAGAGGAACACCGAGCAAGGGCATAAGCATTCTCCATGACAGTGTGCGTGCACACTTCACCCGTGAAACTATCGATCTCCAAAATCCTTGGCTGGAACATCATTGCCCACCCACCATACAGTCTGGACTTGGTACCGAGCAACCGTATTCCCAAAGCTGAAGGAACATTTTTGTGGAAAGCAGTTCTGCTCCAACGATGAGGCGAAAGATGAGGTTCAGGGCTTCCTGAAAGACATGGTAGCAGGCTAGTATGACATCAACATTTTAAAACTGCCACAGTCTCTGCGAATACATGAACTGAAATGGCAATTGAGTAGTTGTATATTTAAAGATATAAGAACTCTTACTTCTGGGATTGCCTTCATAGATAGTAAGTAATGTGAAAAGTCTTCTTTCTTATGTACCGAGCTAGTATTTGTAAGTAACCTTAAGTTGTTCAGCACAAGCAGATTTGTTTTGGCTTTATGGCTTTTTTAAGGATGATAATCAGCAAGCCATTTGTGTTTAAAAATTGTTGAGTCACAGACTGCCATTCTGCGGTGATTGCCCATCTTACATCATCAGTGAAAATTGTAAATATCTATCCTTTCACTGCCGACTACACTCTAGCAGTGTGTCTGTATTGGTGTGTATATATTCTAACAGCACTAAGGTATGATATTTTTTCTTCTTGTCATATATTTATAAGCTATGAAGTCACTCTGAATCAACAAATTTGGCCTTGCAGAATTGTGTTCTCACAGTACGGCATTAAACTGCAGAAGTATGTTCAGAAAAAAGTCACTGCCTCCTCCTAAGAGCTTAAACTGAGCTATACTGTTCCTTAATTCAGGGAATTTACCACCCCTTAAATTTAAGTGAGCTTTCCAACCACGTCAGTCACGTTACAATTCATATTACCTTGTGAGGTGACAGTTGAATAGTGCTCTTGCATTTAGGGTGACAGGAGCCAAATTCTCTGTACCATCATCCACATTTAAGTTCTTGTAGTTTCCTGAAAAGGACACAGCTGATTTCCTTCTGTTTTCCTTTTGTTACTTTGACTGTAAAATAAGTGTAGCTGTAATAGGTGAATGCATGAATGTATTTTATTCTGTAATGATTTGAATTCTATTGATAATGTTGTATGTTGTTACATTTCATTTCTTTGTAGTCGTGCGGCCTCAGAAGCGTGTGGTAATAGATGAGAGAGAAAGACTTGCCCTTACACAGTCTTTGAAGGTTAAAGCAATGGATGCATTAAAGGTAAGAACTTCACTAGCTTGCCTTTATTAAGTCTCTGTATGAGAAATAAAGTGGAATCATTAGATTTACTTTTCTGAGCACACATTATTCATTTCATCTTTTATATAATGTGTATCTAGTGCAAAATTATACACTGTAATTAATTAAAAAGGGAAATATGCACAGATTATCTTTATGCACCTGTAATATTTGTAGTGAGTCATAATGTAACCTCATAGTGAATAACTATGGCATTAGTAATTCAGTAGGTAGTAAGCAAATGAGACAAGGAAAAAAAAGTAATCATTGTTTGGTAGAGACCAAATTACAGGAGCCACAGCTCTGACACCTCTTTAAAAAAAACTGCTATTACTGGGGTTGAGAGAGCTGTTGTATTTACATTGCATTGAAATGAGTATAGACAAGAGGTAATGATGAATAGTTCACACAACTTTGTCAAAGAGTGAAACATTGCTTGATCAAGGCAAGGTTGGCAACCAACAGATGCAATAGAGCGGAATAATTAAAACAGAGGCCATCAAGTACCAGACAACAACACACCATTCCTTTGTGCAATGGGTTTATTCCTACAGATAACCATTGTTTCGTCTGATTCTGGTACTAATTTGTCAGCAAAATCACCTTAGTGCTATTTTGCTAAAAACTAGTATATTCACCCATGACTCTGTAGAATACAGAAGACGTGTTATTGAAAGAAAAGCATTAACCTGTCACTTCATTATACTGTTTATTAACACTTACGGTACTGGGCCATAACAAGTGAGCCTATACCAAAAGGTTTGGGTGTTTTTATCATATGTCTGTAACTTTTAGGATCGTTCATATATAGTATTAACAATAACATTATTGAAAATCTACATTCATTAAACAAGATATGATAACCTCATTTTTGAAAAAGGAGAAAATCGTCAGAAGTTAATTTTCCAGAAACAGCCTGATTCTTTTGCAGGAAATAATTTAATAATGAAGCACACTGACCCACCAGGTTAGCCGAGAGCGCTAATGCGCTCTTTCCTGGACTTGGGTAGGTGCGCTGGCCCCAGATCAAATCCGCCCAGCAGATTAATGACGTGTGCCGGTCAGTCTGGGTGGTTTTTAGGTGGTTTTCCACATCCCCCTAGATGAATACTGGGCTGGTCCCCACGTTCTGGTCCCCCACAACTTGCAGGCATTTGAAACACGTTTGCACTCTGTCATGATTTACACTAGACGCAGAAAGCTGGGGTACACTGATACTGTCCCGGGGGGTATGGCATGGCAGCAGGAAGGACATCCGGCCCCCCCTTCAAATTAACCTTGCCAGATCCGTTGTAACAACGCTGATCCTGCAAAACCTGTGGGATAAAGGCGTAAGCAAAAGAATAATAATTTAGACAAACACTGTGCTTCATTATTAATGTAGTATATAATCTCTTCTTGTGATATTTTAGGATATAATTTTCTGTTTGCATGATATATTTTAAAACACACTAATTTGCAAAGTAAAGCAAGCAGGGAAACTTTCAACTGTGATGCTTGTAAGCTCATTTGTCACAACCTGTGGGAAGTCTGTGATATCGTGATGTAGCTTTCCTTTGAGTCGCCTTTTTCCTCGCGGACGCAAGAAAAAGACGTAAGGCAAGGTGTCAGGCGAATATGGCGAATGTGGGGTGGCAATAACACAACGTCTGGGCAGATACGCAGTAACAGATAAAGCAGTATGGGGTCTTGCATTGTCACATAGTAAGAACCAATCCTGAGAACGCCACAAATCACGACGGTGATGTCGAATTGCTTGCTGCAAACATTTCAAGATTTCGATGTAAAGAGTTTGGTTCATTACAAGACCTGGACAAACATACTTATGCTGAACTAATCCTTTCGAACAATGTGATCAACATTGTCTTTGTTCGTTAGAATTATTTGAGGCTGGTGATCTAGGACTCTGCCATTCAGCACTTTGACTCTTCATATGAGTGTCATACTGGTAGTACCATCTATCAGAAATTTTGGATCAGTAGTTCAGCAGAAATTCTTTGCCTCTCGTCTTTCTGTTCGTCTGTTAGTGTGTGAGGGGTGAGTTTTGCATTAAGTTTATGTTTCCCTAAATATTTGCTTAAAATCTTGTGACACATCATATTTCAAAATAAGTTCTTCTGATAATGTACGTACAGATACATGATAGTCTTCTTACAATAACTGCCTTACGGGCTCCATGTTTGAGCTGGCATATGCTGTAGATGAGTGACCAGCCATGGGATTGTCTTGCACTGAATCTCTGCCTTCACAGAACCTTTTTTGCCACTCGAAAACTTGACATCTTGAAAAAGCCTTGCCTGAATATGCTTGCTGAATCGCTGTCCACATTTCACTTGGGATTTTTCAGAGCTTAACACAGAAATTAATGTTCACTCTTTGCTCACAACCAGCATCCCTTGTGTCACCATAACTAATGTGACAAGAACCCTAACAATGTGTTGATAAGCACTGCCCTGCTACACATTGAGTTTTTGTGGAAACATAGCCAAGGTTGTTTCAAGGACGCAACATACCAGGTAACATAAAAACAACATTTGTTCCATTTAAGTATTGCACACTAGAAATAAAAATGAAAAATAAAAAACTGTCCTGGAACTTTTATGACAAATGGAGTATGTTAATATCGGGTATACAGCCAGTGATCGTTCAACCTTCCTTAGTGTTAATATGGTGCCAAGTTCTCATTCTTGCTCTTGGTCTTCCACACTCTTCAGTCACGATATCTGGAGGAATAATGCCACTGGTCGCCTCTGAAGTGTTTAGGAAGATGCATTCCTGCTCTGATTTTATCACAAAAGTTGTATTTGCAAATGTAGTCTCTTCTGAATTACAAACTGAAAATTTATACAATAAAAATACTGGGTATTTAGTTATCAGTGTTCAGTACCTAAACTCTCCAACTTTATTATTATTATTTTTTTAACATAGTGCATGTGCACCTCAGACTCATCCATGACATCATTTTCTGAGAAATCAACATCAGTTTCTCCAGAACCCAAATATAATTCGTGATCTATTTCGGCATCGGTCAGACCACACCTCGTCAAATTGAGGCAACTGAATTGGAACAGTAAAAACTTGCTGCTGCAAAGACCAATGAAAAGAAAGAAATATCACACTTCTCCAGGATTGTCAATATGTGTACTACACTCTGTATTGGAAAGCCCAGATGAGTAGGAATGAAAAGAACACAGAAAAGAATGATTGGAAAAGAGTGTGATATTCTCTCTCTCTCTCTCTCTCTCTCTCTCTATATATATATATATATATATATATATATATATATAGAGAGAGAGAGAGAGAGAGAGAGAGAGAGAGAGAAATTCAAGCTTTCGCAACAAACTGTTGCCTCATCAGGAAAGAGGGAAGGAGAGGGAAAGATGAGAGGATGTGGGTTTTAAGGGAGAGGGTAAGGAGTCATTCCAATCCCTGGAGTGGAAAGACTTACCTTAGGGGGAAAAAAGGACAGGTATACACTCGCGCACACACACACACACACACACACACACATATCCATCCACACATACAGACACAAGCAGACATTTGTGTCTGTATGTGTGGATGGATATGTGTGTGCGTGCGAGTGTATACCCGTCCTTTTTTCCCCCTAAGGTAAGTCTTTCCACTCCAGGGATTGGAATGACTCTTTACCCTCACCCTTAAAACCCACTTCCTTTCGTCTTTCCCTCTCCTTCCCTCTTTCCTGATGAGGCAACAGTTTGTTGCGAAAGCTTGAATTTTGTGTGTATGTTTGTGTTTGTTTGTGTGTCTATCGACCTGCCAGCACTTTTGTTTGATAAGTCTCATCATCTTTGTTTTATATATATATATATATATCATCCCCACTCCACCAAGAGTGTCTTTTCGCCGTCCACCTAACCTTCGTAACCTCTTAGTTCATCTCTATGAAATCCCCAAACCACCTTCCCTACCCTCTGGCTCCTACCGTTGTAACTGCCCCCGGTGTAAAACCTGTCCCATGCACCCTCCCACCACCACCTACTCCAGTCCTGTAACCCGGAGGGTGTACACGATCAAAGGCAGAGCCACGTGTGAAAGCACGCACGTGATTTACCAACTGACCTGCCTACACTGTGACGCATTCTATGTGGGAATGACCAGAAACAAACTGTCCATTCGCATGAATGGACACAGGCAGACAGTGCTTGTTGGTAATGAGAATCACCCTGTGGCTAAACATGCCTTGGTGCACGGCCAGCACATCTTGGCACAGTGTTACACCGTCCGGGTTATCTGGATACTTCCCACTAACACCAACCTATCCGGACTCCGGAGATGGGAACTTGCTCTTCAATATATCCTCTCTTCCCGTTATCCACCAGGCCTCAATCTCCGCTAATTTCAAGTTGTCGCCACTCATACCTCACCTGTCATTCATCAACATCTTTGCCTCTGCACTTCCGCCTAGACTGACATCTCTGCCCAAACTCTTTGCCTCTGTATATGTCTGCTTGTGTCTGTATATGTGTGGATGGATTTGTGTGTGTGTGCGAGTGTATACCCGTCCTTTTGTCCCCCTAAGGTAAGTCTTTCCGCTCCCGGGGTTGGAATGATTCCTTACCTTCTCCCTTAAAACCCAAATCCTTTCGTCTTTCCCTCTCCTTCCCTCTTTCCTGACGAAGCAACCGTTGGTTGTTAAAGCTAGTATTTTGTGTGTATGTTTCTCTTTGTTTGTGTGTCTATCGACGTACCAGCGCTTTCGTTTGGCAAGTAACATCATCTTTGTTATTAGATATATTTTTCCCACGTGGAATGTTTCAACACAGATGATGTGACTTACCGAACGAAAGTGCTGGCAGGTCGATAGACTCACAAACAAACATACACACGAAATTCAAGCTTTCGCAACAAACTGTTGCCTGATCAGGAAAGAGGGAACGACGAAAGGATGTGGGTTTTAAGGGAGAGGGTAACGAATCATTCCAATCCTGGGAGCGGAAAGACTTACCTTAGGGGGAAAAAAGGACAGGTATACACTCGCGCGCGCCCACACACACACACACACACACACACACACACACACACACACCCATCCGCCCATACACAGACACAAGCAGACATTTGTAAAGGCAAAGAGTTTGGGCAGAGATGTCAGTCGAGGTGCAAGTACAGAGGCAAAGATGTTGTTGAAAGACAGGTGAGGTATGAGCGGCGGCAAATTGAAATTAGAAATTAGCGGAGATTGAGGCCTGGCAGATAACAAAAAGAGAGGATATACTGAAGGGCTAGATCCCATCTCCGGAGTTCTGACAGGTTGGTGTTAGTGGGAAGTATCCAGATAACCCAGACGGTGTAACACTGTGCCAAGATGTGCTGGCTGTGCACCAAGGCATGTTTAGCCACAGGGTGATCCTCATTACCAACAAACACTGTCTGCCTGTGTCCATTCATGCGAATGGACGGTTTGTTGCTGGTCATTCTCACATAGAAAGCTTCACAGTGTAGGCAGGTCAGTTGTTAAATCACGTGGGTGCTTTCACACGTGGCTCTGCCTTTCATCGTGTACACCTTCCGAGCTACAGGACTGGAGTAGGTGGTGGTGGGAGGGTGCATGGGACAGGTTTTACACCGGGGGTGGTTACAAGGGTAGGAGCCAGAGGATAGGGAAGGTGGTTTGGGGATTTCATAGGGATGAACTAAGAGGTTACTAAGGTTAGGTGGACGGCGGAAAGACACTCTTAGTGCAGTGGGGAGGATTTCATGAAGGATGGATCTCATTTCAGGGCAGGATTTGAGGAAGTCGTATCCCTGCTGGAGAGCCACATTCAGAGTCTGATCCAGTCCCGGAAAGTATCCTGTCACAAGTGGGGCACTTTTGTGGTTCTTGTGTGGGAGGTTCTGGGTTTGAGGAGATGAGGAAGTGGCTCTGGTTATTTGCTTCTGTACCAGGTCGGGAGGGTAGTTGCAGGGTGCGAAAGATGTTTTCAGGTTGTTGGTGTAATGGTTCTGGGATTCCGGACTGGAGCAGATTCGTTTGCCACGAAGACCTAGGCTGTAGGGAAGGGACCGTTTGATGTGGAATGGGTGGCAGCTGTCATAATGGAGGTACTGTTGCTTGTTGGTGGGTTTGATGTGGACGGACGTGTGAAGCTGGCCATTGGACAGGTGGAGGTCAACGTCAAGGAAAGTGGCATGGGATTTGAAGTAGGACCAGGTGAATCTGATGGAACCAAAGGAGTTGAGGTTGGAGAGGAAATTCTGGAGTTCTTCTTCACTGTGAGTCCAGATCATGAAAATGTCATCAATAAATCTGTACCAAACTTTGTTTTGGCAGGCCTGGGTAACCAAGAAGGCTTCCTCTAAGTGACCCATGAATAGGTTGGCGTACGAGGGGGCCATCCTGGTACTCATGGCTGTTCACTTTAATTGTTAGTATTTATGGCCTTCAAAAGTGAAGAAGTTGAGGGTCAGGATGAAGCTGGCTAAGGTAATGAGGAAAGAGGTTTTAGGTAGGGTGGCAGGTGATGGGCGTGAAAGGAAGTGCTCCATTGCAGCGAGGCCCTGGACGTGCGGAATATTTGTGTATAAGGAAGTGGCATCAATGGTTACAAGGATGGTTTCCGGGGGTAACAGACTGGGTAAGGATTCCAGGCAATCCGAAACCTCTGTCCTATCCAAAGGCCTCACCTTCAGCCCCACTCCCAGATTCAACCAAACAGCCCTTGTCAAAGATTTATTGTCCTACACCCGTACTCTCTGCTGGAAATATCACTTTGCCACGAAGAAGAATAATGATCCTAATCCTACTCCTAATGATCCAACTCCCCAAGACACTATCCAAATTGAACCCTGCCTGGAACAGTTCCGTCCTCCGTCACAGCGGGACCCACCTCCTCTTCCTCAAAATCACCCTCTCCAAACTTTCCAGAAATTTCTGACTTCCTGCCTTGCCTCTCAATCCTTCTTAAAAAACCTTAATCCTACTCCCAGCATCACCACTGCTGAAGCCCAGGCTATCCGTGATCTGTAGGCTGACCGATCCATCGTCATTATTCCGGCGGACAAGGGTTTCACGACCGTGGTACTTGATCGTCGGGAGTATGTGGCTGAGGGACTGCGTCAGCTTTCAGACAACACTACTTACAAAGTTTGCCAAGGTAATCCCATTCCTGATGTTCCCGCAGAGCTTCAAGGAATAATTCACAAACCCAATCATCCCGGCCGTCCTATTGTAGCTGGTTACCAAGCCCCCACAGAACGTATCTCTGCCTACGTAGATCAACACCTTCAACCCATTACATGCAGTCTCCCATCCTTCATCAAAGACACCAACCACTTTCTCGAACGCCTGTTATCCTTACCCAGTCTGTTATCCCCGGAAACCATCCTTGTAACCATTGATGCCACTTCCTTATACACAAATATTCCGCACGTCCAGGGCCTCGCTGCAATGGAGCACTTCCTTTCACGCCCATCACCTGCCACCCTACCTAAAACCTCTTTCCCCATTAACTTAGCCAGCTTCATCCTGACCCACAACTTCTTCACTTTCGAAGGCCAGACATACCAACAATTAAAGGGAACAGCCATGGGTACTAGGATGGCCCCCTCGTACGCCAACCTATTCATGGGTCGCTTAGAGGAAGCCTTCTTGGTTACCCAGGCCTGCCAACCCAAAGTTTGGTACAGATTTATTGATGACATTTTCATGATCTGGACTCACAGTGAAGAACAACTCCAGAATTTCCTCTTCAACCTCAACTCCTTTGGTTCCATCAGATTCACCTGGTCCTACTTCAAATCCCATGCCACTTTCCTTGACGTTGACCTCCACCTGTCCAATGGCCAGCTTCACACGTCCGTCCACATCAAACCCACCAACAAGCAACAGTACCTCCACTATGACAGCTGCCACCCATTCCACATCAAACAGTCCCTTCCCTACAGCCTAGGTCTTCGTGGCAAACGAATCTGCTCCAGTCCGGAATCCCTGAACCATTACACCAACAACCTGAAAACAGCTTTCGCATCCCGCAACTACCCTCCCGACCTGGTACAGAAGCAAATAACCAGAGCCACTTCCTCATCTCCTCAAACCCAGAACCTCCCACACAAGAACCACAAAAGTGCCCCACTTGTGACAGGATACTTTCCGGGACTGGATCAGACTCTGAATGTGGCTCTCCAGCAGGGATACGACTTCCTCAAATCCTGCCCTGAAATGAGATCCATCCTTCATGAAATCCTCCCCACTGCACCAAGAGTGTCTTTCCGCTGTCCACCTAACCTTAGTAACCTTTTAGTTCATCCCTATGAAATCCCCAAACCACCTTCCCTACCCTCTGGCTCCTACCCTTGTAACTGCCCCCGGTGTAAAACCTGTCCCATGCACCCTCCCACCACCACCTACTCCAGTCCTGTAACCCGGAAGGTGTACATGATCAAAGGCAGAGCCACGTGTGAAAGCACCCACGTGATTTACCAACTGACCTGCCTACACTGTGACGCATTCTATGTGGGAATGACCAGCTACAAACTGTCCATTCGCATGAATGGACACAGGCAGACAGTGTTTGTTGGTAATGAGGATCACCCTGTGGCTAAACATGCCTTGGTGCATAGCCAGCACATCTTGGCACATTGTTACACCGTCCGGGTTATCTGGATACTTCCCACTAACACCAACCTGTCAGAACTCCGGAGATGGGATCTTGCCCTTCAGTATGTCCTCTCTTTTTGTTATCTGCCAGGCCTCAATCTCCGCTAATTTCTAATTTCAATTTGCCGCCGCTCATACCTCACCTGTCTTTCAACAACATCTTTGCCTCTGTACTTGCACCTCGACTGACATCTCTGCCCAAACTCTTTGCCTTTACAAATGTCTGCTTGTGTCTGTGTATGGGCGGATGTGTGTGTGTGTGTGTGTGTGTGTGTGTGTGTGTGGGGGGGGGGGGGGGGGGGGGGGGCGCGCGCGAGTGTATACCTGTCCTTTTTTCCCTCTAAGGTAAGTCTTTCCGCTCCCGGGATTGGAATGACTCGTTACCCTCTCCCTTAAAACCCACATCCTTTCGTCTTTCCCTCTCCTTCCCTCTTTCCTGATGAAGCAACCGTTTTGGTTGTGAAATCTTGAATTTTGTGTGTATGTTTGTGTGTCTATTGACCTGCCAGCACTTTCGTTTGGTAAGTCACATCATCTTTGTTTTTAGATATATTTTTCCCACGTGGAATGTCTCACTCTGTTATATATATATATATATATATATATATAAAGATGAGGTGACTTACCGAACAAAAACGCTGGCAGGTCGATAGACACACAAACAAACACAAACATACACACAAAATTCAAGCTTTCGCAACAAATTGTTGCCTCATCAGGAAAGGAATGTCTGCTTGTGTCTGTGTGGATGGATATGTGTGTGTGTGCGAGTGTATACCTGTCCTTTTTTCCCCCTAAGGTAAGTCTTTCCGCTCCCGGGATTGGAATGACTCCTTACCCTCTCCCTTAAAACCCATATCCTTTTGTCTTTCCTTCTCCTTCCCTCTTTTCTGACGAGGCAACCATTGGTTGCGAAAGCTAGAATTTTGTGTGTATGTTTGTGTTTGTTTGTGTGTCTATCGACCTGCCAGTGCTTTTGTTTGGTAAGTTTCATCATCTTTCTTTTTTTATATATATATATATATATATATATATATATATATATATATATATATAACAAAGATTCTGTAACTTACCAAACGAAAGCATTGGTACGTTGATAGAAACAGTAACAAACACACACACACACACACACACACACACACACACACACACACACACACACAAATTTCAAGCTTTCGCAACCACAGTTGCTTCATCAGGAAAGAGGGAAGGAGAGGGAAAGATGAAAGGATGTGTGTTTTAAGGGAGAGGGTAAGGAGTCATTCCAATCCCGGGAGCGAAAAGGCTTACCTTTGGGGAAAAAGGGACGGGTATACACTCGCGCGCGCTCGCGTGCATGCGCACGCGTACACACACACACATACAGACACAAGCAGACATTGATATATATATCTCCGACAGAGGAACACACAAAAGAGTCATCATGGCAAGAGAAGACTATTTTGAGTGTTGGAAACAGTGGCAGTGGCAAAAATGAGAGGCAGAAGGTGGACAAAGATAGAAAAACGGAAGAAAAGCAGGGGGGAAAGTTCGGAAAAGTCAGAAAAATTTACACGAAAATTGTGAGAATAGTAGGCAATGCAGCGTAGCACTATGTTCCACAATGTTCACTACTCAGAAACAATTATGCCTGCACCAGCAGGATGCAATGAGTAGGCGAGAACTTCTTGCCACAAGAGTGATCTATATGATTTAAAAAATGATTGGAAAAGATAAAGAAAACCAGTAGGGAAAGTCATGAAAGAAGGCAAAATTTTAAAAAACTAGCCAGGCAGAAAGAGGAAGTCACATGAGATAATGTAAGTTACTTTGCTTGACAAATAAAGTAATGCAGGAGACGGCAGTAAAAGTCGATCAAAGCGGTTTCACAAGAATGTGAAAGAATTGTGTATGAACAGGGTAAGTGGAGGGTAGGAAAGACAATAGCTGTGAAATTGGAAAATACATTGGCGAAAGACGATTGTGAGAAGATCATGCAGTGTAGTGAACTGTAGGCAAATTCGTAAATAACAGTGAATTTCTTATATGCAAATTGGCAAATAACAATGGCCCCATCTACGTGCACAAAAACCGGTACTAGAAAAGATGTAGGGACAAAGTGTTGATTTATGTGGGTAATACAGAAAATAAATGGTGAGACTACTAGCACTAAAGGTAGAAAAAAGACAGTAGTTGAACAAGACAGACAACGATGAAGACTGACAATCTGGCAGTTTCTGGCGACTGTAGGAAGCCGTGTGGTGCTGGTGTGCAAGACTCACACGTCCACTTCATCATTGGAGGTGCTTTGCCGATCTTCTTTTCAGGATAGCCGGCTGCGTCGATCTCCCCAAAATCTTCTCCGAAGATTTGATGCTGTTTGAAGGAATTTTCTCTACTCCTAAAATGAGTCCGTACACTCCAGATACTTTTAAATCAATCCCACTATATTTTCACTTCCACAAACAGAACATCACACAACAGTTTTCACATAAATGAATCGTATTTCATAAGCCCAATGACTCATGGTCCGTCAGAAACTATTAAGTACTTTTACAATAGATACAGTTCCATAAATCTCTCAAAGTTCTCAAGTCCACTATCAGCATCTCTAGAGATTCCGTAAGTAAGTGTCTTTTTCTTTTCTTGTAACGTAATTCAGCTGTTCACAATAATGACTGATGTAGCACCGTCACAGAGTAAGGCACGCTTGCTCCTTGTGCTGGGCATGTAGCTTCTGTGGTAAGTACGGCAATCCCTTTCCCGCATCGATCAACCATCCACATTGTAGCATTCTCTTGATACACGTCCACCCTGCGCACACAGAAAACTGGCATGAGGTAGACACTCTCCTGTCTCTTCCTCTTGTACATAAAATACTGGGTCTTCGAGACGGTGGAAAGCCGAGGGTTTCTGGAATTTGTGTCGAAATTCTTGAGGCACTACAACAAGAGGGTTACATAAGAAGGAATGATGGCCACATGGGCTAATATAACAAAGGAAATGACCAGTTATTTACAATATAACGTAAATTTCAAAATTTTAAACATGGCTGAAGCAGCAACTGTTGAAAATCTTCACAGTAAATGAAAACAGCCAAATAGTTGCAGGATAAAGATTTATTGAAATCCTTGATCATGGTTTCGGTATATCTAAATATACCTTCATCAGAATAAAAAAACACTAGAATCACATCCTGCAGTGGAGATACATAACACAATTGTGCCAAAGGCGTCGTCAGTAGTTAAAATTAAAATATCACCTCCATTTGTACAGCATAATTAGGAAGAGACCTTCTCTTTGTAATTATGCTATACAAATGGAGGTGATATTTTAATTTTAACTACTGATGACACCCTTGGCACAATTGTTTTATGTATCTCCACTGCAGGATGTGATTTTAGTGTTTTTTGCTTCTGATGAAGGTATATTTAGATATACCAAAACCGTAGTCAAGGATTTCAATAAATCTTTGTCCTGCAACTGTTTGGCTGTTATCATTTACTGTCAATAATGTAAATGGATAGATAAAAAAATCTTCTCACCAAGCAGCAGCAGCAGGGGAACACACAAATGCTATTTTAGGGGTTTTGTGAAGTATCCTCAAATTTTGACAGTTGGGAGTATCTTTAGTGATTTGCATGGAGTATGCACTGATGAACCAAAACATTGATTGAATTCCGCTGGTGGCATTGCAGGCACATGACACAATACAGAAAGCATATATGCAGAACATAGTTGAATTGGGAATCATTCTAGTGTGACAAGAAGGGCTGCAAATAGAAAAATACTCTGACCTGAGGGTCTTTGACAATGGACAAATTTTGATGGCCCAACATTTGGTAACAAGCATCTCGGGTAAGATGCTTGTCTGCCTTTAGAGAGCTATTGTTTTTAGTCTATCAAAAATTGTCGAAGGATGGTGAAACCGCTAGTAGGCAACACCTCATCACAGAACTTGGTGTGCCCACTGTGAAGCAGAATAGGCATTGATATGGCACAGGCATAATTGTTTCTGAGTAGTGAACATTGTAGAACATAGTGCTATGCAGCAGATAACCCTTACATGTTCCCATGTTAAAACAATGACATCAGCATTTATGATTACAGTGGGCACAGAATTATTAAGCTTGGACTGTAGGGCAATGGTAATGGGCTATCTGGTCAGATTAATCACATTTTTTTGCTACTCAAAGTGTATGTACGTGACTGAGTGCACTGTCCTCCAAGAGAACGGCTAGTCAAAACATGCACTTCGCAGGCCGGTCGGAGCAATATAATGCTTATGAGGATGTTTGTGTCATCCCTAATGGTGCCCATATCACGAAAGCAAAACTGTGCTTCAGTGGTTTAACCTTCCATTAACACACATCAACTTCCATGACATTACTAGTCACAATGTATCTCCTGGATGCATGTAACAATTTTTGCGTTTGAGTAAATTTTAAAAAAAAGAATACCATTCTCGTTATTGATGCATATTTGACATACACAGAACTGAACATCAGCCTCATTACATTTTAAAATTAACATCAATAGTTAACATAAAGTGGTGCAGAAATGTAGTAAATAGTTATACCAATAGATTTGAGTTACTTATAAATTTAAGTAAATTATTGAATTAATCAGTACGAATCTCGGCGTTTCGATTGCTCCATAAGATAGACAATCTTCACAAACAATTTTTGCCTGTTTTTGTAAACAAAGGTGCTTACTGCATTTTTTTACATGCATACTTGCTGAGGCAAGGTTTTTTTTTCTGCTTCCAAAGAAAATTCAAAGTTTTCTTGCCACAGTATTTTGGGTTTGTATTTTACCAATACTGACTGTATATCAACTGGTAGTTTTGTAATGAGTGCTCGTCTTTTGAACTGATCTTCTAGTAGAGTCGGGGTCAAAGCTTTGAGCCACTCAAGCCTATCTCAATATTTATTCTTGTTTCCTAAGAATATTACTCTGGAGCTTACGCCTACAACATATAGTGTTATGGGAAAAAATAACCATAGGCTACCTCCTTGTTGATGTAGCTACATTGTAGGTTGCACAGAGTTTGTCAACTACATCAGCTCAAGATTTGATGTCATGATAGTGAAGTGTAATTTCTGGTTTCTTCTCTAATCTTTCTGATGTCACACTTGATAATACATGCATACCCCAAAGGAGGACCGCAGTTTTCCCTTTTTTGGGACATGTGAAACATGTTTTTTGGCTTTGGTGTAGCCAAATTCACTGTCATATTGCTGTCTACCCTTTGGGAACAAGAAATGTGAGTGCACTTCCTTCTTATTTTTTCTAACTGTGCCTGCAAAAGACAAACTTCTTTCCTGCTGGTCTCTCACTGATTCCAAACTAGTGAACCAATTATTCAGCATAATGTTCCTATCAGTCCCATATATTGCCTCCTCAAATCTCAGAACTACTAATTTGACGGGGATAGTTCTGAAACGGACCTTGTGGATGTAGTTCACAATATATCTCCATGTTGTAAGTATAATGCAGCTTAGAATCACACAGACAAAAGATATTTATGCCATATTTAGATGGTATGAACAGATGGAGCCCACACCAGCCTCGAAATGCTGTTCATCAATAGTGATGTTTTAACCGAGGGAGTAACTTGTTTTGCAGTTACTCACAAACAAGGTAAACATTTCTGTCACGGTAACTAGTTTGCCTGTTTTGCGCTTTCCTTGGGGTGTCATAGTCTAAACAAATGCATCTCATTAGAAATCGGAAAGGTTTTTCTACTATATCTGTGTGTACACAATCAGTCCAACTTTTGAAAAAATTCCCTTTGAAATCAGTTATGCTGCAGTTGGTATTTTTCACAATTACATGTAGCACATCATCATTGATGAAAAGGCCCCAGCAGTCAAATCCAGTTACAATAAAACCCCAAATTAAGGAACCCACTTTTAACCCTTAACTGCCCAAATTTTTCAAAATTGGATATTTAAATTTATTTTCAATTTTTTGACTTCTTGTGCATCTAAGTAGTGCATATAAGCTATTATTTGACTCTTCTCGGTCTTAGATTGTCTGTAAAATAATGTGTCCATATGGACACGCTGGGCGCTCAGATGCATATTTGAAATATTTTCTGTGATATTGAAATACATTTGAAGATATGTTTTATTAATCAGATTTTTAATACAAGTAAGGCAAAATTTGAACAAAATAATTCTTACAAACCAATTTATAACACCATACACAAAATAATTCACAATCATTTGCTTTACTGTCTTTCATGGTACACTTCAAAGCATTCTAGACACAGTCCTACATTACATTTCCCACATTTTGAGTGAACAGCTGATAATTTCTGTTTGCAGTACAAACCTACACATCTTCACTTCTTCTGAGTTTTCTATACCATCATATATGATATCACTTGGAACACGCGATTTGTATCCACAGATAGGACTGATAGATCCTTTTACGGGATTCATATATCTTTTTAGGTAAACTTGTACATTTTCTCTTCTGAATTCAGGTTGAGTAGTCCTAGCTCCCGTTCATTTCTTCAGCTGCCACCCATTATGCACAGATATGTCAATCAGCCAAGAAAGTAAAGCCCAGTACCACTTCTTGTTTCGAATGTTTATTCTGCACATGGCAATGTTTTCATCCATCCTATCCACTCCTCCCATGTGTTTATTATAGGCTGTGATAATTTGACGATGTTGTACGTGAACTGTCTTCTTCTCCTTCGCGGAATATCTTTTCACAAATGATACACATTCAACTCCTTCACAGGTAGAAGCTACAGTAACCACTGAATTGTCCACCCATTTTGTGACTATAACACCATCATCCTTGCAAAGTGAGGATTCAAAATACCCCCTTTCCTTTTTAACTAGCGCTTTCTTTGAGGAAATTGGGCACGATTTGGGAACTCTGTTTTCTCTGATAGTGCCTGTTGCTCCATAGCCCTTTTCTCTCAGGTATGACAGAACAGAAAAACCTGTAAATAGGTTGTCAAAGAAAAAGGGGAATGGCAGTCTCTTTACATCCAGTGTCAAATCATCTATCATCTGAACAAGTGGGGCAGTAGCCTTACCAAACTGTGCTTCATATACTGCATTTGGATTGGGTGGTTTTACTTGATAAAAGGAAAAATTTACCAGATATCCAGAAGTAGTGCATAGACACCATGCTTTATATCCAAATCGTATCGGTTTCCCCCTGATAAATTTCTTGCAAGAGTGTTTCCCAAAATATTTTATCATTGATTCATCGTAAGATAGATGTTGCTGAGGAACAAACTGCTTATTACATTTGTCTCTTACTATTTCAATAAAGGGTCTAATTTTCCACATCTTGTCCTTTTCATCAAATTTGTTATTGTCGTTACAGTGCAGAATCTAAGAATTTGTTCAAAACGATTTCTCCTCATGGCGTTGCATACAAAATCGTTTCGTGTGTCTAAATTGGAATACCAGTATAACCTCTTATTAGGGAGAGAGTTATAACTACTTAGAATGAGGATCCCCAGAAAACACCTCATTTCTTCACAAGTTATATTAGGATTTGGAAAGTTCTTGAAAAGTGCATTGTTGTTTGACTCATCAACTCGGAATTGTATCAGATCGTCATCAAAGAATAATTCGAAAATTTCCACTGCAGACTTATCAACATATGTCTCAAAGCATGGATCAGGAAAAGACTTCAAATTTGAAATTAGTGCACCATGAACCCAGGTTTTTTGCATATTTCTGTTCCTGTAATCTATATTTCTGAAATCTGTTTCTGTGTGTGTGTGTGTCTGTTAATCTTATTTCAGATTCATCCCGGAGTTGTCTAGGATTGAGATTATCTGCTATTCCTCCTCCATCCTCATCACCCAAATCCTCACCTGTGAGGACTGCTGTATCAGGGGCGTGATGTAAATTCCATCAGCCTGAGGAGCATTTGAATCCTCAAACAGGATGTCTAAAACATCCTGCACAGTCAAACCAGGATCTAAAGATTCTGCCAGATCTCTGTTATGAAAAGAGAAAAAGAAGCAAAATCATTTTTGACCCTGCAACTGCCCAGCGTGTCCATAAGGACACGGCTGAAATAATCACTTCATAAACAGAAAGTGAATTGACGAATAACAACTTTTCTCAAATGAAAATCTCTATAAACATATTTATATATAAAAACAAAGATGAGGTGACTTACCGAACGAAAGCGCTGGCTGGTCGATAGACACACAAACAAACACAAACATATACACAAAATTCAAGCTTTCGCAACAAACTGTTGCCTCATCAGGAAAGAGGGAAGGAGAGGGGAAGACGAAAGGAAGTGGGTTTTAAGGGAGAGGGTAAGGAGTCATTCCAATCCCGGGAGCGGAAAGACTTACCTTAGGGGGAAAAAAGGACAGGTATACACTCGCACACACGCACATATCCATCCACATGGTGTCTGTGGCTCCAAAAAGGAACAACCTCTCTAAAGTGGTTTCAAGGACTGAGAAGTGAAAGCTTTCTCATAAACAAAAAAATACTGCAAGAGAAAGCTCGTGAAATTACTCTGAAGTTTTTTTTTTTAAGTGCGTGGAAAGGCTAGTTAAATTGTTTTGAAAAATATCATAATCTGTCTTTTCAGTGTACAAGTCGAGAAAGTGAGGATATGGTCATAGAAAGTCTAAACTATTGGGAGAACATTAGATAACCACGACTGATAATGGTTATCAGCCCAGATAATTCCCAGGTGTTTCCAAAACATAAAAATGCTTTTTTGTACTTCGGAGTACAACAACAGCCCCTGAAGACACCAGTAATCTTTACGACTTATTCAGGTGTTTAGATGCCAAGAAGTGGCAGCAGGAAATAAAATTGTACGTCTTAATTGACCTGTGCCCTGTGCATCCCAATAAAACACCATTCCTGAGGAATTTAAATGTTGTATTCATTTCCCGAACTGCACAAATCATCTGCAGCCTCTGGACCCAGGAATAAAACACACTGTTAAAGCCAAATACAGAGTACGAGCAGTGTAGAAGTCTTATTTCATTTTTTGAGAGAAAGAAAGGAAGTGATGAGACTCAGTGTTGTACAGGCTATGCATATGTTTTTTGCTGCCTGAATGCAACATTCCAGGACATTGTTTGTTGTGATGATGACATCCTGACTTCCATACCAGAGATTGATAGCTATGCAAGGAATTAATAAGGGTAGGAATTTCTTTTTCCTCTTTTGATTTACATAAATCAATTCTAACTTAACTTTAATATGCTGGAAGGACAAGAGAAACAAGACTAACTGATAAGAAAAGGATGTTAGTCATTATGTAATTAAATGGCACCTATATCACGTAAACTTGCTTGAATTATGAATGTGGATCACTCCTTCCATTATGCTGGCAAAACCCCTATTTAAGAAAAAAACACTTGGGTCCACAGAGATTCGTTAAATAGGGGTTTTACTGCATATTTCATGCATTCCCCACACCTTCCATTTCTTCACCTTCCTGCACTTCATTATTTCCTCTCTTCATAAACTTCATGATCGGTATCTGATTTTGAAGATCTTTCTTCAGCCGTGTCTTCAGATTTAATATTGTTTATACAAAGTGATTATGGGTGGGTACCTTGTCATCCAAAAAGAAGGTGATGTGCCCCTTATTCAAATCCTTAGTTTTCTCTAAACCTTTACCAATTTTCAAAGCTAGGGTTTGTTGTAACAACGAGATGTATGCTCATTTACCATACGGTAACAGGACTTCCGGCTTGAACATGCTGTAAACAGTGCTATTGTTGCATTCGATTGTGGTGAAAAGTTTGGTATGATGTATCTGAAGACATAATATGATACACGTGCTGATGCCTGTGTCGTTTGTGATCTCAGCATTATCAAGAAAAGGCTGAAACTTTTGTGAAACAATAACAAAGGTACGATGCAGGGTGTCCTGGGGTGGCAAGCACTTACCTCAGTTGATTGCAGTAATGATGAACAATCCATGAATCCCACAGATATATATGTAACTACAAAAGGGTTGAGGAGCATGATAGTGCACTCACTTTGGTGTCTTTGGCACCAAATTTGCCTGATCTGACTCCAGTGTACTTACCTGGGACACTATTGGTTGCTAGCTCCGCACTCACAAAAACACCAGATCGTAATTTGCAGGAATTACATGGTCTGTGTATAGACACCTGGTGCCACATACCTCTGGAAATATCCAAAGATTTTTCAAATCTATGCTATCCAGAATTGCTGCTTCGTTGCATTCCAGAGGTGGGCCATTACAGTGTTAAATGGGTGGTTATAATATTTTGGCAATGTATTATCATTAGTTACAATTAAAATAAATTTATAACAACAGTTTTTCTTCCATAAACATAATGGCAGTGGATGCTGTGTTACATTCTGTGACAGCTTTTTGACATTTTCATACCTGCCACCTCACCCGATTTAGGAGGGAGATTTTTCCTGGCCATTGATCAGAAGTCCTTTGCTGATTAGTCATTTTTAATTGATATATGTCTTGAAGTTTACAGAAATTGTGAAGCTGCACGTGAGCTGTACATAGATTGTTATTTTTACTCATTCCTCTGCATTTTTGTAGAATGTATACTCGTATTGCTCAGTGTTGTGCTCTGTTTGGAGTTGTACGTGTGTTTTGCCATTGTGCTTAAGTGAAGTCACTTATTATTCAGCATTTTTATAATCAGTGTCAATCATTAAGAGTGAATGATTAAAATCAGAAAACATCCCAACCTAGTAGCAATTACCTGCACTATGTTATAGAAAAGGGTTATGCAATCAAGATTTTGTATATGTTGTTGTTGTGGTCTTCAGTCCTGAGACTGGTTTGATGCAGCTCTCCATGCTACTCTATCCTGTGCAAGCTTTTTCATCTCCTAGTACCTACTGCAACCTACATCCTTCTGAATCTGCTTAGTGTATTCATCTCTTGGTCTCCCTCTACGATTTTTACCCTCCACGCTGCCCTCCAATACTAAATTGGTGATCCCTTGATGCCTCAGAACATGTCCTACCAACCGATCCCTTCTTCTGGTCAAGTTGTGCCACAAACTTCTCTTCTCCCCAATCCTGTTCAATACTTCCTCATTAGTTACGTGATCTACCCATCTAATCTTCTGCATTCTTCTGTAGCACCACATTTCGAAAGCTTCTATTCTCTTCTTATCCAAACTATTTATTGTCCATGTTTCACTTCCATACATGGCTACACTCCATACGAATACTTTCAGAAATGACTTCCTGACACTTAAATCAATGATTTTTGTATAATAATAATGAAAATCCGTGTATGGAAAAATATGCAAAATTGTACCAGTAGCAGACTCGTGCCTGGCCCACAGAAACACACTATAGAAAACAGTTAACACAAGTTAAAGAAGTTGAAAATAAGATGATTAAAACTTATGGTTGAAGTGTTACAATGGAAATAAATGGTAGGTTAATTGTATTCTATTATGTGTTTCTGTGCACCACTAGCCATTCTTCTATAGATAAATTGTTGCCTTTCTGTTCTTCTGTGAATCAATATTTTGGTTAGTTCTAGTGTTTTCATTTGCATTTTCACAGCCTTTATATAGCTTTTCGATGTCATTGGGAAAGACATCAATTGTCTTGAGATTATACTGAAAATAGATTTCAGTCATATCCAAGCTGAAAGCTTTCATGTGACACGTTCGTTACAAGAGTTACTCTCAGCAGTTTAAAGCATTTTGTTATGTTGTGCTGCTTATTTGTATATACTATTGCAAATCAGTATGTCTGTATACACTATTGCAGATTTCTTTGTATTCACATTTCTATCATTTCTCTCTCATTTAATGTCTTGTTTTCACATTTAGTTAAACATATATGTAATAAAGTGTTCCAGGACTTTTTTTTGGGGGGGGGGGGGGGGGGGGGGAGGGTAAAATGTCCATTTTATTAATTCGTAGAATTTGGGGAAACACAGTTTTATTTCCTGTATTCTGCATGAAAGCCGCATATTTATTCATATTGCTTATCTGATACAGCCCCCCCATGAACCATGGACCTTGCCGTTTGGTAGGGAGGCTTGCGTGCCTCAGCGATACAGATAGCCGTACCGTAGGTGCAACCACAACGGAGGGGTATCTGTTGAGAGGCCAGACAAACGTGTGGTTCCTGAAGAGGGGCAGCAGCCTTTTCAGTAGTTGCAAGGGCAACAGTCTGGATGATTGACTGATCTGGCCTTGTAACAATAACCAAAACGGCCTTGCTGTGCTGGTACTGCGAACGGCTGAAAGCAAGGGGAAACTACAGCCGTAATTCTTCCCGAGGGCATGCAGCTTTACTGTATGATTACATGATGATGGCGTCCTCTTGGGTAAAATATTCCGGAGGTAAAATAGTCCCCCCATTCGGATCTCCGGGCGGGGGACTACTCAAGAGGATGTCGTTATCAGGAGAAAGAAAACTGGCGTTCTACGGATCGGAGCGTGGAATGTCAGATCCCTTAATCGGGCAGGTAGGTTAGAAAATTTAAAAAGGGAAATGGATAGGTTGAAGTTAGATATAGTGGAATTAGTGAAGTTCGGTGGCAGGAGGAACGAGACTTCTGGTCAGGTGACTACAGGGTTATAAACACAAAATCAAATAAGGGTAATGCAGGAGTAGGTTTAATAATGAATAGGAAAATAGGAATGCGGGGTAAGCTACTACAAACAGCATAGTGAACGCATTATTGTGGCCAAGATAGATACGAAGCCCACGCCTACTACAGTAGTACAAGTTTATATGCCAACTAGCTCTGCAGATGACAAAGAAATTGAAGAAATGTATGATGAAATAAAAGAAATTATTCAGATTGTGAAGGGAGACGAAAATTTAATAGTCATGGGTGACTGGAATTCGAGTGTAGGAAAAGGGAGAGAAGGAAACATAGTAGGTGAATATGGATTGGGGGACAGAAATGAAAGAGGAAGCCGCCTGGTCGAATTTTGCACAGAGCACAACATAATCATAACTAACACTTGGTTTAAGAATCATGAAAGAAGGTTGTATACATGGAAGAACCCTGGCGATACTAAAAGGTATCAGATAGATTATATAATGGTAAGACAGAGATTTAGGAACCAGGTTTTAAATTGTAAGACATTTCCAGGGGCAGATGTGGACTCTGACCACAATCTATTGGTTATGACCTGTAGATTAAAACTGAAGAAACTGCAAAAAGGTGGGAATTTAAGGAGATGGGACCTGGATAAACTAAAAGAACCAGAGGTTGTACAGAGATTCAGGGAGAGCATAAGGGAGCAATTGACAGGAATGGGGGAAATAAATACAGTAGAAGAAGAATGGGTAGCTTTGAGGGATGAAGTAGTGAAGGCAGCAGAGGATCAAGTAGGTAAAAAGACGAGGGCTAGTAGAAATCCTTGGGTAACAGAAGAAATATTGAATTTAATTGATGAAAGGAGAAAATATAAAAATGCAGTAAGTGAAACAGGCAAAAAGGAATACAAACGTCTCAAAAATGAGATCGACATGAAGTGCAAAATGGCTAAGCAGGGATGGCTAGAGGACAAATGTAAGGATGTAGAGGCCTATCTCACTAGGGGTAAGATAGATACCGCCTACAGGAAAATTAAAGAGACCTTTGGAGATAAGAGAACCACTTGTATGAATATCAAGACCTCAGATGGAAACCCAGTTCTAAGCAAAGAAGGGAAAGCAGAAAGGTGGAAGGAGTATATAGAGGGTCTATACAAGGGCGATGTACTCGAGGACAATATTATGGAAATGGAAGAGGATGTAGATGAAGATGAAATGGGAGATATGATACTGCGTGAAGAGTTTGACAGAGCACTGAAAGACCTGAGTCGAAACAAGGCCCCCGGAGTAGACAATATTCCATTGGAACTACTGACGGCCGTGGGAGAGCCAGTCCTGACAAAACTCTACCATCTGGTGAGCAAGATGTATGAAACAGGCGAAATACCCTCAGACTTCAAGAAGAATATAATAATTCCAATCCCAAAGAAAGCAGGTGTTGACAGATGTGAAAATTACCGAACTATCAGCTTAATAAGTCACAGCTGCAAAATAATAACACGAATTCTTTACAGACGAATGGAAAAACTAGTAGAAGCCAACCTCGGGGAAGATCAGTTTGGATTCCGTAGAAACACTGGAACACGTGAGGCAATACTGACCTTACGACTTATCTTAGAAGAAAGATTAAGGAAAGGCAAACCTACGTTTCTAGCATTTGTAGACTTAGAGAAAGCTTTTGACAATGTTGACTGGAATACTCTCTTTCAAATTCTAAAGGTGGCAGGGGTAAAATACAGGGAGCAAAAGGCTATTTACAATTTGTACAGAAACCAGATGGCAGTTATAAGAGTCGAGGGACATGAAAGGGAAGCAGTGGTTGGGAAGGGAGTAAGACAGGGTTGTAGCCTCTCCCCGATGTTGTTCAATCTGTATATTGAGCAAGCAGTAAAGGAAACAAAAGAAAAATTAGGAGTAGGTATTAAAATTCATGGAGAAGAAATAAAAACTTTGAGGCTCGCCGATGACATTGTAATTCTGTCAGAGACAGCAAAGGACTTGGAAGAGCAGTTGAATGGAATGGACAGTGTCTTGAAAGGAGGATATAAGATGAACATCAACAAAAGCAAAACAAGGATAATGGAATGTAGTCTAATTAAGTCGGGTGATGCTGAGGGAATTAGATTAGGAAATGAGGCACTTAAAGTAGTAAAGGAGTTTTACTATTTAGGGAGCAAAATAACTGATGATGGTCGAAGTAGAGAGGATATAAAATGTAGGCTGGCAATGGCAAGGAAAGCGTTTCTGAAGAAGAGAAATTTGTTAACATCCTGTATAGATTTAAGTGTCAGGAAGTCATTTCTGAAAGTATTCGTATGGAGTGTAGCCATGTATGGAAGTGAAACATGGACGATAAATAGTTTGGACAAGAAGAGAATAGAAGCTTTCGAAATGTGGTGCTACAGAAGAATGCTGAAGATTAGATGGGTAGATCACATAACTAATGAGGAAGTATTGAATAGGATTGGGGAGAAGAGAAGTTTGTGGCACAACTTGACCAGAAGAAGGGATCGGTTGGTAGGACATGTTCTGAGGCATCAAGGGATCACCAATTTAGTATTGGAGGGCAGCGTGGAGGGTAAAAATCGTAGAGGGAGACCAAGAGATAAATACACTAAGCAGATTCAGAAGGATGTAGGTTGCAGTAGGTACTGGGAGATGAAAAAGCTTGCACAGGATAGAGTAGCATGGAGAGCTGCATCAAACCAGTCTCAGGACTGAAGACCACAACAACAACAACAACATCTGATTCAGATAAGTTTCTCAACTTTCGTTTTAATTTGGGTGATTTGTTGACGCAGAAAAATCTGATCTGACTGAAATGTGTTATCACAAATATGAATGCTAATTATGCAGCCAGTGGATGATTGTTATAGTGACAGGTTAGCTTTTATGTTAACAGCATAATCTTGAGCAATTTTTAGACATTTTCCGTTATTCTATGTTTATATAGTTAAACTATAAAGTTTGTTTTACATATTTGTGTGTTGCAAATGCCATACTTGGTGATAATTTGATGAATTTGCTGCAGTTTGTCACAGTTATAATAATAATATTAATAATAATACTTATTATTTTAAGGGAAATTGATCTTTTTGAGGATAGAGTCCTGTTTGTTATGTACTCCAAGTCTGGAGATAGACACAGAACAGGTTATAGCAGATGATAATACCCCAAATGAAAAGTAGATTGTGTTGCATGAATGTATTTAGAAAAGTTTTTTTTATAAATACATGATTGTCATGGATGTTTCAGCTCTCTGGTCAGAAGCAGCAGATCAAATTAACCTTGAAAACACCTGGGTCAAACCCTGCAGCACCTGCAAAACGGACTGTTACTGGTCTTCCAGAGCTCCCAGAACTAAACTTGGTTCGAAGAGGTAAGCCAGCATTGTTGTAACAAAAGTATTATTGCTTGATATAAATTTTAATTACCTTTTCATTTTAGTATCTGTTTTTCCTTAACTCCACACTGTTGTGGATTGGAAATAGCCTGAAATGGTGGTTGGTTAGATTACAGTGCAGTCTATAATTTTTCTAAGTTTCTAGTAAATAATTCCACTTTTACGTTTCTTTATTCAGTGCAGTGAGTTACATCTTCCTCAAGCAGCATTATTTCATGATTTTTTTTTAAAAAAAATTATTGTTTGTTTGGGTAGGGGATTAGAGAGCTACAATATCTTGGCTATGTAGTTTTCTTGCATACAAACAGTCATATGGTGGTCTCTTTCAGCATATTGCAATACGTGGAGCCAGTCTGCATGCCTGTTTTGTTATGTGTGCTTCAAATGTGGATCTTGCTTTCTTATTAAGACATGTGGCATCTATTTGTTCTTTAAATCAGTTCTGAAAATATCTACTTCTTAGGCAAAGTTTGGCCAACATAATGCTATGGTAATACGATAAATGGAAAATAGTTGTAAAACAACCATAATTGTTTTTGGAGAAGATAGCAAAAAATCGATAAGAAAACTCTTTAAAACAACAGTGTGTAATATAGGGTTGGACAAGTGGCCAAAATATGAAAGAACAGCTAGTTGAAAGACGAAAAATGTCTCCATTTTTTTGCCTTACAGTGTTGTTGATTCTGCTGATATAGCTCAAAGATCTCACTTGATAATGTACTGCCGATTTGTGGGCGAGAAGAAAATAATGGAAGAACTATTGTTTTCTAAAAAGGTGGAAGCACCACCAAAAGGTCTGACGTATCTTCTGCCATTAATGAATTTTTGGTTAAAAGTGTTTTGTTTTGAGACAGAGTTATGGAAATTCATACTGACTGAGCACCAGTATATTAGGTTCATATTCTGGGTTCGTAAATATTGCATAAGAAAACAAAAATCCAGTTTTATTGGCTGTCACTGTATGTTCCACAGACAAGCCCAGCTTCTAAAACTTGTCCTAAGAAACTTAAAATTGCACTGAAAGTGGCTGTCAGTGTGGTTATTCAAGTGAAGTCAAGTGCTGTGCTGTGATACTTACTTTTGTCGGAGTCCGATATGATGATCCCAATGCTGAACACCAATATTTAATGTCTCATACACAAGACACTGGTTTTTGGAGGTCAGTATATGTAGTAGGCTTTGTGAATTGAAAGCAGAGGTAGAACTGTTTCTTTTGAGTCAATTCATTCTCTGATAACAGCTTTATATATTTCCTAGCGTACCATGCAGATTGCTTTGAAACCCTGAATAATCTGAATTTGAAACTACCAGGTAGAAACACCATAATAATGGAAAAGACACAGCTACGGAAGTATTGCCTGGATGCTCCCGTTACTAACTTTTCATCATTCCCTCGATTCAGTGAACTTCTAGATAGACAACAGTACGATGTCAACGAATTGAGAGTTATCATCAGTGAATACATGGAACAGCTTCAAGAAGAGGTCAGACTTTATTTTCAACATTTGTCTTCAGAAGACTGGCTGGGCAAATTAGCAAGATCATCTTTCATAATTTTTGTGCAGGCTCTTCCTCATGAAATACAAGAGGATGCAGTTGAATTGAAATTTGATGTAAGTACTAAAGAACAGATCCACCAAATGGGGTTGGAAAAAATAGTGTCCTCCTCATTTACACAGGTGTGGGAAAGGAAAAAGTTAACATGTTATCATCTACATAGCTGTGTTAAAGACTGGATTCTCAACATTAGACATCATGAAAACAGAACACTGCAGTTGCTTGAACATGGAGATTGAGCTTACATGGGCTTTAACTAATTTGAAACCAAACATTCAGGAGCTGCTTAAAGAAAAACAATTTCAGCCATCTCATTGATGTTGTGAATTTTCTTGTGACCTTCTGCACATAAAATAATGTTAGATGTGAAAAGTGTTGTTAAAGTCAAACTGTATCATTAGGAATGCAAGTAATACATAGACATGTCTGTTTCATCCACAAAGTCCTTTGAAAAACTATAGATTTGTATTACTCTACATTTGATAACTCTCTTCAGCTAAACTTTGGATTGCAAATTATTGTCAAATAGAGTTTCTCAAAAGAAGCAAAAAATAATAATAAATAAAATAAACAAACAAACACAGGGGACCATAAGATATTCTGGGATTGCAAAGGGGGCACCTGTTAGGAAAAGTTGGGAACCACTGTTGTAAAGAGTCATATCTACATAGCATGTTGTCGTATACATACCTGTGTGTAAGACTGGATTACCAACACTAGCCATCATGAAAACAAAACACTGCAGTTGCCTAAACAAGGAGATTGAGGTTAGATATGCTTTAACTATTTTGAAGCCAAACCAAACAAAACAAACGCTCTCACAGACTCTCGTGTGTTCTGTGAGTATTCTTCAAGTCATTCTGACACAATTTAGGAGGCATGTTGTAAGTGAACAAAAAACATGATAGGACTCTGGAATCCTGTAGTACTCAGTGAGAAGTGGTGGCAGGCATATCAGGTTCTCATATCATCATTAAGAAGGCCTCCACCATCCAACTGAACAATGCCCTACAGGCCTTGTATGTTTTTTGAACTTCTTGTACCTGTCTGTGCCTTGTGCTGATGTGTAATGTGAGCTGTCAGTCTGGATAATTTATCTCCATGTGTACCGTGGCAGTGTTGCTGAGCCCATGTTTTCTGTTGTACACCTCACAAGTTATTAACAGACAATGGGAAATCTAGGATGGAATAATGGTAATATTATAAAAAGGATAGACTGCCACTCACCATATAGCGGAGATGCTGAGTCACAGGTAGTTACTGAAAAGGACTGTCAAACAAGTAAGCTTTCGGCCAAAAAGGACTTCATCAGAATTAGGCAAAACACACACACACACACACACACACACACACACACACACACACACACACAGTGTCTCGGGCTGCCGAGGCCAGACTCTAGCCTCAGCAGCCGGAGACTGTGGTCATGTGTGTGTGAGTGAGTTGTATTTGTATTGGCATATGTGCATGTATGTTTTGTCTAATTCCAATGAAGGCCTTGGCCGAAGGCTTACTTGTTTGACAATGTTTGTGTTGTGCCTATCTGTGACTCAACATCTCCACTGTGTGCTGTGAAGCAGTCTGACCTTTTCACAGTGTTGTCACCAATTATTATAAAATTGGAGATATGGTTAATTCATACAGCATGTTAATCAGTGGAATAGAATCTCCCAACATTCCAACAAAAAATGTGCAGAATTAAAATTCAACTCACAGGATACAGAAAATGAATAAGGCTGTATTTTTGAATGGAAAGGGCATACTATTTCAAAGTTTGTTCACAGTAGACAGACAGTAAAATCAGGTATTTCAGCAAAATTGACAGTTATTTGGAACAAGTGTCATGTTGTTCTATAGTTTCATGATTTTCAATTATCACATTACTTGCCTCTTTCACCTGCATCCCTCAGCCTTTCCCTTAACTGATTATGCTTATCCATTACGGATATTTTAGAACCGTGACTGTATATTAATGTAAATAAATTATACAAAACTGCAACCAGTCACTTTTTCATTAATAATGCTTTATTACATTAACCGGTTTTCGAACCCTTTCAGGTTCATCTTCAGATGATTTCGGGAGAATCCGGGAAGTTTAATGATGTAACTTCCCGGATTCTCCCGAAATCATCTGAAGATGAACCTGAAAGGGTTCGAAAACCGGTTAATGTAATAAAGCATTATTAATGAAAAAGTGACTGGTTGCAGTTTTGTATAATTTATTTACTTTCCCTTAACATTGTTGTTTGATGCAGCTCTCCATGCTACTCTATCCTGTGCAAGCTTCATCATCTGCAAGTAAGTATTGCGCCGTACATCACTTTGAATCTGTTTAGTATATTCATCTCTTGGTCTCCCTCTACGATTTTTACCCTCCATGCTGCCCTCCAGTACTAAATTGGTGATTGCTTGATGCCTGATGTCTGACCAACTGATCCTTTCTTCTGGTCAAATTGTGCTGCCAATTCCTCTTCTCTCCAGTTCTATTTAGTACCTCCTCATTAGTTACGTGATCTACTCTTCTAATCTTTAGCATTCTTCTGTAGCACCATATTTTGAAAGTTTCTGTTCTCTTCTTGTCTAAACTATTTATCATCCATGTTTCATATCTATACATTGCTACACTCCATACATATTCTTTTAGAAAAGACTTCTGACACTTCAGTCTATACTTGATGTTAACAAATTTAATGTATTTAACATAAGATTTTTAATATAGAGAATAATTATTTGTTTGAAAACAAATTTACAGTGCTACTGACTGAAATTGACAATAAGAATACATTAGGAAGAAATAGGAGATAATCTCTTTTTGTGAAGGTGTAGAGATTAATTTGGTGAGTGCATAGAAAAAGTCTAAAAATTTCCTAAATATACTAATATACCTTTCACATACTTTCTCAATGATTGGTTTGTTGTGAAATGGTCTCCCTACATCACTCTTACGAACAACAAATGTGTAAGAGTAAGACATGCAATAGAATATAACAGTTGCGATTTATTTCAGTGCGTGTTTATATTAGTAAACTGCAGATGTTCAGTTGATTAAACGTAAGAGCAGACTGACTGACTTTCTATGACTCTCTATCACTACAACTGAACTTCAATCTCACTTATTTCTTAAAATTCCTCAAACTCTTACAACTTGTATTGAATTCCTTGTTTGAAGAGGAGATCCAAATAGCTCAATCTTTCTTGTACAAATTCTTCAAAACTTTTCTTTCACCATCCTCATTTTCTCTGAACAAAGGAGCTGCTGGTTCAACAAATTCAGTTGTAATAGTGTTTTGTTTTTAGGGGTGCATCAACTCTGCCATCTGCCATCCCAGATCCAAGAAAAGAAATGTTACTTAAGTATATATGAATTCTTTTGTGGCACACATTAGTTTTGATATAAAATCTATACTTTTGCCTCTTGTGATGTAATTGTGACATAAAATTTTTGCAAATATATATCTCAGATGCCAAATTTTACACTAATGCATGGAAGTATTCTAATTCCAAATTTTGAACAGATTACAATGATTTTAAGGGAAATACTAAGGAAACTAATCAAACTTTCGACCAAAAGGATAAGAAAACTTTACAGCATATAACACTTTCAAAATGGAAACTATTAATGACAGTTATTAGAAAGACAGACACATAATAAAAAAGAAAATGTAATAAAAACAGACAAAATGCCAGAGGAAAGTAAAACAGCAGTACATACCACAATGCCAGAGAAACAGAAAAGTGAGGTGGAAATAGAAGTGGAAAGGGAGAGGGAAAGACGAAAGGATGTGGGTTTTAAGGGAGAGGGTAAGGAGTCATTCCAATCCCGGGAGCGGAAAGACTTACCTTAGGGGGGAAAAAGGGACAGGTATACACTCGCTAGCGCGCGCGCGCGCGCACACACACACACACACACACACACACACACACACACACACACACACACCCATCCGCACATACACAGACACAATCAGACATTTGTAAAGGCAAAGAGTTTGGGCTCCCAAACTCTTTGCCTTTACAAATGTCTGCTTGTGTCTGTATGTGCGGATGGATATGTGTGATATGTGTGTGCTGTGCGAGTGTATACTTGTCCTTTTTCCCCCCTAAGGTAAGTCTTTCCACTTCCGGGATTGGGATGACTCCTTACCCTCTCCCTTAAAACCCGCATCCTTTTGTCTTTCCCTCTCCTTCCCTCTTTCCGGACGAAGCAACCGTTGGTTGCGAAAGCTTGAATTTTGTGTGTGTGTTTGTGTTTGTTTGTGTGTCTATCGACCTGCCAGCACTTTCGTTTGGTAAGTCACATCATCTTTGTTTATATATATATAACTGTGAAAAAGCTTAGTTGTATGAAATTATTGTTTTCATAGTGGTGTACCAGTAGTATTATGAGATTGGACAGCTTTATTGAATGTATAGAGGATGTAGAGGAAATAATTTGAACAGAATGTTGATGGGAGATATGTTTTCAGATCGAGCAGCGCCACCAATTATAGCAGGCCGGAAAAGACCAGCGGATACGCCATTGTCAGCAGAGTCAGTTTTAGCAGCCAAGGTTTGTAATCTTTGGCATAAGAAATTAGTTTTAAGAAATGAGACTGAGGGCTTGAAATCTCTTTTTGTTCTACTCTAGCAAAGCAAAGAAGTCAGATTTATCACAGATACCTTATGCGTTAGCTGTTTAAGCGTAACATTCCCTGTTAGTTTTACATTTAAATTAATATTGTTTTTTGTACTAATGTGCAATAGGCGTACTAAATGAATGTAAGTTATTCATTTCTACATCAGTTCACTATAGCAAAACCATGTGTAATAAAGAAAATTATTTAACAAGAAAGATCCATCAAACTTTAAAAATAAACAACTTCTGTCATTGACATTTGAGAGGATACTTAGCTACAAATGGGTTTCTTTAATAGTTGGTGGTCAGATCAGATAAGATAGTATCTTAATAAATAAAAGAAGTGATCAGCCTCCACCACTATAGTTTAATTTATTCAGTTCATAATTAATTTTTGTGGAATATTCTCCATCATCACAGTTGTGTAAATAATCATAAAACTATTGATATGAATATAATAGAGGGAAACATTCCACGTGGGAAAAATATATTTAAAAACAAAGATGCTGTAACTTACCAAACGAAAGCGTTGGTATGTTGGTAGAGACACTATCAACATACCAACACTTTCGTTTGGTAAGTTACAGCATCTTTGTTTTTAAATATAATCATAAAACTATTTACACAAGGCTGAAGAAAAGTCAATCCTCAGGGAAATAACTATTTTTATACCTCTCAGCAAAATTCTCAGATGATTTGACCACCCAAACCCAAGCATGCCATACTTACGTACTGTTCATGCTGTCTAATGCTGTGTGAATGACAGACGAGTTTCCTAGTAGCGAATGTTCAACTAGTCAAAAATATGATGATGTGGCGTCATCTTTGGCTGCACATTTTACTGCAGGGAGTTGCTACAGTTATTTCTTTGGTGATCAGTCTTAAGAGAGTAGCTTAACTATTTGCAGGACTGTATCGAATGGAAGATAATGTTCCAAAACTAGCTGTGACTTGAATAAATTAAACTACAGTGGCAGAGGGTGATCGTCCTTTTCTTATATTCTTGTTGCCATGGACCATCATGGTCCCACTTTTAAAAGATAGACAAGTTTATAAGTAAGCTTAGTTTTTCATGACTCTCATTAATTAGAGGTCTTTATTGATCTCAGTCTTTCTTGGATGCACATTTGACACCCTTGGTCAGCGCTGTACCAGAAAAGGTGAGGGTGTGGAGTGACACATTTTATAGATAGATGCAGCGGCAAGTAAGATAGGGTTGGACGTTTTAGCTGTTAGTGACATTCGGGTGAGAAAGACGAGGAAGTGGGAGAATACAAGGTTTACCTGTCAGGAGTCAAAGCAGGAATAGCAAAATGGGGTGTAGGGCTTTACATCAGGAAAGAAATGGAATCCAGCGTAGTTGCAGTAAGATACGTAAATGAACGACTGATGTGGATAGATTTGACAGTGTCTAGCAAGAAAATTAGGATTGTGTCAGTATATTCGCATTGTGAAGGGACAGATCAAGATAAGATGGCTAGTTTTTATGACGCATTCAGTGACATAGTTGTTAGAGTAAAGGACAAGGACAATGTTCTGCTCATGGGTGATTTTAATGCCAGGATTGGAAATCAAACAGAAGGGTATGAAAAGGTTATGGGTAAATTTGGAGAGGATATGGAGGCCAACAGGAACGGGAAACAACCCTTGGATTTCTGTGCCAGTATGGACTTAGTAATCACAAACTCCTTTTTAAAATAAGAACATTCACTGGTATACTTGGGAAGGCAGGGGAACCAGATCGGTCATTGGCTATATAATAACAGATCAGGAATTCAGGAAGGCTGTGAGGGACACACGTGTATTCAGGGGATTCTTTGATGACACTGATCAGTATTTAATCTGCAGTGAAATTGGTATTGTGAGGCCGAAAATGCAGCAGGTCAGGTCCATATGTAGGAGGATAAGAGTGGAGAAACTTCAGGATAAGGAAATCAGGCACAAGTACATAACAGTGATCTCAGAAAGGTACCAATTAGTTGAATGTAGGCAATTACAGTCATTGGAAAAGGAATGGACAAGGTACAGAGACACAGTACTAGAAGTGGCTAAAGAATGTCTTGGAACAGTAGTGTGTAAAGGTAGGATGAAGCAAACAGCTTGGTGGAATGACACAGTCAAGGCAGCCTGTAAAAGGAAAAAGATGGCGTATCAAAAATGGCTGCATACTAGAACTCAGGTAGACAGAGAAAGGTATGTTGAAGAAAGAAACAAAGCCAAACAGATAATTGCAGCATCCAAGAAGAAATCTTGGGAAGACTTTGGAAACAGGTTGGAGACTTTGGGTCAAGCTGCTGGAAAACCATTCTGGAGTGTAATTAGCAATCTTCGAAAGAGAGGTAAGAAGGAAATGACAAGTATTATGGACAGGTCAGGAAATCCTGTTGATGCCTTGGGCAGATGGAGGGAATATTTTGAAGAGTTGCTCAATGTAGTTGAAAATACGATGAGTAATGTTTCAGATTTCGATGTACAATGGGATAGGAATGATGATGGAAATAGGATCACATTTGAGGAAGTGGAGAAAATGGTCAATATATTGCAGTGCAATAAAGTGGCTGGGGTGGCTGAAATTAAGTCGGAACTCATCAAATACAGTGGAATGTCAGGTCTTAAATGGCTACACAGGATAATTGAAATGGCGTGGGAGTTGGGACAAGTTCCATCAGACTGGACGAAAGCAGTAATCACACCAATCTTTAAACATGGAAACAGAAAAGATTGTAACAACTACAGAGGTATCTCTTTAATCAGCGTTGTGGGTAAAATCTTCTCAGGTTGTGGGTAAAATCTTCTCAGGTATTGTTGAAAGGAAAGTGCGAGTATTAGTTGAAGACAAACTGGATGAAAATCAGTGTGGTTTTAGGCCTCTTAGAGGTTGTCAGGACCAGATCTTTAGCTTACAGCAAATAATGGAGGAGTGTTATGAGTGAAACAAGGAATTGTATCTAGGCTTTATAGATCTAGAAAAGGCATATGACCGGGTTCCTAGAAGGAAGTTATTGTCTGTTCTACGAGATTATGGAATAGGAGGCAAACTTTTGCAAGCAATTAAAGGTCTTTACATAGATAGTCAGGCAGCAGTTAGAGTTGACAGTAAATTGAGTTCATGGTTCAGAGTAGTTTCAGGGGTAAGACAAGGCTGCAACCTGTCTCCACTGTTGTTCATATTATTTATGGATCATATGTTGAAAACAATAAACTGGCTGGGTGAGATTAAGATATGTGAACACAAAACAAGCAGTCTCGCATATGCAGATGACTTAGTTGCGATGGCAGATTCGATTGAAAGTTTGCAAAGTAATATTTCAGAGCTAGATCAGAAATGTAAGGACTATGGTATGAAGATTAACATCTCCAAAACGAAAGTAATGGCAGTGGGGAAGAGATATAAACGGATTGAGTGCCAAACAGGAGGAACAAAGTTAGAACAGGTGGACGGTTTCAAGTACTTAGGATGCATATTCTCACAGGATGGCAACATAGTGAAAGAACTGGAAGCGAGGTGTAGCAAAGCTAATGCAGTGAGCACTTAGCTACGATCTACTCTCTTCTGCAAGAAGGAAGTTAGTACCAAGACTAAGTTATCTGTGCACCGTTAAATCTTTCGACCAACTTTGTTGTATGAAAGCGAAAGCTGGGTGGATTCAGGTTACCTTATCAATAAGGTTGAGGTTACAGATATGAAAGTAACTAGGATGATTGCAGGTACTAGTAGATGGGAACAATGGCAGGAGGGTGTCTACAATGAGGAAATCAAAGAAAAACTGGGAATGAACTCTATAGATGTAGCAGTCAGGGCGAACAGGCTTAGATGGTGGGGTCATGTTACACGCATGGGAGAAGCAAGGTTACCCAAGAGACTCATGGGTTCAGCAGTAGAGGGTAGGAGGAGTCGGGGTAGACCAAGGAGAAGATTCCTGGATTCGGTTAAGAATGATTTTGAAGTGATAGGCTTAACATCAGAAGAGGCATCAATGTTAGCACTGAATAGGGGATCATGGAGGAATTTTATAAGGGGGACTATGCTCCAGACTGAACGCTGAAAGGCATAATCAGTCTTAAATGATGATGATGATGATGCAGTTATCCAGTTCTTGAAAGTTGTTGGCGATTCGGAAAAAGTTGATACATGACATTACAGAAACACATATATAATCAATTGTCAAAACAAGAACAACTGATTTGAAGGCTATTGGAAATTACCAGTGAAAGGGATTTGAGTGTCAGAAGGGGAGGATATCAGTCTGAAAGATGAATGTATGTTAGAGAATACAACAGGAGGGAGGCCAAGAAAACAAGAATGTAAACAGATAAAAAGAAGCAAAAAAGCTGCAGAAGGTGACTGAAAATAGAACGCATATAGGACGTGACGCGGAACAAAAGGAAAAAGAAGGAAAAAAAGGAAAGATACTGGGAAGAGTAATAAAAAAAGAAGATAGTCACTTTTAACTAATATGAACTTGTCTTCTTGTTGATCATGATCAGTTTTGTCAAGATGATGATCTTTGGTGGTGATTGTTGATTTGATTTGCCTGGATCATATCTTTTCTCATGTGTCCACTACTATTGTAACAGAATTGTTTGTGTTTGCTCATGTGGTTGTCCATTTGATAGAACTTCGATCCTGCCATATTCAGTCCAAACTTATAAACTCAGTGAGGTGTTCATATTCCTATTAAATGAATTGCCAGGGCTAACATGCTACTCAGTGACCTTCCCTTTTGGGGCGCACCAGCACTATTTATAACATTATTCCAGATTTTAGTGTTTTGATTCTGTAATTGTCCTTAGCATTATTCCAGATTCTAGTGTTTTGATTCTGTAGTAGTCTTCACCCATGAATGACTTGCATACTGTCTGTTCACCAAGTATATTATAAATTCTGTAAATACTTTCTCTGCAGTATCTGATACAAGATTGTTTGCAATTTTTTGTCTGGCTCTATTGGCTTGGCACAGCCTTTTATTGTATTTCATTCCCCAGTCTAGACTGTCAAAAGTATTCCTTACATTAAATCATACTAACAGTAATAATAAAGTTTTCAGAATGCGGAAGGTACTGATACTGTCTCGAGTTGGAACAAACGTGCCTTCTGGATAAGCCTGCTCTCTTCTTGGTAGATGCACTGGCTCCAAAACTGGCTGAAAGATGTCAGTTCTGCTAATAGTCTATAGCAATATTGTGGTTGACACCAGAGGTAGATTTAAAACAGTTTAATTACACTCTAATCTGTATATTGAGCAAGCAGTAAAGGAAACAAAGAAAAATTCGGAGTAGGTATTGAAATCCATGGAGAAGAAATAAAAACTTTGTGGTTCGCTGATGACATTGTAATTCTGTCAGAGACAGCAAAGGACTTGGAAGAGCAGTTGAATGGAATGGACAGTGTCTTGAAAGGAGGATATAAGATGAACATCAACAAAAGCAAAACAAGGATAATGGAATGTAGTCTAATTAAGTCGGGTGATGCTGAGGGAATTAGATTAGGAAATGAGGCACTTAAAGTAGTAAAGGAGTTTTGCTATTTGGGGAGCAAAATAACTGATGATGGTCGAAGTAGAGAGGATATAAAATGTAGGCTGGCAATGGCAAGGAAAGCGTTTCTGAAGAAGAGAAATTTGTTAACATCCTGTATTGATTTAAGTGTCAGGAAGTCATTTCTGAAAGTATTCGTATGGAGTGTAGCCATGTATGGAAGTGAAACATGGACGATAACTAGTTTGGACAAGAAGAGAATAGAGGCTTTCGAAATGTGGTGCTACAGAAGAATGCTGAAGATTAGATGGGTAGATCACATAACTAATGAGGAAGTATTGAATAGGATTGGGGAGAAGAGAAGTTTGTGGCACAACTTGACCAGAAGAAGGGATCGGTTGGTAGGACATGTTCTGAGGCATCAAGGGATCACCAATTTAGTATTGGAGGGCAGCGTGGAGGGTAAAAATCGTAGAGGGAGACCAAGAGATGAATACACTAAGCAGATTCAGAAGGATGTAGGTTGCAGTAGGTACTGGGAGATGAAAAAGCTTGCACAGGATAGAGTAGCATGGAGAGCTGCATCAAACCAGTCTCAGGACTGAAGACCACAACAACAACAACAATTACACTCTTGGTGTAAAGTATTCACTGATATTGCCAGTTTCGTGTCACACATATAGTTCGAATTAAATGAAAGCAGATTGTTACCTACTACACTAGTTCGTAGAATGTTAAATTGTCCTAGTGTAGTAATCACGCAACACAGTCCAGTGGTTCAGAATGATTCACATATGTGGCAAAAATTTATCTGTCATCATACATATTTAAGGAACCTGAAACAATTAAGATAGTGCACAAAAATAATCAGTAAGTCTGTCAACACTGCCCTGCTAACTAGTCATTGTTCATAGGAGTCAGTAATCAGTGTGTTCTTCTAAAAAGTTCTCACTCAAAACTAATTAGTAATTACTGTCATAGAAGTCATGAGTTAAACCCATGAGTGAAGAAAATGAACTGTACACAATATATGTGGATATTTCGGAATGTTAGTTATATGATCACGACACTTGCACACGACAACAGACTGCCTGGCCTCTTATGTACTAGGTCTATGTACAGTTTCGCCTATGAACAATATGTTTCCACTACTCACTATTAATGGCAGCCTTATTAAATTATTTGATGACCCTCAAAGCATTGGACTTTCTAATCAATGAATCAAATTAACAATCATAATTTGTAGTTCAAGTTACCAGTGGTCTAAAGCTTTAATGTTAATTAATTTAGAAGATAATTAGTTTCAGACAGTTTGAGATGTGTTACGGAAAAGTTGGAGATATTTACTTTCAAATAATAGGCATTAAAATGCCACAATATGTTTCCTACCACTCAGTAAATATGTAAAGTTGTACTGTATGAACTTTTTCAGTTAACAATGTTTCATAATTAACAAAGTGTCTGTGTCAACTAATTGATCACTGCATCTATATTAGCAAGTAGTGTGAAATGAGAAATGAAATTCAATGGGACTAATTTTATTTATGACCCTGAAATTACTACTCACTCACTGTATGCAAGGTAAATATCGTAGTTCAGGAAAAAATTTAGTTAATCTTGGGAGACCATAAAAACAACATATAAGATTGGATACTCAACTTGCTTTATCTCAATGTCTGCAAAGTAACGTGAAGATGGAAATTCAGAGTATGCTTAAAGAAACCTGGAGATAAACCTCTGCATGGTAAATAACCAAACTGCCCGGAGAACTTAGACATTGACAGAAGCCAGGTGGATGTGTAGCTTAGGAGAGGAAGAATGAGAACAGAGTCAGAAGCTGTAATAATATTTACCCAAGATCCAATTTTCAGAACATAGAATTATGGAAAAGTTATAATGAAAATGCCCATCCAAGGCAATAGATGTTGATTTTGTTGAGTACACTCTTAGACCATATGTAATGACCATATCGCCCTGTTTCCCATTCATAGAATATAGCATTCTAAGATACCCTCATGTTGCAAGTTTTTGGTCGTGCCTGCAAAGCAGGATGACCTTGCCACCACCTTGGCTATTTTTCATAACTCATTACTTTTGATTGGCAACTAAATCAACATTAACACTACTTTTTTTGTAACCTGCACTCATGTAAGGTGGTTAGCCATGTTTGACCTTTTTTGAAAAATTAACTGGACAGTCTTACTTCATCTGAAGCATTTAGTATACAGTCTGGGGGGTCGTTGTGAAACAGTGTTATGCACTTCACTTTTTACGTTCATCTGTAATTCTACTAAAGTGCAGCAACAGCATTCAATTCTAGACCAAGATCAGTGCTGACATCTTGTGAATAATCCTCCTGAAAAACAAGTTTACTACTTGCTGTAAATTGTTGCCTTGTCCTAAAGGGATAGATTTAGAAGTAAGCTTGTTCATTCAACTTTGAAAAGTTGCTGAATTTATCATTTCATGAATGTGATTAATGTTTGTTATATCAAACTGAAAATGACAGACCATGAATTACTTCTTATTCAAGTATTACTTAAGAAACTTGTAAATGAAACTGAAGTTAGTACTAGTCCTTAGGCATGGGTTACTTTAATCTTGGAACTTTGAACAAATGTGTTTAAACCAATGAAAGTCAAGCAAAAACTGAAGCAGTGTGACCCATCAGAGTTGTGCGATGCCTTTTCTTACATTAATATACACCAATGACATTGCTTTCAGTGCTTCAACTTTCCAACCAGAAGTTATTAACTTATAGTCCATATTTTATGGACTATAAGATGTGCCTTAATTTTTAAGTAGTTTTTAAAAATTACCTTTTTTACCTTTCTTATTATTAGATTGCAAAGCCAGACTAAAAAGAATTGTATTTTATAAAACCAAACTGACCTTTAAAATCCCTGACAATCATCATCTGCTTCTTCTTCTTCTTCTTCTTCTTCTTCTTCACCTTCACCTTCATTGTCCTCACTGTCGTAATCATATACAAAATGGTCTTCACTGCCATTGAGAGAGTTACTTATGCCACACTTCTTGAAAGATTTAACAGTAATGTCTTTGTAACTTTAGACCATTTCTGTTTTGTCCACTGACACACTTGTTTGATTTTAGGTCTTTTTAAAGCTCCTTTCAGCATGAATTCATGTTGGGTTTCATTCATCATCCATTTGTTCCATTCCTCTCTCATATACACTCTGAAATGGTTTATTTATGTCAAGAGGTTGCAATTGTGAAGTATATCCTCCTGGGGAATAATGTTGAGCTCTGTATTTCCATGTCTTGATTTCTCTTTCTCAGAATTTTTCAAATGACAACTGAACTGATCTAGCACAAGAAGAGAACTCTTCTTCAATAAAGAATGTTTCCTACTCTCCCACACTGTGATAAACCATAATTTGATACCAGCCTCGTCCATCCAATCCTTGTCATGTACATGAACGATAACACCTCGCAGTATTTCAGAAGCTTTTGGCATTGTTTTGCACTTGAAAATGGTCACTGTATTAAGTTTAGTGCTGTCAGCACAGCATGACAAACATGTCCATTTATTTTTGTAGTTACAGTTTTGGCACATTCCATAGCAACTGTTATGTTACTTGGCACATGAAATGTCAGAAAAGTTTTTCCCATATTCACTGCTTTGCTCAATACCACACTGGTTCTCTTCCCCCGCCCCCCCCCCCCCCCCCCCCAAATGTTGAATAATAAAGTGCTGGAAAGATAATATTTTGATTCACGTGCTAAGTCCAATATGTGTCATAATCGTGTTGCACCAACCAACTCCACTCTTAAAAGTCTGTTAAGTTTCACTGTAGCATTAGTTTACAAACACATATTTGAATCATTTTTTGCACTAATTCCAATGCCACTTTGTCAGTGTCCTTGAATCCATTTCAATACATCATCTGTTAGTTTTGGCCATTTTGCGTTCAGTCCTCTATTTGCACATTTAGTCTTTCTCATTTTTTACATTTCTTCTTTACTAGCCCACCAATCGTGAATGGTTTTTTCTGTTGGTGGAGGGCCGAAATGCTGCTCACCTGCTCGGTAGTCCATGTTGTTCTGCATAAGCTATTAATTTCAATTTATAGTCCACATCATATGAATACCTTTTTTTTTTCCATTACGAAACTAGCTACTAACAAAAACATTGTACTGTTACTGATAACACAAATCACTTCCAATTCAAGTTCACTGGCACTGTAGACTGCAGTGACACATCGTAGGTTGGACAGTGTTCTGATGGCGGGACAGGAGGGAGACAGTCTCAGTAAGCTTGTGAATCCCTACAACTGACGTTCGTTGCATTGGTGCACTGCTGTTGCCAGCTGAATTCAGTATTGCCAGATGGAGATGTGTTTCCTACAACATTGAATATATGGCCATTATTAAGACCGGTGGGAATTTTTAATCAAACACTGGACATTTTTATATTAATTTTGAGTTTTAAGACACACCTAAAGTTTGGAGTAAATTTTTTGAAGAAAAATGTGCATCTTATAGTTTGTAAAATATGGTAATCAAAGTGAAATAGATACTTGATAAGAAATGGCAATACCAGTTGTAGATCGCTGCCAGTGTATTAATTCAACAGCACTTTCATGTTAACGTGAGTCTGGCTCTCCTATACACAATACTAAAGAATAAAATGTCAGTAGTTTGCCTTGTCAGATACAGTGCAGGTGAGGATGTGGTGGTAAGATACTCTTGCATATTCTTCATGTCTCTAATAAATTGTACAGACTTCAGTACCATAATTTCTAGCTTTAAGTGACATATTTGACGTAATATGGTGTAGTACTTGCGACAGCTAATAATGCCTGAATAAACCTTGCACGCGCAGCATCGGTATAGTAGATGATGACTTTCAAATGTAGACATGCTAGTTGTTACTTGTTGCAATCAGTTGTAACAAAGTCAGCATAAATATTCAATGTCTTGCAGAGCACACCACAACATGACCTCCCACGTTAACTGCCAGCAAGCTACTTTCTACAATCCAGTCTGTTTGTTGTATACTTGTTATTACAGAGGAGGCCTTCCCAAACGGAAAATGACAAAGCATACCTGCCACCTTATCTTGATACCGCCCACTAGGTCAGCCTACTGTGCATTTCCCCTTGAAGAAAAGTTTATTAGAAAACGGAATGACAAAGCGAGAGGCTTGGCTGTCCTCAGGCATAATAGCTGCCACAGTTCTTTTGCAGAATACTATACACTAATAATAATAATATGGGATATATATTCCATGAGACAAAGGGGAAATCTGGGAAAAACTGGGCAATTTTTTCATCTAGGAAAAAACTGGGGAAAACATGGGAATTTTGCCTGGTAATAACTGATACTCTAACAAAGAATCTTACTGCAGCTCACTACTACAAAATAATACTGCAGCAATAAAATATAGACAAGAGAATAACACAAAGATAAAACTTAAGTTGCATAGAAAATGCACCTTTTACGGCAACGAAATGCATTGCACACACTAGTGTCTGCTGACAGCATTATGTGTCAAAGCCTTTAGGACAAAAACTGTGCAATACTTGTTAACAGCAAACTGCTTGTGATGAGCGTGACATCACAAACTGTTTACATTTCTAATAGTTCATAGGAAAATATTGTGAACGGTAGTTTGAGAAGCATTGCTTTCAAAGTTAATTCCTTTTTAGGCAAGAAGAACTGTGTCACATGTGGAAATGTGCGATAAATTTCTTAAATCATGTAGCATTCGTTCAAACTTTACCCTTTGAGGACCAGCCACTTAGAAAAATTTTGGGCCCAGAAGACTGGCCATTTATGCCATTATTTAAAATTTTACTGGTACATTTGTGTTTGATATATCTTGAAGGGTAACACACACTGGAAGAGACCAGGCATCAAGATTAGTTTTTCTTATTTATTTTAGTTGTTCCGTAGATTACAAATTATGCAGTAACAATGGCAAAAAGTATAATTATCCTTCAAAAAAGTATGCAAGATGAGGTCTTCAGCAATTTCACATGTAATTTACTTTACTATGAAAAAATCGAAGAGCCCAACAGAACAATTATCCAGCCAGATAACCCACGAAATTTTCAGTGCACAGCAGTGAAATCTATAATTGTGCTTGTCAGAAATATTCATCTGGTGCAATTTAAGCTGTGCTCTCAGGATCCTGCCTAACCATATCTCGGAAAGAACAGCAAAAATATTTGGACAGCCAATATTGTATGTAAAAGCTTAGCTTTTCTTGAAGCTGTACTGTGTGTATATAAATTTAAACCATTAACTTTTCTTATTTGTGTGTTGACGCTACTTAACGGTGATGTTGCTATAGGCTGGTGAGATTATATGACATAAGCTATGAGTGGCTGACAAAAGCACATCACAGTATCGATTTCATTGCTTCAAAAACTACCATGCTGTATTTTGTGGAATTCAGATTTATACTTTCATAATTCAAAACTAAGCAGTGTACCTGTTGCCACATGTCAAAGATCTTTACAAAATGTGTTGGTTTTTGCTGGGTTTTATTTCCTAAAGTGCCGGGAAATTATACACTGGTGTATAAAACCTTTAATATTAAAAAGATATACAAGTTTTACTCCTCCAATGGAAAGTATACTGTCACTTAACGTGGAAAAAAAGTGTACTTTCACTCGGTAGTGTATTTCCACTTGGGAAAAACAGTGCTTTTAACCAGCAAATCTGGGAAAAATCCAGGATTTTTGTCTTGCCCATGTTTACACCCATTAATAATAGTGATAATAATAATAATAATAATAATAATAATAATTAGTTATAAAACCCATAGAATGAGCTCAGGCCATGTACATTCTGTGTTCATTTATATACTTAAGGCTAGAATAATAGATAAATATAGAATATCAGATCATCTTATAGTTTCAAAAGGTGTTGATTACATCACTCTAAATGAGCATAGTTAAATATTCATAAATCAATCAAATCATATTTTTATAACATTTGACAAGTGTTGTGAAGTAACACTGTTCCATTTCACATGGATCAAATTACATCAGGCTATCCTGTATTGCCATAGAATGAATACCTCAAAAGAAACAATAATATATGCTCATAGCTGTACTCACAAATAAGCAGAGCTCTGCAAGTTCCACACCTTTAGAACTAACAGTATGACCTTTCACTAAAAGTGATCACAATAGCTGGATGTAACACTGTCCTGACAGCCAAAAAATGCATACCAATCAAACAGTTGCAGCTAACAAGCCAGACATTTTATGCCAGCCAGATAGAAGATTGTCTCTCTTAATTGATTTATCAGTCCCATGACATGGGGACATTAATCATCAAGTGACTCAGAAAAAACTGAAATACAAGGGTCTGATAATTGAGGTCAGTTGAATGTGGAATGTAAAAACTGATGTCGTTCGAGTCATCATTGGTACCCTGGGGTCGATACCACATAACCTGAAGAGCATTCTGTCTAGAATCCCAGGGCATTCTAAACACAGTGAAGTACAAGCTATAGTACTGTTTGGAACTGCTCATGTCGTGTGTAAAGTACTGGAGAACATGTTAAGTCAACAGGGCTACTCATGGAAGCTGCACGTAACCCTGAGTAGACTTGACTATATCCAACAGTGTATTCCATATTGTGAAAAATAAAACTGATGATGATGTGCGCGAAAATTTAATAATCGGCTTCCCTGCCAAGGCCATCATTTCCCATCTCAGTTTGAGACATAGTCCCTGCAACTTCAGGTTCCAGTTGCTCCCCACATGACTGTCTGAAGCCCAGTACTTTGCTTTCTCAGTGTTGATACTCCATTGGAATAATCCCATTGAAAAATTACTGTTGTGCACGTACTAATGAGGAGAAAATCATTAGTGCTTCTGTCAAATCACCCCAACACAGCATTACAATGAAAGAGGTCACCTGTGAGAATATGCACATTATTTAACTGTTGACATGTATCTTCATTGTTTGCACAAAAATATATGTAATAACAGACACATTTTAAAAAATCATGTGGAAATTACCCCTATTGTTTCCTTTCTTTGAGGTATCAACTTCCTATTCATGATGTCTGTTTTCTTTCTTCCACATCTTAAACATGGATGATTGGATAACCTCACTTGTAGCATTGTATTAATCGAAAAGTCATATTGTGCAGAGTACTTTTGCTTCGAAACTTTACACAATAAATACTTTGTTGGATAATGTAGTATTTTTAAGCTCTCTAGTGCAAATTTTCTTATGTAGCTTTTTAAGTATTAACAAATGTAAAACTTTGGAATCAAATGGAAAAGGACAATTTTTATGTTTATTGCTATTTAATTCTAGTTGCAAAATCTGTCTACAGGTGGCCGCACTTTCTAAACAAGGAAGCAGCAAGAAAGCAACTTCTAGGAGAGAAGAGTTGTTGAAGCAACTAAAAGCAGTTGAAGATGCTATTGCAAGGAAAAGATCAAAGATCTAAGTTTTTAACAATCACACATAAGCTCATTGTGTTTTGTAACAGTAAATAAATATTCCATGTGTCTCAGTGGACAAAGTTCCCTGAAGTACTATTAAGTTTTTTTAATCAGACTGCTGAAAAATACACTGCTAACTTTGTTCATTGCAGATTTCCAGTGATTACCACTAAATACTTAATTGCAGTGAATGACAAAGGCAGTGAAATTCGTATAAACAAAAATTCAGAGTATGTAATACTCATAATTATTAAGAGAAAGCTGTCTGGTGCCAATACATTATTATGGGAGCATTAATACCCACAGTTTAAATCAAAATGTCAAATTTGCACATTTCTGTCTGTATCAAAAATGATTTTATTGAGAGATTACTTTTTTAACTTTCCGTCTTGTGTTTTAAATGTGTCTAAAATGTACATTATAATACATAAAGTCTCCTTTGTTGAAGTTTAAATTATTTCTACTCATATTTCATGCAAAGTGTAAATATACATAAGTACAGTAATTATAGTTCATTTTGTACGCATCTTATGATAAATACATGTACTATTGAGACATAGTAATGCCTTATGTGTTGTAGTTTAATTTGTGTAAAAGTTTTTGAATAAAAGGCAACAGTAATTGTTGAATTTGAGTACACTGGCTTACAGTAGTTATGATACAATTGAAAAACATTATAGAGAGGATGAACTGCTAAGTGTGAAGCAGATGAGCTCTTAAGTTCAACTATTATGATTGAAAGTAGTGATGCTAAACAAATTATGGAACGAGTAATGTAATTCTTATCCATATAACAGAGTTGTTGACGGACACACAAAGAAGAATAAACACTAGAATGACTGTTTCACTCTTTAGCTGTGTGTGCACCATTTTGGAACTTACTTGGAGGTTGCAGCAGTGTTGTGACCATGAAGCTGGGAAGAAGTAGACCTTAATCCACAAACAAATCCAAGAAAAAGTAGGATAAAGGTACTGGTGGAAACAAATCTATTGTGGTGGGTTGTGACTCTTACCTGGATAAGAGCATTTCCAGAGAAAGATGATGCTGTTAGTTCAAGTCTCAGTCAGTGCACAGTTTCATTCTGCCTGCCTGTTTCAAGATTAAAATTGTTGCTAAGCTTCCTGACAATTACCTTTCTCAGAGAGAACTTATAAAACCACACACATACAAATGCATCAATTCATTGTCCCAGCACTGAAGCCTAACTGCCCAGCAGCAAAGCCGCTATATTTGAAAAAACTGTGTGGTGTTCCCTGTAGTATTTATGAATGTATACGTTTATGCTGATTAAGAATATTGATATCTTCTAACTCTGAACATCTGCTTCTTGATTTATTGTTTAGATAAAACTGTATAGGTTAAATAAGTTGTGGACTTTGCAACAGAACAGTCCTGTAACTTGTAGCCTGTCCTCAGTGGCACCAGCCTTGATCACTACAAAGCTGAAAATATAATTGTGTGTGGGATGGTGTTTGTTCATTGATGTACACGACACCATATTTACAATTATATTAACACACATTAATTCCTTGCAAAGTTTAGGTATTAATTATGGTGACCAGTTTTTACGCTACGAACAATCATTCTATAGGTCAACATGCACAATTACAGTGGTGAAGTTTTCAATAGTGGTACAGACTAAACAGTTCACATTTATCCGAAAACAATACCATTCTCATTTAGCAGGCCCTTTAGCAATGTGCAAAGACAATTACACTTTGGTGAGTCAGCAATGATAAGTACGAGGGTTGTTTGAAAAGTTCTCGGAAGGGGATAGAAAAAACTTTTCAATGTAGTCTCCTTGTAGATTAATGCACTTGGTGCAACAATGTACCAGTGCCTTGATTCCACGTCGAAAAAGAGTTTCCTCCAGACCTGCAAAGTAGTTGTCAACTCCAGTTATCAGTTCTTTGTTAGAAGTGAATCTTTGTACACCAAGAAAAATTTTCAGTTTTGGGAAGAGATGAAAGTCTGACGGAGCCATATCAGGTGAATAAGGCTCATGTGGCAACAATTCATACCTTAGTTCATGTAATTTTAGCATGGCGACGACACGTGTGTGGGCACGCATTGTCTTGTTGGAAGATGACTTTCTTCCTGTCTAAACCTGGCCCTTTTTTTTTTTTTGCATACACTGATGCCATGACCATTCCCGCCGAAGGAATTGTCTTGTCTTTTTTTGCAGCGGAGAATCAGCATGTGTCCACTGTTTTGTCCCTGGGGTAGAGTGGTGCACCCATGTTTCATCTGTGGTCACAAACCAGAGCAAAAGATCTTGTTCATTTCTCCTAAAACTGGCCAAGCATTTTTCCGATATATCCATTCTCATGCATTTTTGATCCAGCATCAAGAGTCATGGCACCCATCTTGTAGATAATTTTTTCATTTCAAATTCTTCAGTTAAAATGTGATATACCCTTTCAGATGATATCTGACAAGTGTGAGCAATTTCACGCACTTTCAGTCAGCGATCCTCCATGACCATTTTGTGCACTTTTGCAATGGTTTTCATAGTAGTGACACAGCTTAGCTGGCCACTGCTCAGATCATCATCTAAGCTCTCCCAACCAAATTTAAATTCATTTGTCCACTTGGCAGCAGTTGAATATGAAGGAGCACAGTCTCCAAGTGTATTCTGGAAATTGGTATGAATGTCCTTTGCTTTCATACCTTTCTGTACAAAGTACTTAATCACTGCTCAAATCTCGTCCCCCCCCCCCCTTCCCCCCCTCCCTCTCCTCCCCCCGTCTTCGCAAATCACTACATGGGAACAACAACAGTGCCATGCCACCTCCACAGCTCTCTTCCAAGAGCATTGATGTGGCACATGCTTACAGGCAACAGTCCAATGAATATCACATGAACAACTCGTAGTGCTAGCACTGACCTCTCGTGGTGGTTCCGAGAACGTTTCAAACCACCCTCATGCTATGAGCTGTTGATAACAGTGCTGCTCAGTTCAAACATTCATTACCTTAGAGTGCATAATTCACTTTTAAGAAACTAAACATTAAATTTCTTAAGTTTTCAGTTGCTGATGCGTGTATTTTCATTTATATAATGTACATAACTGTGGTGTGAGCTGACATAGATCTTACTCGTTTACTTGGGGACTGACTAGTCTGGCGAGATGTCCAAGTGCTTAGAGACAGACCTAAGAACAAGCAGTTATTCTGAAAACGACATTATGCTTTGAAATACGGCTAGATTGAAATTTACTGTTTTTGATGACCTACAAGAATACGTAAAATGTTGTTCGTTACAGACAGACACTATTTTTCTTCTGCATTGTGATTCCCCTCATTTATGTGAATAGATGCCACATTGCATCTTAAAGTGAATAACATGAAATTATTAATTAATCAGAGGAAACTCCAGTTTGGAATACCAACAATATTAGAAAAAGGATAAATTGCTACTCACCATGAAGATGACTCATTAAGTTGCAGACAGCCACAACGAAAAGACTGTTATACGTTATAGCTTTTAGCCAAAGCCATTTTCTGCAAAGTTAATGCATACACATTACACAAGCGAGCACATATTACTGCTACCACCGGCAGCTCTAACTGGCAGGACTGATCGGAGCTGCTGGTCATGAGTTCATGAGGTGTGCTTGCTTGTGTGAATGTGTGTGCATTAACTTTGCTGAAAAAGACTTTGGCCAAAAGCTATAATATGTAACACTCTTTTCACTGTGTTTGTCTGAAATTGTTAATTAGTGAGTTAATCAATCAATACTGTATGTCAGACCGAAGTCTATAATCTATCAGTGGTTTTGATGAAATCTGCAATGAGGAAATGGTACTGGTGCAAAAATTTAAGTTTTAACTATTTCAGAATATAATTAGCTTTAGGTAATTTAAAATAATTTACAGACAAGTGGAACTGCTTAACTCTGAAATGATGTTAGGTCACCTTCCTGAAATCTACTGATTAATTCACAAAGCTTTACATGAGTTGAATGATAGTGCTAACTTCAGTTAACTGTAACTTTTAATTAATAGTGCCACATTGAAAATTAAATACACAAATGGAATTGGAATACTTCAAAGGAGAACCTGGATAATAAATTTCAGAGAAATTTCGTGTAAGCAAAAACTTGAGATTTCCAAGCATGTGTCACATATCAACAAGTAAACAGATTGGAAGTAAGATAAAAATAAGCCAAAAAATTGCTTATTTTTGGGAGAAGAAAAACAACAATAGAAAGAGCCCACCTGCTTTGTCACTACTTCTCTGCTGATTGTTCTTGTGATGGAATCTGGAAACTTTGATACTGTTGCAATTTTCTACTAAATAATAGAAAGTACTAATCCAAAAAATCTATATTGCATCTTCCATAACAAATTTTGGATATAAGGGAACATTGTATATACATTTATAGTGCGCTTACATTCAACATTACTTTGTATGAACCCTATCTGAGAGCAGTGAATGGTGGTTCTGTACAATTTGACAGATAGTGAGATTCTTGGTTTTTTGTGTTGTCGTCTTCAAGGTCACAGTAAGCTCTGTATTCAAGGAAACGCCCCACTTCTCCAAGCAGGGATGCCACAGCATGTAATGACAGCTGTACCAGTAGGTACTGCAACAGGCAGTAAACTGCCATCGCCACCTTAAATACATGTGGCATCCATCCGTACCAATTTACTTGTACAAACAAAAACAAAAACTTCCAAACTGTTTGCGATTCTTAACTGCATGAATAATGAAAATACTTACAGCTGTTATCATCATTAATCGGTTAGGTAGCCGTTGGTTAACACATTGCTTTACTATATTTTTGACACCACATATCCCCACTTATAGACAAATGATGTGACCATTGCTACATTACATAAATAAATAAATATTATTGTGTTGTCATGCCGAACTAGAATCCAAAATAACAAATTTCTGTTATGTATCTGTTAAGCTGCATTAATCAAGTTACTCAAATCTTTCTATAAAGTAGCCAATCGTGTACAAGGAGTGTTCAATAAGTAGTGCAACACTTTTTTTTCCTGCCCAATTTTGGTTGAAAAAATGTGGAATTTGTTGTGATACATCTTGGAATATTCCCGCTTCAGCTCCTATAGTTTCATGAAGTTCTGACAGGTGACAGCGCTGTACATAGCCTTCAAAATGGCATCTGTAACCGAGGTGCATTTCAAACAGAGAGCTGTCATTAAGTTTGTTTTGGCAGAAAACCAGAGCACTGCAGATGTCCATAGGTGCTTGCAGAATGTCTACAGAGACCTGGCAGTGTAAAAAGCCACAGTGAGTAATTGAGCAAGGCGTCGATCATCATCACAACAGAGTTGCGAAAACGACCGATCTCCTGTGTGCTGGCCACCCGCGCACAGCTGTGACTCCTGCTATGTTGAAATGTGCGGGTACTCTCATTCAAGATGCCCCTTGCTGCGTAACTGGATGTTTCAGTTGGTAGTGCTGACACACTCCTTCAGCAGTTGCCTGGTGGGTTCCTCGCCACCAAAAGACCACCATGAAGAGCAATGAAGGACCATGTGGTCAAAATTCCTTGGGCATTATGAGTCCGATCATGACCATTTTTTGTCAAACATCATCACAGGTGATGAAACGTGTTCATCACTTCTAACCAGAAACAATGCAGGAGTCCATGGACTGGCAACATACCACCTCTCCTCCAAAGAAAAAGTTCAAAGCCGCATCCTCGCCCAGTAGTCATGGTGACAATCTTTCTGTTTTCATGTCCTCCCTCGTGGTGGAACAATCAACTTGGAAGTGTATTGTGCTATCCTCAGGAAACTGAAGAAACAACGAACGTGTTTCTCAACTCAAAAGCGCAAATGAACTTCTCCTTCTCCATGACAATACAAGGCCTCGCAAAAGTCTGTGCACCTGAGAGGCACTCACAAAACTTCCACACTACAGCCTGGATCTCACACTTTCTGACATCCATCTCTTTGGCCCAATGAAGCATGCACTCCATGGGAGTCAATACGTGGATGATGAGGAGGTTACTGATGCAGCAAGACATTGGCTCCGATGTGGACCAGTAGAGTGGTATTATGCTGGCATACAGGCCCTCCCAGTAAGGTGATATGAGGCTATTGCATCGAACAGAGATCGTGTTAAAAAATGGGAGTTTGTACCCAAAAGAATGGGGTATGATATAGTGTATTGGAAACCTGAACAAAAGCAATATGCTTTCACGGAAAAAAAATGTTGCATTACTTATTGAACAGCCCTTGTAATGCAACTTGACATTCATTAAGTGAGCTACAGTCATCAGCTGTCTTAACTATAGTGTATTTATACATTGTCTTAATTTTTCTGTACCTATGGACAATCCGCAAATAGGGCAGATAAACCAGCTGCACCTCTAGCTTAGTTTCAAATTCTACAGTTAATTGAGGCAAAGTAACCACCTGTACGTGTATGCAATGGGAATCAAATCAGAACCATTTTATGTTGTCCAATGATGCCCAGAAGATACTTGTGTATTGCTATATCTCTGATTTCAGTAAATGCATAAGGGGAGGTTCTCCACAATGGAACTATTGAATGCAGATAGAGGAAGGATAGACATGCTACGGCCATGAGTGTTGGATGGTGTGGCTCGCCTCGGTACTGTCCAAAAGGCAACAGGCAGGTAACGTAACAGGCATAAACCACTGCTGCATGAGAATGGCCAGCAAGCTGCTTCCCAGGGCTGGTGGCCTGGTAAGGTGGCAGCTCCAGCTCCCATGATTTAAGGGCAGACTGCCCCATCACGGAGTCAATCTGTGGTCCATGAACAACATTCGGATGGTGCCTTAAGCCCCACAGCCCCGTGGTTGTAGAGCTGGGATACTAACACAAGTGACTTTAGTACAAAATGGCTAGGTATTTATACACTTTTGGGCTGCGCTTGCTTGGGCTTTGCTATGCCTTTCGGCACATCAGTTACTTTTCAGCTTAACTCACAGTTGCAGTTTGCTCTATTGTCCACAAGGTTCTGGGAATCCAGTCAACCAGGATTTTAACAGTAGCTGGGTTGTAACTTCAACTTGTGTTTTGCTTCTTCTACATGAAAACAGGGGATAAGTTTAGCAGAGTAGGTGTTGCTTCAGTACCTGCTACAATTATGGTCAGTGTTGTTTCGTGCCTCTTTTTTGCAATCTCTCTCTGTTTTCTGACCCAGCAGTAACTTCACAGTGTAGGAGTTCTTACCTTCTCTCACTACCCTGTTTGGGCAAACAGTAACCTCACCTCTGTAATGCTTCTGCAACTTTACTTCTCCCATTTCCACATGCCTGCTCTTGTTCTCTGCAATCAACAACTGCTGCACTTTTACCCCAACAAATCTCTTCACCATTCCCCACTTAATGGGATACGTGTGGACTACATAACATTGGTACTGTGACTGCCTCCCTGATATGGGAAAGGAAAATGAAATGTTCACCTTTGCTCCATCAGTCCTTGTTTTACCCTTGTTAGGTTTTATTTCTGGTTGTAGCTCTTTTTGCACGTTTTGTAGCCCCCCTGGGTACTGATCTGGTGATGACAAGCTTTCTCCAGTCATCCTTATACTGATTGCTGCATAGCTTCCCACAATACTGATATCTGTCTGCATGCTTCCCAGACCCTGTTCTCCAAGGACTGCAACCACTTCTTTACCACTACTTCCATCATGGACTAACAAGGAGTGACTAACATCAACTAGAAGTCGCTGCAGAAGACTGATCAAAAACAGCACTTCTTTTGCCATGGGGCATTATCAGTTTAGAAGGCTGCCTTTCAGATTGAAGAATGCACCTGTGAAATTTCAAGGGATGTTGGATGGATGGAGTTCTTAGAGGACTGAAATCACATCAATATGTAGTGTATCTTGATGATATAATCCTTTTTGCCAGGTGGTATGGAGTAGCACATACTACACTTCAGGGAAATATTCCTAAGACTGAGAACATGAATTTAATGTTGAGTATGGAGAAGTATAATTTTGTTTTGGAAGATTTGGCATTTCCCAGTCACATAATTAGTAAGGTTGTAAGGATGGGGTTAGGACAGAACCCAAGGGTGGTTAAACCTATATGTAAATTTTCTGTATCTGAATCAGAGGTGGAACTGCATTCATAACTTTGAGTCACAAATTATTATAGGATATTCGTAAAAGATTTGCAAATGTTTCCTGACCATTGATGCAATTACTAAAGAAAGGTTCAAAATTTGTGTTGTCAGAGGATTGTTAACATGCTTCTGAGAAACTGAAAGAAACTTTGACATCGTGTCCAACCTTGGTATTTCCAAATTTCAATAAGAAATGCATTCCGTAATGAAGCATCCAAGAATGCTCTTGGTTGTGTGTTGTCTTAAGAAGTAGGTGGCATAGAACACCCAATAGCCTTTGGTTCAAGGCAAATGAACTCAGCTGGAAGAATTACTAGCAAAAAAAAAAAAAAAAATAAATGTTGAGCCTTGTCTATGAAATCACTTATTTCAAGTGTTATCTTTACGGGAAAAATGTTGAGTGATAATGTATAATGTAACACATAAATGGTTTCTGGGGTTGAAGGATACCTCTAGTAGGTTGACACGATGGGCAATATGACTGACTGACCGTGATCTTGAGGTCAAACATAAGCCTGGTAAAAATATGGGAACACAGATAGATTAAGTAAGAAAGTAGAGTGTTCCAAATAGTACATAATGAGCTAAAGGACTGGCAGGCAGCACAATAGGTGGATAGCGAATGTAAGCAGTTTAGTAAACAGTTACAGTTTTGTATACAAGATGGGTTGCTGTGCAGGAAAACTAAGTAGGAACCACAAGTGGTGGTGCTGGCAAAGCTGAAAAATAGAGTATTACAGGAGACACATGATCACACATTAGCAGGTCATGGGGAATAAAGGTTTACCAAGAGGAGAGAGCAGGGGAGAGATACTGGTGGAAGAATAGGAAGTTGAATGTGGACAAATGTTAAAGTATGCAAAGAGAACGAATTTTTGTCGCATGAGAGTGTCACTGCAGAGGTTACCTGAAGCATTGGAACTATTTCAGTTGCTTGGGATTGATATTTAGGTCTTTCAAAACACCTGCAGGAAATATTTATGTTTATACACCATTTTTTGAGATACGTGGAAATGGTCGCAATGCCCAACCAACAGGTATCAGTAGTGGTGCAAGTCACAGCAGTTTTATATTTCCATTTGGTGTATAAGAAGTTGATAACACTACCCACCGGCCAACCTTGTATTGTGGCATTCTTGCTGTATGGTTAACAGCTTCATCTTGCTTCTCTGGTGCCCTGGTATTAGCCTTGCACGCCCTGTTCCATATTTCCCTTATTACTCTCACAAGCAATTGGATACTGAAGTTTGGTGTACCTGAGACAATACTGACAGATCAAGGAACTAAATTTAATTCGGACTTGTTCAAGAAATTGTGTAAGCTTTTGTGTGTGAAAAATTGAGGATGAGCCTTTTACATCCTCAAGCTAATGGAAGAACAGAGAGAGTGCATAGAATTATAAGGATGGTGCTAGGATACTATGTGGATGCACACTATTACAGGAATGTAGTCTCAGCATACAATTCAAAACAGCACATAAATATGGGATTGTCATCTTAATGGATGTAAGATACCATCGCCGTTCAACACATTAAAAAATAAGAACGGTAAGACAGGAGAGACTGTTAAAGACTATGTGAGAGTAATAAGGGAAATGTAGAACAGGGCTTGCAAGGCTAATACCAGGGCATTAGAGAAGCAAGAGGAAGCAGTTAACTATACAGCAAGAATGCCACAATACAAGGTTGGCCAATGGGTAGTGTTATCAACTTCTTCTACACCAAAGGGAAATATAAAAAAAAGTTTTGCAAAGTTGTGGAAATTGCGTCACCAATGAATGTCAAGATTCAACCATCAATGAGGATGACTGTTGTACACTTGGGATATTTGAAACTGTTTCGTAGGAGTCCACAAGTTATCCCAAGAATTTTGGATTTCGACTAGAAGACAAAAGTGGGAAAGAAGGTGCAGGAGAGTGAGCGAGTAATTTTGTATGAACTACTTAGAAGAAGTCCGTATGCATTAAGACTATTAGGTAAGAGTAGATTTACATTTTGTGTTTGTTGGGTCAAAATATAGCATAAGGTATAGAGCAGGCAAGATGAACAGCTGTGGCCGGCCGCGGTGGTCTAGCGGTTCTAGGCGCTCAGTCCGGAGCCGCGCGACTGCTACGGTCGCAGGTTCGAATCCTGCCTCGGGCATGGATGTGTGTGATGTCCATAGGTTAGTTAGGTTTAAGTAGTTCTAAGTTCTAGGGGACTGATGACCATAGATGTTAAGTCCCATAGTGCTCAGAGCCATTTGAACCATTCGAACAGCTGTGGCGTAGTAGGGGACTTTAGGGCAGCGGACGACCGACGAGAGAGACTTTGCTAACAGCATGACATCACCTCTCCTGGGCTCGTGACCATATCGGTTTGACGATAAACAACTGGAAAACCTTGGCCTGGTCAGATGAGTCCTGATTTCAGTTGGTAAGAGCTGATGGTAGGGTTTCCTTTTGAAAGTCCAGAAATACTAGAACCAGGCTGGATGTCAAATTCTGTTCAGTTCTTCAAATGCATCCTGACACTCCTCTGTCCACATGAATGTCACACATTTCCTTAGCAACTGTGTGAGTGGTCATGCTACATCAGCAAACCATTTCACAAATTTTCTATAGTAATTTGAGACATAAAAAAAAATTACGTAGGCACTGGGAATTCCCACATAGTTTTTACTAGTCTTGGGTCTGTCCTTCTCTCCAGATTTACTAGTTACATTGCCTAAATAACCTACCTCTTCTAAAGCAAAATGGCACTTCTCTGTGTTAACATCAGATGTGCAGCCCTCAATCTCTTGAACACTTCCTTCAGATGTTGTCTATGCTGGTACATGTCTTTTGAATACACAATGATATCATCCACGAAAACTAGACAATGACATGGTTTCAAACCTCTCAACACACCATCCATCAACCTCTGAAATATTGTAGATGCATTTTTAATCCAAACAGCATTGTCTTGAACTGATAGTGTCCTCATGGTACCAAAGATTCTGTCTTTGGTTGGTCTCTGAGAACAACCTCCAATTGATGGTAGCCACTCCTCAAATCCATGGTTGAGAAATATCAACATTGCCCCAAATTATCTATGATCTCAGGAATGTTTGGGATTGGGTAGGCATATGTTACAGTCTTGCTGTTCAGGCGACTGTAATTGCAGCAGAACCTATATTGTCTAGTTACAACTGTAGACTTCTTTCATATGACCACAATCCCTGCACCCCATGGACTCTCTTCCATTGTGCATGGTGAGCATTCAAACTGAGGGATTAATGGAAGGAGTGATGGATGACATTTTTCAAAATTTTATTGTTACATTTTTTTGCTAGAACTTCGTTTTATGGTGAAACTGTGGCTTGACCTGTATTGGTGCAGTACCAGATATTATTCAATGCACGCCTACCCTTGCTTAGTTCACGTGGGTAGTGTTCCCACAGTGGGTACTGCTGACAGGGAAGCTGCTCCAAAGGCATTGCTGATTGAGAGATGTGTAAGTGCCCCTTGGCCAGCTAGAGGAATGGCTGGAAATGGTCAAGTGAGACATGGAGCAGGCTGGTGAGAGTGCCTCAGTACCGCTGGGATGGCCTCTTGCCTACCAGCTTTCCTCCTGACCAGACGTGTGTCCCACTCTTTTGGGCAATGTGCACCTCAGCCTGGCTGTTGCAGCCCTCTGTCAGTATGGAATGCAACATGTCTGCACCCCTTAGAGGACAGGTTTAGAGCCAATAACACTCCACTTTTGAATCTGTGAACGATATGGCTCTGAATTTATGCAAAAATTATCCTGACAACCTGGATGCCCACTTCCCTGTACCACCCAACCCTGGCCATACAATGTAAAAACTGGTGTCAGTTCAGTAGGGTCTGACCTACCATTGGGTCTGGTAACTGGCATGAATTCTTTTTGCAATGTTCAATGACGCATGGATTGTCACCCAACGAGAGTGAAATGAATTGTCTGGGAGGCAGCAGATTTGTTTTATCCTCGGCCATAGCACGCCAGAGGCAGCCTGGTGTAGGTGTCCAGTTGCCTCTCACGTGAAACAGAAGATGTCTGGCATTGATGACAGTACAAAGAGGGGGCCCAGTGTGGAATCACTTGAATGCCACTGCCAGTGAAGTCTCCAGCTGCAACTGTGATGACAGCGTAGCAGCGCAGCTGACAGTACCTCAGAGGTGGCCGTGACCTCCCTCCACCAACGGGGGCAGCTCTCTGTTCCAGCAGTAGCTGCTTTTGTAACTCAGGGCAGGCTGCCTTGTCCCATGGTCAAACGTGGACCCTGTACTGCACTCCAGGATGTCACTCAAAGTGTCACAGGCTCGTGATGTAGACTTCGATACTAAGATGAAAATATTTTAGTACACAAATGGCTGAGTACTTATATGCTCCAAGCTATGTTCACTAGGGCTTAAGGCACGTACTCTAAAGACTTCCATGGTGGTAAGTGAGGAAAGGCTTCTGTCCTTCCACTAGCGTACTGCAGTGTTGGCTGTACTATGCTGTGCCCATATGGCTCTGCTTCACAGTGCCTGTCAGCCATGTGTTCCACTCTGGCGTACTTTTGGCCAAATTTCGTCGATACGCTACACTGCCCTCCTTTTTATCAAGACCTCATCCTTCATGTCTACCAAACTAGATTACCCTTTACACTAGAGTTCCTGGCACCTCTTAAGACTTATTCTAACAATTGTTTTCCTTCACCCTATCACTTAATCTCATACATTTCCTTGTGTCTTAACTCAAAACCATGGAACTTATTTAATTGCTAGGCTTCTTGCACAATAACTTCTAACTCTCTTTTTCAAACTTGCAAGCTAAAATGAATCACAAATTCTTAATATTATCAATAATTCTTAATACCCCCTTGTGCATTCGTCTTCCTTCTGCTGCTTTTGTGCTTGGGGTATCCAATCCATTGGAATCTGAATGATGGCTGGGCCTGAACTACGTCTTGTGCTTCATCTTCCATGTACCAAAGAAAGGGCTATGCTCGACAGAACAAGTGCCTCTGCAGTGGTTGGTATGATAATTGTCAATGTTGCCTCTTTCTGGTACTGATTTTCCTGATATAAGTTTATATCTGCACCAAGGTTTCCAGGAAGACTCATCTCTCCTGCTGGTTCAGAAGCATCTTTAAAGATTTAATTAATTCTGGCCCAAGAGTTTGATATAAGCTGGCTAGATCTGCAGCAGGTAGCAGTTTCATGGGCTCTTCTGGCCAATACAAATGATGCTGCAAAATATTCCGTTGAGTTGTCCCTGAAATCACAGAGGGCAGAGAAGAGTAAGCCACATTGTCTCACATGCTGTTCCATTTAATAATAAACCACTCTCATTTAATTCTAGCCTCTTTATTGATGTAAGCTTCCCCTACTCAAAACCTTGTCAAAGGTAGAGTATAACCAATATGTCTTGACCTGCTGAAAGTACAATTCTGGGTGTCACTTCTTTATTGCATTCTCTTACCTCCTTTCATCCCATTAACAATTTCACTTTGCAGGAATCCTGCCCCTCTCTTATTACCACATTCAGACAGACTGTGGTTTCCCCTCAGTATCATTTTTGTAACTTTGCTTCCTCCATTTTTACTTATCTTCCTTTGTATTTTGCAATTAATAATAGTTGCTGTGGATTTATTCCTACAAATTTCTTCAACATCCCCCACTTGACGGGACACATGAACTATTTAGCACTCATAACGTGCTTGTTTCCCTGCTGCTGGTAGAAATTGAAATGTAAACTTTCACTCTGCCATTTCTCACCGATACTGTGGCTAACTTGAAATAAAAAAGTAAGTTTTTGTGCGGGGTTCTAAAACCAACCCCAACTCCAGTAGTAGTTCCTTCTGTACTTTCCTTAGACCCTCTAAATGCTGCTCTGGTGACAACAAGTTTACCCCTGGCTGACTTCTTACTGCCTGCTGCATAGCCTCCTGTAGTTCTATTACTTTTCTTTGTGCTTCCCAAACACTATCTTCTATGGACTGCACCCATTTTGTCATTAGTACTTTCCTATCTAAGACTTCTACTTCGGTTTGTAGTTCCCTGGCATCCCGATTAAGTGCCTCTTCTCTAACTCTGGCATACCACATTACTTCTCCAGTCAGTTGTCATAGTAGTCATGTGTTATTCAATATGTCCTTCTCTAAACTTTCAGTCTGCATAGTATGCCAATCATTCATGACTTTGTTTCCTTTTGCCCACTGCTTAACCTCTTCTATGGTGTTGTTCACCCTTCAAATCTCTTCCTCATCAGCAGTGCCAAATACTGTTTTCATAAGCTGACCTCCAGCATCAATCCAACCCCTCTTCCTTCACGTATGTGGAATAAGCCCCAGTACCTGGGTCATCTCACTCCTTAATTTCTCATATGCTCCATGTACTCTCTCACATATCATAGCATTTCCTTTGATTATCCCATACCTTTCCATTCTCTGACAGAATTTGTCGAAAGCTTCTTCCAATCTCTCATCCTTGCCACATGGCCCACTGCTTCTTCCTGTTCCTCTAGTGCTTGCGTATTTGCCCTCTGTACTCTATTCCAAATTTCCTTATTCACTCTGGAAAATTCTTAACAGACTCTCCAGTCTTCTATTTCTTCATTTTCAATAGATCACATGGTGATGGCATTTTATGACCATATACTACTTCATATGGCGATAATCCTATATTCATATGCTGTTTTGAGTTGTAGGCAGAGATGAGATACTTCAAATAGACATCCCAGTTGGTATGATGAAAGTCAATGTAGTATCCAAGTGTCTTCCCAATTATCCTATGCACTCTTTCAGTTCTTCCATTGGCTTGTGGATGGAGAGGACTTGTTCTTAATTTCTTCAAATTCAATAAAATACAAAATTCCTTGAGTAGATCTGACATGAAGTTCATTCCCTGGTCTGCTGCTATTGTTTCAGGCACTCCAAACTTCTGTATCAAGTTATTCACAAGTGCTTATACCACTATCTCTGCCTGCTGTTTTGGCATTGTGATCATTTTTATGTATTTGTTGTCATAGTAGTCATGTGTTATTCAATATGTCCTTCTCTAAACTTTCAGTCTGCATAGTATGCCAATCATTCATGACTTTGTTTTTCTTTTGCCCACTGCTTAATCTCTTCTGTGGTGTTGTTCACCCTTCAAATCTCTTCCTCATCAACAGTGCCAAATACTGTTTTAATAAGCTGACCTCCAGCATCAATCCAACCCCTCTTCCTTCACGTATGTGGAATAAGCCCCAGTACCTGAGTCATCTCACTCCTTAATTTCTCATATGCTCCATGTACTCTCTCACATACCATAGCACTTCCTTTGAGTATCCCATACCTTTCCATTCTCTGACAGAATTTGTCGAATGCTTCTTCTAGTCTTCTCACCTCATTACACATCTCCCATGCTTTGAATGCCACCTGTACCACCAAGCAATGGCTGATGATCACTATGTTTTCCTGCTAGGGATAACAATGCTCCCTTTCCAGGAGCTGCTTCCGTAATTCTTCCACCCCGATGAAGATCAGTAGTCCTGCGACGAACTGCATCATCTCACCTTCTCTGCATCTCACCTATGAGCAGGAATACTTATTACTTTCCTCCCCCTTAAATTCATTGCTGCTCCACAGCTGCTTATACTAACCGCCCTAAATCTGTACCTAACCTAAAATATATTAAAATCACTACCTCCTAGGCCTTAATCCCTATGGATTCCTCCATTTCATTCACAACTTCTTGTCAGATCTACTCAAGGAATTTTGTATTTTATTGAATTTGAAGAAATTAAGAACAAGTCCTCTCCATCCACAAGCCAATGGAAGAACTGAAAGAGTGCATAGGATAATTGGGAAGACACTTGGATACTACATTGACTTTCATCATACCAACTGGGATGTCTATTTGAAGTATCTCATCTCTGCCTACAACTCAAAACAGCATATGAATATAGGATTATCGCCATATGAAGTAGTATATGGTCATAAAATGCCATCACCATGTGATCTATTGAAAATGAAGAAATAGAAGACTGGAGAGTCTGTTAAGAATTTTCCAGAGTGAATAAGGAAATTTGGAATAGAGTACAGAGGGCAAATACGCAAGCACTAGAGGAACAGGAAGAAGCAGTGGGCCATGTGGCAAGGATGAGAGATCGGAAGAAGCTTTCGACAAATTCTGTCAGAGAATGGAAAGGTATGGGATAATCAAAGGAAATGCTATGATATGTGAGAGAGTACATGGAGCATATGAGAAATTAAGGAGTGAGATGACCCAGGTACTGGGGCTTATTCCACATACGTGAAGGAAGAGGGGTTGGATTGATGCTGGAGGTCAGCTTATGAAAACAGTATTTGGCACTGCTGATGAGGAAGAGATTTGAAGGGCGAACAACACCATAGAAGAGGTTAAGCAGTGGGCAAAAGGAAACAAAGTCATGAATGATTGGCATACTATGCAGACTGAAAGTTTAGAGAAGGACATATTGAATAACACATGACTACTATGACAACTGACTGGAGAAGTAATGTGGTATGCCAGAGTTAGAGAAGAGGCACTTAATCGGGACGCCAGGGAACTACAAACCGAAGTAGAAGTCTTAGATAGGAAAGTACTAATGACAAAATGGGTGCAGTCCATAGAAGATAGTGTTTGGGAAGCACAAAGAAAAGTAATAGAACTACAGGAGGCTATGCAGCAGGCAGTAAGAAGTCAGCCAGGGGTAAACTTGTTGTCACCAGAGCAGCATTTAGAGGGTCTAAGGAAAGTACAGAAGGAACTACTACTGGAGTTGGGGTTGGTTTTAGAACCCCGCACAAAAACTTACTTTTTTATTTCAAGTTAGCCACAGTATCGGTGAGAAATGGCAGAGTGAAAGTTTACATTTCAATTTCTACCAGCAGCAGGGAAACAAGCACGTTATGAGTGCTAAATAGTTCATGTGTCCCGTCAAGTGGGGGATGTTGAAGAAATTTGTAGGAATAAATCCACAGCAACTATTATTAATTGCAAAATACAAAGGAAGATAAGTAAAAATGGAGGAAGCAAAGTTACAAAAATGATACTGAGGGGAAACCACAGTCTGTCTGAATGTGGTAATAAGAGAGGGGCAGGATTCCTGCAAAGTGAAATTGTTAATGGGATGAAAGGAGGTAAGAGAATGCAATAAAGAAGTGACACCCAGAATTGTACTTTCAGCAGGTCAAGACATATTGGTTATACTCTACCTTTGACAAGGTTTTGAGTAGGGGAAGCTTACATCAATAAAGAGGCTAGAATTAAATGAGAGTGGTTTATTATTAAATGGAACAGCATGTGAGACAATGTGGCTTACTCTTCTCTGCCCTCTGTGATTTCAGGGACAACTCAACGGAATATTTTGCAGCATCATTTTTATTGGCCAGAAGAGCCCATGAAACTGCTTTGTGAAACAAAAGCTATTTACAATCATTTTGTACTAAGGAATTCACTTATAGTGTAAAAGCAGTGTTCCTGCAAAAAGAATTTAAGATTTTTCCTAAAGTGGTACATGTTATCTACTTCTTTTATTTTCTGCGGCAGTTTATTATACAGTTTTACACCTTCATACAAGAAGCTATTTTGAGTCTTATGTTTATTCTTCCTGTCTAGGTGAAGACAGTAACTTGTTCTTGTACTATAGTTATGAAAACTGCTATTTGTGCTATAATTTTCTATATTTTTCTTGATGTACACTATGATTTGGAACATAAATTCACAAGGAACAGTTAGAATTTCTAATATTTTGAAAAGTTCTCTGCAGTGGGCCCGCTTACTGCTTTTTGTTATAATTCTTACTGCTCTCTTTTAAATTTTAAATACTGTTTGTAAATTCTGAGCACTGGTTCCCCAGAAAATAATTCCATAATTGATTACTGAATGAACATAACTAGAGTATACAGTTCTCAAACATTCACTACTGCATGCGGATACAAGGACTCTAAGTGCATAACATGTTGTGGATATCTTTTTTGAGAGTTTCATACCATGTTCTTTCCACTTCATTTGGCTGTCAATGTGCAACCATAAGAATTTTGTTGTGGGTACATCATCTATGGAGATGTTATCTAGTTTTAAGTTTAAGGGACTCTGTTTTATGTTCATTCTAAAGCATATTGTATTTGTTTTCTTTATGTTGAGAGTTAGTTTGTTTTCCTGAAACCCTTTGTGAACATCCCTCAGCACTTCAGTAGAATTTTCCAACATTTGTGCTGCTGTCTTACTGGTGACTACTATGTTGCTGTCATCCGCAAACAATATCTTCTCTCCATGGCTGATATGTTGCGGGAAATCTTTTATACACACCAGAAATAATACAGGGCCTAGTACACTTCCTTGAGGGACCCCAATATTGATATATTGTGGATGAGATATATGTTTCTCAATGTACTTTGATCCACTGGAGGCACATGTGATCTCTACTGACTGTACTCTGTTTTCTAGATATGAACGAAACCATTTGAGAACCACTCCCCTTACTCCTAGTGCCTCTAATTTATGCGACAGCTTCTGCTGGTCAACTGTATCAAATGCCTTAGACAGATCTGGGAAAAGGCCAGTTACATAGCTGTTCTCATCTAGTGCTTTTAAAACTGTTTTTGTAAATTGTGCTATTGAAGATTCTGTACCTCTACCAGGCCTGAAACTATGCTGGTCATTACAGAGGAGGTTGAATTTACTTAGATAGCTCAAAAGCCTGTTTTTCATTATTGTTTCTATCACTTTGTAAAAGCATGACAATAGGGCTATTGGTCTGTAGTTCTCAACGTTTTCTACGTCACCTTTCTTGTGAACTGGTAAAATTTTGGCATGCTTCATATACACAGGGAAGCAACCAGTTTTGAAGGATTCATTCATGATTTCTGTTGGTGGAGCTTTGATACCGTTTATGCATTTTTTCAGCACACACATCGGGATTTCATCTAAACCTGCCGAGTTTTTGTTCTTTAACTGCCTTACAACATTGCATACTTCCTCCTCAGTAGTTGGAAGCAATACCATTGAGTTTGCTATATGCTTCTGTATTGGTTGATTAGCACCATTTGGAAAATTTTTCTGTAAGTCTGTTGCAATGCTGCTGAAGTAGGTATTCACGTAATTTGCTAATTCTTTCCAGTTACTTTCTAAGTTTTCTTTGTTCCTGATTTCATGTTTGTACCTCTCTGCTTCACAGTTCCTGTTTCTTGTTTCACTACAGCCCATGTAACTTTACTTTTATTATTGGCTAAATTTATGAGCCTATCGTTGGCTGATTTTTTTGCAGTGTTGAGTACCTTCCTGTAGATCCTTTTGTAGTTTTTGTAGTAGTGCAAAAAAACTGGATCACTATTGTCCTTTTTAATGGAGTTTAGGTGTTTACAAGTTTGAGCACTTTTTCTAATTCCTTTAGTAATCCATTTATTGTTGGTGGGTGTTCCAATAGGAATTAATGCTTTGGGGAAAGTTTCATCAAATTTTAATTTAATCTCAGACATAAAATTGGAGAACTTGCTATTCACTTTAGTTTCTATGTATACTCCTTCCCAACTTTCATGTGCTAACTTTAAGGAAAACTCTTGCAAAGCTGATGGAGAGTAGACTCTTTTATATGCACGCAATTTTGATTCTTTTTTCACACAAGCTTTTGCTTTTATGATCTGACATAGATGGTCAGACAGTTCCAGATTTTTCATAAGTACATCACAATTTTCTCTGCCTACATCTGTAGCCACATGCTAAATTGTAGATGATGAATGTGTGGTTATTCTTGTTGCACAGTTGATAGTGATGATAGACCAAAACTATGTAGGATATTCGTAAATGTGTTCCTGGTGTCATCTGTTTTACTTGTATTTATGTTTAAGTCCCCACACAAAAGGATATTATGTTTCAGAGTCAATGCTAGTTCTAGGCTTTGTATAAGTTTTGAAAAGAATATCTCTAAATTACCACTGGGAGAACGATATACACATGATATAGTTAGTTTCTTGGGCATATCTATAGCAACTATCTCTATTGCTCACATTTCAAAGTCTTTGTCTACATTTAGCATGATAATATCAATTCTGACTTTAAATTCAATGCCATTCTTAACATGAATACATGATCCTCCACATTTCATTGTGTTTCTGCAATAAGAACATGCTTGGACATATGAGGGTAAATTAATATATAAGATTTCACTTTCTTTACACCAGTGCTCTGTAATACAGATAACAGTGCTGTCTAAGATTTGTAACTCAGCTTCCAGCTGTTGCACTTTGTTTTTTACACACTGAATATTGTGGTGGAGTACTGTTAGACATTTAATGTTACTTATCTTGGTGGCTTCTTTTTCATCATATCTGCAGTTGAAAAATCCTTCAGGTGGGAAGGGGGTGTCCTTTTCCGTCTACTTGTTGCCCCATGGATGGTTGTTTCAATGTCTGCTGCTGCTCCTGCTATTGCTGGGATTTCTGCTGTGATACTGCTGTTGATGGTGATGCTGTTGTTGGCATTTCTGCTTCGATTATTGTTTGTACTGCTGCATTTTGTGTAACTGCTATTGGTTGTGTTTGTTCTGGTGCTTTTTTTGTTGCTGGTAGGCTTCTCCATTTTGAGTTGATACACTAATAGGCATCATGATGTTTTTTGTATACATCATCTCAACCATCTCATTTATTCTAGAACCTATGAACTTTTTCCCATGAATATTTAAATGCATACCATGCCTGGTGAAGTGTTCCCTTTCCAAGATTTTCACATCTAGGAAGTTTGTGTTTCTGTATGCTTTGCATATTTTGCGAAATTGCCTGTTGGCCTTAATAATTTCCTGGTTGACACATGACGTTTCTATTAGGTCATATCTGTGTGGTATTGCAGTCACCACAAAATTGTAATTTGCACACCTCTACCTGCTCATCATGTTTACAATTAAACCATTTCCCACATCTTTTCGGTTTTGATAAAGTAAATGTCTTTTGTATGCATATCAGAATCATTCCCTGGACCTCAGGACATATGGGTGCCTATTTCTTAAGGCACAGTGTGGATGTGCTGGCAATGGCTTGTCTTTCTTCTTTCCTACTTTCTTTGCAGTAATACTCTTACTTTGTGGTGGAGCACTGGAAGGTGAACTTGGTTGTACTGCAGGAGGTTGCACAGCTGGACCATGATGTCATTTTAGCTGATCTAAATGTACTACTACAGTATGATCAGACAGTTGAATCTTGCATTCACAGGAGAAGTCACCTACAAGACAGGGTAAAGGCCTTCATATGGTGGTGTGAATTAGCTTTTCCTTTTTTGACTACGGAGTTCCTAAGCAAAACAAGACCTCCTGGTTTATACTGGGAATGTACGTGTAGTCCCCTTGTATCTACATTTTAACTGTTTCTAAATAAGTTGAGAATTAGTCTGTTTTAATTGCTTCCAGATTGCTTTAAGGCAGTGGACTAACCACTTTACTTCGCCTATCTTAACAATGTTTATTTTTTTTATTATTTTTTATTTATTTTTTGTTCCGTAGATCCAGTTAGTGAGTCAATCACAAGGATAAGGAACATGTCAAATTGTACAGGTTTCAATTTAAACTTACAATAAATACAAGGGCATTTCAATGGCAAATTGTACATACTTTAAGTAAGACATACTATAAATACAGTAACAGATACAATGTCAGCTAGATAACATAACTACCATTTGACAGAAAAAGGAGTTTCAAATAAAGGTTAAAGATAAGAGCACGAAGTTAAATCAGACATTAGGCCTACAAGTGTAAATACATGTACAGCCAATCTGTTGTTACAAAAACTGTGCTAAGCACCCAGGAATTTTGTGTCTTCAACTTTCTGTATTGGTTGATCTCTACATTTTATGTTAATTTCATCGGGATTACTTTGTGATGTATGGAACCTCATATAATGAGTTTTATCTGCATTGAGCGAGAGACCATTTGAGGAGAACCAATTTAAGATGTCATTAAAAACAGTATTTGTAGTTTTTTCCAGATCATGATCAATCAAATCGTCAATTAGAATTGTGGTATCATCGGCAAACAGGGTAAATTTGCTGTTTGTCTCAGAACAAAGAGGAAGATCATTAATAAAGATGAGGAAAAGCAGTGGGCTAAATCAGCTTTACTATTGCTCTCATTTAGGAAATCAACATTAAAGTCACCAATAATTATCAAGTTCTTGGACTTTGAGTACAGTATGGATAATAAAGCAGCTAAGTGCTTAAGAAATACATTCAAATTCCCTGAGAGAGGTCTGTACAGTGCTAACACTACAGCCGTGAAGTCATTTACAGTAATCTCAACACCACATACTTCAATTTGTTGCTCTATACAATGGCTCTTTAAATCTAATGCATTGTAAGATATGTTGTTTGGGCAGCAACATGTTGAATTCAAATGGAAAATTCGTGGGTCTTCCATAAACAGCCTCATGGGCATGTAAACAATTATTGTATGTGGAAGCTACATAGGCAATGTATCTGTCACAATCAATATGTGATTTGCTGACTTAGTATGTGAATGATTGTTTTATGGACATATTCAGGGTGACCGTTTGCTTGGCAATAAAAAGGCGTTGTTTGCCATTTTTTGATTTGCAGCATCTTACATACTTGTGTGAAATGAACAGGATAGACATGAAATTTGTTCCTTTTTCAGTCAGAATAGCATCAGGGGATCCGTAAGGTAGAAATAAGTGATTTACAAGGGTGCAAGCAACAGTTTCTGCAGTCATGTTAGCAAGCGGTACAAGGATTTGGTATCTATAAAAGTGATCAGTAATGAATAAGATGTACTTATCATTCTGGTGGATGTGCCCTCTGTGTACAAGACAGACAATTCTGTATATATTTCCAAATATCAGTTTGCTTACCTCTCCACCAAAAGTGGGAAGCTATCCAAACATTTATAGCTTGTCACCAATTATGGCAGGAAACTGTCGTGACATTGTGCCATAATTTGCCGTTGCAATTCTTTCAGTATCACTTCCCATTTACCCAGTTGGTTTTACAGAAGATACCTCCTTCTGCAGTGAAATATCAGTTGGAGGCATACTGGTGGAATTCTATGTCTGTTTCTGTGTTTCTTTTCTTAGTTATACTATTAAAACAGCATCTGTCTGAGCAACCCTTACTTTGTGGCTTAGTCCATCAACATCAGGATGTAGGTGACCAGGCTTCTGGCATATGTCATAATCATAGTGAGAGCCCAAGATGGCGGTGAAAAAAGGTACACGAAAATCAAGTTCCATGAAAAACGTAAAAAAAGAATGAGTCTTTATGTATTCAGTGCAAAAAAAAAATGTCGTGGTTTGACCTGGTATGTGTTACTGCTGCGAAGTTAAAGCGAAAAATGCAAACAAAATCATTACGAGATCAAAATTTAGTGAAAAACTGTGGTGAATGTAAATACAGTGCCATCCATATGTAAATATTGTGATGACTTTTGTCTTATTTTAACTACAAAAAAGAGTGAAATCAGTGAACTTAAAATGACTGTAGCCTTATTGGAGAAACAGCTGCAACATCTTGATTGTAAAACTCAACAAACAGAGCATCGACTCAACTTTATTGAAATATCGGCTACCAATTATATAAGCAAAGGAAGGACAACTGTGGAAACCAGTGCACAACTTGGAAATATAAAAGTAAGTGCATCAAATAGCTATAATGACAAACATGATTCTACAAACAATGTCACTCAAACTTTGATACTGGCTATAGTGACCACCTTTTGCAATTACTAACCATACCTGTAAATCACCTTTCGGTCAGTGTACAAAATATTATCCATAAAAGGATTTATAGTCAGAAAAATATTGAATACTTCCAATATCCAATCAGCCAAAAATCTTGGAGAGAAGTATATGATACCTCTACTACCGAACAAAAGACGCAAAATTTTTTAAACATTTTCAGGCATAACTTTCCACAAAGGAAAGTGATTTCCAGAAGCACAGATAGATTCAAAAACTGGATTACATCAGGCATTAGAGTATATCATAAAAGGAAGTTGGAACTTTTTCTGCTGTCAAAAACTGACAGCAGCCCAGAATTTCTTAGTTATTTAAAAATACAAGCTAGTTTTGAAATGCGTCATAAAATAGACAAAAATTAAAGAAAATGACAAATATATTATGAAGTCATGCAATAAAACTAAGTCCATGTGGAAAGCTGTGCAGGATCTTAGAGGAAAGAAGGCAACTCACAAAAATATTATGATATCACGCAATGGCAAGAATGTCACTGACCATAGGGCAGTTGCAAACAGCTTCAATTCTTATTATGCAACTGTTACTGGAAAATTAGTGAATGAAAAATTTGGAAATCCACCTAATACGACATGGAAAGAACTTTCATCTATTGAAATAAATAATATATTCATGTACCTCAGTCCAATAGGTCCAACAGAGCTCCTAAATACCATTAATTCATTGAAGAGTAATTATTCAACTGGTATTGATGATATTCCTGATTGTATTATGAAAATAACAGCAAGACAAATACTCTCTCCTTTATTAGACACATGCAATTCTTCCTTATCATGTGGTGTCTTCCCACAGCAACTGAAAATGGCAAAAGTAATACCCCTATATAAAAAAGGTGATCAGAAATGCATGGGTATCTATAGGCCTGTGTCTTTACTGCCAGGGTTTTATTGAAAAAGTGTTCCTTTCAGAAATAACTACATTCTTCAACAAGAATCACATTATTTCTGGATGTCAGCATGGCTTCAGACAACAGCAATCAACTGAAACATCCACTTTCAACCTGATAAACCATGTCTTAAAAAGCTTTTGATGTGATTGATAATTCTGTGCCCCTGAGGAAACTTGAACGGTATGCTGTAACAGGTGTGCCAAATCAGTGGATTAAATCATATTTGGAATATCGTTCTCAGGTAACTGAAATTAAGTACGTGGAAGGAAATGAACTCCAGGTACACCTTTCAGAACCACGTGGTCTAAGTTATGGTGTTCCACAAAGCTCTATTTTAGGTCCCCTTCCTTTTTTGGTATACATTAATAATTTCCCATCAGACGTTAGGGATTCTGAACCTGTGCTATTTGCAGGTGACACCAGTCTATTGATTTAAGAAAATAAAGAAGAAAATCTCACTGCATCTGCAAAAGATATTAAAAAAGAAGTGACTGAATGGTTTACAAGAAACAGGCTGATAATTAATCCCCAAAACTCGGTACTCATGAGTTTCTGCACAGATCAGAATAAAAATGTGGCACAACCCATAATATGTATAGATAACCAAATCATTAGTGCTGTCACTGAAACTAAATTTCTTGGGATTCATATCCAGGAAAATCTTAAATGGAGGACTCATATCACATTCCTAAATTCAAAAATAGCAAAAATGAGCTATGTAGTAAGAATTCTTTGCGACAATATTAGTGGGGGAAATGGTTAGGGCTTTTTAATTTGCTTGTGTACATTCAGTATTGAAGTACAGTATCATTTTCTTGGGAAATATACATCAGGCCATTACAGTTTTCAGGAAACAAAAGGCAATTACATGAATAATGAAACAACACTATGCCAAGAAGGTGTATATCATGCAGGAACAAAACTATACAACAGATTACCAAGACATATAAAATCTCATCCTGAACTACAGAACTGTAAAAGTCTGTGACAGCCTACCTTCTGAAAACTACTACTATTCAATCTCAAAGTAACTCATGCAAGAAAAAATTTAATTTGTATCTTTAATTGTAGAAATAAGTTAAATACATACAGTGTTAAAAAATTGTAATTATTAACTGTATACATCCCTTTGTTATAAAACTTTAAATAATGTATGTTTGATATTTGAAAAACTAATTAATAAAAACGTTTTCTGTCCAATATCCTGTTACGATATATGTACTGGAAAAGAGATATGGACAAATAAACAAATAAATAAATCATAATCTGATAATTTCAGTGTCCACTGAATAAATGAGCACTGAGGTTCTTTAGGGTTAACATCCACATAAGGGCAGCAAGGCTGGTGACCACAGTGAATTTTTGTCCATACAGGCAACATTTCAAATAATTTACTACAACAAAAACAAAGGCTAACAACTCCTTTTCAGTATTGCTGTAATTCATCTCTGCTGAACTCATTTGCATAGAAGCATGACCTATAGGTCCTTCCTCACCACTGCATTCCTTACTAAGGACAGTTCTGATAGCTTAATCCAAAGCATCCTTTGAAAGAGTTAAATGTTTTTCAAAGTCCGAGTAAACCAATGAAGGCTAATTTGTTAAAACATGTTTAATTTTTCACATAGGCACTTCACACTCCTCTGTACACTCAACAGTTTTGTCAATGATTTAGCTACCAAGGCACAATATTTCACAAACCATTGGCAATAATTTGAAACCCATAAACAATTGCAAATCCTTAACATCTATAGGAACTGGAAAATTGCCAGCTGCTTTTGTCGGCCAAGGATCTGGTTTAACCCCACCTGTACTGATAATGTACCCCAGGTACTGAACTTGGGACTTTGTAGGGAAGTACTTCTCTGTCTTCAAACTTAAATGTGCATTTTGCAACCTAGACAATACACTTCTTAATTTCTTTGCATTCTCTGCAGTTGTTCTTGAAAAGACTATGATATAGTCTTGATATACAAGACATATAAGACCTCTCAACAGTAAGTCAACAAATATTTGGAAAGGGGAGGCACATTCCTTAGGCCAAAAGACACGTGAAGGAGCTCATACAGTCAAGATGGAACCACAAAACAGGTCTTTGGTCGATCTTCTGGTGCAGTTAGGAATTGGTGGTATCCAGAGTCAGTGTCAAGAGTAATAAACTACTTACAGTTCCCTAATCTGTCCAATGTTTGTACGATTCATGGTAGAGGGTAAGTGTCATCAGCTGTGGCCTTATTTACTGTTCTCATATGGCTGCACAGATGATAGGGTTTTCTTCCACTGATTGACTTGTACAGTCCATGACAATTGGTGAAGACCAAGGGCTAGTAGAGGGTTGAATTATTCCTGTAGCCAGCTGCTGCTGATAGTTTCTTCAACAACAGATTGCAGGTGAAATGGTAGTCTGTATGGTTTCTGAGCAAATATTTTAGCATCTCCCACTGGAATTTCATGCTGTACGAGATCAGTTGCTGGCAAATACTGCAATTCCTTGAATAACTATGCATATTCTTCCAAAACTGGGTACAAAACATAGCGTTCTGATTCGGACAATCGCATACAGTGCGCACAGAGAGAGAGGATTTGTGCCAAACAAGAGTAACATTGTGGAGGTTACCAGAAGCATTAGCACTATTCAAATTTCTGGGGACTCATTTTTAGGTCCATTCAATAAAACACCTGGAGGGAACAAGTACATACTCACAATCATAGATCATATTTCAAAATACATAAAGATGATCACAATGCCAAAACAGCAGGCAGCAATAGTGGTACAAGAACTTGTGAATAACTGGATACTGAAGTTTGGAATGACTGAAACAATAGCAACAGACCAGGGAATGAACTTCATGTCAGATCTATTCAAGGAATTTTGTATTTTATTGAATTTGAAGAAGTTAAGGACAAGTCCTCTCCATCCACAAGCCAATGGAAGAACTGAAATAGTGCATAGGATAATCGGGAAGACACTTGGATACTACATTGACTTTCATCATACCAACTGGGATGTCTATTTGAAGTATCTCATCTCTGCCTACAACTCAAAACATCATACGAATATAGGACTATTGCCATATGAAGTAGTATATGGACATAAAATGCCATCACCATGCGACCTATTGAAAATGAAGAAATGTAAGACTGGAGAGTCTGTTAAGAATTTTCCAGAGTGAATAAGGAAATTTGGAATAGAGAACAGAGGACAAATACGCAAGCACTAGAGGAACAGGAAGAAGCAGTGGGCCGTGTGGCAAGGATGCCACAGTACAAGGTTGATCAGTGGTTGATGCTATCAGCATCATATATGCTGCAGCAGAAGATAAAAAAGTATTTTGCAAAGTATCAGGGGCTATTCCAAGTGGTAGAGTCTATATCAGCTGTAAATGCCAAGATTCAGTTGCTGAAGAGAATGACAATTGTGAAAGTAGTGCAGCTGAAACCTTTTCAAGGGAGTCTGGAAGTTATTTAAGGGATAGGAGATGTGGACCAGAAAGGGAGGGTGAGGAGAAAGGTATAATATCTGTTTCTCCAATAAGGCTACAGTCATTTTAAGTTCACTGATTTCACTCTTTTTTGTAGTTAAAATAAGACAAAAGTCATCACAATATTTACATATGGATGGCACTGTATTTACATTCACCACAGTTTTTCACTAAATTTTGATCTCGTAATGATTTTGTTTGCATTTTTCGCTTTAACTTCGCAGCAGTAACACATACCAGGTCAAACCACGACATTTTTTTTTGCACTGAATACATAAAGACTCATTCTTTTTTTACGTTTTTCATGGAACTTGATTTTCGTGTACCTTTTTTCACCGCCATCTTGGGCTCTCACTATGATTATGACATATGCCAGAAGCCTGGTCACCTACATCCTGATGTTGATGGACTAAGCCACAAAGTAAGGGTTGCTCAGACAGATGCTGTTTTAATAGTATAACTAAGAAAAGAAACACAGAAACAGACATAGAATTCCACCAGTATGCCTCCAACTGATATTTCACTACAGAAGGAGGTATCTTCTGTAAAACCAACTGGGTAAATGGGTAATGATACTGAAAGAATTGCAACGGCAAATTATGGCACAATGTCACGACAGTTTCCTGCCATAATTGGTGACAAGCTATAAATGTTTGGATAGCTTCCCACTTTTGGTGGAGAGGTAAGCAAACTGATATTTGGAAATATATACAGAATTGTCTGTCTTGTACACAGAGGGCACATCCACCAGAATGATAAGTACATCTTATTCATTACTGATCACTTTTATAGATACCAAATCCTTGTACCGCTTGCTAACATGACTGCAGAAACTGTTGCTTGCACCCTTGTAAATCACTTATTTCTACCTTATGGATCCCCTGATGCTATTCTGACTGAAAAAGGAACAAATTTCATGTCTATCCTGTTCATTTCACACAAGTATGTAAGATGCTGCAAATCAAAAAATGGCAAACAACGCCTTTTTATTGCCAAGCAAACAGTCACCCTGAATATGTCCATAAAACAATCATTCACATACTAAGTCAGCAAATCACATATTGATTGTGACAGATACATTGCCTATGTAGCTTCCACATACAATAATTGTTTACATGCCCATGAGGCTGTTTATGGAAGACCCACGAATTTTCCATTTGAATTCAACATGTTGCTGCCCAATGTTAAGATAGGGGAAGTAAAGTGGTTAGTCCACTGCCTTAAAGCAATCTGGAAGCAATTAAAACAGACTAATTCTCAACTTATTTAGAAACAGTTAAAATGTAGATACAAGGGGACTACACGTACATTCCCAGTATAAACCAGGAGGTCTTGTTTTGCTTAGGAACTCCGTAGTCAAAAAAGGAAAAGCTAATTCACACCACCATATGAAGGCCTTTACCCTGTCTTGTAGGTGACTTCTCCTGTGAATGCAAGATTCAACTGTCTGATCATACTGTAGTAGTACATTTAGATCAGCTAAAATGACATCATGGTCCAGCTGTGCAACCTCCTGCAGTACAACCAAGTTCACCTTCCAGTGCTCCACCACAAAGTAAGAGTATTACTGCAAAGAAAGTAGGAAAGAAGAAAGACAAGCCATTGCCAGCACATCCACACTGTGCCTTAAGAAATAGGCACCCATATGTCCTGAGGTCCAGGGAATGATTCTGATATGCATACAAAAGACATTTACTTTATCAAAACCGAAAAGATGTGGGAAATGGTTTAATTGTAAACATGATGAGCAGGTAGAGGTGTGTAAATTACAATTTTGTGGTGACTGCAATACCACACAGATATGACCTAATAGAAACGTCATGTGTCAACCAGGAAATTATTAAGGCCAACAGGCAATTTCGCAAAATATGCAAAGCATACAGAAACACAAACTTCCTAGATGTGAAATTCTTGGAAAGGGAACACTTCACCAGGCATGGTATGCATTTAAATATTCATGGGAAAAAGTTCATAGGTTCTAGAATAAATGAGATGGTTGAGATGATGTACACAAAAAACATCATGATGCCTATTAGTGTATCAACTCAAAATGGAGAATCCTACCAGCAACAAAAAAAGCAGCAGAACAAACACAACCAATAGCAGTTACACAAAATGCAGCAGTACAAACAATAATCGAAGCAGAAATGCCAACAACAGCATCACCATCAACAGCAGTATCACAGCAGAAATCCCAGCAATAGCAGGAGCAGCAGCAGACATTGAAACAACCATCCATGGGGCAACAAGTAGACGGAAAAGGACACCCCCTTCCCACCTGAAGGATTTTTCAACTGCAGATATGATGAAAAAGAAGCCACCAAGATAAGTAACATTAAATGTCTAACAGTACTCCACCACAATATTCAGTGTGTAAAAAACAAAGTGCAACAGCTGGAAGCTGAGTTACAAATCTTAGACAGCACTGTTATCTGTATTACAGAGCACTGGTGTAAAGAAAGTGAAATCTTATATATTAATTTACCTTCATATGTCCAAGCATGTTCTTATTGCAGAAACACAATGAAAGGTGGAGGATCATGTATTCATGTTAAGAATAGCATTGAATTTAAAGTCGGAATTGATATTATCATGCTAAGTGTAGACAAAGACTTTGAAATGTGAGCAATAGAGATAGTTGCTATAGATATGCCCAAGAAACTAACTATATCATGTGTATATCATTCTCCCAGTGGTAATTTAGAGATATTCTTTTCAAAACTTATACAAAGCCTAGAACTAGCATTGACTCTGAAACATAATATCCTTTTGTGTGGGGACTTAAACATAAATACAAGTAAAACAGATGACACCAGGAACACATTTACAAATATCCTACATAGTTTTGGTCTATCATCACTAGTCAACTGTGCAACAAGAATAACCACACATTCATCATCTACAATTTAGCATGTGGCTACAGATGTAGGCAGAGAAAATTGTGATGTACTTATGAAAAATCTGGAACTGTCTGACCATCTATGTCAGATCATAAAAGCAAAAGCTTGTGTAAAAAAAGAATCAAAATTGCGTGTATATAAAAGAGTCTACTCTCCATCAGCTTTGCAAGAGTTTTCCTTAAAGTTAGCACATGAAAGTTGGGAAGGAGTATACATAGAAACTAAAGTGAATAGCAAGTTCTCCAATTTTTTGTCTGAGTTTAAATTAAAATTTGATGAAACATTCCCCAAAGCATTAATTCCTATTGGAACACCCACCAACAATAAATGGATTACTAAAGGAATTAGAAAAAGTGCTCAAACTTGTAAACACCTAAACTCCATTAAAAAGGACAATAGTGATCCAGTTTTTTTGCACTACTACAAAAACTACAAAAGGATCTACAGGAAGGTACTCAACACTGCAAAAAAATCAGCCAACGATAGGCTCATAAATTTAGCCAATAATAAAAGTAAAGTTACATGGGCTGTAGTGAAACAAGAAACAGGAACTGTGAAGCAGAGAGGTACAAACATGAAATCAGGAACAAAGAAAACTTAGAAAGTAACTGGAAAGAATTAGCAAATTACATGAATACCTACTTTAGCAGCATTGCAACAGACTTACAGAAACATTTTCCAAATGGTGCTAATCAACCAATACAGAAGCATATAGCAAACTCAATGGTATTGCTTCCAACTACTGAGGAGGAAGTATGCAATGTTGTAAGGCAGTTAAAGAACAAAAACTCGGCAGGTTTAGATGAAATCCCGATGTGTGTGCTGAAAAAATGCATAAACGGTATCAAAGCTCCACCAACAGAAATCATGAATGAATCCTTCAAAACTGGTTGCTTCCCTGTGTATATGAAGCATGCCAAAATTTTACCAGTTCACAAGAAAGGTGGCGTAGAAAACGTTGAGAACTACAGACCAATAGCCCTATTGTCATGCTTTTACAAAGTGATAGAAACAATAATGAAAAACAGGCTTTTGAGCTATCTAAGTAAATTCAACCTCCTCTGTAATGACCAGCATAGTTTCAGGCCTGGTAGAGGTACAGAATCTTCAATAGCACAATTTACAAAAACAGTTTTAAAAGCACTAGATGAGAACAGCTATGTAACTGGCCTTTTCCCAGATCTGTCTAAGGCATTTGATACAGTTGACCAGCAGAAGCTGTCGCATAAATTAGAGGCACTAGGAGTAAGGGGAGTGGTTCTCAAATGGTTTCGTTCATATCTAGAAAACAGAGTACAGTCAGTAGAGATCACATGTACCTCCAGTGGATCAAAGTACATTGCGAAACATATATCTCATCCACAATGTATCAATATTGGGGTCCCTCAAGGAAGTGTACTAGGCCCTGTATTATTTCTGGTGCAGGCGCGGCTCGCAATTAAAGGCTCTGAGGCGGAGCAGCCCCAAAATATATGTTAAAGTAAATTTTGCAAGAACATATCACAAAATTTAAATTATCAGGACGAATTTCGCACATTTCCCATTCCGATTAAAATAACGACGGTCAACGTTTTTGGAACTGTTTGTATCGATAGATGTTTTGCGAACGGTTAGTAGTGTTTAGGCTGCGCCTTGGAACGTCCGTAAGCTGCACGTAGTAGCGGTATGGGGGCGTGGCTTCTACATAGTACTGCTCTTTATGGGCGACCCGAAGGCTCAGAGCTTGCAGCCTAAGGGTGTCATACCAACCACTACACGTTTTTCACGTTCCACTATCTATGTAATAAAGGAATGCAGAGTGGCCGAAACTTCGCTATCCAATCTCTGTCTCTGCACATCTCTACTACGCTTCGATGCGTCATTAATCGACGTTTAGTATTATTGTTTTGATAATGTTTTAGATAGTTGTTTTGTTTCTACCATTGGCTATTTTATCCACATTTACAATAAGTTTGCAAATATCCCGCCAGAGTGCACTAGACTACAGTAACTACAGGCTCTCTAACCGTAACAACAGTACTGCCATCTAGCGAGAGTTTCATAAGTGATTGGAGGACAAAGCGCGCGAAATTCGTCCCATGACTTTACTTTCCTTGCTTGCTGATGCTGACTGCTTTTGTTGATATCGTGTGATATTGGCAAGTTTCTTTTTCAGAGTGTATTTTGCAAGATTTTAGTGAGTTTTACTTGCTTGTGAATATCTGCGCCATACCGCGAGTGTGAAACCAGCGCAATATGAATTCAGTGTGCAATTCAAAAGGTACAAACTTGGAACACGGCCGTAGGATGCAAGTGAAAGAACTTGGTGCACCCAGACCCGATCTAACGATCAATCAAGAACAGAAACAGTGCAAATCTAGGCAAGTATACAAACGCAGTTTTAATAGAGCAATGTACGATGCAGCTGAGTGCTTGTGTGGTTGTGAAGTGAAAAATGCATTTTTCTGTTTCACCTGTCTTCGTACAAATAGTACTGATAGTGCCTGGACTGAAACTGGAATCACCCACTTAAAGAATTTTCACGCAAAGGTGAAAAAACATAATTCCAGCGAAAAACATTTAACTTCGAGCTTTGGAGGTAAACTACAATAAACGCCTTAAATTTAGAACTGAAAACACCAAAAATATTAAGCAACCGCAAAGTTAACATTCATCGCATTAAAGATCTCTCCGAAACGCGTCTTTTCATATGATTTGCTGCAAAGTGTCAGAAAATGTAATGATGACGTATAAAAACACTAACCAAAGATTTTAACTCGAAGTTAGTTTCTAATGATATTTAATAAATTAGTACCTGATTATAGAAGACACAGTACGTAAAATTATGGGTAGAGCGTGATATGCCCACCCCCCTCCCCCTGAATTCTTAGTTGTTTATGTCAGACTTGTCTGTAACGTAACCAGAGGTCTATATTGGCTCCGATTGATAAATGCCGCAGCCTTCCCCAGTATAGAAACCACGAGCCGCGCCTGTTCTGGTGTGTATAAATGATTTCCCGCAACATATCAGCCATGGAGAGAAGAAATTGTTTGCGGATGACAGCAACATAGTAGTCACCAGTAAGACAGCAGCACAAATGTTGGAAAATTCTACTGAAGTGCTGAGGGATGTTCACAAAGGGTTTCAGGAAAACAAACTAACTCTCGACATAAAGAAAACAAATACAATATGCTTTAGAATGAACATAAAACAGAGTCCCTTAAACTTAAAACTAGATAACATCTCCATAGATGATGTACCTACAACAAAATTCTTATGGTTGCACATTGACAGCCAAATGAAGTGGAAAGAACATGGTATGAAACTCTCAAAAAAGATATCCACAACATGTTATGCACTTAGAGTCCTTGTATCCGCATGCAGTAGTGAATGTTTGATAACTGTATACTCTAGTTATGTTCATTCAGTAATCAATTATGGAATTATTTTCTGGGGAACCAGTGCTCAGAATTTTCAAACAGTACTTAAAATTTAAAAGAGAGCAGTAAGAATTATAACAAAAAGCAGTATGTGGGCCCACTGCAGAGAACTTATCAAAATGTTAGAAATTCTAACTGTTCCTTGTGAATTTATGTTCCAAATCATAGTGTACATCAAGAAAAATATAGAAAATTATAGCACAAATAGCAGTTTTCATAACTATAGTACAAAAACAAGTTACTGTCTTCACCTAGACAGGAAGAATAAACATAAGACTCAAAATAGCTTCTTGTATGAAGGTGTAAAACTGTATAATAAACTGCCGCAGAAAATAAAAGAAGTAGATAACATGTACCACTTTAGGAAAAATCTTAAATTCTTTTTGCAGGAACACTGCTTTTACACTATAAGTGAATTCCTTAGTACAAAATGATTGTAAATAGCTTTTGTTTCACAAAATTTTGATAAGGAGCAAAAATGATTGTAAATAACTTATATGTCACAACATTTAACTACATGTAACAACAAACTGTATAAATATATGAATGTACACAAGTGACAGCATCCATACATTTTAAAATGTCCACAGATGGCTAAATAAATGAATAAATAAAAAATAAATAAATTCAGCCAACCAGTTTGTATTTCGTCTTTTATTTGTGAAAAGACATTGTGCTAGGTGGATGAAGTCAGTTTTAGTGATGTTCATTGCTGTTGCACTAATTGGTCAGGAAAGCTTTTTAAGGGTTCAATGCTATATTGTAAGCTGTAATATTAATGGTATACGGAATGAGTTTTTTGATGAAAAAATCGATTTTTGGGTAAATGCATTTTCGAAAAATTTAGACTCTCCCATTTAATACCATGTATAAAATATTTGGACGACGTGAATAGAACTATTTTAAATAATTTTTTAAAATAATTTCGACACACGAAGTTCCGCACCTTGTATATGAGACGCGAAATATACCTGATATAGACAGCCTTGCCAGAGATATAATTGAGCACAAGAGAGTTAGATTTTCTGTTGTCAACACTGCTAGACAGTTGACAATAGATTCTGCACCATTTGTATTGTTTCCTTTGTGAGTACATCCATGTCATTGTTGTGAAAGTCGTATGTGGAGAAGTCATTGAGTTTTCTTTCCTTCAACATGCCACGACCTAGTCTAAAGGTATTTAGAAAGCGTGTACATTGGCGCAAGAAAGTAAAGTGTACTAAAAATTCGTCTGATTCATCTTCATCACCGTGGTCCCGTGGTTAGCGTGAGCGGCTGCGGAACGAGAGGTCCTTGGTTCAAGTCTTCCCTGGGGTGAAAAGTTTAATTTTGGTAGTCACTCAAGATGGCGCTGATAGAAGAGTGTTGTGACACATCTCAGTCCTCAAAAAAGGTTAAATTAAATAGTTCATCGTGTAGGGAATGTTTGAAACGCATCATGAAAGGCATCTTTTGTGTGCAGTGTAACTACTGGTTTCATGAAAAATGTGCGAAAGTGAATTTAAAACTCATAAAAGACGAGTTTCCATGGTCGTGTCCACATTGTTTGCGTATTGAGATGGCTGAACTCATAAGTACCGTGAACTCAAAAGAAGAAATTATTAAATTGCTTCAAAGTGACATTGAAGCGCTGAAGGCGGAAATTTTAGCATTGAAACAAGAAAATTCTGAACTGGTTATTGAAAGAAAATCCTGCGTGTGTAGAAATCAACCCATTACTGAACAAAGTGGTAAACATCCGCATTTGTGTAATACGGCGAATAATACCACAGAGAACTCTGTCAGTGAAAGAACTGGTAAGTATAAATGGAAAACAGTTTCCAATAATAAGAAGGACAAACGTAAAAGTGCAACGAACAAAGAAGATGACAAAAACGATTTTCTGTTAATAGGTGCTTCTATATTAAACAATGTTATTGTGCCGGACTGCAAGGTCGATGTTTGACCTAGAATCCAATCGCATCAACTCAACAAACATTTTAAGAATGTATTGTCCATGAAAAGAAACACGGGCGAAACTGGTAACAAAACTTTAAGTACCGACGATTACAGAGATGTCTTAATCCACGTGGGCACAAACTCCATCCGCAGTAACAGTGAGGAAGAAATCGTGAATGAAACACGGAATCTGATTAGATCGGCGAAAACTGTGTACCCAACATCCAGGCTGGCAATTAGTGGAATTATTCGTCGAAGATCGGTAAGTGATACTTACATCAACAGGATAAATACCGGCATTAGGGAACAGTGCAACAGACTCGGTGCAGTATTCATTGACCCAAACAAATTCTTAAACTGCAAGTGTCTGGGAAAAGACGGCCTGCACTTGAATAGATTAGGCTCCGTGAACCTTAGTAAAATGTTCATAGACGTGTGTAAAGTCCTAAGAAGCAAGGGAAACTAATTCATTGTGATAGGGGTGGCAAAGAAAAAATTCAAACTGAAAATAAAAAGTTTAGGTACCAAACAAAGGTTGCATGTGAAATAACTAAAAGCAAAAATGATCTATTGATGCACTGGAACATAAATGGCTTAGGGGCAGAACTACCAAATCGTAAATTCTCAAAAATCGACGAACTAAAAATTCTGCTTTCAGAATCCGTAAATATTAAAATAATCTTCCTAAATGAACACTGGTTAACAGAAGATAGTATAAAAGTACTAAATAGTATTGATAATTTTAAGGTAGCTGCTAGCTTTTGTAGAATAAGCAAATCTCGTGGAGGCTCCTGCATTCTTGTCAATTCTTCCATAAGTTATACAGTAAGAGATAGTTTTAATTATTTAAATGAAGAGAGCGTGTTTGAAAGTTGCTCTGTAGAACTACGTGATCTGAATACACTGGTTATAGCAATCTACAGAATTCCTGGATGTGCAGTAACAAAAGTGTTTTTAACCAAATTCGAATGCCTCCTGGAAAAACTCCAGAAAGAAAGTAAGAAAAAAGTTGTTATAGCAGCAGACTTCAACTTAAATGTCTTAGTTGAAAGCAATGATTCCACAAAATTTCGTGACTTAATTCAGAAATCTGGTTTCGAGCTAAATTTTTCTGAAGGCACTAGGGGAAACAGCAGATCAGTGACCTGCATTGATAATATTATTACTAACTACAAATTTGACAGTGGAAATAAGCACAAATACTGCTTAGACTTGGGTATTTCAGATCACTCAGCTCTGTTTATTGAGCTCCCAAAAGCAAATAACCTAAAGCCTCCAGAAGTGCGTATAAAAAGGGATCTCAGTAAAAGTAAAATGGATTTATTCCGCAGTAAATTAAGTATAATAAGCTGGCCTGTAGACTACAATAGTTCAAGCTCGATAAACTATGACATATTCTTAAATTATTTCTTAGAGGTATTTAATGAATCATTTCCTCGTAGATATAAGCAAAAGAAAGTTAATGGTAAACTCAAATGGATTACAACAGGAATAAAAATCTCTAGTGCCAGAAAGAGAGAGCTCCACAATGAGTTAAAATCAAACAGAAATCCAGATTTTGTTATTTATGTCAAACAGTATAAAGCTGTATTTAGGAAAGTTGTAGCGGCAGCTAAAAAAAATGGCAAATAATAAATTCATACGAGAACACAGAAATAAGACAAAAGCAGTGTGGTCAGTTGTTCAGTCTGAACTAGGAGCCAAAGTAAAAATTCATGAGATTTTGAAAATTAGACATGAAAATGAAATTATAGTAAACCCTGTTCAGCTGTAAAGTTGTTTCAATGAATTCGTCCTAAATGTAGTAAGTTCGGATGTGGATATGACATTCTATCAGGGCATCACAAATTTGGAAAACAGCAAGAACACATCTTTTAAACAATTTGAAAAAATAACCCAAAGGGATGTGGAAAAGGAAATATTGTCTCTAAAAAACAAAACCTCACATGGGTGGGATGAAATAACAACATCTGTAATCAAGTATGTATACGATATTATTTCCCAACCACTGTCAGCTATTATAAATCAATCTTATGAACAGGGATGCTTTCCAGAGGTATTGAAATATGGTGAGATCAAACCTCTGTTCAAGAAAGGATCGACAGAAGATATGGGGAATTACCATCCTATCTCTCTCTTGCCGGTCTTCTCTAAAGTGTTTGAAAAGATTCCAGCAAAACAAATTAATAACTTTCTTACTGTAAATGATATAATTTTGAAAAACCAGTTCGGATTCCAACAGGGTAAAAGCACTGTGAATGCTATAAATGAGTTTATCCAAAAAATATGCTCCACGTTAGATAAAGATAGAAAGGTCACAGGTATATTCTGTGATCTGAGTAAAGCTTTTGATTCAGTGAACCATGCTTTACTCCTCCACAAATTACAGATGTATGGAATCAGAGACACTGCTTTCAAATGGTTTAGCTCTTACCTGTCAGGTAGGAAACAAAGAGTAATTTTAACTTCAAATGGAACCAATTATTCATCAGACTGGAAAACAGTTCCCCAAGGAGTCCCACAAGGTTCAATATTGGGTCCCTATCTGTTTCTTTTTTACGTAAATGACCTACCACTTGCTATTGATGTTCATTCAGTCTTATTTGCTGATGATACATCAGTTCTAATTGAAAATGAGGTATCTGAAAATATTCCAGAAAAAGCCAAAAATACTTTAGAAAAACTTGAATTTTGGTTCTATCAAAATGGACTAAAACTAAATGTAACTAAAACCAAAATGATGCAATTTGAAGCTAAATCAGTAGAAAGGAGTGAAATAAAGGTAACTTGCAATGATCAGGATATCACAGAAGCAAACCACGTGAAGTTCTTAGGCCTAAATCTTGACAAAAATTTAAATTGGAAGGTACACATAGATTACTTAGCAAATAAACTGAACAACTTAGCATTTGCAATGTGTATTTTGTCAGGTGCCACAAACATGGATACCAGAAAGATAGTTTATCACCGCTACTATGAGTCAGTTATTCGTTATGGCACAATCTTCTGGGGAAATTCAGCAAATATCACTAGGCTCCTAGTATTACAAAAGAAAGTAATTAGAAACATGTGTGTTGCAAAAAAAACGGGAATCCTGTCGACCACTGTTAAAAAATTTAAAAGTACTATCTATCCCCTCACTTTACATATATGAGATGATGGTGTTCCTATATAGAAATCAACATACACTAGACACTTTCCGTTTTGACCACAACTACAGCACTCGCCACAGAGATAACTTTAAACTTCCAACACATCATTTAAAACTTTATGCCCAAACGCCAGAGTATATGGGGTTAAAAATTTTCAATAAAATAAAAGGCAGTAATATATTTAAAATGGAGATTGGTTCACTGAAAAGATTGCTCTTTACTCTCCTGGTGGAAAAGTGTTATTATTCTGGCGATGAATTCATTAAGGACAGCTTCACAATCTGAACACAGGGATTGTATTAGATTTATTATTTAATGTACATGTGTAGCTGTAACTTAGAAATGTAAAAATAATGTAAACTTCTGTATTTCTCTTAAAAAAGTGAAAAAAGTTTCTTTTGTAAACCTTGACATGTCTCCTGTACATCAAATCAAATGATTTGAAAATGGTTTGTAATGAGATGAATAAACCACATACCACATACATCAGTATCTGATGTCCCAGTAGCGACTAACCTCAACACTGGTAGTGATACATTGAGTGATGCTGCTGCCACTACACCAGAAAGTGCTTCAAGAAGAAAACTAGCTGGAATTGAAGAAGAATACAAGAAACTAAATGCTGGGACTACAAAATATGAGGTAATTAACGTCTCTTTATTATCAGACGTTTTGGAGAACAATGTGTGCTGCAAACAATGTGGAAAATGTGGTGTGTCATTGAAAACAAACTTACGTGTAGGACTTGCTTGTGAATTAGAGTTGATGTGCAGTTATTGCAAACACAGTATTACTTTCTTCAATTCCTCACATGTTACTGCAGATACAGGTAAACTATACGATATAAACATTAGACTGGTTTATGGATTACGGTGTATAGGAAAGGGCAGGGCTGCAGGTGCCATGTTGTGTGGTGTGATGAACCTCCCTCCTCCACCTTCAAAATTTAACAAACATATAATTGCAATAGGCTCTGCTGTAGAAGATGTGGCACAGGAAAACATGAAAGATGCTGTTGAGGAAGCAGTTGTTGAAAATAATAATAGCAGAGACTTGTCCATAGCTTTTGATGGAAGCTGGCAGAAGAGAGGCCACACATCTCTGAATGGTGTAGTAACAGCTACAAGTGTGGATACTGGTAAGGTAGTTGATGTGGCAATACTTTCCAAGCATTGCAGATGCAAGGAGAAAATGAAAACTAAACATGAAGAGGAGTGCATGGCAAATTACTATGGGTCAAGTGGTGGTATGGAAGTTGCTGGTGTAAGAAGTATTTATCAACGCTCAGTAAAATGGTACAACGTTAGATACATAAATTATCTTGGAGATGGTGACTCAAAGGCTTTCAAAGAAATTGAGGAACTGAGACCCTATGGTAACGATGTGAAAATTTCCAAACTGGAGTGTGTTGGCCATGTTCAGAAAAGGATGGGATAAAGACTTCGACGGCTCAAGGCTAGCATGAAAGGCAAAAAATTGAGCGATGGAAAAACTTTAGATGGGAAAAATAGACTGACAGATGCTACAATAGATCATATTCAGAAGTGCTATGGTCTAGCAATAAGACAGAATACAGCAGATGCAGAATTAATGAGAAGAGCAGTCTGGGCTCTGTTTTTCATACAGCTTCAAACAATGAGAATCCCCAACATGGGCTATGTCCAAAAGGAGACGATAGTTGGTGCAAGTACAACAGAGGCAAGGTAACTAAGAAACAATACAATCACCCTCATCACCTGCCACCTGCCATAATGGATGAAATAAAACCAATATTCCGAGACCTCGCAGGTATTAGTCTACTAAAGAAATGTCTTCATGGCCGGACTCAAAATCCAAATGAGTGTGTGAACCATGTGATATGGAATAGACTACCTAAAACTGTGTTTGTGGGTATAAACACACTTCACTTTGGCGTTTATGATGCTGTTTCATCATTCAATCAGGGCAATATAACAAAGTGCAAAGTTCTGCAGAAGTTGGGGCTCTGTGTAGGACTACGAACTGCCGCAGCTATGCTTTGTTTGGACAAGGAACGGCTCAGGTCTTCAGATAATGCCATAAAAGTATATTCAAAGATGGCTAGACAGCATAACAGAGCCATCAAGAGGAAGCTGTTCGACGATTCTGATGATACAAGCTATGGAGAAGGCTTGTACTGAAGTAAAAACTTTGAAGCTAATTTCCCATAACTTTAGTTTTTTTGTGTATAAGGTACATTTTCTCAGGGCCTATTTATAGTAGAAAGATGAAATTTTCTGTAGTTGTTCCTTAAGACCTTCTAATATATCTGAATTAAAAAATAAGTGGAATTATTTTGTATTAATGGATGTAAATTTTAAAATACTTGTTAAAATGTATAACTTTTTTAACATTTACAAAAAATAAAATATCTGAAAAACTATACATTATTTTTTCAAAATTAATAATACAGCATAAAAGCAGAACATATCTCTGCATTCTGTGAAAAAATCAAGAGTATCGTCCAAATAACAAATGAGAAAATGTTCCTAACTTTTAGCTCAATTTAACATTGGAGCAAGCTGGAGTTGGAACAAAGAACACACGGAAGTGAAGTGTTTGATGCTAAATAAGCCAAGTTGTATCCAGAAAAGTTTGCATATCATGGAAGATAGGTTTACAGAGACCCATTTCTCTTAATACCAATTGAATTTAGTTATTGATTAATCAGTATGTGGTACAGAAACTAATTCTGAGGTAGACTGATACTTACAGCACTTGTACACTGAGTGACATTAATGAAGTGCCTCTCTAATGCTTATCCAAAATCAGCTTCGCAAGAATTCACATATTTCAGATAGACAGGCAGACAGACAGAGCAATCTTTTTGCATAAGTGTCTACCCATATACCATAAACCAGTATTAATTCTTGTCAAAGACTTCACTGAAGTTCATTTTGCTGTTACAATTTTCAGAGTGAAGCAGGAATGAATTACTGGCTGAATATAAAATTGTTTTAGAGTAACAAAATAGTAAATTTTAATATTGTTCACTTATTTATAGGATGTAATGGAAGCCATGTTATAATACAGTTTATTATCTGCTTACAGGCAGCTCATTATATGGTTAACTGTAAACTTAACTTAACAATACTAGGATACTGAAGGCATAAAAATATACTACGTGTGCTGTTTCTCTCAATGATCAGTAAACACATTTCTTAGAGAGAACCAGAGAAGAGTAGTACAGCTGCTTGAAGTTCATTTACAGAAACTAAGCCATGCACAGAATGACAGCATACATTTGATTTTGTTATGTGACAAAGTGTGAAACATCAGTCGCATAGAGTCAACACAACCACTCCATCTTTTTATGTGTAATGAATAATTAACACTGTAGCATTCTGGCAGTAACCTAATTTCAACCAGGAAGAAGATACAACCTCAGTGACTGGCTAGCCACAATTCTGCTCTCTAGACGATGCAATTCATTATGTACCAATGAAGGAAATTTATAACTAAGGTAAGTCTACGTCCATAGTTCATAGTAAGAAGTGTAGTGTCTTGCAAGATGGTACTATGGAGGTAGTTACACGTTTTGTGTAGCTTTCAAAAAAGTCATGGTATTCTTCAGGAAATAATAATATTGGCATTAATACTAAGCTCTTGTAACAACTTTGACAAATTCATCAGTGTTTCAGTATACTTCACTGTCACTAATTTTACAGGCTTGGAATGTCTTATCTGTGACTCATACCAGGAACAAATAATGAAGGTTCATATGTTAGCAAGGCACAGCTACTGTAGGCATTTCTGTGTCCTGAGCTGTTACGCATAAAGAAAATCAAATACCAGACCTTGCATGATATTGTGACGCTCCTTAAATTCCTTAAGCAAAAGTTATGGTGACATACAAATTTTGTTTGCATTTAGTGAATTTATAATTGGATATTACCTAGTAATTCCTATTTAACTGGTGGAGGGCTGTCATTCCCACATTTGAGATCTTGATTAGAATATTTTGATGAGCAAACAATAAAAATGAATAATTCAGTGTGGGTGTCCACTTAAAGAGCACTGAGCAAATGGATGGAAAACCTTGGGTACAACATTGGTGGCATTACAATTACTGTTAATTACTTTTTTCTAATTTACTGAATATTGATGTCATACTATAATGCACAATAGTGCTGAAGGACTCAGTACCCAATTCTTGCATGCTACAGTGAACCAGTATAAATCATAGTGCCCTGAATGGAGCATAGTATTTTCAAAGATTGAATGTTGTTCTTGTTGTTGTTGTTGTTGTTGTTGTGGTCTTCAGTCCTGAGACTGGTTTGATGCAGCTCTCCATGCTACTCTATCCTGTGCAAGCTTTTTCATCTCCCAGTACCTACTGCAACCTACATCCTTCTGAATCTGCTTAGTGTATTCATCTCTTGGTCTCCCTTTACGATTTTTACCCTCCACGCTGCCCTCCAATACTAAATTGGTGATCCCTTGATGCCTCAGAACATGTCCTACCAACCGATCCCTTCTTCTGGTCAAGTTGTGCCACAAACTTCTCTTCTCCCCAATCCTATTCAATACTTCCTCATTAGTTATGTGATCTACCCATCTAACCTTCAGCATTCTTCTGTAGCACCACATTTCGAAAGCTTCTATTCTCTTCTTGTCCAAACTATTTATTGTCCATGTTTCACTTCCATACATGGCTACACTCCATACGAATACTTTCAGAAATGACTTCCTGACACTTAAATCAATACTGGATGTTAACAAATTTCTCTTCTTCAGAAACGCTTTCCTTGCCATTGCCAGCCTACATTTTATATCCTCTCTACTTCGGCCATCATCAGTTATTTTGCTCCCCAAATAGCAAAACTCCTTTACTACTTTAAGTGCCTCATTTCCTAATCTAATTCCCTCAGCATCACCCGACTTAATTAGACTACATTCCATTATCCTTGTTTTGCTTTTGTTGATGTTCATCTTATATCCTCCTTTCAAGACACTGTCCATTCCATTCAACTGCTCTTCCAAGTCCTTTGCTGTCTCTGACAGAATTACAATGTCATCGGCGAGCCTCAAAGTTTTTATTTCTTCTCCATGAATTTTAATACCTACTCCTAATTTTTCTTTTGTTTCCTTTACTGCTTGCTCAATATACAGATTGAACAACATCGGGGAGAGGCTACAACCCTGTCTTACTCCCTTCCCAACCACTGCTTCCCTTTCATGTCCCTCGACTCTTATAACTGCCATCTGGTTTCTGTACAAATTGTAAATAGCCTTTTGCTCCCTGTATTTTACCCCTGCCACCTTTAGAATTTGAAAGAGAGTATTCCAGTCAACATTGTCAAAAGCTTTCTCTAAGTCTACAAATGCTAGAAACGTAGGTTTGCCTTTCCTTAATCTTTCTTCTAAGATAAGTCGTAAGGTCAGTATTGCCTCACGTGTTCCAGTGTTTCTACGGAATCCAAACTGATCTTCCCCGAGGTTGGCTTCTACTAGTTTTTCCATTCGTCTGTAAAGAATTCGTGTTAGTATTTTGCAGCTGTGACTTATTAAGCTGATAGTTCGGTAATTTTCACATCTGTCAACACCTGCTTTCTTTGGGATTGGAATTATTATATTCTTCTTGAAGTCTGAGGGTATTTCGCCTGTTTCATACATCTTGCTCACCAGATGGTAGAGTTTTGTCAGGACTGGCTCTCCCACGGCCGTCAGTAGTTCCAATGGAATATTGTCTACTCCGGGGGCCTTGTTTCGACTCAGGTCTTTCAGTGCTCTGTCAAACTCTTCACGCAGTATCATATCTCCCATTCCATCTTCATCTACATCCTCTTCCATTTCCATAATATTGTCCTCAAGTACATCGCCCTTGTATAGACCCTCTATATACTCCTTCCACCTTTCTGCTTTCCCTTCTTTGCTTAGAACTGGGTTTCCACCTGAGCTCTTGATATTCATACAAGTCGTTCTCTTATCTCCAAAGGTCTCTTTAATTTTCCTGTAGGCGGTATCTATCTTACCCCTAGTGAGACAAGCCTCTACATCCTTACATTTGTCCTCTAGCCATCCCTGCTTAGCCATTTTGCACTTCCTGTCGATCTCATTTTTGAGACGTTTGTATTCTTTTTTGCCTGTTTCACTTACTGCATTTTTATATTTTCTCCTTTCATCAATTAAATTCAGTATTTCTTCTGTGACCCAAGGATTTCTACTAGCCCTCGTCTTTTTACCTACTTGATCCTCTGCTGCCTTCACTACTTCATCCCTCAAAGCTACCCATTCTTCTTCTACTGTATTTATTTCCCCCATTCCTGTCAATTGCTCCCTTATGCTCTCCCTGAATCTCTGTACAACCTCTGGTTCTTTTAGTTTATCCAGGTTCCTAAATCTCTGTCTTACCATTATATAATCTATCTGACACCTTTTAGTATCTCCAGGGTTCTTCCATATATACAACCTTCTTTCATGATTCTTAAACCAAGTGTTAGTTATGATTATGTTGTGCTCTGTGCAAAATTCTACAAGGCGGCTTCCTCTTTCGTTTCTGTCCCCCAATCCATATTCACCTACTATGTTTCCTTCTCTCCCTTTTCCTACACTCGAATTCCAGTCACCCATGACTATTAAATTTTCGTCTCCCTTCACAATCTGAATAATTTCTTTTATTTCATCATACATTTCTTCAATTTCTTCATCATCTGCAGAGCTAGTTGGCATATAAACTTGTACTACTGTAGTAGGTGTGGGCTTCGTATCTATCTTGGCCACAATAATGCGTTCACTATGCTGTTTGTAGTAGCTTACCCGCATTCCTATTTTCCTATTCATTATTAAACCTGCTCCTGCATTACCCCTATTTGATTTTGTGTTTATAACCCTGTAGTCACCTGACCAGAAGTCTTGTTCCTCCTGCCACCGAACTTCACTAATTCCCACTATATCTAACTTCAACCTATCCATTTCCCTTTTTAAATTTTCTAACCTGCCTGCCCGATTAAGGGATCTGACATTCCACGCTCCGATCCGTAGAACGCCAGTTTTCTTTCTCCTGATAATGACAATGACATCCTCTTGAGTAGTCCCCGCCCGGAGATCCGAATGGGGGACTATTTTACCTCCGGAATATTTTACCCAAGAGGACGCCATCATCATGTAATCATACAGTAAAGCTGCATGCCCTCGGGAAAAGTTACGGCTGTAGTTTCCCCTTGCTTTCAGCCGTTCGCAGTACCAGCACAGCAAGGCCGTTTTGGTTATTGTTACAAGGCCAGATCAGTCAATCATCCAGACTGTTGCCCTTGCAACTACTGAAAAGGCTGTTGTTCTTGTGGTCAAGCAAAGGAGCACAAGAAAGCTACTGTGTATCCACCCAGTATGAGTGCATTACACAGCTCTGCTGAGATCACACATACCAACTTCTGATACATGTGTGCACTGTGCCACAAGCTCTGAACTATGCGATGCTGCAACACCACCACATAACACACTTAAAACTTCATCCATTAACATTTCTGTACATTTTTCTCTGATATGCCTACTACTAGATAGCAAGTTACATTTCACCCCTAGCTGATGAAACAATTCATGACTTCGGAGTGGCTTTATCATATCACAACCTCAGTCAGCCTCTCCATTATGGCTTAGCCATTGCACCATATGACACTCTTCCACAATGCAGGGCCATCTATTGTTTGTATAGGCAAGTCCTGAGCTACGCAGCTGCAGGTTGAGGATGACTGTATGTCTGTTCTTGTGAGATGTACACCTTCCAGGCTTAGCCAAAGACCTGGGTGATCAAAATTTCTTGTTAATCTCCTGAATGATCAAAAGGTAACAACACATCAAGATAGTGAAAACCACTCACGGTATCTCATGCTGATCTGTAATAGATTACAAAGTATCAGAAAACACCTTCATACTTATCAGTTTAATATGAATGACGAATTCAAGTTATAACTGGAATATACTAGACAAGACATGATACAATTATATTCACACATTTTTCATTTGCTCATACTGATAGAACAAGACAGTATTCAATGTTTATGCAACCATGGCAAGCATGGAAGTTAGTACGTGTACACTACATTTTTGCACACAGACATCTGTGTCCATAGGGGGAACTACTTAACTTAGCCACTGAGATACAAATGGAAGCCGTACACACGGTACCAAATGTTTTTGAATATTTCTTAAGGGAAAGGACAAAATTCCTCAAAGGTTTTGGTTATGTGGTTAACAATTGTTGCATGATAATTGAAGCCCTGAGCAACAAAGGGAAGTTCACCACCTGCAGAATTACATTACCGCCAAAGAAAATGATTGATCCAGAGCAACAAGAATCAGGAACTTTGCAGGTATGTCAGGGGAATATGAACAGAGAATTGGCACAATGGGGATAGAGGTATAAAAATGAACTACTTGTGTAAGAAGACAAGTTATGCATTGATACAATAAACACCAACAATATTTACTCACCATTGAAGAAGCACTTGAGAGAGACATCTAAAATATAGTTTCTTAGCAACAGGACACGGGAGATCATGCTGACTTTTTCACCAGTTTATACAATGTTGAAGTATGAATTTTCCCACACCTGTGAGCCAGATGTTTTGGATACCTTGTCTGTTTGAAAGACAAGAGGTGAAAATGCAATTGTTATGAACCTTATAATTGTGAACTGACTGCTCCAACTGATACTCGAGCTACTGACTGTGTTTAATGCATTCTTCCTTTATTCATGTCAGAGGTACACTAAAATGAACACATATACAATACATACAAAGAAAACTATACAGTATTCACCCAGAATTGGGCAACTTTGATAGCATTAGGTGCTGCAGACATTAAGTCCTTCATGCTACAGCTGGTTGGGCATGAGTTACATTTAAAGAGATGCCGGGTTCTCTGCAATTCACCACATTTGCACAGTGTTGTGTTGGCATTTGGCAGTTGGAAGTTCCATTTAAGGAGATTGTCCCTTGATCTTGTGACTTCAGTCCATAGTCTGTTCAATGACTTCCAGATAACCCACTTCTCCATGCGTCCAGGTGGCAGGGATTCTTGTGGTGTCATCCACTTTGACAGGTGTTGGTATCTTTCTTTCCACTTGGTGAGTCGGGTAGCCACAGCTGATCCTTCTAATGGCTGTGAAGTTGTTAGGAAACTCTTCCTGGACTTCAGTCTTGGCTTCGCAGGTTGATGTCCAAAGAGTGGATGTGAGGTCACTGTATTTGATTAATGCCTCTCAATGTTAGCAGCGACCTCTCTTTTGATGTCACATGGAGCAATCCCAGTGAGACACCGAACTTTGTCCATGGGGGTTGGCCTTAGGCAACCTGTAAAAATCCTACAGCTGTCATTTAAGGCTACATCAACTTGCTTTGCATGTACTGAATGCTACCACACTAGGCTAGCGTACTCTCTTGTAGAATAGCATAAGGCAAGAGCTGTTGTTCTTAATTTTTGTGGATGTGTACCCCAGTTTGATCCCGCCAGTTTCTGAAGAAGTCAGTTTCTGAAGAAGTCAGTTTCTGGAGGATACTTTCTGCTTCAGCTTCAGACAATGTTCCTTTAGTGCGTTTAGCGTATGTTGTTGAGCTCTGTCCTGCTGTGTATCTTTGTGAATTGTATTTTATGTATTTTATTTTGCAAAGAGTGACAGTCCTTCACCACTTTGAGCTCAGCCATAACTATGACTTATCTTTTTGTAATGTGTAATGAACTAAATGATAATAGGAATGAAACAGTTGATTGCAGTTAGGTGCTGCTAGGTATAGGTAAGTCTTCCTGATAATGTTAAATAAGATGAATAGTTGTTCACTTGAAGCAAGTGGCAAACTTATGCTTAAAATATTTTTAAGTGAATTATGTTCCTCCTAATTGAGATTATACTCCTCCTGTTGTGAATATTTTAGTGATTACTAATACATCCTTTTTAGGAAGTGTACCTCATGGCACTACAGTGGTTTGCATTACCTTTTGTGGGATGTTGGTACTGAAAGACACATGCACCGTACCACATAAATGCCACACTATTCTCTTAATGATAATTGCAACTGTAGGGTAGCTGTACAAATATGAAATCTGTTAGAAATAGGTTGTTCCCACAAGAACTGGCAGTAGTTACTATTGTCCATATATGGCTGAGCAGAAGCAGATGTTCATGAAAAACCGTTTTAGTTAACCTTGTGTCTACCTAAAATTCTTCCTTGCAGCAAAATATTTCCTTGCACCTTCCATGTTATTTGATTATTGTTTGATTCCGTCATCATGCATGTCACTTCTGTTGCTATTGTCTTTGAGAAATCATAGGCCCTATGTGGTTAATTATCCCTTTTAAAAGCATTTCTTTTCAGTCTGTTAATTTGCTATATTTAAGAGTCAGAACAAAGCACATGAGCAGTGTAATATTACAGAGTTGCAGCACACTGCGCTCCATATCGGTGCAAGCATGCACAGAGCAGCACTCTGCTGCACTTTGATGTTACATATTCATAAAGCACACACTGTTATGCACAGCATACTAGGTATATCTCAAACATGTGGCCATGTTTTTGTCAGATCTCTCTAAAATGAGATGCTCTACAACTCCTTTCTATTACGTACCAATTGTCAGATTCAACCAACCTTAGTAACGGTGACTAAAACAGATTCCACTAGCCTCGTATAATTGACTTCTCAATCTCTTTGTACCGAATCTACCTTGATCAACTTGTGTGCCTCACTACCTGACATTCACTTACAAAACCAACCACTTTGATTTCTGATGTAAGCTTAATGCATTCCCTCAAAGGAATTTCAAATGAGTAATGTGAAATTCTCCCTGACTGTGTCGAGGAAAGACATCACCTTACAAAAAATACAGTGCTATGGCACAATATCAGAATGAGACGAGATAACACACAGCACATTTTGTACACAATTATGACTTAAACTACTCATTAATCATATTTAATACACTCATCTGCTGCTTACTGAACCCTACAGAACCATACTATATCACCCCATCAGTAGCTGTCCGTGCATTACAGTGCAATTTCACCAACTATGTCTGCTCTAACGCAAGCAAGGTTCTACATTATACAACACTAATAGCCTATTCCATCAATAATTATTTACATGGTCCAAGGTAGCACATCTTAAAATTATGCTCACACGTACATTTACACTTCTTGTCACTTCCTTTTCTCTGTGAAATGAATGAGGCTTTTTGATGACTGTCTGAGAAAATTTTGTTTATTGCTGTAGGATCCATTATTTTGACTTGTGAGACTGACAGTGTTATTATTCAATCCTGTGTTTGGCTAAGGTTATGCCACCATTTCAGAACCCAATGCATGTTTGCCAGTTTATGTTTGACCGATTTCCATTTAATTTCACTGCCTGACTAACTCAGTTGTGAAACAAACAACTTCAAACATCATGTTACACCATCTCTACGTGAATACCAACTCAAAAGATTTGTCAGCATTCAAGACAATACAATGTCTGCTACTCTTTCTACACTTTTCAGACTGACTCAGTTTACCACCACTGTGCCTTTGAATGTGTTCCAGTTTGCAAACAGTCAGTCAGTATTTGAGTCTTTTACATGCCACAAAAGTAATTGCAAACATTGCCACCTGACCAGTTCACTTAACAATGATTAGGTAACTACTAATTTTTGAATGCCAACTTTCTTGTGTGGAATATACCTGTACTGCATTCTAGTAATAATTGAGAATGAAGGAAGTGATATGATTTGTCTGTGTCATTGCAATATGTTATGCTATTACCTCTTAGGTAATCGGACTAGCCAGCACCACCACTAGAACACCATGAATTGGTGAAAAAACTGCTTGATGAGGCACCCTGAGCTGTTTGTACTGTTATCTGCCAACACCAGTGTTTATGATGAGGTGCTGTATTGTGTTTGCTCTGCTTGTTGGTGTTACAGGTTCTACATCCTTGCACAACCGCCTCTAGTCATCAGCTATAATGTTCAAGCAATTAGAGAATTTGTTGTATACCCTGCCCCCCACATCATCAAGTAGTAATAATGGCTGACATAGAATTAACTACCCTAAGAGAAGAAGAGATAGCTTTGCAGCAAATTACCAGCCAACTAATAGCATGTGACCCCCTATTAAGGAGACTGGGTCAGAGCAGAACGTTCCATACTCTGTGGGATGTAAAACAGGTGCCTGTCATGGCCCCTCTCTCTGAGGCTAAGATTTAAAAATTAGGTAAATGCAACCATTAGTTGTTTCATAATTGAAACTTGAAAGTCCCAGTTATGTTGTATTATGGGAATATGTAACTTCATGTGATGGAAGCCTGGTAATAAGGAGTAACAAGCACTAATAGTGTTTTAATAACATATGAGATCCAAATACTAAAGTAATGTGGTATATAAAACTCACAAAATGTGACATGGCTGCAAATAGAACAATGATCCAGGATGTGTAGGATAAATTTCTTTATTTCTGTCTACGATCACAAATTTGTTAGGTCCTCAGACTTCCTTGCTGACTGAAACAGGCAGTTTGAGGGGACCTAACAAATTTGCGATCATAGAGAGAAATAAAAAAGTTTATTCTATGTAATAGTCAGTTCAAAAGAGAGTTTTGGAACCTGTTGTCACTCAGTTGTGACACAATCACTATTTGATACTTTACTGTAAACTGCAAACAGTTTGTGCCACTATTATATGTAAATTTTCCCCATTTTTCTGCTGACATTCTCCTATGTGCCCCAGCTGATGCACTGCCATCACTGAGCATTGAAGTCTCCTGCGAGGCCTGTTTGGCGCACTTGCTGACTATTCTTCAGCACCACCAGCACTGTTGGTCTTGACCACATTCCCCCATCACTTCACCCAGGCATTACCGCGCATCAGTCAGCTGCTGCCCGGATGACACCCTTGCTTACCCTTGCCATGCTGCCTCGGCTCCACCCCTCATTGCCACCCTGGTGCTGCCTTCGCTCCAACAGCAACACATCAGCAAAACAAAGAGCCACTTTCTCCCTCTTTTGTCTTGTTTATTTGACCAAACTACATTTGTATGACTTTAAATTAATACTGCTATATCAAAACTAGAACTGAACACTATTGTAATTCTTGCCTCTTTCACCATTTGTTTTAAAAAATTTACAAACTCATTATCCATCCTCTAGATTAAGTCCATTTAGTAAATGTTGGTCAACTCTCCAAGTCAGCCCTTAACTTTTGCTGTCTATTACACTTGCTGGATGTTACTTGATACACACCTGCCCACGTTCAGTTCAAATGGGTAGTGTTCCCATAGCATGTATTGCTGACAGGGGACACTGTTCCAAAGGCACTGCTGACAGATGGACATGCAAAGTGCCACTTGACCGTCCAAAGGAAGGTCTGGAAATGGTCTTGTGGGGGCATGGTGTGGGCTGGTGAGAGCATCCTGGGATGGCCTTTTGCCACCAGCTCTCCTCCTGACCAGAAGTGTTCCCCAGCTCCTCCTCCTTTTGGGCAATATGTGCCACAGTCTGGCTGTGGCAGCCCTCTATAATGCAGGGTGCAACACATCTGTGGCCCTTGGAGGATAGAATTGGAGCCAATAAAACTTCACTTTTGAACCTGCAAACTGGTTCTGAATTTCTTCCAAAATTGTCCTGAAAACCTGGATGCCCACTTCCTGCTACCGTTGATACATGGCCATACTACGTGCACTGTTATCCTGTAAGCTAACTGTCAGTCCATAATTGGTTTTAAATGCTTAGGAATGCACGATGGCTTTCAATACTCTGGTGGTTTACTCCCTGTTGGTATTCAGTGTTTGGTCATCAGTGTTGCTGACCACAGAACCTGTGGGAAAAATAAATCCTCAAATTCAAACAGTAATTCTTCCATTCACTCTCTCTCTCTCTCTCTCTCTCTCTCTCTATTCCCTTCAGTCACCCCACTTTCCTATGTAATGCAGCCTTAATGGTGACTCGTGGCTACTTATGATTCATACTCCTCGTGTACTACTCACTTTTATACAGAATGTGTAAACTCACTATTACATCCCCTTTCTTAACTTTGCTACTTCAGCACCAAAATATGAATATTTGTGGGTACCACTCTCCTGTAGTACCTCTCTTGTACACATAGAACACCTCCCTTAGTAAAACAACTTATTGGATACAGTATATTGTTCTCCTCCAGAGGCTCCACACAACATAACATATAACAAGTAAATATGACTCCACATTTACCCAAAGCAACTTCCTGGTCTACTCATTCTGTAGCCCTCAGTACTACCTTCGCACACCACTTAAATCAAACAGCCTCCATACAAAAAGACTCAGTAAGTCTCTTCTGGCAACTGACACATGCACCCCTGTATCCAATAAAAACTTATACTCTTTACCTCCTACAACACATCTTGTTGCACACTGCACCTCTACATACATCTACATCTACATCTACATTGATACTCCGCAAGCCACCCAACGGTGTGTGGCGGAGGGCACTTTACGTGCCACTGACATTACCTCCCTTTCCTGTTCCAGTCGCGTATGGTTCGCGGGAAGAACGACTGTCTGAAAGCCTCCGTGCGCGCTCTAATCTCTCTAATTTTACATTCGTGATCTCCTCGGGAAGTATAAGTAGGGGGAAGCAATATATTCGATACCTCATCCAGAAACGCACCCTCTCGAAACCTGGCGAGCAAGCTACACCGCGATGCAGAGCGCCTCTCTTGCAGAGTCTGCCACTTGAGTTTATTAAACATCTCCGTAATGCTATCACGGTTACCAAATAACCCAGTGACGAAACGCGCCGCTCTTCTTTGGATCTTCTCTATCTCCTCCGTCAACCCGACCTGGTACGGATCCCACACTGATGAGCAATACTCAAGTATAGGTCGAACGAGTGTTTTGTAAGCCACCTCCTTTGTTGATGGACTACATTTTCTAAGCACTCTCCCAATGAATCTCAACCTGGTACCCGCCTTACCAACAATTAGTTTTATATGATCATTCCACTTCAAATCGTTCCGTACGCATACTCCCAGATATTTTACAGAAGTAACTGCTACCAGTGTTTGTTCCGCTATCATATAATCATACAATAAAGGATCCTTCTTTCTATGTATTCGCAATACATTACATTTGTCTATGTTAAGGGTCAGTTGCCACTCCCTGCACCAAGTGCCTATCCGCTGCAGATCTTCCTGTATTTCGCTACAATTTTCTAATGCAGCAACTTCTCTGTATACTACAGCATCATCCGCGAAAAGCCGCATGGAACTTCCGACACTATCTACTAAGTCATTTATATATATTGTGAAAAGCAATGGTCCCATAACACTCCCCTGTGGGACGCCAGAGGTTACTTTAACGTCTGTAGACGTCTCTCCATTGATAACAACATGCTGTGTTCTGTTTGCTAAAAACTCTTCAATCCAGCCACACAGCTGGTCTGATATTCCGTAGGCTCTTACTTTGTTTATCAGGCGACAGTGCGGAACTGTGTCGAACGCCTTCCGGAAGTCAAGAAAAATAGCATCTACCTGGGAGCCTATATCTAATATTTTCTGGGTCTCATGAACAAATAAGGCGAGTTGGGTCTCACACGATCGCTGTTTCCGGAATCCATGTTGATTCCTACATAGTAGATTCTGGGTTTCCAGAAATGACATGATACGCGAGCAAAAAACATGTTCTAAAATTCTACAAGAGATCGACGTAAGAGATATAGGTCTATAGTTTTGCGCATCTGCTCGACGACCCTTCTTGAAGACTGGGACTATCTGTGCTCTTTTCCAATCATTTGGAACCCTCCGTTCCTCTAGAGACTTGCGGTACACGGCTGTTAGAAGGGGGGCAAGTTCTTTCGCGTACTCTGTGTAGAATCGAATTGGTATCCCGTCAGGTCCAGTGGACTTTCCTCTATTGAGTGATTCCAGTTGCTTTTCTATTCCTCGGACACTTATTTCGATGTCAGCCATTTTTTCGTTTGTGCGAGGATTTAGAGAAGGAACTGCAGTGCGGTCTTCCTCTGTGAAACAGCTTTGGAAAAAGGTGTTTAGTATTTCAGCTTTACGCGTGTCATCCTCTGTTTCAATGCCATCATCATCCCGAAGTGTCTGGATATGCTGTTTCGAGCCACTTTCTGATTTAACGTAAGACCAGAACTTCCTAGGATTTTCTGTCAAGTCGGTACATAGAATTTTACTTTCGAATTCAATGAACGCTTCACGCATAGCCCTCCTTACGCTAACTTTGACATCGTTTAGCTTCAGTTTGTCTGAGAGGTTTTGGCTGCGTTTAAACTTGGAGTGGAGCTCTCTTTGCTTTCGCAGTAGTTTCCTAACTTTGTTGTTGTACCACGGTGGGTTTTTCCCGTCCCTCACAGTTTTACTCGGCACGTACCTGTCTAAAACGCATTTTACGATTGCCTTGAACTTTTTCCATAAACACTCAACATTGTCAGTGTCGGAACAGAAATTTTCGTTTTGATCTGTTAGGTAGTCTGAAATCTGCCTTCTATTACTCTTGCTAACCAGATAAACCTTCCTCCCTTTTTTTATATTCCTATTAACTTCCATATTCAGGGATGCTGCAACGGCCTTATGATCACTGATTCCCTGTTCTGTACATACAGATTCGAAAAGTTCGGGTCTGTTTGTTATCAGTAGGTCCAAGATGTTATCTCCACGAGTCGGTTCTCTGTTTAATTGCTCGAGGTAATTTTCGGATAGTGCACTCAGTATAATGTCACTCGATGCTCTGTCCCTACCACCCGTCCTAAACATCTGAGTGTCCCAGTCTATATCTGGTAAATTGAAATCTCCACCTAAGACTATAACATGCTGAGAAAATTTATGTGAAATGTATTCCAAATTTTCTCTCAGTTGTTCTGCCACTAATGCTGCTGAGTCGGGAGGTCGGTAAAAGGAGCCAATTATTAACCTAGTTCGGTTGTTTAGTGTAACCTCCACCCATAATAATTCACAGGAACTATCCACTTCTACTTCACTACAGGATAAACTACTACTAACAGCGATGAACACTCCACCACCGGTTGCATGCAATCTATCCTTTCTAAACACCGTGTGTACCTTTGTAAAAATTTCGGCAGAATTTATCTCTGGCTTAAGCCAGCTTTCTGTACCTATAACATATTTGTTGCATCTAATTTTAACATGAATGCCTTTAGTGGATTTTGAATTCCTGCTCACATTTAATAGCTGCTTACCACCTTCTTATCAACCCCTGTGTCCATAAAAAAAATTCTGCTGCTGAAATCTTCCATTTCCTGTACTTCTCTGTGGCTGGCAACACTGCCTCTGTAACTGCCCCCTCTGTCCATATCTGTAACACTTAATGTTCACAGAAAATATCTCACATCTATCTCGTACCTCTGTTGACATATTAATTTCTTTTCACTCCATTGTTAACTTAATAGCAGCATACAGATCCTTTGGGGCACCTGTATACACCCTCCTTGACATTTACAATGGCAGTCCCTCACTCAGCTCTAACTCGTACATGTGTCCATTACATTTCCTTATTCTATCCCCAAAATTTTCAAGTTTCCCCATGCCACTTCATGATAGTGCTCAACTGTTTCCAAAAATACTTCACATTATTCTGTTTCTTACACCTTCTGAAAAATGCTTTCTCTAATTGTTCACAACCTGCTGCATTTTTAATGCTTTTGTACACCTTATGTATATTTTTGCTCCTTCCACTAGTAGCAGTTTTGCTACCCGCAAACTGACTGTCCGTCCAACGATCGATCTCTACTAAAATTTTCAGGTCCTCTAAGACAATTTGTACATCCTCAGATAATTTTCCAGAAAAGGTAACAATCAGTCCTATGGCAATTGGATCCATGTAATGCTGCTGTACCTGAAGTACTGCCAACAATTCATCTTTAATTGCCAGCTGCTGATGTAGTTGCATATTATTCACTGTTTCCTGTGCTGTTCTTTCTAACAGTATCTGTACTGCTTCCAGCACCAACATACTTTCTGTCTCTGACTCTGCCATTGTGACACACTTACTCTCCATTACACACAATAAACAGAATTAATTACAGTTCCAAAACAACACTTCAAGTTAGTCTTTTGTCATATAATGAGCCATCTAGATTCTCTACATTGTCTTTCAATATAACATTATCAATGCCATGAATGGAAGTTAAAGGCACTGACTCTGTGAGTGGTGCAGAATGCCCAAGTTACATTGTGTACATGCACCAAATACTGCTCTCTACCATTACTTTAAACTCAGACAAGTCAATAGGCTCCTCTGGCCTAAACAAGGTAAGCATCAACTTAAAATGGGAGTCACACCTCCTCACTTCCATGTCTATTACATCATCCAAAACATAACCAAATAGCTCATTACTCACTGCACTGTGTTGACAGTGTAGGTCGTGGTTCGGATACCATGCTGTGTGAAGACAACACCCCAAATTCTGAGACCAAACTACAGTGCCTCCTGGTGCAGGACAGGTGCAGCTATGAGCCAGGTTGGTGTAAGCAGAAGGTGGAGGTGAGGTGGCTCCAGACAAAGGCAGCTGCAACTGTAACAAGTTATCTTACTGAGGCATCTGTGCTGCTTGATACACTGTGTCAGTGGCTGGCTGGCTTCTGGATCCCACTTTGCTGACATGGTGCTACACTGTGGCCAGTGGCGTTGTTACATAATGCAGTTGCATGGACCCCACACCAGCAGTGCGCGAACTAGACACTGCTGTGGCCACTACAGTGCCTGCTGCCATACGGTAGCACCACGGGGGGCAATGCCCATCGTGCTGAGATGCCCGTCAGGTGGTGGCGGATGGTGCGCATAGGAAGCAACTTACTGACCCATGGACAGGAGTTGGCTGTACTGCTGGAGATGACCTGATGCAGCCAGCCTTGCTGCGGTACTAAGCTGGGGGAAAGGACTTAGTGCACAGATGTTTTACCCTGCCATAGGCTGGAACCAGTGACCTCAGCTTGCAGGTCCATGTGGTGTCCTCAACCGGCAGAGCCCTGTCATTCTGGTTGTGATGCAAGACTCAGAATAACTGTATTACAAAAATTACCAGTACTTACAAATGGCAGTGGTGTGCTAGAGATGGACAAAATTGATCGTTTTAAGAAATCAAATCAGAACTGCTCTCTCACTGGAATGAACTAGCTCTTTTTCGTGACTCACCATTCATCATTCGCTTATAGAAATAAATAAAAGAAAGTCAGTTTGCCTTTCTAATTCAAGTCATTGTACTTGTATTTTTATTTGAATTAGTCCTGTCGTAAAAGATCACAGAAAGAGAAGTAATAAGATTATGTTATGTCCCTAGTAGTCTTGTGATATAAGTCATCTGCATTTCATCTGCTATAAAAACTGAAAATATTACAACAAAATCCTAAACATTTTTTTATCAAGTGAGAAAATTTTAAAAGTAAGACTAATTCTAGCCTGCCCGGTTGGCCGTACGGTCTAATGCACGGCTTACCGGGTGGGAAGGAGTGCCTGGTCCCCAGCACGAATCCGCCCTGCAGATTTGTGTCGAGGTCCAGTGAACTGGCCAGTCTGTGGATGGTTTTTAGTCGGTTTTCCATCTGCCTCGGCGAATGCGGGCTGGTTCCCCTTATTCCGCCTCAGTTACACTATGTCGGCGATTGCTGCGCAAACAAGTTCTCCACGTATGCGTACACCACCATTACTCTACCACGCAAACATAGGGGTTACACTCGTCTGGTGTGAGACGTTCCCTGGGGGGGGTCCACCGGGGGCCGAACCGCGCAATAACCCTGAGTTTGATGTGGGGCAGCGGAGGGGTGAAGTGGACTGCAGTAGTCGTCGTGGGGTTGTGGACCACTGCGGCTGCGGCGGGGACGGAGCCTCTCTGTCGTTTCTAGATCCCCAGTTAACATACAATACAAGACTAATTCTTGTTATGTTTTCATACTTTTATTAGAGACAAAATAGAATATAAGAAATATAGCATATTGTATATTATGGATTACAAGATGCTATGGGCTATAGGATATGCCTTAAATTTTAAGAATTTTTTTAAAAAAAATGACATTTTCACCATTTTTATTATTAGATTGGAATGCCAGACTAATAAAATTTTAGTTTATAAAACTGAACTGACCTTTAAAATCCCTTAGAATTGTAATCTGAACTTCCTTCTTCCCCTTTGTCATCACTACTGTCCTCTTCATATAAAAGATGGTCTTCAGTGTCATTGAGTGTGCTGATCATGCCAGACTTCTTGAAAGATTTTAACAGACCATGACTGTTTCACCCATTGACACACTTGCTTGGCATCTGAGGAAAATGTATTTGTTTGGATACAGACTTTTTACAGCAATACACCACCATTCTCACCTCAGCATTCACTGCACATAATTACCCCACCAGACTAGTTAAAAAGCAGATTTCCCACTTTTTACAGCAATACACCACCATTCTCACCTCAGCATTCACTGCACATAATTACCCCACCAGACTAGTTAAAAAGCAGATTTCCCTGACCATCACACCCAGGGTACTGCTGATCCCTCCATGAAACAGCTTCAGAGCACCCCATTGGTATTATCCTGGTCTGGAATGTGTTAATCAGCTACTTCAACAGGGTCATGATTTCCTAATATCATGCCTTGAAATGAGATCCATTCTGTCTGTGATTTTGCCCACCAAACCTAGAATAGCTTTCCATCGCCCTCCAAAACTCCACAATATTCTTGTCAGACGCTATGCTCCCTCTGCACCCACCTCCCTACCCTATGGCTCCTACCTTTGAGACTATCCCCACTGCAAGACTTGCCCTATGCACCCTCCTACCACCACCTATAATAGCCTTGTAACTGGCAAAACATATACTATCAAAGGGAGAGCCACCTGCAAAACGACACGTCATATACCAGCTATTACGTAAACACTGTTCAGCCTTCTACATTGGCATGTCTACCACCAAATTATCAATTAGGATGAATGGGCGTAGGCAGAGGGTATATACTGGCAACTCACAATAACCTGTTGCAGAGCATGCTCTGCAACATGACATTCGTGACCTCGGCACCTGTTTCACCACACACGCCATCTGGATTCTTCTCCCAGACACCAGCTTCTTAAAACTCCGCAGGCGGGAACTAGCACTACAATATGTTCTTGGTTCTCGCCACCCACCTGGCCTTAATTTACGTTAATTTCTTCCATCTCAGCCTTTCTTCACGGTAACTGATTTTTGCTTCACTCCATTTTAATTTCCTACATGCTTCATTGTCTTTTCCGTCTATTTTTCATCGCCCCTTCCCATCAGGATAATAAGTAACAACTCATTCAGGAGCACGTAAACGTTTATTGGGTTTCTGAAATTTGAGATGTTCCTTTCAGATCAAGAGCGGAAATACAGGGTGTAAACAATAAGTGTTTACTGCATACCACAGTAGTATAGAAGAAGTTGAGTTGAATAATTTGGTATCTACATCTACATCTACATTTATACTCCGCAAGTCACCCAACGGTGTGTGGCGGGGGGCACTTTACGTGGCACTGTCATTACCTCCCTTTTCTGTTCCAGTTGCGTACGGTTCGCGGGAAGAACGACTGTCTGAAAGCCTCCGTGCGCGCTCAAATCTCTCTAATTTTACATTCGTGATCTCCTCGGGAGGTATAAGTAGGGGGAAACAATATATTCGATACCTCATCCAGAAACGCACCCTCTCAAAAACATCTCCGTAATGCTATCACGGTTACCAAATAACCCTGCGACAAAACGCGCCGCTCTTCTTTGGATCTTCTCTATCTCCTCCGTCAACCTGATCTGGTACAGATCCCATACTGATGAGCAATACTCAAGTATAGGTCGAACGAGTGTTTTGTAAGCCACCTCCTTTGTTGATGGACTACATTTTCTAAGGACTCTCCCCATGAATCTCAACCTGGTACCCACCTTACCAACAATTAATTTTATATGATCATTCCACTTCAAATCGTTCCGCACAAATACTCCCAGATATTTTACAGAAGTAACTGCTACCAGTGTTTGTTCCACTATCATATAATCATACAATAAAGGATCCTTCTTTCTATGTATTCGCAATACATTACATTTGTCTATGTTAAGGGTCAGTTGCCACTCCCTGCACCAAGTGCCTATCCGCTGCAGATCTTCCTGCATTTCGCTATAATTTTCTAATGCTGCAACTTCTCTGTATACTACAGCATCATCCGCGAAAAGCCGCATGGAACTTCCGACACTATCTACTAGGTCATTTATATATATTGTGAAAAGCAATGGTCCCATAACACTCCCCTGTGGCACGCCAGAGGTTACTTTAATGTCTGTAGACGTCTCTCCATTGATAACAACATGCTGTGTTCTGTTTGCTAAAAACTCTTCAATCCAGCCACACAGCTGGTCTGATATTCCGTAGGCTCTTACTTTGTTTATCAGGCGACAGTGCGGAACTGTATCGAACGCCTTCTGGAAGTCAAGGAAAATAGCATCTACCTGGGAGCCTGTATCTAATATTTTCTGGGTCTCATGAACTAATAAAGCGAGTTGGGTCTCAAATGATTGCTGTTTCCGGAATCCATGTTGATTCTCACAGAGTAGATTCTGGTTTTCCAAAAACGACATGATACACGAGCAAAAACCATGTTCTAAAATTCTACAACAGATCGACGTCAGAGATATAGGTCTATAGTTTTGCGCATCTGCTCGACGACCCTTCTTGAAGACTGGGACTACCTGTGCTCTTTTCCAATCATTTGGAACCTTCCGTTCCTCTAGAGACTTGCGGTACATGGCTGTTAGAAGGGGGGCAAGTTCTTTCGCGTACTATGTGTAGAATCGAATTGGTATCCCGTCAGGTCCAGCGGACTTTCCTCTGTTGAGTGATTCCAGTTGCTTTTCTATTCCTTGGACACTTATTTCGATGTCAGCGATTTTTTCGTTTGTGCGAGGATTTAGAGAAGGAACTGCAGTGCGGTCTTCCTCTGTGAAACAGCTTTGGAAAAAGGTGCTTAGTATTTCATCTTTACGCGTGTCATCCTCTGTTTCAATGCCATCATCATCCCGGAGTGTCTAGATATGCTGTTTTGAGCCACTTACTGATTTAACATAAGACCAGAACTACCTAGGATTTTCTATCAAGTCGGTACATAGAATTTTACTTTCGAATTCACTGAACGCTTCACGCATAGCCCTCCTTACGCTAACTTTGACATCGTTTAGCTTCTGTTTGTCTGAGAGGTTTCGGCTGCGTTTACACTTGGTGTGAAGCTCTCTTTGCTTTCGCAGTAGTTTCCTATCTTTGTTGTTGAACCACGGTGGGTTTTTCCCGCCCCTCACAGTTTTACTCGGCACGTACCTGTCTAAAACGCATTTTACGATTGCCTTGAACTTTTTCCATAAACACTCAACATTGTCAGTGTCGGAACAGAAATTTACGTTTTGATCTGTTAGGTAGTCTGAAATCTGCCTTCTATTACTATTGCTAAACAGATAAATCTTCCTCCCTTTTTTTATATTCCTATTTAACTTCCATATTCAGGGATGCTGCAACGGCCTTATGATCACTGATTCCCTGTTCTGCACTTACAGAGTCGAAAAGTTCGGGTCTGTTTGTTATCAGTAGGTCCAAGATGTTATCTCCACTTGTGGTCTATCAAGTCAGGAAACTACCTTAAATTGGCTAAACAGCTATCTAAGCAAAGGCACAAGGGTATCATGCTACATTTTCAGTATTCTCTCAGTCTATTCACACAAACTTTTAGTCCTAGAGTAAAAATGAATATGACCTTTTTGTAGGAAATTTAATGTAGTTTAATTTTGTACTGGAATACGTTTTTGCTGGAGGCCACATTTTTCAAGTTATTGAAGGAAAACATACAAAAGTGAGCTTCAAACCCATCCAAAATACTTATCTCCTGCTAGACAGGATTTCTAGTACATAGTGCACTGTTTTCCTACTTACTGCTGTACAAAAATGTGTGACTACACGAATTATCTTCCACATCCAACCCTCTTTGGTCTTTATTGATTGGTCTACTACACTATGGGCTTATCAGCTATTTTGTTAACATTATTAATTTAAGCTTTCCCATGAGATTAATGAAAGAAAAAATGACTTTTGTAAACATTATTCTGAAGGTAATTACATTTAGAGTCCAATCTAAACTTAATCCTTACAAGCACAGTAGTTTCATAGTAAGAAGGCCAGGAAAAAAAAAGGTTTAATTGTTCATTTCATGCTGCCAAAATTCACGAAACTTCGAGGTAAAATTTACCACAAATGTCTGTTTTACAATTTGAAAGTGTACAATTAAGCTGGTGGCAAAGTAGTCCGGTCAGTAAAGACCAAAAAAGGTTAATATGCGATACAGTCTGCCTAGTTGCACAGTTTTGTGCAGTGTTAGGAGTAAATTCCATCAACAACATACTAGAAATACTGACTGATAAGGGATGAGTGTTAGCATTGGCACTTGGAAGTAACTTCTGTATGTTTTTCTTGAATAACTTGAAAAACGCGGCCTCTAGTAAAGACGTATCCCGGTACAAAATTAAGCTACATTAAGTTTCCTAGAAAAATGGTCCTATTCAATTTTTCTCTAGAACTAATAGTTTGCATTAAAAGGGTGAGAGAATAATGAAAATCCCATGTGACATGCACATATTGTAGCTTAGGTAATTTTTTATGCCAGTTTGAGGTCATTTCCCAAATTAATTGCCCACAAGTGTCCTATATCAAACTGTTGCTTCTCAACTTCCTCTACACCACTGTGATACATTGTAAACAGCTAACATTTACTCCAGTATAAAGTGCAAAGTGTTTTCTGCATTAATGCAATGTTATGAAGAACTTATCTTTCTTCATTTTCTATTCTTTTCATAGCTGGGAAAGACTGCATGCATTAGCAAGATAAACAAATCCAAACATGCACATGGTCTATACTGCATTTTTTTGTGGCTTGGGAAATGTTTCCTTCAGTATGTGACATGGTGGATTGTTTCAGCAGCCTGCCACAGAAACTTCATTCTGGTAGGTTGGTTTTAGGATTAGAAGGGGCCAAACTATTAGGTCATCAGTCCCTATTACTCAGACAGGACTACATGACTGTAGGCAAGAGAGCCTACTGTGAAAAACCAAGGGGAAGAAAATTCCAATGTCTAATGTCTTCAAAGGGACATTTTGGATCAGAGGAACAAATGCTCCTTTTTTCCGAGTCACCGTTCACTCACTCCATAGAAGGATCTGGCTCTCTGAAGCAGTTCAGCAATGGATCATACAACTCCAGTGCGCTTGTTATGCATATGCACCACTACCATTGGTGCATCTTAAAACACTACTGCCACTGCCAGTGTGGAAATCTGCCTTGCCCCTTGCTACCCTAGTCAGTGCAGTACTGCTGAGTTCGTTCTTTCAGCAAGCTAATCTGCCTCACAAGTCATTATGCTGGCCTTATTGAATTATTACAGTGATAACATTGCGCTCTCGCCTGCTCTCAGTGCTGCTGCAATAAACTGCTCAGGCACACAATAATATGCCCATATGTGGTCATTATGCTACACTCATAAACGTAAATATGGAGTATTAAACAAAGTTTTGTTTTCATTTAACCAGATGCACAAACCTAGGGACATTTGTTCCTGTGGCAACACAATTTAAAAGTGTAATCCTAACTAGTCACTACATTGTGGCATCCACAGAATAATAGCAAAACCAGTGATAAAATAGTTATCTGCTGAGTTCCAGTAAAAAATGAGGGCAAAAATAATGTATAATTCAGGTTTGTAATATAATTATTTCAGAATTTTCCAGTTTTGGATTTAGGAAACATGTGAGAGGCAACTAAAACTTATCTTCAAAGATGTAAATTTTTTCACAAAACCTTCCTGGAGGGAATATTAATGCAAGGGGTATATTTTTCATTGTTTTTCATTTTGGAATATCTGTCAAAGATGATGAGATTTCTTTATCAGACCTGACCTTCCTGATTTTATGAAAATTAAGGTGTTTTGAACATTTTACAGGGTTCGTACAGCTTAAGGAACCACTCACCAAACCCTCAGAAACTAAACAAAACTAACTAAAGAGACTTAACAATTACGTACCATACAAAATTGAGAATTTTATTTCATTTTTTTCCCTTACTTGCATGAAAGACTTTCTCTGATGTTGGCTGTTGCAGGCAGATTCTTTTGAATGATTAATTACAGAATAGTACTATGCTGTGAATATCATACAGGGCAAGGAATAAGTCTGGATACACCCCTATAAAAGTTGAATAGTGAGGGGAATCATAATGGTGTCTGGTATGCGATGTCTGTAGGTGGAGGCACAACTTATAGGAGCTATGGCGACAGTGGCGGCCACCTGGAAATCCGCGATTTGGATTTGGGTTACATGTTTCAAATGGGAAGTGGGGGCACATCATTTTGAACTGCCTCTTTCTCAGGAATATGCATATCAAGTCTGTTTTAGGATATCTTTATTTGTGTAATCAAACATTTTTGAGATGGAAGCACGAGATCAAGCTACACTCATCAATTCCTATTACAGTGTCCCTATCTATCTATCCATTTACATTACATTTTCAAGAACTGATTATTTTCATTTAAGCAAAAGGTTAGAAAGACATACACTGACCAAGGAAACATTGAACATAAACTTTTTGAAGATGGAACAGCCAAGATGACAACATAAAATTGTAACACTGGGAGGAGGACAAAGGGAGACTTGTCTTGCAAGGTGGCTTCATGTTCCACTCATAGCAGCTACAGACGAATTTCTAGTTCACACACTATTGCCCAACAATGTGTGCTGCAACTTCTTGAAGACAGGTAGTTCATATAGAAGAAGAAATTGGCTCGAGACGGCTATTAGACAATGGCCGCCATTTACTAAATGATATCCACAAGCATAGTTTGCAGATGCCCCCATGAATGTGGTCTCCATATAATTGAATATGTACATATCACTTACTCACATGAGCATTGAAACGGATTACAGCAGCTGGACAGCAAGCTGTGATTTTCAGTTGGTGGCAGCTGATACCGTACCAATGCAGTATGGTAAGGCAAGTATACTTGTTTAAGATGATGTCCGTCATGGCAGATAGTCATGAGCTCTTAGGCATTCCCACATATATCCATAACTGTTCAGTAAGACAAAGTTATAACATGATGTAATTTTGCAATAAATAACATGAAATTGTTCTGAATGTGATAATGCAAGTTCACAAACATCATGACTGGCTAGTCACTATTTGGTAGAGTGCAATACTTAAAACTATATAAGGATTTGGGATGCCACCAGATCTTATTCTTGAGAGAGGATGTGGGAGGCTTACGATCAACATACGGCCCTATTACCACCTGGGAACCTTATGAGAGGTGCAGAGTGCTCTCCAAAAACTACAGGCTATAAAGAAGCTATCTCTCATCCTCATTAATAGATTCTGCTTTTTTTTGGAACTTCCGATGTTGTTTTGAAAGGACATACTGCTTATTGGACTAGGTTGTAACCATAATCTTAGATGTTATTCATGGCTACTTCACAGGTTTTCTATGAGAACTGACATTTTTCTTATGAATGCATGCTTACTGTAGTGTCCTATCATTTATAACTAAACTAAATATGCCCTGTTTATTGGCTAATTCAATATTCATCGATTACTTTATTTATGGGGATGAGTAAGTTACTCTGAAATATCTAATATCTGTAGAAGTCCAATGACACTGAGAATCAGGTGAATGGCAGCATAATTTCTTTATGTAATAAAGCATCTAAAATTGTTAGCTATGTAGATGTTGAATGGACTGACAAATGAAAGCAACAATTCCAGAATGAGATTTTCACTCTGCAGTGGAGTGTGCGCTGATATGAAACTTCCCGGCAGATTAAAACTGTGTGCCGGACCGAGACTCGAACTCGTGACCTTTTCCTTTTTGCAGGCAAGTGCTAGAGCACTTGCCCGCAAAAGGCAAAGGTCCCAAGTTTGAGTCTCGGTCCAGCACACAGTTTTAATCTGCCAGGAAGTTTCAAAGCAACAATTACTAAAACGTTTTGAGAGACAATAGCAAACTGTCAAGGTCTGTTAATTTCCCATGTTCTGTAAAGATGCATTTACATCTGACACTTTCACCTCCAAATATATCTTGTGTTTGGGCAGAAAATTTCTTTCACTGATGCATAAACATAGAAATCACTAGAAATATACGTCACAGATATGTATATGATAGTTTGTGAAATGCTAAAATTTGTAATAAATGTATGGCTCAATTAGGTATGTTCACATCTGACAGTTATTGCATGATACATACAAATGTTCCTGTGTTGTACACCTCTTTCCGCCTGCTTGGCTCGTTGACAGCATCAAAACACAATATCATGGCCTGTGTAATTTTTCTAAAGATGCCAGAAAAGAAGAAAAAAGTTCTCTGAAGGTTTGAGAGTGGATTTTGAGACATGAAAAACTTCAGTTCACTAGTATATAAGTTTCCCAATCATACTGTAATCATACGTGGAGACTAATCATACAACAATTAATTGGGAAAATTAATTTTATTAGTGGTGCACATGATAAGACACCCTCTGAAACATCACTAAATGCCTTCTCTGAAAACTGCCTTGAACAGATAGTTAGGAAACAGTTTATAATGGGATGGAACCTCCATGGTATACAGTCACTGTAAGGAAACTTCTAAGAAAACAAGAAATTACTGCATAATAGCTGTAAAACAAAGTGTAGGTTTATCGGTAGAGAGATGCTGAATGAAACACATTTTGCTGTCAAGAGAGCAATGTGTGATGCCTTCAATGACTACCATAGCGGAATATTGTCAAGTGATCTTTCGCAGAACCCAAAGAAATTCTGGTCGTATGCAAAGGCTGTTAGTGGCGCCAAAATTAGTGTCCAGTCCCTAGCAAATGAGACAGTAATTGAAATTGAGGGTAGCAAAGAAAAAGCTGAAATGCTTAACTCCATTTTCAAATGTTCCTTTACAAAACAAAACCGAGGAGAAATGCCCAATTTAACACTCGTGGCACTGAAAAGATGAATGTAATACATATTAGTGTCAATGATGTTGAGAAACAGCTGAAATCGTTAAAACTGAACAAAGCTCCAGGGAATTATGGAATCCCTGTCAGATTCTATACTGAATTTGCAGCTAAGTAAGATCTGTTCTAACTATAATCTATTGTAGATCCCTCAAACAAAAAGTCATGCCCAGTTCTTGGAAAATGGCACAGGTCACACCCGTCTACAAGAAGGGTAGCAGAAGGGATCCACAAAACTATCATGCAATATCCTTGACATCAATTTGTTGTAGAATCTTAGAACATAATCTGAGCTCAAACATAATGGAGAACCTTGAACAGAATGGCTCTGAGCACTATGGGACTTAACTTCTGAGGTCATCAGTCCCCAACAGAATGGCCTCCACAATGCCAACCAGCATGGATTTCGAAATCATCAATCATGTGAAACTCAAATCGCACTTTTCTCACATAGTACACTGAGAGCTTTGGATCAAGGCAATCAGGCGATGCTTTATTTCTTGATTTCTGAAAAGCATTTGACTCACTAACACACCTAAGCTTATTATCAAAGGTACAGTCATATGGGGTATCAAGAGAAATTTGTGACTGCACTGAGGAATTTTTGGTAGGGAGGACCGGCATGTTATCTTGGATGGAGAGTCATCATCAGATGTAGAAGTAAATTTGTGTGTGCCCCATTAGGAGTGTTGGGACCCTTGCTGTTCATGTTGTATATTAATAACTTTGCAGACAATACTCATAGTAAAATCAGGCTTTTTGCAGATGATGCAGTTATCTGTAATGCAGTACTATCTGAACGAAGTTGCATAAATATTCCATTAGACTTTGATAAGATTTCAAAGTGGTGCAGAGAATGGCAAATTGCTTTAAATGTTCAGAAATGTAAAATTTTCCAATTCACAAAATGAAAAAAAAACAGTGTCCTATGATTATAATATCAGTGACTCACTGTTGGAATTGACAAATTCATATAAATACCCGAGTGCAACACATCATAGGGCAATGAAATGGAATGAATCCAGAAGTTCATTCATGACTAAACCAGGTGGTAGACTTTGGTTTACTGGTAGAATACTGTGGAAGTGCCATCAACCTACAAAGGAAACTGCTTACAAATCACTCGTACAACCAGTTCTAGAATATGGCTCAAGTCTGCGGGACCCGTACCAGACGGGACTAGCAGCAGATATTGAATGTATACAGAGATGAGCAGCACGAATGGTCACAGGTTTGTTTAATCTGTGGGTGAGTGTCGCACAGATACTGAAGGATTTGAACTGGTAGACTCTTGAAAATAGACATAAACTATTCTGAGAAAGTCTATTAACAAAGTTTCCAGAACTGTCTTTAAATTATTACTCTAGGAATATACAACTCCCTACATATCACTCACATAGGGATTGTGAGGACAATATTAGAATAATTACTGCACACACAGGGGCACTCCAAACAATCACTCTTTCTGGGCTCTATATGTGAACAGAACAGGAAGAAAGCCTAATAACTGATACAATGGGACATACCCTCTGTCATGCACCTCAAGATAGTCTGCAGAGTATAGCTGTAGATCTAGATGGAAATGTAAAATTTTGGTGCCTACAGTCAGTCGGTGTCTGAGCATCCAACACAGTTTTTGAGACTTTTAAGAATAAAAACAAGCTGATTTCCAAAAGTTTGCTAATAAAATTGGCCCACTTATATCAAAGCAATATACTAAATTCAGAAAAGCTATTAATATGAAAGAACGACTTCTTGTAACTTTGCAATTTTTAGCATGTGCTAGATGAAATATAATTTATTGTATAAAATGTTTATTAAAAGTACATTGTTCGAAACTGAACACTATATGTTTATATGTGGTTCTTAGACAAATCTGGTATTTACTTGGAATAGCAAAATGTTCAATAAATCTCACTGTTCCTGAGATAGGTAGAGCAATTATGTCAGCAATATAAGAAGATTACATTAAGGTAACTGTTTTTTAATAGGTGAAAAAGCACTTCCAGGTTGTCAATATGTAAAATGCTATGGTTTATGGTGGTTGTAGAATTATATAACTTTCAGAATTGCTTGATGATTAGAAAAATCCATTACCCAATACAATTGATTTCAGATTATTGTAGCTCTATGGGAAGCAGGATTTGATAGTAGTTCATCCTCCTCATTTATCTTCAGCATGACTTTCTGAAATTTTCTTGTCCTTTTTTAAGTAGATATTCAGCAGAGAGACTTCTCATTTTGGATGCAACATATTTGCCAAAAACTTAATATTAATCTTTGTCTTCATTCAATGTGGATATAACTATTTGTATGGATAAATCACTTATTGAAACAAATTAACTATCCACCTTGGGATTAATTTAACTTTCTGCAATACAGGTGTTAAGTCAGAACAAATCAGGCTGTTCCAATATATCTTGATTGCCAGATGGTGTCTGGTTTTCATTTGCGGCCCGCTCCACTGCAACATCCTAGTCAGAATATAATAAAATAAATAAATGAAGTATAATTTGTAACAAATGACATTATTTTTTTCGTTTCTTTTATAGGCATTGTCTACATCATAAGATTAGCACAGCATTGCCATGAAATTCGAGTTGAAGTGCACATTTCCCAAATGTTTGGGTGCTCTTGTTAAACATTTTCTTAGACAGGCTCCACAGTGTAGTGGCAGTAATGTAACCATACCCATTTAATAGTCAAAGTTCCATGACAGTTTATGACTACAGACACTGTAGAGCAAGAAGAATGGTGGGTACTGCCTTTGGTATTATCTATAGCATATTTACAGTATTAAGGATCTTGCTTCTCCTCGGTCCAGAACATGTGGCATCTGTAGTTTTGAAAGCAGTTTGCAGTACACAGAATTCATTATTGTCTGAAAAATAGTCTGCAAATGTAGACACTCCCAAAGCCACACACGACCTACAAAATTGAAAAACAAACAAAATAACATATGGAAGCTGGCGAAATCAAGATCTGCTAGCTGAACCTGTTACCACCATAACAACAAGGTACTAATAACCACTCAAATAAGTATGGGAAGAGTATAGTGAATATTTTATTAACAGATTAATGAAACAAATAATATCAAACAAACAAGTAAAACATTGCTAATTTGTTTTTGTTACTGTTGGTAAATTTCCTAGTGCCGGTTTGCAAGCTGAACCTCCTAGCAGAAACAACACAAAATCATTGTATGGCTGTTTGGATACATGCAACTCTTTGGTGTCATGGTCAGATTTTGTCTTTGGACTTTTTTTTGAAAATCTTAACGTTCCATGGCTCATGTTTATCATGATGCATGTTAATTCTTACACTTCAACTTTTAAGCATGCATTTTTGTCACTTACATTTACTCAAAACTTATTGCTCAGGGGCAGAAAAGTAAACGAGCAACAAACTTATGTGATATCTGTTGGAAGAATTTGAACCTGCAAATAACTAATGTTGGTATAGATATGTTGACACATAACTGGTGGTAGAAATATAACTCTCTGACATGAATTCTTCACTGTTTGCATCAGACACAATTTATGTCTAACATAAATACGATCCAAAAAATGTCAGATGCATATGTACTACCACTAAAACATTTGGAAGTGCCAGCTACTCTATGAGAACCTAAGGGGAAAGGGTCTGCTTACACTCAGTGGGCAGAGAAAGGAGAAAGAGACATTCCAGATTGCCAAGTCTTACAGAGTTATACTGCTGACAACAATGAATAAAGTTGTATATCCACTGAAGTGTTTTAATGGAGAAGGCTGGAGTACGGTTAGTACCATAATGCTAAACAGCGTTATGCACACCAGGGTACCTGGAGGGGGACTAAATCTCATTGGCTGTGTGTGTTTAACGCCTGCCTAATTGTTTTCAGCATTGTAGTTGACTTGGGTCATTCAGTAAACATTTTTAATATAAATTAAGCATTCCAAACACTGCATTAGTTAAACTCTCACTAAATACATTCAAAAATGTTCAAATGTGTGTGAAATCTTATGAGACTTAACTGCTAAGGTCATCAGTTCCTAAGCTTACACACTACTTAACCTAAATTATCCTAAGAACAAACACACACACCCATGCCCAAGGGAGGACTCAAACCTCGCTGGGACCAGCCGCACAGTCTATGACTGCAGCGCCTTACACCGCTCAACTAATCCCGCACAGCTAAATACATTCTTTCCTCCTTCAATTATCTTCATCTATTTCACTAGCCACTTTCAACTAGTGTTCACATTGGTTCAATAATAATCATGGGTAATACATGTCTGCAAAGTTTAATTTTAAGTCATGGTGATAGACTGAAACTTTTTGATTCAGGATCATGGACTATTTTTCACTTTTTTTGATGTCCAAATGTAATGATTATGTTCCAGTCTGCCTATGATGCACTTCAGTGAAGTTGTTTACCTTTTTGGTAAACAATGATGAGATGTTAGAGTATAATTGGGGGGGGGGAGGGGGGGGGGGTACTCAGTGTTTAGGATGTGAGTTTAGTACAGTATGTGATTTCTCAAACAGCTAGCTCAAGACTCACTAACCTATAAGTGTCCAGGTGGATGACTTTGAAAAATATTTTCACTGTAGACAATGAGTGTGCTGTTTTCACTCTTTTGAAGACTGTAAGAACTTGGTTTGTACGACTGCTAGTTATAATATATTAGGAGGGCTCTATTTTTACTGTGGTAATATTAAGCAGCAAAATGTGTACACATTATTGGCATATTATAAGTGTTTCCCGATATCTTACTTAACAACATTATTTGGGTTTCTCAGCTAGTACAATGATGTGAAATAGTGGGTCGCATAATTACTTCAGACACAGCAATGTAAAGTGAGAATGAAAAATCCCCTGGTCTACTTTTATGTTAAAGCAAGTTACCTGTTTACTCACAGAATAAAAATCACCTTTTTACAATACTACACCTTGAATACAAAACAATCTAAATTAGACTGTTTATTACTTTTAAACAGTGTTGAGGTGGCAAAGCACTGTTACCCTCTATAGGGACAAACTTAGACCTAATTTGATGTTAAAATTTCCAAGTGTAATAAACTATGTTAAAAGAGAAAAAATGTCAACTGAATAACACCATTGCCCTTCACTCATAACCAAAAGTATCCATTCAAAGTTTGTCATGTCTTCCAAATCATTCTTCATACTATTCACTTGTTTCTTCTGTCCTACTAACTGAATTTGTTGTTTATCATGGGAATAATTATGCTTCAGTATGTAAGAATTCATTTCTTTTATTGCCAAGTGAGCTTTTTTCGTACTTGGCGCAATCCATATTTACATAAAACAAAATTCCAGCACTTAACATTTCTTGAAAATATGTTTAAGATACAACTGCACATCAGTATATGTAAATAAAGTTCAAACAGGTGGAGACAGAATTATAAAAGAAGGAAACACTGTATAATGTACAAAAGGATGTTATGAGGCTTTCCATAATAGTCTGAAAAGTCAAACACTAGCAACATTTTGTGAATATAGGTATGCTTTATGTCCTTTATAGAAGCACTTGCATATTTATTCATCTCTTTCTCTTATAACTTCACATGTTGGTCTTCTTACAGATTATTTGATTTATTTCATAAATTCTCTTTGTTCATTAGGAAGCAAATCCAGAACCAGATATTTATATAACAGTACAAAAAGAAATTTCTATTACATATCAGGGAAGTTTCTGCTGCATCTTTTGCTTCTTCTGTCTTCATTATCTCCAATGCTAGAAATGTATGTGAGTGCCACATCTGAAACATAACTGTGCATATAAGGATGATTTGGCCGCAATGAGATTCATTTATGATAGAAAATAAAGTCTAATGACTTACCACGGATGAATGAACTCAAATGGTGTATTATTCTACATTTTATCTTTTGCTATTGCTGACCTAGCAAACTGCACAACCAAAGGTTTATCCTTGAGTATGTAACCATTTGTCTCTTTCAGTGCTAACTGAGCTTGCTTCATACTTGGTAATGTGACGAAAGCTTGTCCCTTCATTCGACCTTCCTTCATTAAACGTATGTCGAACCTGCAGTGTAACATTAATTTTTAACTGCTGCGAAACCACAACTACAAAACATAGTTACACACACAAACTTCTATGGATATTTGCTAAAAAGCCAAGTTAGAATCTGAGATATGGTTGATACTGACGTCATTACGCGTGAAGCACTTTCTTGGACGGGAGAAAAATGGGGAAAGAAATCAACTGTGGTCATGTTGGAGAAACAGCCTGGTATTTGCAGCAATGATTTCGGATAACTGAAAATACCTGTATCTGGATAGCCAGATAGCAATTTGCACTCCAACTATCCAGTATATGAACCTCATACCTAAACCAATGCACCACCTTACCTGATAATTTATGACACAGGACAGTATGTGTCATGCCAAAAGCAGTTCCTGTAAAAAGCTGCAGTTAGGGAATGGATGGTAAGAGACCCATAAGGGACAGCACTGTGAGGAAGAGGGCAAGAGGATCAGATGGTGAGAGTGAAATAAAATTAATTTTATTTTGTTTTGAGTCCTCTAGTAATTCCTCAGACACATTAGTGTTTATCAGGAGTTAACATTAATATTTGTAAAACTACTACACCCAGAAATAATGACTCAAATGAATCTTAACTTGGACAATGTGTACAACAATGAACTGGCAATAAGGGAATAAAACTAAATCAAATGATGGAAAATCCAGGATGGAATGTAACAATATTATGAAAAGGAAAGTTGTCACACACCATATAGCACACACAGTGTGGCTGCAGCTGTCGTCTATTTTTGACAAAGGTCTTGTCGGCCAAAAGCTTATTTGTGATAAGTCTTTTTGTTGTGCCTATATGCGACTCACAGCATCTTCACTATATGGTAAGTGGCAATTTTCCTTTTCATAATATTGTGAGATTAAAACTAGAGATGACTTAGGCCCTTCAACAATTTCCATTTTGCAACAGGCTACATCATTGTTACCCTTATCTCTGTAAAGAATCCTCAAATAAAGTGTAGACATGAAAACAGGTGCCAGTCAACACTGTTGACTACAAAGAGCACAATAGCAGCACATGAGCAAGCTTGAAAGAGGCTAAAAGGTAGCTTCCTAAGAGAAACTTTGACATTCAGTGACAATTTGGTTTGTACAGGAGATGCTGACACACAAATGATATGTATGTAGAATAAGTGGATAAAAGAGGAGAAGTACAGTGACAAGACAGTATTGGACTATGCAATCTGATCATAGTACAGAATGCCTGTCGATTGTTTCACATGATGGTAAGAGACTGCACTCTTTCATCCAAAGCGTAGGCTAAAACTAAACATTACAACCTGTGTAGACCTATCTGTGTCGACTGATATCATCTGCAGGGTGCATGTCATTACAAGTGCCTAAGATCATAATCATATTATAAACACTGTAAGAGGTGTACTGACAGCAAAATGTAGTGTTTTTAAATGAATTACACTTCATTAAGCCCTACAACACAGTCTGCATGCATGTTCAGTGCCACAATTTAGCAGTCTGCAGGTTGGACGGTCAGATGAACATACCCTGTGTGTCCTACCACAGCTTCAGGCATCTTCAGACACCATATATTAGCAGAATAACATCTGGCCACATGTGGTAAGGAATGTGCATGTCTTCTTCGTATACGCAGGTATGACTGCTTCCCTGGTCTTCATGTTTTGTCTGACAGGAATCCATCAAACATGTATGGAATATGGTTGATTGGTAATTGTCATTCTGTGATCAATACTTTGTGGAAATGCACAGAAAATTGGAGCTAATGAATAATTCCATAATCCCAATCATTTAAGTTTTCTCACATTCCTAACATCTCAATCTTCAGTTTTTTTAAAAGTTTACTAAAGTTTACATAGCAAGCTAGATTGATTTAGAATACCTGATTAGTTATGGACTGCACACAGGATCTCCAAACAGGAAGCTTTATCACACAAACTGGAAAAGTGCAGCCACCACAACCTTTGCCATTTGTTGCAAAACTTACAACACACTTCTTGCACCTGTTGGTACTATTAAGAAATTTTTATTGCAATAGGGTATAAATTTTATGTGTTAGGTTTCGGTGTGTGTGTGTGTGTGTGTGTGTGTGTGTGTGTGTGTGTGTGTGGGAGGGGGGGGTCTACAACTGAGGCTTCAGTGTATTCAGTATATGTTGGAAAGGGTACAATTTGGACCACATCTGTTAAGTAGGTGAGCATAGCCACAACTCATCTCACATCCTGTAGCAGCAAATTTTCTGTTACAAGCAGTAATCAGTGTTGCCACTTTCTTGAAGAGACTTCTTCAGGATATTCTTGAGTTCACATGACAAATGCTTTATATTATATGCTTCTGGAATCAGAAACTCTTAACTGTGTTTGATAAGTAGCCCTAAAAATGGTCCCACATGCCACTATGGAATGAAAGTAAGTGAAGCATGTTAGCTTTTTTATTTTCATATCACCTGTACTTGTAACATCCTCATTGTAAATATAAGATTTGTTTAGTTGCTTCAACAGTTCTGTGGTATGCTCCTCTCAATGAATTTAGAATCAAGTTTCAGTCCCAAGAATTTACTATAGTCTATTCCTTCTATGTATTTGTCATCATATTTTATGTGTATAATGTCTTTTCATTGTGTGACTCAGCATCTCCTCCGTATGGTGAGTAGCAATCTATCCTTCTCATAATACTGTTAATATGTTACTAAAATCAGAATCATGTAAATAAAAATGATTTTCATTTAACACCATGTACTAAATAACTGTTAATATGACAGTAACAAATTCTATCCTGCAGATTTGTACAGAATAGATGTAGACACTGGGAATAACTGCTAATTTTCTTGGCCTCAACAAAATGGAAATCTCTGTGAACACAGTTTAAAAAGTACACTTGAGAAGGATATTATACAAGATACACAAAAGAGAAGAAACAGACTTAATTATTTTTAATTATTAAATATTTTGAACTTTGTTTCATCCTCTAAGAAACATTAGTTACTGAAACACTTTTCTTTACTGATGTAGTCAATAATGTTTCTTAATATACCACAACAGAGAATACTTACATGTTTCCCTGCTCTTCAGAATCGGGTTCATTGTATCTTCTATATATATAATGTAACTCTCTCTCTGTTACTTGCTTGGCTATATTTTTTATGTACAGGCGACAGGAAGGAATTCCAGGTTGGTAATTCTTGAACACTGGCAAATGCTTTTGATCTAGAGAATTGATTAAATACATAATGTCAAACAGTAAAGATCAATAACAAGGTATTGGTAAGAAACAAGCAAAGAACTCTTGAAACGTAAATACAAACAAAATTAAAATGTATATTAATACTACACAACATTCTAGAACAGATGTGCATGAATTTTATTATTTTTAAGCTGCTTCTTCTAAGTATTTTGGCACACAGAAATATTCCGTAAGGTTAATGAATTTGGAGCTTTGTCACTAGTACAGCAGCAAATCACTTGATCTTCTTTGAAGAACATGTGACAAAACTATGTATGAGGTGCAGATACCACTATACTTGGGAGCAGCATAACTGGCAGCAGTCTCCCCCCCCCCCCCCCCCTTCCCCCACAATGACTAGCAAAAGGACATTTATCACTGACTTGCTTCACATGTCACCCTGTGCTTAATTTCTTAATCTACATCTATACTCTGCAAACCACTGTGAAGTTCATAGCAGAGGGTACTTTACATTGTATCAACATGATCGCAAAAAAATATATACATTGTTTAATTGTCCATAACTTCCAAATTATAGTCTGGAAACATGTAATTTTTGGTAGTTTAATAGTTCACCTATTTGAGAGTCACTATATAATCATTGTTTTGTTTTATAGTCACCAAATAATGTTTTCTATTGTTATATGAGCCGTCACGTAAGTGTTGTTTTGTTTTTAGTTAGGTGAGTAAAGATGGCTAGTGCAAAGCTAACATTTGATGAAATGAAGGCAGTTCTGAAGTGGTACAGTAAGCATAACAATGTTAATGAGTTTCAGTGCCAATAGCATAATGTGTTTCAAACAGGCCCACCTACAGGTGTAACAACTGTGTGCATTCAAGACATACCTGAAGTTGAAGGCCGTGTTACAGATGTACGCAATCAATGATCTGGACGACCTTTAACAGCCACAAGCCCAGTGAACTCCTGTGCTTTGTAATGACAATTCGCTTGCTCACCATAGAAGTTTGTGAGATAATATGCCCCAGAAACCAGGGTGAGTCGCTCAAGTGTTCGGCACATTTTTAAGACTGTAAAGTTTAAGCGCTACAGCTCAAGGTTGCTACATGGAATGAATTAGGATGATACAGATCGTACAATGAAGTACTGCAAGTGATTTAATAGCATGATTCACAGTAATGAAGTGTTTGTAGAGATGACAGTGTGGTCTGATAAAGTTCAATTTAAACTCAATAGTAAACTGTCACAATAGCATCTACTGAGCCACTACAAATCTGCATATTAATGCAGCCAAGCTGTGAATTTATGGGAAGTGAAAAAGTGGTGTGGATTATCTTATTGAGATTTGATTGGGCCCATCTTCTTTAACAGCACAGTTACTGGTGATGTGTACCTAGAGGTGCTTGAGACACCCATTTTATGTGCCATCCGTGAGTTCTATGACAACGAAAAGTTTTCCTTTCGACAAGATGGGGCCACAGCCATCTACCACAATTATGTCATGTTGTACCTCAACAAAAATCTACCCACATGATGGACAGGCAAAAGAGATGCTGTTGAGTATGCATTATATTCTCCAGACTTCTGGAGTTTTACCTAAAGACAATACTCAAGTACGTTATTTAGTGACAATCATGTACGTTGGAAGAACTTCAAGAAAGCATCGAACATTCACGTGCAGGTGTCCAGCCGAACATGTTGCAGCTGGTAGTTCAAAGGCATCACCTGTGTACGGATGTTAGTAGTGACCTCTTCAAACACCTACAGTGGTTTCAGTAACCTGAACTTTAAACTACACTGAATTGAGACATTTCTGTCATTTAATTTTGAACGTATGAGCAAGGAAACAGAGAGTAAATTTTTTTGGGCCACTCTTTATTAGCTTTTCTCCTCGTTCCATTCACATACGGAGTGTGGGAAATATGACTACTTAAGTGTCTCTGAAGGCACTGTAATTAGTTTAATCTTGTATTTATGGTCCCAAGAGGAGCCATACCTACGGGTCTGTAGAGTATTCCTAGATTACTCACTTAATAATGGTACTGAAACATTGTAAGTAGCCTTTGGCAGGGTAGTTTACATCCTCTTTCAAGCACCACCCACTTCAAGTCTTTTTTCATGCTACTGTTGGCACAGCTCTGTCAATGTGTTTCACTCAATCAGTTACTTACATGTTCCTTGTACTGAAGAGTTATTTGTTTGCCGAGAGACTTTTGACTTTCATTTTCTACTACTGCTATTCTTGTCTGCGGGTTAAGGTGACTCAGTTAAAAGATACACAGAGTCAGCTGAAGTAAGTTATATAAAAGTGTAAAAAAATTTTTTGTGATGAAAATCCCAGAACAGCTGAATTCTTGTTGGCGCCTTGACTGGAACAGCAAAGATGTCTGACAACTCCCTCTGAACAGTACAGAGAATAAGTGCAGAAACATAGGGGATGGAAACTTGTGATCAAGAAATGAAGTTTCACTCTCCAAGGAAAGTAATTAGTGGAAGAAGAATGTTACTGATTTATATGATTCCTGGAAGGACTCTGCACTAAACTGGAATTTTACAATTGTGCAAAGGGTGACAGATGTCTTACAAGGCACAGAAGATGCTCATTTGATTAGTAGAATTACCAAACCTTTGAGATCCAGATACAGAAAATGTGAAATTGGATGATGCAGCCTGATGGAGAGATACAATATTGTCGAAACAAGAGCAATTTCTCTAGGAAAAATGTACATCATTATTTTTCTTAATAAGGTCTGATTAAAATCGTGTCAGAAAGTTCATGTGAAAGAATATGAAGGCTTGAAAGTGCTAAGTGGCAAAAGAAGGAGACTTGTCATTTGTCAGATTATGGCTATGTGTGCAAAGCTAATATTTATATACAGCAAATCCAGTGGTAATCACTAGGAGATAAATAGTGATGTATTTGGACAACGGTTTTTGGATTTATTACATGGTTTAGAAGCTGCTGTCAAGCATAATGTCAGTTATCACTCGATGACAAAGGAAAATATACCTAATTCAAACATATGAAAGGAAACTGTCAGTACCTTAAGAGAATTTTTTTTTTTAATTGCTATATAAAAACAGTGTGTTGGAGGGAGTCAGGTGCCACAAGCACCTTTACAACTACTTTGAACTTGACTGCTTACTTTTCAGAACAGAACAATGGGTTTGTGAGGTTTCTCCTTTACCACTGCCAATACAACCCAATTGAAAATCTATGGAAATAAGCAAAAAGAAAAGTAGTGCCCTAAAATAACATGTTCAAAATTAAAGATGTGAATAATGTACTTGATGAAGCTATTGATAATGTTGCTGTGGTAGACTGGATTCAGTGTATACCCCAGATGAATTTGCAAGAAAATGACTTGTGAAGTAAAATATCCATAGAAAGAATTGTCACTGCTTAAAATGACTCACCAGCTACTGAATTTTTGGATACATGTAATTCTCCAGAGCAGGATAATTAAGTAACAATAAACTGCACGAACTGTTAAGTTCTGGTCTTCCTCTTCTGCAAACATGCAAAACTACTGCCTCTCTTGGCTAGTTTTCCAATTTCTTTCTCATCTCCTCTCAAAACTTTATTAATACACAGTAGAACAGACACCAGACATACACTGCCTGTGCTGGCACATTTGCCAATTTTATTTGTGGGGACTTAGGACCCTTGTTTTCTGCTTTTTACTGAGAAAAAAACTTATGTGCAGGTCTAATAAATGATTAAACGTTGTTCCATTAATTAACAGATAAACAGTAACAGTATATCTTCCAATTCACATTAAAATGGAAAGATTCAAGACTGGAGATATGGCTACTATTTAGCAACAATATTTTCAAACTTGTTATTTTTACATATGGTTCTGCAGCCATAATAATTTATTTAAAGGCAGGTTCTGGCTGTAAATATTTGTTACAATGTGTTATCAGATGATTCGGTAATCATCTTATGTGCCAAACAGCTTTGTTGAAAGTATTGTTCAATAGCAAATTTTGCCAGGTTCGGGTTGCCACACATGCCTGAGGGCTTCTGATGACTGAGGTCTAAAACGAGAAAACAAATTGGTGTAAATATACACAAAAGGTGGAGGGGGAATTGTAGTAGCCACCAGAAAGATCACGAGAGGCGCACATTGGCACGGCGCGTCACGGACAGTAGTTGCCGCAAGTAGAGTCCCATCCACCAGAGGGCACTCGAGAATTCGGACGCGACCTCTGCCGGCATGACAACAACAACAACTCCGGCAGCACGGCCCGTGCCCAGTCAGTTAACATCGGGCAGGCCTAGGACACAGTCCCGGTCTACGCTAAGTGAAGTGCGACGTAAACGTAAACAGTGATACTACAGGACTATTCCGCAGTCATACATGCTTATTTATCTGCTTTGTAGAAAATTAGCATTGTCCAATGACAACTTTTGAGAGTTTCCATACAATCATTATGTGTGAAATTTCAGATCTTTACATAAGCAAAATGAGTTTAATATGTTATTAATTGTACCTACTGCAAGGGTAAGCAACGGGAAAACTTAATTAAGTGAAAGCTTGCCCTTGTACTATTAAGTAATGGAAAAATTACACTTATGAGCAATTAAATTAAATGCACCTATCTCGTAGCAAATGGTAATTCCCTTTTGCTCCTATGACAATGACAATACACAGCTGCATAGACTCTTTGAGACACTGAAAGGGCTGGTTCAACTGCTAATAAAAATGCATGGTAACTGTCTGAGCTGGTCCCAGTGCTGGCATCCTGGTTTATAGGTCTGACATCAGGATACCTGGCGTGTCATGCTAGCATCTTCATAATCGTGGAGCATTCCTCGAAACATACTGACAGTTTACAAGAAGAAGGGCAGTGCATGCTTCTGCGGGGTTTTGCTGGTGAACAGACAACTGCTCATGATTGGACAATATATTCCCTACTGTTCACTGGCAAGAGACGATGTAGACATATAAGGGACTTCACCTTAAGTACCTCAACCAACAATCTGATCAGTGCCCTCTCGGCAAGCAGGAAATACTGGCTCATGTGGTTTTTAGGTATAAGCAAGAGTTGTGACTCAGCAGTGTACAATAGCTTTTTTCACACTTTAAACTTCTAATGATGGCTTTCCTACCCTCATGCTAATCTCTATATCCTATAATAATCTCTATATGCTACAATATATGGTGAGCAGAGGTACACGAGGAGACAGTATCCATAAGCAAGGTGATGGTGCTCCTATAATCTGGTTGCTCATCCTGCAGCTGACTGTCATGTCAATGACTAGTACAATGTCTGGTAACATATCAGTCACCGACAGCATGCACTATCCTATTTGTAACAGGCGCACTCACTCTCCAACATAGCACCTGTTTTAATTCAATTGTTGACAAGTGTAACATGTTGTATGAAATGAGGCTGAAAAAAGGAGAATTTTGATGGAATAGCAAACTGTGAAATTATGTGCCTGTGTCCGCTCCCGGATAACAGGAAATGAGACTGCATGGTGGAGAATCAGTTTAAAGGTTGATATTTATTGTGCAATTATTAATCTGAGAGAAAAGTTTCATGGAGGATGTATTTGAGCTTTACTTGCTAATGAAAAATAGCTGATGAAGGACAAAACCGAGAGCATGTGAAAAGCAGAGTGACAATAATAAACAAAGCATTTCCGGAAAAAAAGAAATATATTAAAATAAAAAAAGAACTTTAAATGTTAGGTAGTCTTTTCTGAACATATTTGCCTAGAGTGTAGCCTTGTATGGAAATGAAATGTGGACAATAAGCACCTCTGACAAGAAGGCAATAGAAGTTTTTGAAATGTGGTGTTACAGGAGAATACTGAACAAAAGATGAGTAGATCAGGTAACTCTTGAATACTGGCTTTTGTCATGGGATCTTTGGCTACTGTTTGTTTAAATAAATGACGCCCAAAGCTACTGCGGCAAAAACCAGTACGCAATATCAGTGAGTGTCCATGAAAAACTCAACAATCTTGAACTTATAAAGAGGTAGAACTGAATCAAAGTGGAGAAAAAAAATATGGCACAACTTCACAAAAAGGAGGATATGACCAATAAGATATGTACCTAGGCACCAAGGAATTGTCAAACTGGTAACACAGGGAACTGTACAGGTAAAAACTGTACAAATGGACCAAGGCTCAAATAAAGCAAGCAGGTTCAGATGGACATAAGCTGCAGTAGTTAAGCAGGAATGAAGAGACTTTTACAGGGTAGGCTAGTGTGGAGAGCTGCATCCAACCAGTCTGTAGACTGAAGGCCCAACAACATTACAATTCAGTGGAATATTTAACTTTGCACAGGAAAAACCACTGGAGGAGAAAGACTGTAGGATCAAAGTTTAATTACATAAATGAGAATCCTGAAGATGAGTGCAAGAATTAAACAGAGATGAAAATGTTAACACAAGGCGGATGATGGCACCACCTGCTGGAAATACTGATTCAAGAGAAGTTATAAAGTTAGATGAATGTAGTTGCTTTTTGACAACTTTTGCCCAAATTCTCCTAATGTGACCCACAATCTCTAATGGGACATATTAAATTCCATTTTTTCTTGTACAGAGTGGCGCACATAAAACAGGCCCCTCCACTGAAAGGAATATGAATGAAGAAAATCAATGTACATCATCACTTTCTTACATTTTTATTGTACAGTTTCATTATTAACTATGTAATTAACAGTTTAAGTAACAGATTTACTTTTATTAGTTTAATAAGCATATTTTAGAAAGGAATTTAAAGTCTGTGTTCAAAATGTTCTCTGCCAACATCCAAGCAAAGTTGTGCACATGGAAGCATGGTAAGGGAAACACTTTTCAGTACTCTTTGAGGAATGTTTGAAACTTCTTCACATATGCTGGTTTTTTTTTTTTTTAACGTGTCAAGTGTTCTGGGATTGTTGTGGTAGACTCTAGCCTTTAGAAATCCCCAGAGGCAAAAGTCACATGGTGAAAAGTTGGGAGAGCGGGGTGGCCACAAGCCCTTACTCATGGTCTTCTCTTCTGTAAAATCAGTATGTATATGAGCCACGGACAAATCCGATGTATGAGAAGTTGCTCCATCTTACTGGAAATATGCACAACATTTTTTATTTGGAGTTAACAGGGCCGAAAGTTCATTGTAGAGTTGCAAGTAAACATGTGTGTTGACAGTTTCATTGAAGAACAATGGCCCGATAATTCTGTCACCAATTTTTAAATCGTATAACAGCTTTTGCAGTATATCATGGGGATTCTCTGTAGCCCAGTGTCTTGAATTTTGTAAATTAATGTAACCCAACAGATGAAACCAAGGTTCATCCGTCGAACAAAAGGAGGAATGGATCACGATGTCCCCCCCCCCCCCCCAAAAAAAACATTTTCCAGCAACCAATTACAGTAATGTGAACGCTTACCCTTGTCCGCTTCTTCTATCTGCTGAACAACACTCACACAGTAAGGTTTCATTTGTAAGCCATGAAGGATGTGTTGACATGACCTGCAAGATATTCCACATTGCTTTGATAATCGTTGTGTCGACTTGTAGGGACTTCTTTCAATGTGTGCCGTCATGTTTGCCACAACTGCAGGTGTACGTACAGTCGGTGCCTTATTTCTCTTTGAATTAATAACACTGCCTGTCGAACGCCACTTTCTCACTAGATCCTGAATTGTTGAGTTTGCAGGAATATTACTTTCAGGAAACTTTTCATGAAAGGTGTCACAAACAACTTTAACGGATTCAGACTACATATTCTTCAACAATGAACACATGTTCTTCAATGGAGTAAGGCATGACAATGCAGTACACGGTTTATAATGACTACTTTCCATATGAACTACTCACACACTACTGCTGTTGGAAGGTGGCAAAGAAACTGACAAGCTAGTAATGCTACTCGCATGCGTTCACTTTCTGGTTCGGGCCGGTTTTATGTGCGCCACTCTGTATATACCTTATGCTTCTGTATCTCTCTCTTGTATCTGATACTGACTGTGTATAATGTTGTATCTTTAGAGGATTGTATATTTTTGTGAACCAAACATTTTCATATTAGCTTCTACATGGAAATCCTTTGTTCCTTCTCTCAGGGCATGGAGGGAGACCCATACTAATATTTTCATAATCTACTTTCATTTGTCCTCACAAGGTTCTAAGATGTTCGTGAGGTAAGAGACTTAAGGAGGGTTCCACAAAGATATGAAGATGCATAAGTTGAAAAGAGGTGAGAACTATGAAAACACTTGCAATAAAAAGTAGTTTTTGCATCCTTATAAAGATGTGCTGCTGATATCTTGACAAATCAAACCTCACTGAACAGCTACATACAGACATATCGGTAAACAAAAAACCAGTTCCTACTATTAGCGGCTTTTACTCAAGTTTTAAGCATGTGAGTTAATGTTATGGGCTACTGATCTTTGATTTTGTTATTTTATTCTGAATTTGACTATTTCTTGTTTGAAAGAATGCACAGAACATCTTACATTGCCTGGCTAAGAGGTAATCGTAAGAGAATGGCAGCAGGGTATGCCACAAACATCTCACTATACACACAATCATATTTATCTTTGCAAGTAAACACAGTTTGAACTGTGCTGTAGTCTGGTATTTATTAGTGACTTTTTCATTATGCTTTACATACAAATTTGTTTTATTACAGCAAACTAAATGGCACTGTGTTACACAGACAAGTGTGTAAATCATAACTGCTACCATCTCTCACATCACTATCAGTAATTCAAACAAATGTTTAGTTTGTTACAAAAATGGTTCAAATGGCTCTGAGCACTATGGGACTTAACATCTATGGTCATCAGTCCCCTAGTTTGTTACAAGGAAAATGCTATTTGAGGATAATTTTGTGACAAACAATGTTATATAAAATTTGGTTTAAACAAATGCAAGAAGAAACTATCATTAACAGGGTGTGAGCAGGATCATTATTTAATGAAGTGAAAACCAAACAAAATAAGAGACACATGGGTCTTATAAACAATTGTGTTGGATCATTTCTAGTGACATATTCTATAAAATGTACAATATCTGCTTCACTGATAAGTTGCAGATAGTTTATAGCCAGCACACTATTTCACAATTTGGGATTTAGGATTAAAATTGTATGAATCCATGTAGTGGGATTTTGTCAGCAAATGCTTCATCACAGTTAAGCTTTTGTTTCAGAACAGACATCTTCCTATGGGATACCTAATGAGAAGCAGTTGGTTCAATGTGAGGAGAAACAACCATACACACTACAATTTCCTGATAGAACACCTTTTCAAATTTGAATATTTTGTGTTAGTGCTAACTGTGACTACTATGAATGTCGACTGAAACACATTTTCTAACCCTTATAAAGTGATCAGTTACAAAACAGACTTATGCTATAATACTGTGTTATTCTTGCATTCCAACGCTTAAAAACCTTCAGAAGAGGAAAAAAAATTATCATATAACAAACAAATTTTATACAATTTGTGGAATGTTTATGATACGTCAGTCCTGTAGGCAACAAACATGATGGAGGAAGGAAGATGACACTGTCATTAGAGGCAAGGCTACTAGTTATGACATTTCAAGGATGGGAAAGGAAACTGGATGTATTTTTTTCAGAAGAACCATCCAGGCATTTGCCTTAACTGATTTAGGGAACCACAGAAAAACTCAAGGGTCAAATAGGGATTTGAACGCCACTCTTCCCAAGTATAAGTCCAGACTCTTACTGCTGCTCTATCCCACTTGGCAACAAATGGGACATCATAATAATGTCAAATGATATTCATGAAACAAATTCATTCAGAGGTCACACAATTTCTTGAGTAAAAAATGTATACTGGTGAATTTAGATGGCTGGCACAAAATTAATCACCATAAAATATTTCAGAACACTAACGAGGAAGAAGAAATGTGCCCACATTTCACATGCACTACATCAAATATTGAGTCACTTACAAAACTCTTGTTAACCACTTAGCTTGATCTGTAACTAACGCAGGAAGAAGCTTGCGGAAATCAACACATGGCATCAATCATAGCAAGAAAATATTACATAGGATCCAATGGATCTATTATATTGCACATGAATAGTAATGGTGGCTGACTGACTGAAGGTGTATCATTAAAAAATCCTGAGTTTACTTCGGTACTGTGCTGTATTCCAGGATAGGCAAAAGATACTAAACTGAAAAAATTAAAAATATGACTTCTGTGATTGAGTCAGCTACAAGATTATACAATTATGATCAAATATGAATTTAAGTGTCCTAGGTAAGTGAAGACTATACTTTCTTACTACCTGGAAAGAAAAGAATCATGTGGATAGACTCTGAGTGAAATGCAGGGAACTTTATAATTACATAGGTAATGCTGTAAAAGCTACAATCCTTTCACCTCCACATAACTTGATGCTGTTTTGCTTATGGTGCAAATTTCAGTTATCACTGAAACAAAGCAATACAAATATACAATTACCTCGGGATGAAATACGGTTGGCTGCCAATTCTTCAGCTGTAATAATACTGCTGTCATCCTCATTCTTTTCACTTTCCTCTTTGGTTTCATCTGAAACGGGTTTGTTCTCAGGGAACATAAGACCAAAACTTCCATGAGCTTCTGCTTCTATATTTTGGGCTGCAGCCTGCACATCATCTGTTTTTTCTGCAGATGCAGGAATGAGTTTTGCTGGCAACTCAATTTTTTTTACAGTCATTTCACATGGAGGTTTTTCAAAAACTTCCTCTGGTTTATGAGTTGGTTTTAATGTACTTGGAGCAGCAGGTAAGGGCTTCACAAATTTAGGTCTTTTAACTATCTTCTTGTTTTGTGAAGACTTTCGTTTCATTGGTACAATCTCTCTCGGCATTTGGTTTTCCAGATCACTTTCTATCTCAGACTCGTCCTCTGATGACTGTATATCTTCTTCTTCCACAATATCTGTCGTATGGCGAGTGCCCTCGTTAGTTTCAGGAAATACGTCCTTTAAGTTACAAGATACGCCTGCTTCAGGAAATATATTTTCAAAAGGCGATGGTAGATTCATTTTGTTCATTAAGTGCAGCACCTGAGTGTAGAATTTTGGCACAGATGCAAGAGCCCGCGAAATGTTTGTGAGTATTGCAACAGTAGGAGGTGGGTACTGATACCTTAAATGTGCCGGTGGTGGCTGCAGGAAGTTGACTGATGAGTTCCATGAATTTAATTTGTGAAGAAATGCTTCATAGTATTTCTGAGAATTTTCTTTTTCCTCTTTTGTTGCTTGAATGCTGAAATTAGAATGAAATTTCTAAGTCAAGCGCTTTTTCTTTAAGAAAGAACAACAAAGAAGAAGTTAATTAGGGGAACCACACATCGTATTCATGACCAATATTATGATGTAAAACATATGTACCTCTTACAGAAACACATTTAAATATGCAGGTGCCATGACGAGTTACCCCAGAATATTATTTCGTAGGAAATGAATGAATGAAAATATTAAGTCTCTTATTCCTCTGTTCCTAAATTATGGATAAAAGGTGAACTAAAACACTTTCATAGGTCTCCTATTTAAGTTTTCATCACTATGCATGAATAACTTAGAAAGTTTTCTTCACATTCCTGCTTTCTGTCAGCAGAGCACATTAACCAGAAGGGGCTATTATTGATAGTAACAAACTGGATACACTGTTTTATCAACGGATAAATAGTCCATATGTGCAAGTAGCATCTGTCATAATCACGTCATTTACTACACAGGCAGAAAAAGCTTAAGGATGAAAGTAACTTTTTCATGAAGTGTCACTGCCAAGTAACATAGCTTGATGGCAGTTGGGCCATACATAGAAAGAACTGCTGTGGTACAGTACAGAAGGTAACTAAAAGAAATGCACAATGAGACAAATGGATGTGACACTTTTATTCAAGACCAATAATTACAATGAAGTCACACGAATCGTGATGGTCCCGTGTACATTACAAATGCAGCAATACATCCTTTGCAATGTGCTGCCATGCTGGTCACAAGGAGGGTAAGGGGTTCTTGTGGTAGAGCATTCCATCCCTCCACCAATGCAGTTGAAAACTGCTTGATGGTTATAGGTGCATATGGGCGTGTTGCAACACACCTCCTCAACACACCCCACACATACTTGATGGGATTTAAGTCAGCAAAATGGGCAGGCCAGTACATTTGCCACATATTCTCTCTTTACAAGAGATCCACCACTGTGCTGTTCAATGCAGGCATGCACTGTCGTCCGGAAAAATATAGTCAGGGCTGAAAGCATCCCTGGAAAGATACACACGGGGACGGAGTAGTGTCACAATAACATTGCAAAAGATTTGGCGGTCAGCACACATCTGCAACATTATTCCTCCCCATAACAGCTGAACCACCAAAACAATCATGTTCGACAATGCTGGATGTACCCTTACGTGACGAGGTATGGGAACAAATAATGTACCCAAGAATACAGACAGACTTGACCAATTCGGTGGTCCAGGTGTATCATTGTGGGAGTTGTAATGTTGCACGAGCATACTGACCTCCAAATCTTTGAACATTGTGTTATTTCGACACTGTACTCCTGACCCATGTGTGTCTTTTCAAGGGTGCATTTGGCCTGACTTCATTTTTATGGATGACGATGCATGCCCACATTGTACAGTGCAGATGGAAGAGCTCTTTGAACAAGAAGATATTCAGTGAACAGATGGCCTGCCTGTTCCCCTGGCATAAATCACATCAAGCACACGTGGGATGCATTCGAGAGACCTATTGCAGCATGTCCATGTGCATCAATCACTGTCCGGCAGCTATCAACCTTGCTGGAGGAGGAATGGAATGCCCCACCACAAGAACTCCTTACCATCTTTGTAGCCAGCATGGAAGCACGTTGCAGAGCATGTACTGCCTGCCATCCGTGATGATCGTACGAGTCATTTATAATATCTGGGAGACCGTCACAAATCACGGTGACTTCAGTGTAATTATAGTCTTTGAATAAAAGTGTCACTTCTGTTCATCTCATCGTGTATTTCTTACAGTTACCTTCTGTAATATACTGCAACAATTCTTTCTATAGACAGTCAAATTTTCATTGAGCTATGTTATTTGGCAGTGACACATCCGAAAGTTGCTTTCATCCTTAAGTTTTGCACACCCGTGTATTTTCTCTGTTGACGCTTTTTTAGTATACTTGATAGCGATATTTCACTTTAGGCTTTCATACTGTATACCGCTGATGACATCTTTTTGTGTTTCCACGTGGGTGGTTGCTCTGAAATTCTGCAATGTTTAGATAAGTGCCATCTTCACAAGAAGATGATGAGAGTGTCACTCATTCAAATGTTGTGGAATTTCAGTGCAGCCAGATAGATGGAAGCCTAAGAAGATTTTGACAATTGTACCATCTAAAAAAATACTAATTCTGATCCTGTTATCAAACCCTGCTGAAAACTCAATTTCTTCCCATGCTAATGACGAGGTGTTCTGCTGTGTATCACTTGAACAGTCTAATGTGAATGCATCCTGCTTCTTAAACTGGAATTATGTACGGCATGAGGTGAATTGCATTTACTATAAAATGTTACATCCCTAATAGAAAGTTATGACTGACACAACTAAATGCCTTTGTAAAGTTGGATAATATCCCAATTTGTTATGTGTTCAGTGTCTGGACTCATCTTATTATGGAGAAGTCTAATAATGGACTAGTGAATCTGTCTGGAATAATACATTGAATTAACGATATACATACAGCTAGGAACATTACATTAAGAGATTATAATTGTTTAGTGCCTTACATAAATACACTCTGAGGGAGGAAAAAAGGGATATATCATTCAGGAAGTATCCGAATGGTGTAGAAATCGGTAGATATGACGTATTTGTACAAACGAACAAACGAATGAATACAATTTCAGAAAAACTGGGTGGTTTATTCAAGAGAAAGAGCTTCACAAATTGAGCAAGTCAATAACAGGTTTGTCCACTTCCGGCCCTTATGCAACTAGGTATTTATAACTTTTTGGATGTCCTCCTGAGGGATATCATGCCAAATTCTGTCCAGTTGGCATGTTAGATTGTCAAAATCCTGAGCAGGTTGGAAGGCCCTGCCCATAACACTCCAAACATTCTCAATTGGGGAGAGATCTGGTGACCTTTCTGGCCGACGAGGTTTGGCAAGCACAAAGATGAGCAGTAGAAACTCTTGCTGTGTGCAGGTGGGCATTATTTTGTTGAAATGTAAGCCAGAACGGCATGCCATCAGGGACAAAAAAATGGAGTGCAGAATATCATTGACGAACCATTGGGCTATAAGGGTGTCTCAGATGACAGCCAAAGGGGTCCTGCTGTGAAAATAAATGGCACCCCATACCTCCACTCCCGGCAGTCGAGCCATACGGTTGGCAACAGTTACATTCACACTCTACTGCTGTCTGGGAAATATCCAGACACATCTTCACAGGTCATCGGAGCTCAAATCAAAGTGGGATTTATCACTGAAGACAATTCTACTCCGGTCACTGAGATTCCAAGTCAAAAATGTGTCTCGAGGCACTCTGGACTGCGGTGAGATACCTGCAATAGAGCCCAACTACCAGGAGTGTTGCCCTGGCGTGCAGCCTCTCTTCACAGCAGGGCCCCTCTGGTTGTCATCCACGGTGCTTTACAGCACTGCAATATGCTGATGATATTCTACACTCTGTTTTGTTGTGCTTCACGGCAAGCCGTCCTTGGCTTACATCACAGCAAGATAACACCCACCTGCATAGTGAGAGTTTCTACTGCTAGTCTCTGTGATTGCCTAACTCTGCTTTGGCCAGCAAGGTCATCAGATCTCTCCCCAACTGAGAATGTTTGGAGCATTATGGGCAGGGCCCACCAACAATCTCACATTTTTGATAGTCTAATGAGCCACCTGGACAGAATTTGGCATAATATCCCTAAGAAGGACATCCGACAACTGTTATCGACCAATGCTGAGCCAAATAACTGCTTGCACAAGGGCCAAAGGGGAACCAACATACTGATTTACTCAATCTGTGAAGCTCTTTCTGTTGAATGAATCGCCCAATTTTTCTGAAACAGAGAACAGGCACTTGTATAGTGGCATAAACTACATTCACTTTGCTTGTACACTCTACAGGGTGTATCATAATTAATGGCATAAATGCGTACAGTTGAAAGTACAAGATACTAGAAGCAAAAAAGTCTCAGTAAACATACCTTAAGAGCTATGAGCAATTTTTCATCTTCAATACTGTGAAACAAATCTCTTTCTCTGCAAGTACTTTGCGTTCCATATTTTGGGTAGTGGTAGTATGGACCAAAATAAGAAATAAATGTCTGGTAAACGTGCTCTAAAATGCATACCTTAAAAGTTACGAGCACTTGATCATTAGAAGAGTTGTGTTTCAGAGTAGCAAAGATGAACAAGTATTCATAGCTCTTAGGGAATGCATTTTAGAGTACATGTTTACTGGACTTTTTTTTCTTGTTTTGGTCCACACTACCAGTTCCTCAAATATGGAAAGCAAAGAATTTGCAGTAGAAGAGATCTGTTTCACAGTATCGAAGATGAAAAATTGCTCATAGCTCTTAAAGTGTGCATTTTCGCCCCTATGTTTACTGAGACTTTTTTGCTTCTAGTATCGTGTACTTTCAACTGTACACGTTTATGCCATTAATTATGATACATCCTGTATATAGCACAGAGTTGGAATTGTTTACACTGAACAAGATTCATTATTTTGTATTCTGCCCTTTGCTTGCAACACATCTGTGTAATTGCAGAAGTATTGTAAATTTCATTTTGCACCAAAATTCATTAATACGAATTGTTGGAGTGTTTGTCTAGCGAACTGAGAAGCAGGCTTCCTAGACACCACATTTTTTTGCGATGAGAAGGTGAATGAACACTAATGCAACAACCCAGAGGCTGACTGCCACAAAGTTTTTTTGTCATGGGCTTTTCTGTTTTGCTGGCACTTTAATTCTACTTCCTTTGCAGGGGTGTGTTTACATGTTTTAATAGTATCTCTTATAGCCTTTTTGCTAATCAGTGTTTCCAGGTGGGTGTTGCAGAAATTTTCTTTGCCTGTCTGCTTACTTTTATAGCTTGCATTGTCTGTTTATTGCATTTGCCTATTTCAAAATGAGCAGCTCACCTCTCCCACCCCCTGTTCAGGCACCACAGCTGCAAGCAATAGATGCAGTGCAGATAACACAGATGTTTCAGTTTCAGACGCAACAGATCTCAACTCTACTAAATGCAGTACAGCAGTTACTAACCACTCAAGTGAGCAACACAGCGCAAAATGCAACAATGATAGCTCAGAGTGCCATACTGCCTTTTCGGCAGTTTAATGAAAAAGAGGAGGAATGGCTTGAGTGGTTGCAACAGTATGAAGCCCACATTTCTCAGAACATATCAAGTACTGTGAAACTACATTACTTTTTGTCAATGGTAGGAAGTGCAGTTTTTTTCCTCATTCAGAAACTGTTCCCTGATGCTGCTCTGAGTGAACTTTCCTGTGATCAGGTTGTAGATTCACCAACTAACAATTATGACCAACAAGCGAATGTGGTGGCAGCTGGGTACCAATTCTTTACTTGCAAGAAAAGGTCAGAACAAACTAATCGCGAGTGGGTAATAGATTTGCCAAGTAGACAGAAACAGCTCTCGAGCGTCACGCTGCGTAAACAGTTCTCTAAACAGGTGAACAGAATTAAGTCATGCCCTCAGTGCTATTCACGGCACAACCGCCAAGATTGTCTGTCCAGACAAGCACAATGTTATGCTTGTGGCAAGGAAGGTCACGTACAATGCATATGTTTGCAAAGGAACAAACATAAGAATTCCGCACATACACAAAAATTTAGTCGCATAGACCATTTAATCAATGTAGTGTATTCAAAGCCTGTTGCAGGCATTAGCAAAACTAGCAAGCAAACAGTTTCTTCAGTGCTACGCCAGTCCACTGTAGAAAGTAAGAGGAAAGTTCTGTTGCTAGGTAGCAGCCATGGAAGAGGTGTGGGCCAGATTTTGCAGGAAAAATTAGGTGACAGGTGACACGTCACAAACTTTTTCAAGCCAAGTGCATGTCTTAGCCAGGTGGTAGAGGATATAGGTTCCTTGTGCAAGGGTTTCTCAAAGCAGGATCATGTGATGATAATGGGTGGAGTGGGAAACAGTAGTGATAGGGATCAGGGCTACAGTATTGAGTGTGACCCGGTGAAAATAGCCTCTGCAACGACCCATATCAATGTTGGGCTGCTGCCTGCTTTCATGCGGCATGATCAGCCCCAGTTGAACTGCTCTGTCAGGAGGGTAAATATGGAGTTGGACCAGTTGTGTAGGGTGGCCACTCTGTCAGACATTGGATTTGTTCCTGTCGAGGCTATTGATAGGGGGGATTTCACAAGGCATGGCCTACACCTCAATAGGAAAGAGAAGGGTAAACTGGCAGGGTTGTTAGCGAAATCCATAAGGGGGGACACTAGTACTCACGCATTACCTCTTTTTTAGACTAATATCAGTGTCCAATGAGAAAGTTCAGGCAGGCAGTTGTTACAGAGGTCCAAAACTCACAAGATTCTCACAACAGTAAAGTAAATAATAATGTTACCATATTTAACAAAAATATTGGTGGATTAAAGAAAAAAGTAGATTCTCACGAAAGTAAAGTAAAAAATAATGTTACCATTTTTCACCAAAATATTCCGGGATTGAAGAATACAGTAGATGAGCTCCTGGTTTGTTTAGATGACATTTAATCTGATAATATAATAGATACACTATGCCTGTCTGGGCATCACACTGTGTCTGATATGGAAAAGGTAAATATCAGTGGTTATGAACTAGCTGCACATATGAGTAGAGAGAATAAGGTGAGAGGAGGAGTTGCCATATATGTCAAAAGTTATCCCTGTGTAAAAACCTTAGATACAAAAAAGTTTTTGTCTAAAGCAACATATAGAAGCATGTGCCTTAAACTGAAGGAGGGCTCTTTTGTAAGTGTAACAATATATAGGTCCCCTTCAGGGAACTTTCATTTATTCCTGGGAAGCTTGGATGCCTTGTTGTACTATGTGTCAGACAGGGGAAAGCAAATTATTATTTGTGGGGACTTCAATTCACTGAAAGAGTGTAATAGGAAGAATGACCTGGAAGTCTTGTTCGGTTCTTTCAACAAGATAAGTTTAAAAACATCAATTCTTGTCCTGTTGAGAATGGCCTTTCTGCTCATGGTGCTCAGCTAGTTACAGTATATGACATAGCTCCTTTCAGTAATTCAAAACTACCCTCCAAAGTTGTTCAATTAATGAAAAAAAAAAAAAATGGCTCTGAGCACTATGGGACTTAACTTCTGAGGTCATCAGTCCCCTAGAACTTAGAACTACTTATACCTAACTAACCTAAGGAAATCACACACATCCATGCCCGAGGCAGGATTCGAACCTGCGACCGCAGCAGTCGCGCGGTTCCAGACTGTAGCGCCTAGAACCACTCGGCCACACCGGCCAGCTTCAATTAATGACTCAACAATTAGAAATTTCAGGGAAAATCTTCAGCAGTTAGACTGGGATGAGGTGTACAAGGAACCTGATGCTAATTTAAAATATAACTTATTTCATGATACACTTGTAAAAGAATTTGAAAACTGTTTCCCCAAGAAAGTAGTTAAATCTAATTATAAGAAACTATGCAAAAAACCTTGGCTTCCTAAAGGAAAAAAAGTAGCTTGTAACCACAGAAGGGAACTGTATCTAACAACAAGAAAGACTAATGACCCAGAAACAGCCAAATATTATAAAAACTACTGTGCTACATTAAGACAGGTTATTAAAAAGTCCAGAAGCATGTGCATCATGTCTGAGATTAATACCTCTGATAACAAAATCAAAACAATTTGGAATATTATTACAAGGGAGACAGGGCAACCAAGAGTACAGGATGACGGCATTACCATCAAAGCGAATGGAAACTTGACAAACAACAAGCTGGAAGTCGAAAACATTTTGAATAACCATTTTTTAAATGTACAGAAAATAGGTTCTAAATGTTCAATAGATGAAGCAAGGCAGTTACTGGAACAGGCCTTACCCACACAATTTCATACAACTGAAATTCCACCCACCCCTCCTTCTGAAATTAGAAAGATAATAAACTCTCTCAACAATAAAAGCTCACATGGAATTGATGGCATTTCCAGCAGGATAATAAAAGCTTGTTCCCAAGAAATAAGTGGGATTCTTAGCCACATATGAAATAGCTATCTGAAGCAGGGTATTTTCCCAGACAGACTGAAGTATGCCATTGTTAAACCATTGCATAAAAAAGGGGACACGACTGATGTCAACAACTACCGCCCAATCTCTCTTCTGACTGCCTTATCCAAAATTCTTGAAAAAGTAATGTATTACAGAGTAGCTTCACACCTTTGTAAAAATAAAGTTGTAACAAAATGTCAGTTTGGTTTCCAGAAAGGTTTTTCAACGGAAAATGCTATATATATTTTCACTAATGAAATGTGAAATGCTCTGAGTAACCGGAAGACACCCGTTGGGATTTTTTGTGATCTCTCAAAGGCTTTTGATTGTGTAAATCATGGAATACTTCTAGATCAGCTCAAGTACTGTGGTATGAATGGGACAGCGCTCAAATGGTTTAAATCATACCTAACTGGAAGAGTGCAGAAAGTTGAAATAAGCAGTTCACATAATATGCAAAAAACTGGTGATTTCTCAAACTGGGGAACAATCAAGAATGGTGTGCCGCAGGGTTCGGTCTTGGATCCTCTGCTGTTCTTAATATATATTAATGACTTGCCATTCTATATTCACAAAGATGCAAAGCTGGTACTTTTTGTCGATGACACAAGTATAGCTATCACACCCAACAGACAAGAATTAACTGGTGAAATTGTAAATGATGTTTTTCAGAAAATCATTAGGTGGTTCTCTGCAAATGCGCTCTCATTAAACTTTGACAAAACACAGTATATACAGTTACACACAGTAAATGGAATGACACCATTAATAAATATAGACTTCGATCAGGAATCGATAGCTGAGGTGGAATATTCAAAATTCCTAGGTGTATGCATTGATGAAGGGTTGAACTGGAAAAAACACACTGAAGATCTGCTGAAACGTTTGAGTTCAGCTACTTATGCTATTAGGGTCATTGCAAATTTTGGCGATATACATCTCAGGAAATTAGTTTACCACGCCTATTTTCATTCTCTGCAATCGTATGGCATCATATTCTGGGGTAACTCGCCATTGAGTAAAAGATTGTTTATTGCACAAAAGAGTGTAACCAGAATAATTGCTGGAGCTCATCCAAGATCATCCTGCAGACACTTATCTAAAGAGCTAGAGATCTTCACTGTAGCCTCACAATATATACATTCACTTATGAAATTTGTTATTAACCATCCAAACGAATTCAAAAGTAATAGCACTGTACATGGCTACAACACTAGGAGAGAGGGTTATCTTCACTACTCAAGGTTAAATCTAACTTTGGCTCAAAAGGGGTAAATTATGCTGCCACAAAAGTCTTTGGTCACTTACCTAATAGCATTAAACGTCTGACAGCGGGCCATATAGCATTTAAAAGGAAATTAAAAGAATTTCTTAATGGCAACTCCTCCTACTCATTAGATGAATTTTTGGATATAGTAAGTGGGTAATTCTCCCCTCCCAAATAAATAAATAAAGAAATAAAAATATTGTGTGTCATGTAATATTTTGTGTAATGTAATATATTGTATAGACACCTTTTATTAACCTGACACGTTCCACATCATTACAAAGTGTAATATTCATGATCTATGGAACAAGTACTAATCTAATCTAATCTAATCCAACAAACTTTTTGTTCATTTACATATTAGTGGAAACATGTGAAATTTCAGATGGACACAGGAGCCTATGTTATATTGCTGAGTTGTAACACATATGAACTATTAGGCTCCCCAGGCCTCTCTAAAACTAGCACGCAACTGATGGCTTATAACGGACAAGGCATTCCCATTCTCAGAAAATGTACTTTGCTTGCCATATGTTGCTCGCATACGTGAACTGTGACTTTCACTGTACTACTGTCATGTGATTGTGTGAATATATTTGGCCTTTGATTTGTTTGGCTTTCAAATTCAGGACAATGTGTTGTCAGTGACTGTGTTCAGTGCTAAAGACAGTGTAGCTAGCTTGCTGAAAGAATTCCCTGAACTCTTTTCTGAAGCTTTAGGCAAGACTAACAATTTTGTTGCACATATTACTATGAAAGACAATGCTCAGCCAAAATTTTGCCGGGCCAGGACTGTTCCCATTGCATTATGGGACAAAGTGGCGGTTGAACTTAAGAATTGCAAGATAGCCCACCTATTGCACCCATATCAGCTAGTAAATGAGCAAGTCCACTGGTCTTGCTCCCCAAACCTTCAGGTCGCAATCGCCTTTGTGTTGACTTTAAGTCTACAGTTAACCCACAAACAGTGATTGATACTTATCCATTGCCACACCCAGAGGATCTCATGAACAGATTACGCACTGGTCGCTACTTTTCAAAAATTGATTTGTGCGATGCATATCTTGAAACACTACTAGATAAAGAATATCAAGCTGTGTGTGTTGTGAACAGCCATTTGGGCTTGTTTAAATATTTGTATCTGTCTTTTGGCAGTGCTTCCACACCCATCATTTTCCAGCAGTATTTGGAACAGCTGACTGCTCAAGTACCAAACTGTTCAAACTATTTGGACGATATTGTTATAGCAGGTCGTGCACCTGAAGAACACATTGCAAATTTGGGTGCTTTGTTTTATGTGTTGTCTGATGCAGGACTTAAGTGTAGACTGGACAAGTGTGATTTTTTAAAACCTGAGTTGCAGTATCTTGGTCATGTCACAAACAGTGTACATCCTCTTCTGTCACATTTTTCAGCCATACATGACTTACCAGTTCCTCGCAATGTCATGGAATTGCAGTCAGTTTTACGAAAAATGAGCTATTATATTTGGTTCATCTTGAATGCTGCACAAATCATAGCTCCACTGCATCGCTTGCATCACAAGAACATCCCCCATGTTTGGACAGATGAGTGCCAAGATGCTTTTCAAAAACTTAAAGATGCCTTGCTCTTCTCTCTGATCCTCACAAACCAGTTTTGCTGCAAGTAGACGCTTCCTCTTACGGAACTGGTGCAGAGCTTTTGCACAGATTTGGTGATAAAAGACAAGCCTATTGCTTTCGCATCAAAAGTGCTGTCCAAAGCTCAGAGTAACTATTCACAAATAGAGAAAGAGGCATTCACTATTGTGTATGGTGTCACTAAATACCACCACTATTTGTATGGCAGAAAATTCTACTTAGTGGCGGATCACAAGCCATTGCAATCCTTATTTCATCCAATGAAGCATGTTCCTGTACAAACTGCCCAAGAATTGCAAAGATAGGCTTTGTTGTTGTCTCAAAATCAGTATGAGATTGTGAATCGTCCAACAGCTCGACATGGTAATGCAGACACACTTTTACATCTTCCGATTGGCCCTGATACAGACTTTGATGCTTCTGCTGCATCTTCTTGTCACATCGATGCTCAGGATTCTGAACTGCTTCAATCTTTTCCTCTGGACTATAGGAAAATTGTACAGGCCGCAGTAGCTGATTCAGGTTTGAACATTTTGCTAAAACACATTTGCATATCTTGGCCTCGCTCATTACATGTCATAAAGAACTCTGCAGTGGACTGATACCTTGCATGGCAGCAGGGCCTCGCTCTACAGCAAGGTATGATTCTTATTCAGACTGACATTGGACAGTCATATGCCTTGATCCCCAAAGCTTTGCAAAAAGAAGTGTTGCAGTTATTTCACTAAGGACGCTGGGGGATTGTTCGTACGAAACAGTTAGAATGTCAACACTGTACTCGGCAGGATATGGACACCCAAATAGAACAGATGACTTCACAGTGTCACACAAGTGCACAAAAAGCTCTTAAGAAAGCACTAGTGGTCACAGAAAATAGCACCACTGTAGCTACAAAATTCATGTAACAAAGAGCAGCATTAATATTCTCAACCTCGATTGAGTTTTCTTTCAGCTCATCTTCATTTTCATTCTCGATCACTGTTTGTTACATTTAGATACCATTTTAGCAATGATGCGCACACTGATCCCTTAGTACAAACTCACGACACTTAAAATTCCTGCACTTCTATTACTAGACTGTTGTTATTGTGGTCTTCGTGAAAAGACTGATTTGATGTAATTCTACAGATTAATCTATCCATCACTATACCAGACTGTTATATGGATATCACAAAGTTGCAGAAAGAAAAGTGTAGTCCTACATCACAATTATTTGTATAATTAAATCATGACAGAATTACTCACACAACAGATTTTTTTTCAACATCACATATGACATAAAACTATTATCTAATGAACCAATTTAAACTTACATTGGAACTTTCTCACTTGAAAGTACACTCCCTTTAGCCTCCCGGGAAAATTCAACAGTAAGCCGATGTCCCAAAACATCAAGCTGATGAAGCCTCTGAAGAGCATGTTTTGCTTCTATCTCTGAATTGAATCTGCAACAAACAGTGTTCAACATACATAATTTTCACTCGAAATTAATGCATTACCTCAGACGATATTTTTTTATATTTTATTTTACCTGGCAAATGTAAGATTACTCTTCTTTATTTTTGAACTTATGCATTTCACCTGGATTGCTCCAAAATGCTTGAGAAAGTCTTCTTTTTCCTCATCAGTGAAATCTGATGGTAAATGTCGGACAACAAGTGTACTACTGGGAATCATCTGCAGAGAGACAATATGTGACAATTACAATTACAAATGGAATGTTGGGTACTTGATTAATTGCTTTTTATTTGATCCATTTATCCTGTAGGATCATAAAGTGTGCAGCAAGTGCAGATGTAATATAGAACATATAAAGAATACAAATCATTCAGTAGCACATATTTTTTTAAAAGTGACACTTTTATTAATCTTTCTAACACTAATGATTACACAGAATATTATTTACAGATTTAATTTATCATGTAACCTTTAACACTGTAATATTCCTTTTCCACTAGATAGTCTCTGAACAGCTAAATTTGTATTTACTCCAGAGTAGTTGTTTTTTTGACTTATGTTAATAATACACTTTTTAAAGAAGTACTGGTGTGTAAGTAACAACATGAAAATATATTTTGCCACACTCTCAAGAATATTAATGCTTTTTCCATAAAGTGTACTACCGAGCTGGAGGTACCTCATAACAATCAATTTTTTTTTAAAGGCAAATATTGTTCAGTTTGTCTTTCACTTACAAACACTTTTCAAAGAAATTATTATGTAAGTAAGGTTCTGAAACTGAAAATATTCAATAACACTCATTGTAGAAAGTGACATCTACAACTTGACTTAAATTTTTAGGTCCATTTAAATGAAAAATGTGAAACACTTATGAAAATTAGTAAAAGAATTCTTCTTCTTCTTTCTTTTTGGCCATCTTAGGACCATGTTAATTCGCTTCAGCTTTGTTTCTTCTGGTCTTTTTCTTTCCCAATATTCATTCATTCTTATACTTTGCAACCTTCTTCGTTCTTCTGTCCAAGATGAGTTTGTTCTGGGTGTCATTCTGTCCTCGAAAGCTTGAAGGCCTGAATTTTCGATTTAAAAATCACCCTGTTGTAATATCTTTTGTTCCTGTGTTCTCATTTCTCCCAGATCTCTTTGCATCTCTTGCATACATCGTACTTTGGTTTTCTTGTTCATCAGAAATTGTGTGATTTGCCGAGTTAACCTCTCCTGGTCCATTCCGAGGATGTGTCCGAAGAACACGCTCCTTTTCCTGATGACGTCAGAAATTTTTTCTACCTTGGTATACAGTTCCTGGTTGGCTCAGTTTCTAAATTGACCATCTTCTGTTCTTCGAGGTCCTAACATTCTCCTGAGAATCTTTTGTTCTATCAGTTCTACCCTCTTGAACACTCCGGTTCTTGCTAAGTTGAGAGCTTCTGCTGCATATAGAGCTTCAGGGCGAATCACTGTTTGGTAATGTTTCAATTTTGCATTTATCGAAATACTCTTCTTATTGTAGGTGTTGATAGTTTATATGCTAAGTTCATTTTGTTTATTCGTGCTCCCATTGCTTCTTGTTCGGCCAGTCCAATGTCTATCCATTCTCCAAGGTATTTGAAACTCTCCACCTTCTGAATTTTACCTCCTTCTATTGTCATCCATCTCGCTGTCATGATGTTTGTCATATATTGTGTCTTCTCGATTCTCAATAGAGATCTGTAGGCCTGTCTATCTCTGCAGTTCTGTGGTTTGGTTAACTGCCTCTTCTAGTGATCGGGACAAGATCATAATGTCATCTGTGAATGCTAGACAACCTACCTGTACTCCTTTATTCTTACACCCTCCCAGTTGTATACACCCAGTCCTTTCATTCCTTGTCACCACTCTCTGATCACCTTATCGAGGACACAAAGAGCAAAGGGGAGAGTCCGTCTCCCTGTCTCACCCCCGTTTTAATCTTAAAGGCCTCCGACAGTTTTCCTCTAAACTTGACCTTGTATGTTGTGTTGCTTAGGATCTGTTTAACTTGTTCACTGGATTTTTTATCAAAACTCATCTCCCTAAAATTTGGAATGGTGCATGTCTGTCTACAGAATTGTAGGCTTTCTTGAAGTCTATGAATGTAAGCACGAAGTTTTTGCTCCTCTGTTTTGATAAGCGATTATCAGTTTTAGATTCAGGATCTGTTCTGCACATGATCCCTCCTTTCTGAAGCCTCATTGGTACTCATCAATTTGTGGATTTAGTTGTTCTTTCACTCTATTTAGCAGTGCTTTTGAGAATACCTTATAGTTTACAGGTATTAAAGAAATTCCCCTGTAGTTCCCAGGTTCCATCTTATCACCTTTCTTGTGTATAGGATGTATTAGTGCCGATGTCTGACCTTCTGGAAGTTGCTCTTCTTCCCAGATTTTTCATATGATTTGTGTTAGTTCTATGATCACATTCTCATTCGCATGCTTTAAAAGTTTTGCGATGATCGCATCTCCCCCAGATGCTTTGTTATTTTTCAAGGTTCTTATAATGTTCTTAACCTCTTCTATAGTTGGTGGTTCCGAGTCGGGGTTTGGTTCTTTCTCATTGTAATTGAATGTCTTGGATGGCGCTTCACAATTCTGGAGGTCTTAAAAGTATTCCACCAAGATATGACTGTTTTTCATGGCTCCATACACTGTCTTTCCTTCTTTATTCTTAAAGCTGAGGTTTGGAACATCATAGCTACTTAAGTTGGTCTTGGATGGTCTATAGAAGTCTCACCTGTTATTCTTCTGGAAGTCTTTTTCTATTTGAGTTAAATGTTCTTGAAAATATTTCCTCTTGAGATTTCTGATAGTTTTAGCAGTGGTTTCCATTACTTCTTGAAAGTTCTTTAGATTTTCTGGTGTTTTATGAGAGCACCAATCAATCCACACTTTCCAATGCTTTTCAATTGCTTTGTCTCCTTCTACCGACTACCAAGCATTTTTCTTCCTCTTCTCCAGGCAAACTGTTTCCTTTGCATCGGTCAATCAGTGCATCTTTCAACTGTTCCCAACCTTGATAGTTCTTCTGATTCAAGCTCACCTTAAAATCTTTGCTAGCTGTAAGTTTCTCAGTATCATACTTCACAATACGTGTAGTGATTTTAGTCTCTTGGTAGAATACTGATTTTTATTTTGGATAGAAAGTGACCTGAGTCTAAATTTGCACCCCTGAGGACTTTGACATTTTGAATTTTCTTCTCTGCATGTCTTGGTATCGCTAAATGGTCAAGCTGAAACTCTCCTACTGATGGATTGGGAGATACCCATGTTTTCTGTTTTCTTGCAAGGTGTTTAAATGCCACTGATTACATTATCAGGTAAAAGGTCTTACAAATTTCCACTAGTCGTTCGCCATTTCAATTAGTCCTGTTGTGGGCTGGATAGTTGCCAATTATGTTTCTGAACTTCCTCTCTCTCCCTAACTGAGCACTGAAGGCTCCAAGTAGTATGATAACATTCTTAGTTGGAATCTTGGATAGTGTTGCATCCAGATCTTTCCAAAATTCTTCTCCTTTCTCTGGGTCGGTTTTATTAACCTCATTTGTGGGAGCATGTACACTGACCAAGGTATAAATCTTATTAGCTCCCCTAAAGGCAAGTGTGGAAACTCTACTGTTTCTGAAGCTGAAGTCAGTGATGGCTCCCAGGAGTTTTGAGGAGTGAGTTAACATTGAAGGTAGCAAAGTATGACACTTTCTTACTTTTCAATCTCTTGCACGCTGGTGTGAGCTCCCCAGAATCTGTTGGCTCACTAATGCTGTCATTGACAATGGTGGATTGGTTACCACCTGGGGTAGTGCTTTCTATAAGTGAACTTGCCATCATGCTGAATCGAATAATTTATGTTGGGGTCAATACCCAGGCATTCACAGGGTTACAACTGGGGTAATTAGCCTCAGAGGTGCCTTGAGATGTGGCCTGGCTTCTCTTTTATGGCTTACTTGGGTTCTAACCCTCCTCCTTTATCCAGGTTTGCGACAGGCAGCAGCATTTACATGTTACTCAATCCACCCATTAGTACTGCAGGAGAATTAATTAGAAACAATAATATTTTTTGAGCAGTCTACCTGACTACATTACAATATTTTCAAATGATGGGCATGAAGTCCCCACTCCCCATCCCATATTTCAAGGATTAATTCAGTGACTGATTCTCCTTGAAGATGGTTGTATGGTTATCAACCAAAATATCAGAAGAAGAAAACTGCTGTTCCAGATGCATGCTTGAAAGACAATTTAAAATTATATCTGTGGGAAAACAAGAAACACTGATACACACTTTGAAATATATCCTGTGATACATAATTGGCATCTGTGATATTTTTGTTTGGGTGTTTTAGCTGTACATGTTGTTTGTGTGTTTTATTATTTAGTTCATGTGGGCAGCACCTTAGACTTTTGGAAAAGATGATCCACTGAGGGGGCAATGGTTTGAATTGGTGTGGTGCCTGATTGTGAACCTTTTGAATATTGAAGTAGTAGCGTTTAGCTTTGTGCAATGACATCAACGCAACTATTGTTATTATTTTCTCAATGTGAACATTCTGTTCGTTACTCGAATGTTTGAGCTTCCCCACACTTTTACTCCATACCGCAGGTGCAGTTCAAAAAATCCATGGTATTAGGTGCACAAAAGCTGAAAGCATATGGTGATAAGTTGCTTCAATAATGCATATGACAGAAGTGAATCTCTTATACATATTGTTAATACGGTTTTTCCATTTTAGCCAATTATACACAGTAATACCTACTGACCTAGTACATTCTACTTCCTCTAGACTTATTTTAACCAGCTTGACATCTACGTGCTGAGACTTTTCTTTGCTTCTGAACATAGCAGACAGGTTTTTTCTCACATTTATAATTAGTTCATTTTCTATGAGCCACTGTGTTGAGATGTTTGCAGAAATATGAGCTCTTCACTCAAGCTGTCACACATTCTTTGTTGTCATGTCGCCTGCATAAAATAAACTTGCTTCTCTTTCTCTTTCACACCTAGTCTTTTATAAACAGATTAACATGAGACCAGTGGAAAATGTTATACACCTAAATCAGTGTGGAGGAGTCATTTGACTCCTAATGAGATTTGCATTGAAAACCCACAACATGGGTAAAGAAAGATTTATTTTCCATTTATTTATATTTCAATCAGAGCCTTATCTCAAAGTTATAACTCTTTTTTTATGCACTTCAGGTGGATGTCGTCAATCTTGTTTCCTTTCAACATTCCAATTCAACACTTCTTTTGCACTTTTGACCTGCCTGGTCCTATAGACACTTCTCTGTTTGACTGGGCTTCCTCCTTCTGTACTGTTCTTTTTTGTTTCTGCTCACAAGTTCATTTATCACCCGAAGAATATATGCTTCTCTCTACAGGTTATTTTATTGTACACAATTCACGAATTTATTGCTGTTATGTCTGGGATTATACAGGGTTATAAATAGAAAATCAAATAGGGGTAATGCAGGAGTAGGTTTAATAATAAACAGAAATACGGGTAAGCTACTACAAACAGCATAGTGAATGGATTATTGTGGCCAAGATAGATACGAAGTCCACATCTACCGAAGCCCACACCTACCACAGTAGTACAAGTTTATATGCCAACTAGCTCCGCAGATGACAAAGAGATTGATGAAATGTATGATGAGATAAAAGAAATTATTCAAATAGTGAAGGGAGATGAAAATTTAATAGTCATGGGTGACTGGAACTTGATAGAAGGAAAAGGAAGAGAAGGAAACGTAGTAGGTGAATATAGAATGGGACTAAGGAATGAAAGAGGAAGCCGCCTGGTAGAATTTTGCTCAGAGCATAACTTAATCATAGCTAACACTTGGTTCAAGAATCATGACAGAAGGTTGTATATATGGAAGAAGCCTGGGATACTAGAACGTTTCAGATGGATTATATAATGGTAAGACAGAGATTCAAGAACCAGGTTTTAAATTGTAAGACATTTCCAGGGGCAGATGTGGACCCCAACCACAATCTAATGGTTATGAACTGTAGATTAAAACTGAAGAAACTGCAAAAAGGTGAGAATTTGAGGAGATGGGGCCTGGATAAACTGAAAGAACCAGAGGTTGTACAGAGTTTCAGGGATAGCATTACGGAACGATTGACAAGAATGGGGGAAAGAAATACAGTAGAAGAAGAATGGGTAGCTTTGAGAGATGAAATAGTGAAGGCAGGAGAGGATCAAGTAGGTAAGAAGACGAGGGCTAATAGAAATCCTTGGATAACAGAAGAGATACTGAATTTAATTGATGAAAGGAGAAAATACAAAAATGCAGTAAATGAAGCAGGCAAAAATGAATACAAACGTCTCAAAAATGGGATCGACAGGAAGTGCAAAATGGCTAAGCAGGGATGGCTAGAGGACAAATGTAAGGATGTAGAGGCGCAGATCACCTGGGGTAAGATAGATACTGCCTACAGGAAAATTAAAGACACCCTTGGACAAAAGAGAACCACTTGCATGAATATCAAGAGCTCAGATGGGAACCCAGCTCAACGCAAAGAAGGGAAAGCAGAAAGGTGGAAGGAGTATATAGAGGTTTTATACAAAGGCGATGTTCTTGAGGACAATATTTTAGAAATGGAAGAGAATGTAGATGAAGATTAAATTGGAGATACGATACTGCGTGAAGAGTTTGACAGAGCACTGAAAGACCTGAGTCGAAACAAGGCCCTGGGAGTAGACAACATTCCATTAGAACTACTGACAGCCTTGGGAGAGCCGGGCCTAACAAAACTCTACCACCTTGTGAGCAAGATGTATGAGACAGGCGAAATACCCCCAGAATTCAAGAAGAATACAATAATTCCAATCCCAAAGAAAGCAGGTGTTGACAGATGTGAAAATTACTGAACTATCAGTTTAATAAGTCACGGCAGCAAAATACTAACACAAATTTTTTACAGACGAATCGAAAAATTGGTCTAAGCTGACCTTGGGGAAGATAAGTTTGGATTCCGTAGAAATGTTGGTACACGTGAGGCAATACTGACCCTATGACTTATCTTAGAAAATAGATTAAGGAAAGGCAAACCTACATTTCTAGCATTTGTAGAACTTGAGAAAGCTTTTGACAATGTTGACTGAACTACTCTCTTTCAAACTCTGAAGGTGGTAGGGGTAAAATACAGGGAGCGAAAGGCTATTTACAATTTGTACAGAAACCATAAGGCAGTTATACGAGTCGAGGGGCATGAAAGGGAATCAGTGGTTGGGAAGGGAGTGAGGCAAGGTTGTAGCCTATCCCCAATGTTATGCAATCTGTATATTGAGCAAGCAGTAAAGGAAACAAAAGAAAAATTCAGAGTAGGAATTAAAATCCATGGAGAAGAAATAAAAAGGTCCCGAGTTCAAGTCTCAGTCCAGCACACAGTTTTAATCTGCTAGGAAGTTTCATATCAGCGCACACTCCGCTGCAGAGTGAAAATCTCATTCTAAAAACTTTGCGGTTCACAGATGACTTTGTAATTCTGTCAGAGACAGCAAAGGACCTGGAAGAGCAGTTGAACGGAATGGACAGTGTCTTGAAAGGAGGATATAAGATGAACATCAACAAAAGCAAAATGAGGATAATGGAATGAAGTCGAATTAAGTCGGGTGATGCTGAGGGAATTAGATTAGGAAAGGAGACACTTAAAGTAGTAAAGGTGTTTTGCTATTTGGGGAGCAAAATAACTGATGATGGTCGAAGTAGAGAGGATATAAAATGTAGACTGGCAATGGCAAGGAAAGCGTTTCTGAAGAAGAGAAATTTGTTAACATCGAGTATAGATTTAAGTGTCAGGAAGTCGTTTCTGAAAGTATTTGTATGGAGTGTAGCTATGTATGGAAGTGAAACATGGACGATAAATAGTTTGGACAAGAAGAGAATAGAAGCTTTCGAAATGTGGTGCTACAGAAGAATGCTGAAGATTAAATGGGTAGATCACGTAACTAATGAGGAGATATTGAATAGAATTGGAGAGAAGAGAAATTTGTGGCACAACTTGACTAGAAGAAGGGATTGGTTGGTAGGGCATATTCTGAGGCATCAAGGGATCACCAATTTGATATTGGAGGGCAGCGTGGAGGGTAAAAATTGTAGGGGGAGACCAAGAGATGAATACAGTACACAGATTCAGAAGGATGTAGGTTGCAGTAGGTACTGGGAGATGAAGAAGCTTGCACAGGATAGAGTAGCATCAAACCAGTCTCTGGACTGAAGACCACAACAAACAACATGTCTAGGCTATTGTTACAGACATGCATAAGCCATCTCCTGTAAGCAACCTTCACAAAATATTTATGAATCATTTGATCAACAGCATCCACATCGCACTTTGTGGAATTGCAGAAGGTAACAGTTTCTGGTTTCTTCTTCCCTTCTTTGCTCACTGCTACTTCAAAATCTACTGAGCTGAGAGTAATGATGTTCTTCTTCCCTTGGTACACTGTCAGGGTGCCGCTCTTGTTTGTAGTCTCATTCAAGACGATAGTGAAATGTAAGCCAGAATTGTTCTTTACACAGCTGGGGATTTCTTTGTCAATTTTGTTCATTACTCTCACTAATGACATATTCTTCTGCCCATTTTCTTTAGAAGCTGATGGGCTGTGAAGATGATATGTCTGTTGTCATGTCCCTTCTTTGGTTTTGAAATAACTCCTTGAGTTGGAATCTAATAAGTTTGCAGAATTTGTCCATTATTATTTCATCCCTGTTAAAATTAAGCTTGTAAGAATGCTATAAAAGATCATCCAATGACATCACCTTTAGCACAAAAAGCTACTCTGGCTTACATGATAACAATCATGGTCTCCAATTCTTCCAACGATACGGACCAAGCAGTGCCCTTTTTTTCCACTCTGAGCATTTGGTTCTTAAAACAGCATCAGTTCACTGAAAAGAAGCTGGAAGGCACAGATGATAGAGTCATTCAATTGGTGACAGGCATATGAAGTGAGCCTTCCTCTCTCCTTCAGGTGTTCAAAGAGCTCTTCCCCCTAGAGATGGCATGTTAGTGAATTTCCATTCCATCCCTGGTTGCCACCCCCAGCGTTGCACCAGGTGACTCCTGATACCCGACTTCTGAAGACTGTTGTAGAAACAACTGACATGGGGAGACATCTACTGATTGTAACTCATTTTCAGTCCCACTTTTTTCATTGTGAGCTGGCTTTGGTAGATGACTACCATAGTATCCAAAAAGGCAATTTCTGATACAACATTTGGGTTCTCCAGAATACACAAAATTTCTTTAATAGTAAGACTAAATTGACACAACATAATTCAAAACGCCTGTTACAGGCCAGGAAAGCAGTATCTGAGTGATGTGTAGCTACAGCAACATGGAAAGGACAGACTGCTACTCACCACATAGAAGAGGCATGGAGATAGCAGACAGGTACAATGGAAAAAGGCTGCCAAAGTATTAAGCTTCCTGACAAAGTCCTTCTTCCAAAATAGAAAACAAACACATGGAAACTGTCTCTGAGTACTGGGCAGTTGGGATCCAGTGCCTGAAGATAATGGTCATGTGTGTATGAGTTGTGGTTGGGTGAATGTATGGGTGTTTTCTATTTTAGCAGTCTTTTTCATCATGCCTGTTTGTTACTCTACACCTGCTCTATGTGGTGAGTAGCAATCTATCTTTTCCGTATTGTTGTTTACCATCCCGGATTTTCCACTGCTTGATGAGTAACTACAAAAAGACACAACATACAATGAAAAGTTACATTACAACGTCCAACATGAAACCTTCCCACAACGCATATATCACCTTTTGAGGTAGCAACTGTTGATGAAAGCAAAATGCAAGGCACCTTTGCAATTATGAGAACAGCAATACTGTAAAAATCAGTAATGCCAAGAGTCAACTGATTCCTCTCATTGTTCTAGGTAGGCCTATTTTTCTTGAAATTTGCAAGAAATTGAGAAATGTCAGCAAACTGCAGCAGGATACACCCTTCTCAAAAGCAGAACTGAGAAAACGGCACAAAGTTTGATATTAAAATGTCGCCTCCTCAATGGCAAACTCCATAATTTTCCAGTTTTTGTAGAACTGTTTCCTGGGCAATGATACCGATTTCTTTGAAATGATCCAGAAATACTGCATATATATGCCTACACCATTTTCCCAATGTGATGACTGTATTCTATAGATTTGCCCTTTCTAAACCATGTTTGTCAATATAAATGACAAATCTATCAAATGTTTCCAGGATCTTTGAGAATCCTAACAATTCATCAGCCAAATCTTGGCCTTTAGTTTTTGAACAGTTCCTCTGTCACTTTTGTGTTAGTTTCAAGAATATGATAACGTATGAGTTTGTTGATACCTTAGTGCCTTTCTTTATAGGATAGTTTCTTTCCTGTTTTAAGATCTCTAACACATGTACATTGGCCTAATTGTCACTAGGAGTGTTAGTTACTTTTCTACCTGTAAACACTGTGTTGTCTGTTTTCAGTGACCTGTTATTTTCTTCTTTGTTTGGTCTCTTTTTACCAGCACTGATTACATTCCAAGATGACTTACATATCATTTTTTGACTTCACTATGATGGTATGTTTTTCAATATTTTGGTGTATTTTGTTTTGTTACATTTCATAGTTCTCAGTATTGCCCAGCCATCTCAATTCCTGTAGCTACCTATGGTGTTCTAATATTTCAGTGGAGTGTACTCATTTTGTTTGCAATTTGCTGATAGTGACAAAAAAATGCCAACATTTTTACAAAGAACAAAACACCAGTAATTTTGTGACTTTCTAGTAAAATGTGATCTTACTCCTTATTTATGTGACAAGCAGAATGTATTTCTCATGCAAGAGTTAAACATGTCTGACTGAACTTCATATACAAACACATGTTGATCATGTCCACATTTCCACCATGAATACAAATGCATACTATTCTGAGCTACTTGTCTCCCACAGTTGCACACATATAAAACTGTTTGTTCCAACTGGACAACATGTTTATGGCAGCCTACAGGAATCATCAAAATAGAAACAACGAAAAATCTATCATTGAACTCATATCTATTGTTTTGTAAACTTTTTTACTGAAAGGTTATCAGAGTAGTTCACTCCTTTCTAAGCGAAAGACAGATTCACCGATGACATTGTAGATAATATTTAAAACTGCCAGTGCACTCTTTAATGTCTCCACTGGACAGAAATGAAACGAGCTGCCCATCACATTTCATTTCATGAGAGGGGGAGATCGAGAACATTAAATTTGGGGGTCTATTTTCACTGGACAAGACTGAGCGGAAGGAAGTGTGCAGCCAAGCGTTAACCTTAAGTTATTTCGGGAAGCAATATATTAATCACAATGTTTCACTCCTCCTGAATGTCGGTTGAGTGCCTTAATAATGCGTTTGATAGTTCGGTATGTCAATGGAGTGATAGTATCCTCTATTGGTGGCGTTTCTACTAGCCTATTTCTTGACTCTTTTCGTGAGTGTAACACATTTATCTAAATTATGGATTAACACAAAATGTTATCCTAAGAGGACATCAGTGAAATATAGTACACAGAGTACTTAGACAACTGTATCCAAAGCATACGTTTTAGAAGGGCAAGTACCACATGTAGGACATCACCTAATCTGGTCTGTAAACAATATTATAAAACTACAGAGAAAATTCATATAAATATTACCACAAACTATGAAAAACTGCTATACGACACTTCAACTAACCATTGCACAGTGATAATTAAGCCACCACACAGAAGAAATGTTTCGTACAATCCTAATACTCTGAAGCAAAACCCAACCGCACTTTAATACTATAGCAAGTATACAATATATGTAATTACCTTCACTGTTTTGTGAGTGGGTCGCTACTCATTTGACATCCTGAATATAAGAAACACGAATGACATAATGAAAATATCTAGGTAGCAAAATTAATTCGTGTCTACAAATTCTGAGGTGTCAAAATCAGTTGCGCAGTTCATGATTCACGTCACATTAAACTCTAACAACTGCTCCGCGTACACACGTACTCGTATGTTTGTTTACTTTACGCCACACAAGAAACAATACACTAACCACAACAGTATTTCAACAGTGTATCACAACAGCAGTACACAAATACAGTATCGATCTATCGACTAAAGGCCTGTCCAACACAACGATGTGCTTGCACAAAAATGTGTGCACATGAGGTCTGTGCAGACGGATTGTAGGGTGTGGAGAGAACATTTGCGCAGAATGAGATCTCCACAAACATGTAAGTTGGAGTTGGAGGTTTGAGCAAAACCACTCAAATCTGCCGGTGTGGGTCACATTCTGCGCAGAGAGAAGCATTGAACAATGAGGGGACACCTATATATCGTCTCGTTTTTTATATTGAGTGATTGGAAGTCTTAAAATTTGTTTGAGTTTCCTAGTACACAAGTGGGTTTCATCGCATTGTGTTTCTTATTACAACTTCTGCTACGTCTTGCACTCTGAATTGCATTGTAAATACGTTGGGCGAATTCTGCTTGATTTCTGCTCGCTTCCGTAGTATTGGGCCGAGTATAAGATTCCGTACTTGTTTTTTGTTTCGTATGAGACAGAAGCTTGTTCAACGCATGGTGCTCTGTGGGTTTATCCATATAAGTTACTGCTTACGAACCCTTGTGCGCTGCTCAATTATTGTTAGTATACAGCTTTTATTCAACTTTATTTTTGTTTGCATCCAGTTTCTGTATTTTCTCGCATTTAATGGAGAACTCAGCGTCAGCGGCTTTTGACAGAATTGATATTCAATATTATTTCATCTTGTCATGAAGGGAATATGTAATTCTGCTTTGAATGGCGTTTCTTTTTGCCACAAAGCGCCATGTGAAGAGTGCAGTTGTACTCGGAGGCGTGAGTGACGATGATGACGGGCTGGAGTGTCCAGTGGAAACACTGCTGACAATGATGAAGGCTTTTATTCAATCTTGGTACATACTTCGTCATGGTTTGGGATGGAAACCACACCTTCCTCTGTTGACCCTGGCTGGTGCTGAACACAGGCAGCAACTTCAGCCCTAGTGAGTGGATGCTGTGTAAGCACACCGCAATGCTGACAGCGAACCTAAGGTTCCATCGATGATGGTGCTTGGGACGGCACCTCGGCTCCACATGTGGCTGCTGCGACATTGTGCAGAACCTGCTGTGTGGGATTCGATCTGTTGCTCCCTGGCATGAGTTGGATGGCGGCTGGCGCTATAGTGTTAACTCCTAGGAAGGGGACACAGTACTGGTCATTGCAGGTTGACAGTGATGTGGCGCCAACCCTCAGGATGAACTTAGTGTTGGCAATGGCAGGGGCAGCCCAGTCTCAAACCCATGACTGCTGCTGGTGATGTCCAGTTGTCTTGCTGTCTGGTGTGGCCCTGATGTTGTATTGGTGCTGCTGGACTCTGACAATGGATATTCTTCTGCCTCAAATTTCATACCTATTTATATCGCTTTGTGGCAATGCCACCTAGTAATTTCGCCCATAACAAGAGACTTACCGTGGTATGGTGACATTGCCCTGCCTGCTATGGTCATTACTGTTGTGCAATGTCATTTTCCGCAGAGAGCAGCTAGCCTTGTCCTTCAATTCCCCTCTGTGTATGTTATTCTGATGTCACACTGTGGCTACTGGTCTGCACCTGCTAATGCAATACTCCTTATGGCTTTCTCGCTACTTCTTCTTACTTTGCTAAAGACTTCTTACTTTGCTAAAAGACTGGGTGGCGACACTCCACTTCACCCCTCAATGGAGAAGACCCAGAACCTCGAGTCTTGCTTTGGCATAGTTCTCTACTGAAATTACGTTTACCATTAATCTATAAAACAAGTACATATTTCTAGAGTGACTATTCTTAACTACTATATGATTCCTACATTAATCTTCAACATAGTAAATTTATTTTTCATCTCTCGCTTGGGGAATCCAATATACAGGAACTTAGATTACCCCTGGATTGGGCTTCTGCGTGGCTCATCGTTTCAAATACATAGGATCTAGGTAGTGCAAAATCAAAGTTTCTATGGCGATGGGAACTGCGACACTCAAGGTTACAGTTACTTGACATCGATTATCCAGATACTGTTCCATATGTTGCAACAATTGCTCTGCAGTGATTTACATCTTCTCCAACTTAATGAATGGTCCAGGCCTGGTTTGAAGGGGTCGATAAGGACACACCTCTAGAGGTTTGTATGACCAATACAGCTGTGGCTGTGTTACAGTCAACAGAGTAATTCCCATCATAGTAGCTGATAAATGAAATTTCAATCCCATAATATCATCTGTAGTCCCAGTGATCAACAATCCTCCGGTTTGTAACTCCAAGCATCTCAATCCCATGAGTTTCCCTTGCTCATAGCAACTATCGACAACTACTATGGAGGTGTATACTGAGTATATCCAATGCAAACACGCTCTCTGAAAATACCGTTCTGGTTTGGTCACTTGTTTTTGCCCTTAACGTCTTAACAATTGCATGTGGCATGTGCTCCTACCCATTATAACCTTGTGAATCAGGCATATGGTTACTACACTGCTCTGCCATTGCTGGAGATCACTCTCGTTCTTAACCACATGTCGATCCCTGTTTTTCACCACTAGTAACACTCGAGCGGAGGTATCGGTTACAATAATTAGAATGCGAGGAGTGTCGCTAACAGTACAGTTGAATACTGCATTGTCGGCGGCGTTGTCTTTGCCAGAGCGTCTAATGCACTTTGTTCGTCGTAATAAAAATAATAACACTGCCGTAAAACATTACACTCTTTTTTCCTCCGCGTTTTCTGTTGTTTCATTGTCATTTCCTTCCCGCGGAGCATAAGCCATACTGCCAAGAGTAAAGTCAATAACAATAATGGTACGATCCACCGATTATACGCAAATGCACAACGCTTTATCGGCACAACTGCAATTTTATGCCTGATGACTAATGTCTCTCATTCGTATTATTAAAAAGCAACTTGACACTTATTAATATTTTATTGGTTTCAATAGTTTTTATACATAGCGCGACACCAGCGATATCTGCCGCGGGTGTCACTTAGCCAGATGAAAGTAAGCAAGCCTTATAGGTCCTAGACTACAATAAAAATACAACAGTTTCAATGAGAAGGCTGTGCCTGTTTATTTATTAATAATTTGTCAAATCGTGGTTCTATTTTTGAGACACAAATCACCAAATCATTTTCTAGTTGAAGCCTATTTCTCTTCTTAGTTTTAATATTCACCAACGCTAATTCACCAAGGTAGGAAGTGGCGAATGGCACTAATAATTTCAAAGCTTCCTTTGCCAGCTGTGGATAGTCTTCTTTCCTCTTCATCCAGGAGAAGTCAGTATTTTGTGAGCTAAATTCCATTTTAAGCATTCCATCAGTTGGTAAATCTATAAATATTTCTTTCGTCATCGTGCTCAGATCAACCAGTTGTACTGACATATCTAAAAAAGGATTTAGTATTCATCTATGACCGTTGTCAGCGCCAAATTTCATCTATGGAAAGTAACTTAACAGTTTCTCTTCCAAATTATGCAAGCTCTGTACCATGCAAGGAATGTGAGAACTTAGTACCACCGAATGGTCCATTGCAATTTCTTCGACAATCGTCTGAATACAAGGGAAAGACACAAACATCATCTTTTGTAAAAACGTTGACCACAAAATAAGTTTTGCAAGGAATCCTTTGATTTTATCCTTAGCTGTTATAACGTTTTTTTTTCTTTCCCTTGGAGGCTCTTGTTTAAAATATTTAGGTGGTTAAAAAGATCGGCGAGAAATGCTAATTTTAATAGCCAAACAGGGTCACAAAAGTAATTCGCATATCCAGACTTAGAATCTTGTAAGAAATATTAGCAATTCACCTTTCAGTTCCAGAACTCGTGGCAATACCTTTCCTTTGGAAAACCACCTGACTTCTGTGTGATAAAGGAGATTTTGATGGAGCGATCCCATGTCTTCACAAATGATCCTAAACAGTCGAGTTTGCAACACTTTACTTTTAACAGGGTTTACAACTTAAATACCTCTTCAAGCACATCATTTAAATCTGAAGTTAAAATCGTGGCTGCCAGAGCTTGTCAATGAAGAAAGCAGCGAGTCCACGAAAAATTTGGCATTATTGATTTTAATTTAGTGACGAGCCCAGTTTTGCTGCCAGTCATAGGTTTAGCACCAAATGGCGATACATTTTGTCCAATCAATCTCGGAGTTGCGAGTGCTTTCTAAAAACATGTCATACTGTCACTAGCTATTAGTATTTGCAGGAAGTGCTTCGCAAAATGTTTTGCATGATACTTTCATCTGCTTCTAAGCGCACAAATATAGAAGTTGAGCACAATCTGAAACATCAGTACATTCATCAAACCGCAAAGCAAAATGTGGGCCCTTCTTTAATTTTTCGACTAACTGTTCTTGAATGTCACCGGCCATATCGTTTATTCTGCATTCAGTGGTGTTATCAGAAAGTAGTATGATTTTTAGCTTTTTTTCCACTTGTTTACCTAACATAATTTCAACCATGTCCAGAGCTGCTGGCAAAATACGATTCTTCGCATCTGTATGCGGCTTCCCTGCTTTAGCGACTCGGAATGCGACTCGGTAGATAGCTAGTAACGATTCCTTGTTGACACTGGATACCTAAAATCAGATAAAAATATTGTTAAATCAGAAAAACGAATAAAAATCAGAAACATTAATACCATTTTAAATCAACAAATAACGTTACTATTTTATTACCTGAATCATGGTAGTTTGTTGCTGGTTAAGTGTTTTCAATTTCCTTTGGAAGAAATCTGACGGTTTATCAGTTTCCTTGGAATGTTTAGTTGAGAGGTGATGTAGAAGCTTCGATGGTTTCATACTCTCACGTGACAATACTTCGCCGCAAATTACACATTGAGGTTTATTGTTCATGACAGTAAAACCATACCTCAGATAACTGTCGTCATAAAGTCTTTTTTTTCGATTTTGATTCACTTCCGCCTCTGCCACTTGTACCAGACGTGGAGGGCTGCACAGATCTTTTAAGAAACTTGTCCATTTTATGCTCGCTCAGAGCGAAGCATGAAGACAATAATCACGTCCGTACTTGCTGGCGTACTGGGACAACTGATTGTAGTGACCGAAAACGCGCGACAATGCTCCCCGCTGGCCCCTGCTCACCCCCAATCCTCTACCGCAGCGAAGAATATAATTATATCTCTGCCCCCAGAGCACTGCGACATCTTTTCATATTGCACTTGATTTCTCGATCACTATAGTATCAATAGAAAGAAAATTAAATAGGTTGTCTTTGAAATCGCTGACACATTTTTATTATGGTTCTGGGGGTCGCCAGAATATTTTAATTTGGAAAGGGGTGGCGTATTCAAAAAGGTTGAAAAACACTGGACTAGATGCTCCTCACAACAATTCAACATTGACAACAGCCCTCCATAGCAGAAATGTTTTCCCACTAAGACCCACTATACGTTGTTGAAGGTCAATTGTGGCATGGTGTTGATGATTAAAGTCTAATCCTTCACTCATGTGAGACACCACTTCCACACATTGCCTAAACTTGGCCGTTTCAAACGAAAAATTCTTCATTAGTGACCCCAAGCGCCATATATCACTACCTACTTCTCCATGTGACTTGTACCTAGTGGGTTTCAACATCTCCTCTCTACCAATTCTCTTGAGGCTACTGACAAAGGCACTCCTGTGTCCAACAGCACTCCTGTTGCTCTGCTTCCCATAGCAAAGCTTTGTTTATCTCCTCACTCTGCATTAGCTCATAAGTATGTACATATTACCTACCAAATATCACACAACTTATATGGCACATTCCGCCTCTGCATTCGTTTTCACTGCATTTATCTTTACTGGGAGTTCCTTCCAGCGGCTTAGGCGTTCCCTCTTAAGTTTAAAGGGCACTTCTTACCACCAAGACCATCTTTCCTGTTACCCCTCCACCCCTGTTGTTGATCCATACCACCAACAATACCACTTCCATTAAATTGTTGGAAGTCCACATTATCCTTATTACCTCTCCATGGCTGGTAGCACTGCCTCTGTACATATCTCACACATCCACAATTAAGACATTGTACATTTGATGCAAACTTTTTTTTCCGATCACTCACACCTGTTGATGCATAGATAATGCCATATTTCAATACTAATCTAAGTGTTGCACAGAAATCTTTAGGTGCCACAGTGTGCACCTCCTAGACATCTTTAGTGCCAAACCTCTCAGTAAAGCATCAAGCTCCTGTTGCTCCGCTTCCTGTAGCAATGCTTTATTTATCTCCTCACTCTGCATTAACTCATAAGTATGTACATCCAGTTTCCTAATTCTAATTGCAAAGTCTTCTACTGCTTCATTATGCCCTTTGGAAAACACATTCAACTGTTCCTGGAAAAACCATGCACTGTTCTGTTACCTATTCCTTTGTTCTAATCCTTGCATGAGTAGATCAAAGCCTCTGTGGAGCGCCTCCGTGCGCCATAACAACTTCGTTTCTCCTATTAAATGTAACCTTGCTATCTGTAATAATTTCCTATTTGACCAACTCCCTATGTTGACTGATGGCCTGAGTTCCTCCACAAACACTACCTTCAGACGACTTACCATAAAAGGGAAACAAGATTACTCACGGCCAGATCCACTCCCCGAGTCTGTGACTTTTAACACCTGTATTTCCTACTTTTTCTCCCCCATTCATTGCCTGAAATCACTTTGTCTGTCCTTAATTGAGCTAGCTGATTCATCAATGGCTGTATAGCATCGTCAACGGTAACATCTGGTCTCTCTGATTTTGCCACTGCTTACTCATTTTCACGACTCAGAATTAATATTCCAAAACAATACAGAAATAGTAATCCACACTATGTGGCTACCTGTACTAGCAACCCACTTACTTTGCCTTATCATAAGCTACCTGGACACTCTACATTGTCTAGCCATGTCCCCAAAATGATTACACATAAAGCAAGCAACTTCTACAGACTCAGTACAAGGGGCAGGATGTCCAAGCAAATTGCACTTTGTACAACACAGGAGTACTAACCACTCCTCTCTAGATCTCCCCTTAGACTGTGATAAGTCCGCTGGTTCCTCCAGTTGTACAAAAGTAGCCAAAATATTATCATGCCCCTTAATCACTGACCACATGATTGTCACCACAAAAGAACATAATAGTCTCACTAACCCCAAATGACAATATTATAATTGTACGATGTGTCTCATACATTGTGCTGTGGTGGTTGTGGGGGGGGGGGCGATGGTACACCACTCTGCTAACACCACTCTAATGGGTGCAGCTGCACTCAGTGGGGCGGATGACGGTTGGGAAAGAGTGAAAACACTGCTGACAATGAAGAAGGCTTTTATTCAATCAGTTTTCATCGTGTCTCGGTGAGGCAAAACATGTCTCACTTTGTTGACCCTGGCTGGCACTGACTTACAAGCACCTGTTTCTGCCCTCTGGAGAGGATGCTGCGTAGGAGCCTAGCAATGCTGACGGTAGGCCCATGGGCGACGAGTGGTCTCTGTAGGCTACGGTAGCAATGTCAGCAGTGCACTATTGTTCCATCGATGAGGACGCCTAGGATAGCCCTTTGGACCCACATGTGGCCATCGTGATGATGTGTACAGACTGCTGTGTGCAGTATTTGCTCTTGCAGGGTTTGGGTGGTTGGCAGTGCTGTGGTACTAAGGCCCAGGCCAGAGAGGGAACTCAGTGCTGGGAGCAGCAGGTGTGGGTGATAAATTGGCGGTGCTGTGGCACTAAGTCCCATGAGGAACTTGTGAGGTGGCAGCAGGAAAAATCTGATTTCCAACTCGTGGCTGCTCCCAGTGATGTCCAGTCGTCTTCCTGGTAGGCGTGGAGCTTACATTGTGGTGGTGGTGCTGGACTCCGGTGACGAGAATGATTCTGCCTCAAAATTCTGATATATTTATATCACCCCAAGGCGCATTTGTTTCACTAAAACCTGGCACCTGTCCATGTCACCTGTAATAAGAGACTTGCCCTGGCGTGGTGACACCGATCTGCTAGCTATGGTCGTCACCACTGCATGCTGCCATTTTTCGATAATAAACAGAAATTTCTGATGTAAATACTATAGTGGTGAAGGTAAAGATGTACTTGTGGAATGGATACAAAGATGCAAGTTACTACATTATAATTGTATTGAAGGGCGTAGGTCCTGTAATTGGTAGGTATATTCCCCAAAGGATGAATCCTCTGTAATCAATAAAAATAATCAAAGTATTGTTAACCCTCGATACCTAAGCGTTTGTACATGCTTAAGTTATTACACATGCTAAAATTCAAATTTAATATATAAGAGTCAATATAATTAATGAAATGTTGTACCAATTCTGAGAGATGAGTTTTCTTTGTTATTTTATTGAAAAACCATTTACACAAATACAGTGGATTGTTAAAGAACATATATACAGTGGTAGCCGTGTTGGCATAATAGCGCAGTACATTGTGTGATTTTGGATGGAAAGCATGTAGCTTGTTAAGCAAGATTCATTTTCAGTTTTGTAAGTATGTTAGAAATTATTTGTGTTTTTGTAAAGAAGGTTGAATTTTTCAAAATTACAATAAACAATATTCTGAAACTTAATACTTGAATAAATATTCATTTGACTTTAACAGTCTATTTAGAGTTGTTGACTACGAATTCAGGACTATGGCTGCGACAGATACTATGGATGAGGACAAACCTGATTTTAATTTTAACTAGAAACGAGAAATATTTCAAGTGGTGTATGGAGCTGGGATGCAGTGTAATTCTGTAAATTAATCTTGGATTTTGTTTCAGAATTTATTTGTTAAACTATTGCGGAAGTTCTTTTGTGACTACTGGATAACAAGGAAAATGAGCAGCACTACAAAGATGAAATTAATGATATAAAACGCCAGAAACGTGCTAGGAAGAAAAAATACTGTGAGTGCAAAATTTATTTGAATTTTTACTTGCTGAAAATTTTCTCACCTGCATTGTCAGTATGGAGGACAATAGGGAGGTTAACGACAATAGGGATGTTAACGACGATAGGGAGGTTAATGTGAATATTCAGATCAGTGCAAATACTGCTCATGAAACCAGGAAATAAATGATGTAGGTAATCAGGACAATGGAATAGGAGAGAATAGTTATCACAGTAATGTATGTTCACCTTTTTGCAGGTTTGAGTAAAGTGTGTCTGTTTTGGATAGATTAGTTCAACTAATGGAGGAACAGAAAAAGTCGATTGATGAACCTAAAATCTTTCTCGATCAAAAATTTGACTCTATTGAAAAGAAATTAGATGGAAATGGGAACCAAATTCGTGAAACAAAAGACAGCTTAGAAAAATGTTGGGTACAAGTAGACAAAAATACCAAAAACGTGTCAGTTATAGAGGGGGAAATTTTCTACCTTAAAACAAGAGCAGCAGAATTTTCAATAAAGGTTAACTTCTGTAGAAAGAAAAGACGATAGTTTCGAAAAATTTGCAACCTCAGAATTTCAACAATTAAAAATGTTTAACAAAGACGTGGTGGAAAAATGTACTGAAACCCATAAAAGCATACAAAACTTTGACAAAATTGAGAATGACAATTTTACTGAACTAAAAGAAAACGTAGGTACATGTTTATGGCGCATTTCAAATTTCAGTTCAAAAATTCAGGTAACGGAGGACACTGTTACTACGAAATCTTTCAGCAACTACAATCACTTTTGGAACAATATCAATATCAAAACCTATTCAGGGGAAGGGAATATACATCCTGTCGACTTTATGTTTCAAATTAAAGACAATTTTGAAAGTAAGATGAGTGACAATTTAAAAATAAAATTCATTACAAAATTCTTGTACGCTGAGGCTCTCTCATGGGCTAACCAGACAATCAAACTTGATATGTTTTTTTGCTGAAGTTGCATGTGCTTTTATGAACAAATTCTGGTCAAAAACTAGACAAGCCAGAATCAAGTCCAATTCTTAAATGGTCCAGATTTCAAGGAAGGTAGTGATCATATGAAAAATTTTTGCGAACAACAGCTAAAAACATTAGTGGATTTAGATGAACCATTAGATGAGATGATTCAAATAGACACACTCAAATACGTCTGCCACATAGAGTAGAGTGGAATCTGGTCTATGATCCTGAAGACAGTATTGAGGAATTTTTAAGATATATAGACTAATTAGACTTAGTCTGGGAAAGAAATTAAAGGCAAGGTGACAGCAGAAACAGAAACAAAAGAGCTTTCAGTGGTCATTTGGAACATAAGGAGAGGAGGGGAGAATTTTAGAAATGAAAACTATAGGGGGGAATACCAAGAGAATAATAGATTCAGAAATTATGACAGAAGAGTTGGGAAAGAAATGATAGGCAGAGACTAGAGAACAGAAATTTTGAACCAAGAAGTAGGCAGTGGGGACAAGGTCAAGGAAATAATGGAAACAATTTTGATAACAGAAAGATTGTTCCGGGAAAGTAAGACCTACATCTTTCGGAGACTGGCAGAGTCAGGCAAACAGAAATGGTAATTATAATTAGGCACATTGTTGTGATTTCAGAAGGAGAAGGGATAGAACAAACAGGGCATACCAAAACTATGTATCCAAAAGACAACCTGAAGTGAACAGAATAAATTTTGTTAGCGAATTTTCGGAGAATTTTCTATCTGAAGACAAAGATGAACAAAGAAGGAAAAGAAAATCTGAATTTAAAATGGAGGAAAACATTTTGACAAATTTCGTTGATAGTAGTAATGTAGTAGTAGTTACTGATAGTGATGAGAACAGATCTGATGAGTATGGTTTAGTGAAAATGTTGAGTGATTTTGAAATGAGTGGAAGAACTGATACTGGTGTTGTTTGTGTGGAAGTTGATGATCATGTACTTAAAAGTGAAAGTGAAGATGACAGTGTTATACCAGATAAAATTTCAGTAAGAAATAAACAGGAAAAATATGATGTGGTAGAACAGAATGATCTTAGTGTTGAAATTGTTTTTGTATTTGAAGAAGCGTGTGAAGATAGAAATGAATTTAGTGTTGAGAATAACATTAAGTGTGATAATAATGTTTCTGATGATGATGATGATGATGAGGTTGATGGTATTATATTGCTCACAGAATTGGACAGAATGGTGTATACTGAAGTTAAGGTTGATGACTGTGTGCTGAATGATTATGGAAACTCTGATGTAAACTTGAGTTATAATTTTGAAATAAGTGGATAACTACATGATAGTTTAATCTTGCCAGTAGATGTTAGTGATATTGTGTGTGAATGTAGTGACTATAGTAACAGATGTAACTATAGTGACCAAAGGTTCAAAATTAAATTTGTCAAAATGTGCATTTACAGAAGGAAAGTTGTTTTTGAAATTTGGAACAGATACCTAACAGTAATTCGATCAATGAATGTGTACAAGTAGTGGAAGAAGGGAGCGCATGTGTTGAAACTAGTAGCTGGCAGTCAGATTTGAGGGATATTTGCAAAAGTAATTACCCAGTTAGTGAAAGTACTACAAAACCAAATGAACAACTAGCAAGTAGTAAACTTGTCTTGAAGAATTTATACTCTATGCCACACAGACAAATCGGTGTTGTACACCTTGTCATGCCACACTATAAATATTTTGACCCAGTAGTAATGAAAATACTAACTGAAAGAAAATTACAACTCATAAGAAGTGCAATTAATGTCCACCGTTTTCTCTAAATTCAAACACTGAGAAGTGAAAAATTGGATAACTTAACACATTTGAAGCTAATACAGTAAAATATTTTTTTGTAGTTTACATTTAAATTTTTTGTTTTGTGTGAACATTTGCATATTTGCCTATATTTTTATCTATTCATAGAGTGGAGGTTGGAAAGTGAATATTTGAACATTTTTGTATGTTATTACTTGCCATAGATTGGGGCTTGTTTGATGTTTAAGTATTTCATATGCATCTTACACTACACTATCAAGATCATACTGTATACCTTAGCAAACCCTACGGTAAGTATTTTTACCCAGTAAAAATGAAGTAACTAATAGAAAGAAATTTATTCTAATCTCTGTTATCACAGAATATGTGAACTTTGTTTTGAATTCTTATTTCATCATGAAATACAAATTTAAAAAAGTGATTTGAGGAGTTGACACTACATTCTGTGCACTGTATAGTCAAGGCAAAATCTGGGGCTGAAAATCTACTCAGAAACACTTTTCAGTAATTTTGCAGTGAAATTTAACAGGTAGGGGATATGTGGTACTTTCATAGATACACCACGTGGCATATGGTGCCTTATCCCAGCTAGTGACTTCATGTTTATTTTCTGGAATCACTTCTCTTCTTCTGTCCTATCTTGTTAGTAAGAACAGTTATGATCATTCTACTATCCTAGAGAATACAGTGTGTAACACGTAAGACACAAGACTATATCTTGACCAGGCACTTAACTTACACTGTAGAGGAACAAAAGGACACCAATTTCAATTTATTTTAGTAACCAGCATTTTCGAAATGATATCCATTTTTCTTATTAAGATTCATCATGTAATGATTTGCCACTGTGTACCAGTAAAATGTGAACAGAGTAATTTAGTATATGGTCCATACTGCAATCCAGTTATCGTAGGAAATGAGAACAATAATGATAGGATTTGACTGATTGTTTGTGTTGTATGGATATTAAATATCTAACAGATATTGTTCAAAAATATTGTACGGTACCTGAGTAATGAGTATAGCTACCAAAACATACGTACCATGATTCCATTGCACTATAACCTGTAGTATTGCTTTTTAATTAGTAGTATTTACTTGGCTTTAAAAATTATTTCCAACATTTACGGAGTCAGAGATTACATATTACATCCTGTCTTATAGTTTCATCTGTGTGTACTTATCGATGTATCTGCTGACGTACAACCTCTGTTTAATTTCGTTAGTCATTTTTATGTCTAATTCTTTTGTCTAGTGTCCGCTGGTTTTTGTTCTGTTGTTCCCACTCTGATTAGGAATGGACACATTGTCATGACTCTTTGTATGAATCTATGTTAAAATGTACCTTAAGTGCTTACAATATAGTAAATGTTAACATTACTATGATTTTCATTTCTAAATTTCTACCCTCCATGTCACTTTGTTATTAATATTGTATTATTTATGTTTTTCAGACGATCACGGCTGGAAAAGAGGCACCGACGACCCATTGTTAGTGGACGTATATGGCCGAACACTTCTCATTTTCAGTCATTAATTTCAAACCGCGTATATCGCTCCACGCTCCTGAGATCGGTGCGCCTATCATTTCATTTGTATCCTGCCACAGTTTCCACACTAGTGACGCAAAGAATGATTCGGCCCGCCGTCCACTAACAGTGGCGTCGTTATGCGACCTACACCAGGCGGATACAGGCCCTGCTTCGTACAAATTATTGGTGGTCCATGTTTTATTTTTTTACTTTATACTAGCCGCTTCACGCCGAACTCGCCACGGAGCGCTGCAGTTTTTAATCGCGCCGCTCCGTCCGTATTGCGGGCGACAATACGCGCGTGACAGCCATCTAATGGCACTTTCCTCCTTCTTTGGAATGCTAATTTACATTTTTGATTCCCCTTTCAGGATAGGAAACGTGTCAAACCATGAAGAGGTCCATTTTCAAAGAAGAAGGTAAGACATAAACACAATCTCCATATTTATTCTTTCAGGGCTACGAATTCCGATGAAACATGTAGTGACAGGCATAACAATTTTGTGAGGACAGTAAGAACAGATGCTATTTCAAATGATAACAACCTCAAAACATCCTGATGAAACTTCCTCAGGACGTTGCAAGCTCTTTTTGCAATTTGGGGGTGGCGAACCCAAGGCTCTGAGCTGGTGTGACTCATTCCTTTTCCAAGTCACATCCTCTCTTACTTTTAGCAGTAGTAGTAGTAGTAGTAGTAGTAGTAGTAGTAGTTTTATTCATCTGCAGATCTATTTTTACAAGGATATAGGACACTTCAAAGTATTTGCACATTTACATCAATTTAAAATAACCATTATTATTATTGTTTATTTGTATAACATTTTTTATCAAACCCCTGCTCTGTTTTATCTAAGTAATCCTTCAATGTATAAAATGTATTGCATATCAGGTACTTCTTAGCTACCATTTTAATAAGTGTATTTTTGCAATTTCTTTAATCTCTTTTGGTAATTTATTGTACAGTTTTATTCCTAGGTAGAAAATGCTGTTTTGAATTTTATGTTTATTTTTTCTTGGTAAATGTAAGTTGAGTCTATCTCTTGTTGCATGGTCACGGACAGAGCTGTTTGTGAAGTAATTACCAATGTTATTTCTGAAGTGTACAACTGACTGGCAAATGTATTCACATGGAGCAGTTAAAATCCATAGTGTTTTGAACAGATCTTTACAATGAGCTCGACTAGTATTTTTGGTCATTATTCTTATGGCTCTTTTCTGGAGTTTGAAAACTGTGTTCATATTTTGTGCGTTTGTTCCCCAAAGAAGAATGCCATAGTTAAGAATTGAGTGTACATTTGAATAATATGTAACTAAAAGACACTGCATGTTACACACTGATGATAGGATTCTAAGGGCATAACATGCTGATCACTTTCTGTTTGCAAGTACCTTTGTGTGTTCACACCACTTCAACTGAGAATCAACATTCATTGCTTGAAATTTTGCATTTGTTACACAGTTTATAGAGGTGCCATCTACATTTAATTTTACATGTCATTTTTCTTCTTCAAAATGAAATTCATCGCATTAGTTTTCTTTATGTTCAATGTCACTTTATTGCTTATTGACCAATCGTAAACTTCCTTGAGAGTTTCATTTGCTTTCTTGGCAAGGAGTTCTCTTATTTTCTCAGTGACTATAATATTGCTATCATCAGTGAAGAGAATTTTTTCACCATTAGTAACACTACTATTAAAGTAATTTATGTATATCAGTAACAGTATTGGTCCTAATATGCTACTTTGCAGAACCCCTATATTAATGTATTTTGTTTCTGATAAGTGTTTTACTAAATGTTTAGATCTATTTGAAGTATGTGTTATCTCTACTCTTTGTACCCTATCTGTTAGGTATGATTGAAACCAGTCATTAGTTACCCCTCTTATTCCTAATGTCTCTAATTTATTTAATAGAATCTTGTGGTCGACTGTATCAAATGCGTCAGAAAGATCCAAAAATATGCCTGTGACATACTCATATTCATCAAGAGCATCAAGTACAACTTTTGTGAATTATACTATGCCTGAGTCCATATGTTTGCCACTTCGGAAACCAAACTTTGATTCACTTCAAAGACTGTATTTACTCAGGTAAATCATTAATCTGTCTTTCATAATGGCTTCTATTATTTTTGAGAAAGCTGACAGCAGGAAAATGGGCTGGTAATTTTCTATGTCTTCTGCATTACCTTTCTTAAGCAAAGGTACAACTCTTGCCTGTTTTAACTGCTTTGGAAATGTCCCTGATGTGAAGGATTCATTTATTACATTTGTTAAGGGGCCTTGTGTAATCCCTATGCATTGTTTCAGTACACATATTGCTACTTCATCTATACCTACTGCCTTTTTATTTTTTAGTTTTTGAACAGTTTTATTGACTTCATTCTCTGTGGTTGGAAGTAACATCATTGTATTTAGTGGGACATTATTTACAGGTGCTATATTTGTTTTGGAATTTTTGCTGTAACTTCTCTGCAATACTTGAAAAATGCTCGTTTACATAGTTTGCTGTGTTGTGCATCATTTATTACCTTATCCCCCTCCCTTAGCAGTATGTATTCTGCATTTATTTGCCTCTCCCCATTTCCTTTTTTGTAACATCCCAGACTGCTTTGGTTTTATTCTCTGCATTATATATTATTTTGTCATGAAATGACTTTTTTGCAACAATCAGCACCTTCCTATAGATCTTTTTGTATCTATGATAGAAATTTAACAATGCTGGATCATTGTGAATCTTCTTCATGGAATTGAAGTGTTCAAGTGTTTGGGATGACTTCTTAATACCTGTCGTTATCCATCTGTTTTTGTGAGATGTTGATACAAACATGCATACTTTTGGAAAAGCGTTTTCGAAGTTCAATTTAAACAATATGGAGAATTTAGAGAATTTCATATTCACATTGGTTTCCTTATACATTTCGTCCCATCTTTGTTTTTCTAGCTCTTTTGAAAAATCTTTTATTTTGATTTCTGATAGATGTTGTTTGTAGGCCTGTAGTTTAGGGAATAATTCGATGCCTGATTTTACTGTTGTTATTTGACAGAGATCGTCTGATAGTCCAAGATCTTTTACAGCTACATCACATTTTTCCCTGTCCATATTTGTGGCCACATGGTCAATTACTGATGCAGTCGTTGTAATAACCCTTGTTGCACTGTTGACCAATAGGGACATGCCAAAACTTTGAAGGATGTTTATGAAGGTGCTGCTGGATTTATTTATGATATTGGTGTTGATGTTACTGTCCCCACGCAGAATTATGTTGACCTTTGTACTTGAGACTTTATCTAGAACTTCTATTAATTTATTGAAAAAAGTGTCCACACTACCACTGGGAGATCTATACACATACAAAATAATTAATTTATTGATGATATCAAGCCCTGTTAATTCAATAGCTGATATTTTGAAGTGTTTGTCTTCACTTACTGTACTGAGGTCATGTCTTGATTTGAACTGTGCTCGTTTTCTGATATAAATGCATGATCCTCCACCCCTTGAAGTAGTTCCGTAGTAAGAATTTGCCTTTTCATGCAATGATAATACTAAATGTTGGATTTCTGTGTCTCTATACCAGTGCTCAGTAATGCAAACTAATGTGCAGTTGAAAGATTGGAGTTCAACTTCTAATAGTATTATTTTATTTTTTATTGATTGTATGTTTTGATGGAGGATTGTTAAGTCTGTCCAAACTGACTCTTCTTGCACTATCCATGTACTACAATGGTTAGTAAATCAATGATTAGTTAATAGAGAGAAAATGTTGTTTAAATAAATATAACTGGTTAGAAAATGTTATAATGCAACACATGTATGATTTTTGAGGAGAGTTGGTCTGAAGTTTCCTTATGATGTCTGTGCAGTTATCGTGAAGTTCCATTACTTTACATTTTGGATATGATACTCTCATTGTGCTGATAACTTTGTGAAAAGTTGAGAAAATGTTTAGAGTTGGTGTGAAATTTACTTATGATGTCTGTACAGTTATAGAGACATTCTATCACTTTACATATTGGATGTGATTACAAGTAGGTTAGACCATTTATAGTCTCCTATATGTGTTCTGATTTAAACATTAAGACTGACTAGGCATGCTAGTTTGTCTGGTTACTTTACCAATTATGTGAAAGTCACTGGATACGATGTTGACTCAATATTAGATATGAAAATATTCTATGTCATGATCTTGTCTCTATTGCTCATTGGAATTACTGAATACATGGCAAAGTAATATGTCTCAAAAGGATTTACTATGTTTATCACATCAATAGCTCAGTCTGTGGAGCACTAAGAAAATGGAAGCATAGGCTAGAGGCAGTTATTGGGACAGAAGTGTTTCTGATTCCCAAGTTTTGAGATTCATAGTTTTTCTTTTAATGTTATTTCTACTACCTCAATGGGCATTGTGGTCAGCCATTGGTAGTCTTGTTTAATAATTATTTTATCTTTTAGTACTATAAGATAGGGATGATATTTGCTACTTGTCTAGTATCTGTATAAATTATACTATCTGATTGATATTGATTTAAGAGGTTTTGTATATTACTTTCGTTATAATAGCTATTTAAATCTGGAAACTGCTCAGCTTTCAGTCTCATGTAATACAAAATATTTCAATTAGGTGCTGTTCAATGATGCTGTACATTAGAGCAGGCATATAATACTTCTCTCTCTCTCTCTCTCTCTCTATATATATATATATATATATATATATATATATATATATATATATATAAAAATCAATTAGGTTTCTAAATATTGTAACTAAAGATTTCCATAGGCAAGTGTTGGCCCATAATCTGATTTCTAATGTGATATACTAATTGAAAACTGGTTCAATTTTATGTTATTCTATGATTTGTATTCTGATGGTTGTAAACAATTGCTATGTAATGTGCAGCAAAAGGCGAAGCTATGGAAAAATAGTATTTCAAAGATTAGATATTTGTCTGAAGCTCATGAGGATTTGTATTTGTGGTATAGCTGTTGTTCTTGCAGACATCTGCTCTCAAATGGATTCTAGATTATTCATTATTCCTTACATGACAACGAAATATATAAATGATACCTTTGGAATAGCTGAACTAACCATTTTTCTCGCCAACTTTTGACCCATTCAAATATATCCTGTGATACTTCACCCTTTGCCTTAACCTATGTTGGAACTTACCTTTACATGTGCCCAATTTTATTTGCTGTCTGATCTGATGTTGCTGGATCATGTCTAATGTGATGACAATTAACGTGAAGTATGTCAACCGGTTGTTGAGTGCTATATGTTCTGGAAGTAACCTGCTGGTACTCAATTTATAAATCTGACTCTACAGTTGCATGTGGCCATGGTGGCTCACACTCTCTACAGGAAGATGCTGAAAATTTGGAATGACGACATTTAAGCTATGAGAACATGATGCCTGTGACAGTAGTTGTGGGCAGATCCCTCTATCCGTCCTTGTGGTTTCCTGACCTGAAATGTTCATGTCAGTTCAGTTACTCTAAAGTCTGAGTTTGACTTTTAAAGAAGTAAGGACTTTTGGCCCTGCAAATGGTACAGTCATTATGTCTTGGTGTATTTCAACAGTTGAAAACTGACATAATTTTTCCAAGAAAATTGATGTCTGAAAGGCTAACAATTACTATTTCATGTCCAGCATGAAATGGAAACTGGATCAATTTGCTTTTAACATTTTATATTTGTTTGGATGCGAAGTAGAATTATGTTATGGTAACTTATTTGTAATGTTGAGTAGGCCTATATGAATGTAATAAACAGTTAGGTAGGTTAGGACAAGACATTGGAGCACTCTATTATCTCCTAAAGTTTACTCTCTTTGATTAGGGAATATCTTATATAAGTTGCTTGACAACTACCTTTACATGATACGATGCACACTGTCGTCATCTCTTTAATTTGGTTTATCTTTACTTCGACAACTGTTGATATACTGTTACATGCAATATAAGTCTTTATAATCACTCATTGTCAATCTATTCTCAAACTTACAACTGTTTATTTATACATGCTGCTGCATGAAAAATCTTTTACCTCTACTTAATACAATGATATACTGATACACGCAATATAATGCTCTATAATCACTCATTGTCAATGTATTCTTAAACTTATCACTGTTTATTTATTTGTGCTGCTGCTTGAAATATATTTTACTTCTGCTTTATACAAGGTTAATTGAAGTTTACATACACATGAAATATGCCTGTGGACTTAAAGTGATACTTTGTATATGCTTTGTCGAATGGAAAGGGAACATATATGACACTTGGATGAGATTTCATTAACTTAAATTTTTGTATCTCAGACCTGCCTCCTGCTTAATTTTGAAAATGTGACATAATTTTTTTTGTCATGTTGACACTTGACTTTATGGTGTTTAGCAAATATATGGATGCATGAGAAAGTTCTTCTCATAATGTGAACATCATCACAGTTTGATGATCAGCCCAAAGAGGCATTTCACTTTGTTTATTTATTGACATGGAATAAGCTGAAATTTGGTATGATACTTGTGTACCTCATTTCTATATTTTCATGTTTATGTACTAATTATGTTTGAGTTGCAACAGATATCAGAGGAACACAATAACTCTGTACCTCACTTTAGTTTTTCCTCATTTATGTATCAGTTGTCACAAGTTTCTATATTTCCATGTATTTGTAATTATTTATGTTTGATCAAAACCAGATATTAGAGGGACTGCTTGTAAGTTAGCTGGTTGTATCTAGCATTTGTTACTTGAATTAACTAACACAGCGTTAAATATGTCAATTACTCTATCCTGCAGAATGCTAATTATTTACCCATCATCGATCGGTCAATAGGGAATGTTGGGGTTAATTTGCGGGGACTGTGAAGGTGAAGCTGTGGCAAGTCCATTCTGCAGGGAATGCCAAACACACTTCTCCCTCTGGTGCCGCAGTGAAGTACTGGAACAGTGGTGATCCTGGGTAGGGGGGTTTCCTATCTTTGGGGTCTGTCATCTTTTCTTCATCAACTCCAACACTCCGAATCTTCTATTTCATTTCTTACTTCTCACCAGAGTACCAAGCTATGCTGCCCTCTGTCCACATGCATATGTCTCTATTGCTGAGATCCTTTCCATTTACCGTGTCAACACTTGTCGTTGTTGACTAAAGCCTATTGTATAATAGGATCTGGGCAACAAGCTAGCATTTATGCACTATTGAAGATACTGAATTTACTTAAATGTGTTTTATGTATAATGCCCAAATATAATTGTCATGAAGTATCTGTCACTTATGAACCAATTTACCAATGTATAATGCCCAAACATAATTGTCATGATGTTTCGATAACTTATAAAACACAGCCAATGTGATGTATTAGTCACTTATTCAAGTTATTGTATATTGTCACTCAAAGTAATATGCAACCACACTCTTATGTCTCATTCTGTTATGCCTTAGCACTTACTGCGAAGGGAAAAGCAACAACTGCATTGTGCAAATATTCCTAAAAAATACATTAATTAATGTTTGAATGATTGTAAAGGTGGGAAGGTGTTGGAAGTGTCCTGACAAATGAAAAATGTAAAGATTGGACATTGGTCAGACATTTCATTCTATGTATGTAGGGTGAATTATGTTAACTGCTGATGAACTATACTCCAAGAATTTACTTGTACTATGTTACAATAATATATTTGTTATTCAATATTATATGTAAATGTCAATGTAATTTGCAGAGAATAGTGCCGTAGCACTTTGTACTAGTATGAATTTCATGTTATGTTACCAAAGAACAAATTGAAATTGCAATATGAGATTTAAGACAGAAAATGTGTAAGTGTGAGCAGCTGGAATTTTGCTGAATTGAACTATTTTATTCAAAACAATCAGTTGCACAATATATGATGGTCATAAGGAGTGAAGTATGAGCCACATTCCAGGTTTTACAACGAAGAACTTCCGATAAACAGAGATCTATAGTGAGCTTCAGTTCAGTGCTCTTCATTGCGCTTAGAAGAGACTGAGCACTTTGTTATATTGTGGTCTAACACTAGGTGTACTTGCCTATAACAGGAGGTGCTATATACAATTTAATATGGATTTTGAGTATTGTAGTATGCTATACTGCCGCTTGTTCCACAATGCGTCAATAATATTGAGAAAGACTTACACACACTAGTGTCTCTATTGCACTCAGGAGAACCTGGAGGTTCTAATGACAGACATAATTATTCAGAAACAAGGCCAGTTCAACTAAGTTCCATTAGATAATTTTTCTGATTGAAATAGATTTACCTCGTATTCATGCTGAAATTGAAGCTACAGACAAGTTTTGCGAATTAACTTGTTCTTTCTTTGTGCTATTAATTTATATTTTGTTTAATCTAGTTGAATCTGATACAAGATAATTTATGACAATTTTACATATTTGGTTGAAAACATAGTTCAACATAGTTCAATACACTTTATTTTGGACAATAAGCAGAAATATGATCTCGTATCTTACATAAATTGCTTGTTGATCCAATTGGTTGTAAAGTGAAACTGTTACATAGATCTGTCAGAAAACGTTTTGTTCAGCTTTTAATTGCACAAATCCTTTTGGGGGTTGCTGGGACGTAACAGTCCATTGAAACTGATTTAAAAAACATTTTTCAACAATAAACAAATTTCTGATGTAAATACTATAGGGGTGTAGGTAAACATGTACTTGTGGAATGGATACAAGGAAGCCAGTTACTACATTATAATTGTATTGAAGGGTATAGGTCCTGTAATTGGTAGGAATATTCCCCAAAGCATGAATCTTCTGTAGTCAATAAAAATAATCAAAGTATTGTTAACCCTCAATACCTAAGTGTTTGTACACGCTTAAGTTATTACACACACTAAAATTCAGTCATACGTTTAATATATTAGAGTCAATATAATTAATGAAATGTTGTACTAATTCTGAGGGATGCGTTTTCTTTGTTATTTTATTGAAAAACCATTTACACAAGTACAGTGGATTGTTAAAGAACATATATACAGTGGCAGCCAAGTTGGCATAATAGCACAGTACATTGTGTGATTTTGGATGGAAAGCATGTAGCTTGTTAAGCAAGATTCATTTTCAGTATTGTAAGTATGTTAGAAATTATTTGAGTTTTTGTAAAGAAGGTTGAATTTTTCAAAAATTACAATAAACAATATTCTGAAACTTAATACTTGATTAAATATTCATTTGATTTAACAGTCTGTTTACAGTTGTTGTCTATGGATCCATGACTATGGCTGCAACAGATAATATGGATGAGTACAAACCCCGATTTTAATTTTAACTAGAAACAAGAAACGTTTCATCTTCATGGCTTTCTCACTGCTTTTTGTTACTTTTTCTACAAGACTTAATACTTTTGCTTAAAGACTGGGAAGCAACACTACACAAGAAATTTCACAGTGATTTACAGAGAATAGATCTAGGTGTAAATGAGAATGCTTTGCAGTCTAAGTGACTAGAGGATGTAAATGAGAATGCTTTGCAGTCTAAGTGACTAGAGGATTCTTCTTTGAAAATGCTAAAAGTGTAACAATAGTTATTATCATATACTACAAACAATACATTTTAGCAGAAATCAATCTTTTAAAATCATCCCCTCACTCTAAGGAAACCTTCCGATGCTCCCATTAAATGCGAGAAAGTGTGAAAAACTGATGCAAACAAAAGTAACATATAATATGAGGAGTAAATGTACAATGCATTTAAATCGATCATTTCACACAAGGATTTGTAAGGAGTTACAAACAGAAGTGAGTCCACAAAGTATCATGCAATGAAGCCAGCTTATGTTTTACGTGAAACAAAAACAGATATGGAATCATTTATCCCACCCAATACTGTATCATGGACATGAGCAAAAATTAGTTAATACTAGAAACATATTTAGAATGCAATTCTATACAAGAAGATCATAATCAAAAACTGAAAGTGATGAAACAAGATTTTGTTTCATCTTATGTCAGATGAGTTCTAAGTTCTGACAAGAGCTGAAGCGCAATTATTTGTGCTGGATAATGGCCACATGGTCGAGACGCAATATTAGATTTTACAAGTGTGTGTGTGTGTGTGTGTGTGTGATTGTGTGTGCGCGCGCGCGTGTGTGCGTGCATGCGTGTCGTCATGTTCATGGTAGAGATGATGAGAGAAAGGTGAGGGTGACACCTAGTCTCCATCTGACTGAGAGGTCACCATCAACATGGTATTGAGTCCAAGGCATTGGCACAAAGACCGTTGGTCAAGGTCTTTACGCCTCCTGTTCCATCTGCTGTAAAGGCATAGGGAAAATTGTCAACAGCACATAGTGTACCCAGATGGTCACTCATTCAAGTACTGACCACACCCATAGGTGCTCAACTTTGATGACCTGATAGGAGACGGTGTATCCCCCTTGGGATTTTCGAAATTTTATGTGACTGTACCCCAGCTACAATAAGTTAATCTTAGTTATTGATTAAAATTTGTCGAATGTATTACTTTGTAAGGTCACAAAAACGTTTCAAAGTACCCACTTGACCATCAGACTGCAGGTACCACCCATAATGTATAAATGAAAAATATTATCATCTAATACTCGTATTTTGCAAGGCAAGACTACAGATGGGGTTGTTAGACCCATCAGGAGCCTCGTCAGGTGGTAGATTGCGGAATATTCACTAGATATAGAGTACTCTAATGTTACCGCTGGTATTCGCTGCTTGAGAGTACTTAATCAAGGTATCAATTCCATGAAAGTTATCTGCCAGTCATATGTCCATAATTACCTTTACCTTTAAATTATAAATCTGGAACGCATCATGTTAATGAAGTAGTACTTTATTCTTAATTTGGGGTGTGTGCACACTTCGAATTTGAATAGATCTTAATGATGGTTCTAAGCACTATGGGGCTTAACATCAGTGGTCATCAGTTCTCTACACTTAGAACTACGTAAACCTAACTAACCAAAGGACATCACACACATCCATGCCTGAGGTAGGATTCGAACCTGTGACCGTAACAGCAGCGCGGTTCCGGACTGAACCACTCGGCCACAGCGCCCGGCCAGATCTTAATGAGTTTACAAGCTTTTAAGCGAATCGTAATTGCAATATACAGGGTGTTACAAAAAGGTACGGCCAAACTTTCAGGAAACATTCCTCACACACAAAGAAAGAAAATACACTCCTGGAAATTAAAATAAGAACACCGTGAATTCATTGTCCCAGGAAGGGGAAACTTTATTGACACATTCCTGGGGTCAGATACATCACATGATCACACTGACAGAACCACAGGCACATAGACACAGGCAACAGAGCATGCACAATGTCGGCACTAGTACAGTGTATATCCACCTTTCGCAGCAATGCAGGCTGCTATTCTCCCATGGAGACGATCGTAGAGATGCTGGATGTAGTCCTGTGGAACGGCTTGCCATGCCATTTCCACCTGGCGCCTCAGTTGGACCAGCGTTCGTGCTGGACGTGCAGACCGCGTGAGACGACGCTTCATCCAGTCCCAAACATGCTCAATGGGGGACAGATCCGGAGATCTTGCTGGCCAGGGTAGTTGACTTACACCTTCTAGAGCACGTTGGGTGGCACAGGATACATGCGGACGTGCATTGTCCTGTTGGAACAGCAAGTTCCCTTGCCGGTCTAGGAATGGTAGAACTATGGGTTCGATGACGGTTTGGATGTACCGTGCACTATTCAGTGTCCCCTCGACGATCACCAGTGGTGTACGGCCAGTGTAGGAGATCGCTCCCCACACCATGATGCCGGGTGTTGGCCCTGTGTGCCTCGGTCGTATGCAGTCCTTATTGTGGCGCTCACCTGCACGGCGCCAAACACGCATACGACCATCATTGGCACCAAGGCAGAAGCGACTCTCATCGCTGAAGACGACACGTCTCCATTCGTCCCTCCATTCACGCCTGTCGCGACACCACTGGAGGCGGGCTGCACGATATTGGGGCGTGAGCGGAAGACGGCCTAACGGTGTGCGGGACCGTAGCCCAGCTTCATGGAGACGGTTGCGAATGGTCCTCGCCGATACCCCAGGAGCAACAGTGTCCCTAATTTGCTGGGAAGTGGCGGTGCGGTCCCCTACGGCACTGCGTAGGATCCTACGGTCTTGGCGTGCATCCGTGCGTCGCTGCGGTCCGGTCCCAGGTCGACGGGCACGTGCACCTTCCGCCGACCACTGGCGACAACATCGATGTACTGTGGAGACCTCACGCCCCACGTGTTGAGCAATTCGGCGGTACGTCCACCCGGCCTCCCGCATGCCCACTATATGCCCTCGCTCAAAGTCCGTCAACTGCACATACGGTTCACGTCCACGCTGTCGCGGCATGCTACAAGTGTTAAAGACTGCGATGGAGCTCCGTATGCCACGGCAAACTGGCTGACACTGACGGCGGCGGTGCACAAATGCTGCGCAGCTAGCGCCATTCGACGGCCAACACCGCGGTTCCTGGTGTGTCCGCTGTGCCGTGCGTGTGATCATTGCTTGTACAGCCCTCTCGCAGTGTCCGGAGCAAGTATGGTGGGTCTGACACACCGGTGTCAATGTGTTCTTTTTTCCATTTCCAGGAGTGTATGTTATGTGGACATGTGTCCGGAAACGCTTACTTTCCATGCTAGAGCTCATTTTATTACTTCTCTTCAAATCACATTAATCATGGAATGGAAACACACAGCAACAGAATGTACCAGCGTGACTTCAAACACGTTGTTACAGGAAATGTTCAAAACGTCCTCCGTTAGCGAGGATACAAGCATCCACCCTCCATTGCATGGAATCCCTGTTGCGCTGATGCAGCCCTGGAGAATGGCGTATTGTATCACAGCCGTCCACAATACGAGCACGAAGAGTCTCTACATTTGGTACCGGGGTTGCGTAGACAAGAGCTTTCAAATGCCCCCATAAATGAAAGTCAAGAGGGTTGAAGTCAGGAGAGCGTGGAGGCCATGGAATTGGTCCGCCTCTACCAATCCATCGGTCACCGAATCTGTTGTTGAGAAGCTTACGAACACTTCAACTGAAATGTGCAGGAGCTCCATTGTGCATGAACCACATGTTGTGTCGTACTTGTAAAGGCACATGTTCTAGCAGCACAGGTAGAGTATCCCGTATGAAATCATGATAACGTGCTCCATTGAGCGTAGGTGAAAGACCATGGGGCCCAATGAAGACATCACCAACAATGCCTGCCCAAACGTTCGCAGGAAATTTGTGTTGATGACGTGATTGCACAATTGCGTGCGGATTCTCGTCAGCCCACACATGTTAATTGTGAAAATTTACAATTTGATCACATTGGAATGAAACCTCATCCGTAAAGAGAACATTTGCACTGAAATGAGGATTGCAACATTGTTGGATGAACCATTCGCAGAAGTGTACCCGTGGAGGCCAATCAGCTGCTGATAGTGCCTGCATACGCTGTACATGGTACGGAAACAACTGGTTCTCCCGTAGCACTCTCCATACAGTGACGTGGCCAACGTTACCTTGTAAAGCAGCAACTTCTCTGACGCTGGCATTAGGGTTATCGTCAACTGCACGAAGAATTGACTCGTCCATTGCAAGTGTCCTCGTTGTTCTAGGTCTTCCCCAGTTGCGAGTCATAGGCTGGAATGTTCCGTGCTCCCTAAGACGCCGATCAATTGCTTCAAGCGTCTTCCTGTCGGGACACCTTCATTCTGGAAATCTGTCTCGATACAAACGTACCGCACCACGGCTATTGCTCCGTGCTAATCCATACATCAAATGGGCATCTGCCAACTCCGAATTTGTACACATTGCACTGACTGCAAAACCACGTTCGTGATGAACACTAACCTGTTGATGCTGCGTACTGATGTGCTTGATGCTAGTACTGTAGAGCAATGAGTCGCAAGTCAACACAAGCACCGAAGTCAACATTACCTTCCTTCAATTGGGCCAACTGGCGGGGACGAAACTAAAATGAGCTCTAACATGGAAATTAAGCGTTTCCGGACACATGTCCACATAACATCTTTTCTTTATTTGTCTGTGAGGAATGTTTCCTGAAAGTTTGGCCGTACCTTTTTGTAACACCCTGTATGTGCAAAAGAATCTAGAAAAAGTGGACACTCTTTGATAATCAATATTAATGGAACAAAATGACATACCGATACAATCGTTGCTCGGGGGTAGGTTATTTTATGTATTGAAAATTACCCCCATTACCAACCAAACGTCGATGCCGCTGAACTGTTGCCTGAACTACGACTGTCAGTGTTGCCGGTGTGATACTCGCACGGGACTGCTCGATGGTTTATCGTGGCTCGTTCAGTGTAGCTGGCTTCTGTTGATAAACTCCACTTTTAAGTTCCCCCTTAGGTAGAAGTCAAGAGGTGTAAGCTCTGGAGACCACGGTGCAGCCTCAACAGCTCTTCTTCGACCTTTTCATCGCCCAGATAGATTATCATCCAAGTAGGCTATGACATCTTTGTGGTACTGAGGCGGAGCGTCATCTTATTGTAGGTAAAATCTTTCATTTCCAAACACCTCTCAGATCGTAGGTAAAATCGATGTTTACAGCATATAAAGATACACCTCACCAGTTATGGTACCTTCGAAGAAGAATGGACCAATCAAACAGTGCGATGACAGATCGCACTAGACATTAACACCTAGTAAATTAACATGTTTGTTCACGTGAACGTGAGGATATTCAGGAGCCCAGCACACGCAGTTGTATCTGTTTACAGTATCATTCAGTTTGAAGCGCTCCTCGTCAGACCAGACGATGATCCCTGCAAACTGTTCATCCTCGCAAATCATGCCTTCAAACCACTCGCAGTACTCTTGTCCTTCGATCCTGGTCATCCTTGTTCATAGCGTACAGCGATCTTGGAATGTACACTTTCCACACAGCAGCTTTCAGAACTCGTTGTACCCTTCATCAGCTTACCCTGCTTTCACGTGCACCATGCTTTACAGATTTTTGAAGTGACCTTGTAAAATGTTGCAACACAGCAGCGCTGGAAGCTGGACTTTATGTTTTTGGTCGGCCAGACCTTTCGTTATGCACATCCTGAACAGTAATGTCGGCTTCAAATTTATCTCGAATACGATAAATTGTTGTACGTGTTGGTGGCTAAGCCCCGTACATGTAACGCCATTGGCGTTGTACTCCATGTTTTCGTACTTACAGTACTATGTAAGTAGGGCCTTGCGTTGCTCCTTACTTCATTCATGGCTGCACTGTCATCTGTTGGAATCAATGAGCCAGGGTCTGTTGAGAAAACAATGGACTACTCTACCGCGCAAAATTGCAATGATATTTTTTCCATAGATATTACCTATCAAAGAGTGTGCATTTTCTGGACCCCTTGTACACCAATTTTTCCAGGCTAAAAGATATACTTAATTATTTTCTAACAATGAGCAAAGATTTCACCCTATCAACTGAAACAAAATTACCCCTCACTTTTATAATTGCCGATGGGAGATTGCGGAATTAGAGTTCTTTACATCCGAAAGAAAATAAACCTGCCGACCACATACAATAGTGCTTACGCAAGAAGAAATCCCCTCGGCTCAGGGTTGGAGAAGGGTGAGGGGCAAGATGACATTGCCGCCGCGCTGTACAGGGACTTTAGAGGAGAAATCTTTAATACGATACAACCAACTTGCGCTGCATACCGATTAGGAGCTATGGTGTATGTTACACGTGTAAATAATGTTATAAAGACGGTTGTCTTCAAAGGCAGTGTTTATATCTAGCAAAGACTGTGGGATCATATTTAGGCTGTCGTTATACTACCATCAGATTGCTGAATTTGGCACAAATAGGAAACAGAAGACAGTCGAAACTAAATATCACGAATATGACGATGCAGATGGAAGCAAATACGGGTGCAAGAGGACTTCTTTCTGCGTGAGTACTATCCGCAAAAGACAAAAAAATACACTCTGGAAGCTCTGGATTGTACATTAGCATTAATATTCGTTGTGTTTTATCTCCTACATATTCAGTTGAATTATTTGATCGTCAAACAACAGCATTTTATTCCTACACTTTTTATCTAGAAGGATGTATTATAAATGAATGTAGTCTTATGTTTATGATTATCTCCTACACGCCAAACTCTCATTATTTAGGAATTGTGCGTAATTTGAACTGAGAGCAATTACACCACTGCTGCGTCATTCGAAACAATCGATAGCAGAGCATATAAACTATTCTCAGCATCCCCAACTAGACAACTGTAAAAGATACAGGTAGTACATACGTCTGTCAATTTGATATATGCTTATGGTGAGTAATCGCCAACTTTTTATTTTCAGCATTGGATTAAAATGAGTAACTACGAAACAGATTTTGACACAAGAACTCTGCTCAAGCACTTCCCTTATCCCAAAAAAGAAACTGCGACGTATGTGCTGTTTTCAAGATGCCTGCTCAAAAACTTTTTCATTTATCGTACCAGTCCCTGTAATATACAGAGAGCACACTACACATTGTGGTCAAGCGATCTATTGGCAAAAATGACATACAAAAGCACAAAAGTAGTACTGATCATACAAAAAAAGAAAGAAGTGCAAATATGACGAAATCTTCAAAAGGTTTTTGAATACTGATCAAATAAGCACTTAAGAAGAAAAACTTAGAGCTATTGAAGTGACAAACCTACCATTGTTCTAAGCAAACTCTGTCGTATAATTCTCAGAACCGTAAATCTAAGCTTGATCGTGTCTTGTATAGTGATTCAATATTTGCAGAAAAAGTTAAACTTGGAATAATGAAGGCAGAACATTTGCTCATAAAGAAACGATAGAAGTTCTCCAAAGTGTCACATTTTTAGCATTGCTACAAACGCTTCTATTGCTGGTGGTGGTGGTGGTTAGTGTTTAACGTCCCGTCGACAACGAGGTCATTAGAGACGGCTTCTATTGCTATTGCTGGTACGATTTTATAACCAAAAGTCAAATCTGAAAACGTGCTTGACTTTTACAAAGACGCAGATGAAACTGCATTAGCCATTTATACAAATTTGGTAGCATATCCCAAGGAATGCGGTATTGCATCAAACTTTTTATCAGTTTTTATGCAGACAACGTGAATGTTAATTTCGGATGCCATAATTCCGTTTTTCAGATGCTGTATAACGGATACAACCATATTATTCCTGTGGGATGTCCAGCACATATTTTACACAACAGTGTAAAAATTTCTTTGAGGTTAAGTAAATTTGATTGGGAGAACCTTACTCTTAAGCTCTATAGTCATTTTTCATAGTAGGCAAAAAGAGAACAAGTTTTAAAAGGTTTTTAGAAAATGCATGAATCTGAATTTGCTACAGTCGCACCACATGTAAAAACGCGATGGGTATCACTACTTCCTGCTGTAAAGTATGCACTGAAATCTTACAGAATATTTAAGTAATGCTTCGTATCTCTCTGGGGAAAGACGAGTGTTCTTTTGTTCTCTGGAACATCTTTGACAGTGAACAAACGTAGTTTTACGATGCTTTCTTCTAAAATGCACTGAAACGTCTACAAGGTGCTGTACAATGTCTTGAAAATGAAACACTGCTGTGTTAAGAAGTCTCGGAGTCACTAACAACTAAGGCAAAGGACTGACGAATTTTTGGGTTCCACTCGCAGCAGTTTAATAAAAATTTTACTTATTGAAACTGCCTCAGTAATAAAAACAGCTTGCCATTCATAGTATAACAATGTTTTAAAGAATATAGAAACAAGGTACTAGCTTAATGACAACAAATGAAAATTCTTTAAGCCTCTATCTCTACATGGTGACACTTCAGGTTAGGTATCAATTGTTAATATTATTGTAAAACTTACGATTGATCCTGATTTTAAAATGGAAGATCTTTATGAGGAAGTTTCTAATGTCAAAGAAGTCCTGAATGCAATAGTACAAAACAAAAACTCAACGACACTGCAAAAATAGCACGCTATACTTGAAGGCCATGTAACATTCTTTACATTTATTGCAATACTTAAATGAATGTCTAAACTGGAGTTATCGTGTAGCGTGTTGTAACAGCAAGTGGTGTGCTTGCTCTGTGTTACTGTTGGCAATACTTTATAAGAACTGATTGAGTAATACAACTTCCAATACCGATAAAGAAATACACTCACTGCAAAATACGTTCAGCCCCTCAGGTTCTGTATCCTCTGGCCCTGTTCAAAGCTGATAACTTTGGTCCCTGTGGATATAACAAATAAATGAAATTGTCTTACCTCTAAACCAGCAACGATGGATCGTGTTGTATTCTGCTCTCTCATGAAGAAGAAAAAAATTACTAGCTACAGGCTCAGCGGTGTGCAATGCTGGTTGTCATACTTTGAATTCATAGTTTTTTCAACCTTTGGTAGTGTCTCATGGTTCATAGGCACTAGATGATGATCGAGTTCTATCAAAGTCTGTGAAGTTCAAAACACACAAAAGCGCTGGGCGAGTTTACTCGTTCGTTCGGAATGAGAGACCGAAGTTGTCTGCCGGCTTTCGGCCTGTCAGTGACGACAGAATCGAGTCGCACTTCCTGCAAATTTTACTGGAACGATTTTAATGAAACCATTCGATAAAAAATTTCATATTTGGGTTAATTATAGCTTTGTATGTCAGCTTCATGATGACGTGTACATCGATCGTTGATGGGCAGAGTTATTAGGATATTTGCACTGAAGTGATATAATGGAGGAAGTTCGAAAAAGTTTGCAAAGAAAAATCGGTGTCCCTATGATATTGCTTTTGGTGCATTTTACGTAATATGTTGCTCCGTATGAAATTTAGCTGTTGTAGTTGTTGTGGTCTTCAGTCCTGAGACTGGCTTGATGCAGCTCTCCATGCTACTCTGTCCTGTGCAAGCTCCTTCATCTCCCAGTACCTACTGCAACCTACATCCTTCTGAATGTGTTTAGTATATTCATCTCTTGGTCTCCCTCTACGATTTTTACCCTTCACGCTGCCCTCCAATACTAAATTGGTGATCCCTTGATGCCTCAGAATATGCCCTATCAACCGATCCCTTCTTCTAGTTAAGTTGTGCCACAAATTTCTCTTCTCTCCAATTCTATTCAATACCTGCCCATTAGTTATGTGATCTACCCATCAAATCTTCAGCATTCTTCTGTAGCACCACATTTCGAAAGCTTCTATTCTCTTCTTGTTCAAACTATTTATCGTCCATGTTTCACTCCATACAAACACTTTCAGAAACGACTTCCTGACACTTAAATCTATACTCGATGTTAACAAGTTTTTCTTCTTCAGAAATTCTTTCCTTGCCATTGCCAGTCTACATTTTATATCCTCTCTACTCCGACCATCATCAGTTATTTTGCTCCCCAAATAGCAAAACTCCTTTACTACTTTAAGCGTCTCATTTCCTAATCTAATTCCTTCAGAATCGCCCGATTTAATTCGACTACATTCAATTCTCGTTTTGTTTTTGTTGATGTTCATCTTATACCCTCTTTTCAAGACACTGTCCATTCCGTTCAACTGCTCTTCCAAGTCCTTTGCTGTCTCTGACAGAATTACAATGTCATCGGCGAACCTCAAAGTTTTTATTTCTTCTCCATGGATTTTAATTCCTGCTCCGAATTTTTCTTTTGTTTCCTTCACTGCTTGCTTAATATACAGATTGAATAACATCGGGGAGAGGCTACAACCCTGTCTCACTCCCTTCCCAACTACTGCTTCCCTTTCATGTCCCTCGACCCTTATAACTGTCATCTGCTTTCTGTATAAATTGTAAATAGCTTTTCGCTCCCTGTATTTTACCCCTGCCACCTTCAGAATTTGAAAGAGAGTATTCCAGTCAACATTGTCAAAAGGCTTCTCTAAGTCTACAAATACTAGAAACGTAGGTTTGCCTTTTCTTAATCTAGCTTCTAAGATAAGTCGTAGGGTCAGTATTGCCTCACGTGTTCCGATATTTCTACGGAATCCAAACTGATCTTCCCCGAGGTCGGCTTCTGCTAGTTTTTCCATTCGTCTGTAAAGAATTCGCGTTAGTATTTTGCAGCTGTGACTTATTAAACTGATAGTTCGGTAATTTTCACATCTGTCAACACCTGCTTTCTTTGGAATTGGAGTTATTATATTCTTCTTGAAGTCTGAGGGTATTTCGCCTGTCTCATACATCTTGCTCAGCAGATGGTAGAGTTTTGTCAGGACTGGCTCTCTCAAGGCTGTCAGTAGTTCTAATGGAATGTTGTCTACTCCTGGGGCTTTGTTTCGACTCAGGTCTTTCAGTGCTCTGTCAAACTCTTCACGCAGTATCGTATCTCCCTTTTCATCCTCATCTACATCCTCTTCCATTTCCAAAATATTGTCAAGTACATCGCCCTTGTATAGACCCTCTATATACTCCTTTCACTTTTCTGTTTTCCTTTCTTTGCTTAGAACTGGGTTTCCATCTAAGCTCTTGATATTCATACAAGTGGTTCTCTTTTCTCCAAAGGTCTCTTTAATTTTCCTGTAGGCAGTATCTATCTTACTCCTAGTGAGATAAGCCTCTACATCCTTACATTTGTCCTCTAGCCATGCCTGCTTAGCCATTTTGCACTTCCTGCCGATCTCATTTTTGAGACGTTTGTATTTCTTTTTGTCTGCTTCACTTACTGCATTTTGTATTTTCTCTTTTCATCAATTAAATTCAGTATCTCTTCTGTTACCCAAGGATTTCTACTAGACCTCGTATTTTGCGTACTTGATCCTCTGCTGCCTTCACTACTTCATCCTTCAGAGCTACCCTTTCTTCTTCTACTGTATTTCTTTCCCCCATTCCTGTCAATTGTTCCCTTATGCTCTCCCTGAAACTCTGTACAACTTCTGGTTCTTTTAGTTTATCCAAGTCCCATCTCCTTAAATTCCCACCTTTTTGCAGTTTCTTCAGGTTTAATCTACAGTTCATAACTAATAGTTTGTGGTCAGAGTCCCCATCTGCCCCTGGAAATGTCTTACAATTTAAAACCTGGTTCCTAAATCTCTGTCTAACCGTTATATAATCTACCTGAAACCTAAATTTAGCTAACATATTGAATTTTTTGTGGACTTGAGTGGATGTCCGTCACCAGTCTCGAGAAAATAATGATTTGATGTATCACACTCACTTGCGACTGCGCACGCCAGCGATACAGCTAGAATGAAATATCCACAAGATTCCTCATATTTCATGAACAGTTTGAGACATCGAAATGAGATTTTGGCAAATGATAGCACACAAAGTGGAGAATATTTTGCCATGTGATTATTACGCAAAATTTCATTATCTTCCGTGTTATTCCATTAACTACAGATTTTTTCAATGAATGAATGTAATTTTTAAGGGACATCGATAGCTGGTGAAAAGAGAAATGCTGTGGGTTTTGGAACAAGATAAGTGAAGACATTACACGTTTATTTTTGTACCAAGGATGTGGGTTTTCCATATGATTTTGACCTTACTTTTCCTCAATTCCTTACTTAATTAACCACTGTTTCAGAATTTTCACGCAACTGAGTCTGCACAACATGTTAGTGAGATAACATATTGTAAACTCGGCTATGCTTTGGTAAAAGGAGTAAATTTTAACATGACTCAGGAGAAACTTAGGTTTTATGCCAAATTCGCCACTCATGACGCTTCTCTGAAAGCTACAAACGGTTACAAGCCAGCCTAAAATAAAACGCTGCTTTTTTTTACTTTTCAGCAGAATTCTTTTTGGATACTAAGCAAAGCAGAGGTGACAGATCTTTTTGAATGGTCACCGCGCAAATATGGTCGTGGAGGGGTTGCACTTAATATTTACACAAAATGTGAGCATAGGCTCCAGTTTAGAACGGTGCTTCCCATCCAGCACTCTGTATTTCCCACCTACAGCGCCCGCTCGCAACTCCCACCAGTACCACTCCCCCCCGTGTGCCCTTCCAGCTGCACATCCATTGCCCAAGTTATTTTGTGTGCACTTTATGTGCGTTTTGTGTGCTTTTCTGTTGATGTGTTCAAAATGTACGGTGAAGAGGAGAAAAGTTTGGAGAAAATCATTTGTAAAGCCCTTGATGAGTGTACAGACGAAGACAACTAAGTATATGACGACGATTCAGATTACATGCTATTTGGAAATTGTAGTAATTCTATACATTTCTGAAGACTAGTTGCTGCATAGTTATGAAGGATTCTGCTTCAGGCACTACGGGAAATGTATGTAAGGATAAGAGTACAGTGAATGTATTGTTGAATTGTGTATCCCTCCATGTTTCAGTTTGCATAACACTGTGCTATGAATGCAGACTTTTGCTTTGATCTTCTGTTGTGTGTGTTTCCTTAGGTGTAAATTGACTGTGAAAGAAATGTAAATGGAAAGATCATGTGTTTGCTTAATTATTTGAATACAAGAATTCTTTTCAGTGATTGCTGTTAAATTAAAGTTTCTTCTGCATGCTGAAGATTTAACAATAGCAGTAACAAAATATATGTACTTAAAGTAGAAAGTCTAATTAACACAATAATGATTCGGAATTCCAACTACATATCTGTATACGAGTTATAACTTTAAATAAACCAGATATTTTAGCCAGTCCACAAGTAATGGCAGCTGCTTATGAGAGCAGCACCATAAGTGTTAATGCCATATATGAATTTTAACATTTCGGGTCTTGATTTTTATACCATATGTGAACAGCAGGCCTCAGATGCAGTATGAGGGCCCTTTTTTTTTTTCAACCTCTGATAGGTTATAAATAAAAGACAAGTTCATAGAAAACTATTTTATTACCAAACGTTTTGTACACTTATGGTTACTTTTCAACATAATCACCGAAAAGATTGAGACATTTATCATACCTGTGGACAAGCTTTGCAATACCCTCTTCAAAAAATGTTGCCGCCAATGATTTCAAATTAGCATTGCCGTTGTTTTGAAGATCTTCATTGGTTTGAAAGTGCTGCTCTCCTAGCCATGTCTTGAGTTCAGGGAAAAAGGGGAAAGTCGCTGAGTGCCAGGTCAGGACTGTACGGCGGATGATCGAAAATGTCCCATTGAAATTGTTGAAGGAGCCATTGGGTTGTGCCAGCAGTGTGTGGACGAGCGTTGTCATGGATCAACACGATTCCTGAAGTCAGCATTCCTCTTCGTTTGTTTTGAATGGCTCTCCGCAAACGTCGTAATGTTTCACAATAAGCAGCTGCATTGATAGTGGTTCCGGGCTGCATAAACTCTATAAGCAACGCACCTTTTTGGTCCCAAAACACGATAGCCATAACCTTTCTGTTGTTGAATGTTTGTTTGAATTTTTTTGGTCTGTTTGGTGAATTTGGATGCATCCATTGTTGTGATTGTCGATTTGTTTCCAGTGTGTCATATTGGATTCAAGTTTCATCTCCAGTGACAGTTGATTTCAAAAAATTCTCTCCTCCATTATGATAATGGTCAAGGTAATTCAAAGCTGACGCCATTTGGTGACTTTTGTGGGCGTCCGTCAAGATTTTGGGACCCAATGAGTGCAAAGTCTTTTGTAGCCTAAATGTTCAGTAACGATACAGTGTGTGACAAATCTTGAAACTTTCGGAATTTCCATAGACAAAGCAGTTATGGTGAACCTACGATTTTCTCTAACCAGTATGTCAACTCGTTCAACAAGGTCGGCTGTAACGACAGACTTGGGTCCTTTGCCCCCTTCATCATGCACGTCATTTCGGCCATCTTTAAACTTTCGGCGCCATTCACGCACAACATCATCAGTCATGACGTTATCACCATACATTCAGCTCATTCTCCGATGAATTTCTGCGCTCAAGGATATTTACAATTTGTACAGAAACCAGATGGCAGTTATAAGAGTCGAGGGGCATGAAAGGGAAGTAGTGGCTCGGAAGGGAGTGAGGTAGGGTTGTACCCTCTCGCTGATGTTATCCAATTTGTATATTGAGCAAGCAGTAAAGGAAACAAAAGAAATATTCGGAGTAGAAATTAAAATCCATGGAGAAGAAATAAAAACTTTGAGGTTCGCTGATGACATTGTAATTCTGTCAGAGACAGCAAAGGACCTGGAAGAGCAGCTGAACGGAATGGGCAGTGTCTTGAAAGGAGGATATAAGATGAAAATCAACAGAAGCAAAACGAGAATGGAATGTCGTCAAATTAAATCGGGCGATGCTGTGGGAATTAGATTAGGAAACGAGACATTTAAAGTAGTAAATGAGTTTTGCTATTTGGGGAGCAAAATAACTGATGATGGTCGAAGTAGAGAGGCAATGGCAAGGAAAGCATTTCTGAAGAAGAGAAATTTGTTAACATCAAGTATAGATTTAAGTGTCAGGAAGTCGTTTCTGAAAGTATTTGTATGGAGTGTAGCCATGTATGGAAGTGAAACATGGACGATAAATAGTTTGGGCAGGTAGAGAATAGAAGCTTTCGAAATGTGGTGCTACAGAAGAATGCTGAAGATTAGATGGGTAGATCACATAACTAGTAACTTGTAATTATATGATGAAGGGATTTTTACAGTTGTGTTTTGATCTCGTTCTTGGGAAATACGATTACAAGTAATGCATCTAACTTTTACACTTGATTAGTTTACAGTCTAAGAAATTATTCAGCTAATAAGATGATCGCTTTTATGTAGGGAAGCGATTTCAATCAGTTTAAAGAAGACAAAACTCTTAGCTGTTTCGGAATGTTTTTATTCAATGAAGTATCCTATAGATGATGGAGTTTTTTATTTAGAAATACTGTCTAAAAATGTATATAGGCTGTTCATCTCCAGAATTGTTAGGCGCGCTTTCTCTGGTGTTTCGGCAAATATCTGCCATTTCGTTTTTGAAAACTATAGCTGGGGGTCAGCTCAATGCTGCTCATGACGTCTTTTATGGGCCACCCAGCGTCGTTTTGTTTCCCGTTACAAACAAACTGATTTCTATAGATGAATTTTGTGTGCCCATTTGATACAGCTGCCCTAAATTAGCCTAGTGTGATATTAGTTTTATTGATTCTTATTAAAAGGATACTTGTTAACACGAAGAATCACCAGTACTGTAGGCAGCGGCTGAGCAGTGCTGCTGCATAATGGTAAGCAGTCAGTGTGGGCGAGGGCGTCATTCGAGTCACTGCCTGAGATACTGGTGATTCTTCGTGTTAAGAAGCATCGTTTTTTATATGTATCAATAAAACTAATATCGCACTAGACTAATTTAGGAACGCTCTATGGAATGGTCACACAAAATTCATCTATAGAAATCAGTTTGTTTGTAACGGGAAACAAAAAGACGCCGGGCATCGCATAAGAGACATGATGAACAGTGTTTGTTTGATCTGACTCCACCTACACACTTCACAAACAAAATTGCAAATATCTGCGGAAACAAGAGAGAAAATTCATTTGGCATGCAGTTTAAATTACATCAAACACAGTGAATTTATACACACACACAGTGAATTTATACACTCTCAGTTTTTCCCCACCTGTGACGTCAAGCAAACGAGATTTAAAAGTTATATCCTTGCAGTTCAAATTACACAGTCTTGACAAAGACTTTACGAATCAGTGTGCATGAATCTCTTTCACCATTCCATTCCAGACACACAGTTTTTCAATAAATTAACATGCAAAGATACTTCTGTATAACAGAAGATTAGGTTCTCAGCTGGTTTTCAGTTTCTTAAATTGAAGTAGTTTGGAGGTCAGAAACCTAACTGTACAATAGAAAGCTATACAAAAGCAGACTACAACAGCCAGCGCAGAGGCAATGACATCTAGAAGCAGGTACTGGTACCAAGTCAGGTCTCTTGCGGCACTGCGCAGATGGGGAGCCCCGTTATGTCGAAGTACATACTCGATCCACCACATGGCTTTAGGAAGGCTCTCTTCCTTATGCTCACGGTAGACGGCTGAGAACAGCTTCATGTTTTCGCTGAACCTGTTGAAAGAAGGAAGGTTGACAATGAATTTTTGCAATGCCTAAAAGTGATAACATATCATACTTGAGTGTCTATATGAATCAACAAAACCGACTTTCAATAATGCAGAAGAAGAAATATTAATAAATACAGCAAGAGGAAAATATAAAAGCGAAGAGGGGCGGGATAATGTTGGATGCAGTAGGGATTTACGATTGGAACACAGAAAGAAACGGCTCATGTTATGATAAAGAACTCATATCACGACCAATGAATGAGTAATGGAAGATGCAAACTCTAAGAAGGCGTAATTAGTTTTTACAGTGAGTTCCTCTCAACAGTGCAGCGATGGAAACATTTTCCCAGAAACTGAAGAGATGTTATTTTTTTAAAAGCAGTAAGAATAATAAAGTATAAAAATGTATGTCCATTTTATTTAACTACTTACAATAATGTATGTGATACTCTGTGCTCTTAATATTCAAGGAGCAGTTCCAGATGCGACGGTACGACGTATGAGACTTTAGAGACTTTTTGCTTTCCGTTTCTACGCAATACTTTTAGTATCAAGAGTACTGAACAATATAAATTCCTGTAAAACTAAGATGACATCAAACATAAGCTGTGTGAGCTGGTTCGTAAATCTGGTACAATAAACCAATTTTGTGTCTACACTGAAGACTGGCTAGAGATCGCACAAAGAGAACTATCTTGATGTTACTGGAGTCTACACGTGTGACGCTCCATGTCCCTGAAGGAAAATCAGTGTCATGAGTGACATGGCAACCGTAGCGCTAGAAGGCGTATTACACTGTCATCATATTTTTCGTCAAAGTTCAAGATGGCTGACAACAACAACTTGCTATTAACCGCAGCAGTTGCATGTGCCACAATCGCACTGTGTGCATATGCGGAAGAGAAGCGGGGAAAAAAAAGGAAACATACCCGGGTGAAGCCGTGGGTTTTACGACGACACGATAAAAGCATTCAACAAAACTTGTTACGTGAGCTTATAGTGAAGGACGTCAAGTCGTACGTCAATTACTTAAGAATGGATGAGCATTCATTTCTGTATGTGCTCAATGAAGTGTATCCTCATATCACAAAGCACAATATTCACTTAAGAACCGATACATCTGCAGAAGACAGGCTCACTGTAACACTCCGATTCCTTGCTACAGGAGAGGGTTGGGTTGGGTTAGGTCAGGACTCCAATCTTCGTAATCTATTTTTGTATTCAGCGTGCCTCGCGTTGTAAAGCGCCTCATCAGCTTCATAAATCTCTACTAATTTTGTAGTTGTCAGCGCACACCAATTGTGTTTACCTGCAATTTTTATAAAAACACTACAGGCGACATAATGCAGCGATGCTAGCGCTCCATGTGGTAACATGTCACACTGCAGTGAACACAAGACAAGCGACTTCTTTGATCAAATCTGCAGTGAGGCCCTAAATTTGATCAAATATTGGACGACATTTGACAAAGTTCCCTATTACACCATCACATATCTTTGACAAAGATATTGGACAAATATATTTGACAAAGAAATTTGATAGTGTAATACCGGCCTATGTGATAGGCTGTTATCATATGACAAAATGATGTCCTGTTTATAAACGACTAGAATTAGGGAACGAAGGTCTAAAAAAATAAAGACGACTTGACAAGGGTTCGAACCATAGCTGGACGGTGCATGTGGGTTTGATGTCCCAGCAGCCTATTCAGTGAGCTATGACAGCTGGTACGGCCTCGGTATACTCCGATGCAGTGCACGATGTGTGAGCGCTGACAGCTCCCCGTTTTCATACAGATCTGATTTTGCTAGATAAACCTTTGTCTTAAATCTGGATGAGGAATCACATTCCGACCTCCAAGGGCAGCACTTTTTCCTCACCCTATCTACATACCTTAAGACTAATGAATGTTTAATAGTGTTCAGAGAACGTAATTTCTAAACAAAAATTACACCTAAGTCACAATCATATGGTGTATAGAGCCACATTCTCCGAACCCAAGCATCAGTTACACAGTTCACTGGAGCTTAAGAATCTGCTAAAACTACTCCTAATTTATTCACATATTGTACATTACCTTTTATCCTCAGTAAGCCTTCGAATGGCGTCCGAAATCGAGTCTCTCGTGACGTCCCAGAATTTGAGCTCAATGCCGATGCCGGCGTCGACCATTTTCGCCACGTTGTGGTGCTGGTCACCGAAGAAAGGAATCCCCAGTAGAGGAACTCCGTAATAGGCGGCCTCATTAAAGCTCTGCAGACCACCCTGAGTGATGAACACGCGCACATTGGGATGTGCTGTAAGCCAGAAAACAGAGGTCACTGAAATTGCACAAGCAGCGGGATTTTCGAAATTTGCTCGAATAATTCTATATTCACACATATGTCAATAATACGGTGTACACAGCAGGCCAGTATCATTCCTGCAGTTCGTTGCCATTTGCTATTCCTTTAGTGAAAGGTGCAATGGAAGAACTGCAATCAGTAGCCATTTGTTTTTTGTTGTTGTGGTCTTCAGTCCAGAGACTGGTTTGATGCAGCTCTCCATGCTACTCTATCCTGTGCAAGCTTCTTCATCTCCCAGTACCTACTGCAACCTACATCCTTCTGAATCTGTTTAGTGTATTCATCTCTTGGTCTCCCTCTACGATTTTTACCCTTCACGTTGCCCTCCAATACTAAATTGGTGATCACTTGATAACTCAGAATATGTTCTACCAAGAGATCCCTTCTTCTAACCAAGTTGTGCCACAAATTTCTCTTCTCCCCAATTCTGTTCATTACCTCCTCATTAGATATGTGATCTACCCATCTAATCTTCAGCATTCTTCTGTAGCACCACATTTCAAAAGCTTCTATTCTCTTCTTGTCCAAACTATTTATCGTCCATGTTTCACTTCCATACATGGCTATACTCCATACAAATACTTTCAGAAACAACTTCTTGGCACTTAAATCTATACTCAATGTTAACAAATTTCTCTTCTTCAGAATAGCTTTCCCTGCCATTGCCAGTCTACATTATATATCCTCTCTACTTCGCCCATCATCAGTTATTTTGCTCCCCAAATAGGAAAACTCATTTACAACTTTAAGCCTCTCATTTCCTAATCTAATTACCGCAGCATCACACGGTTTCATTCGACTACATCCCATTAGCCTCATTTTGCTTTTGTTGATGTTCATCTTATATCCTCCTTTCAAGACACTGTCCATTCCGTTCAGCTGCTCTTCCAGGTCCTTTGCTGTCTCTGTCAGAATTACAATGTCATCGGCGAAACTGTTTTTATTTCCTTTTCCACGGATTTTAATTCCTACTCCGAATTTTTCTTTTGTTTCCTTTACTGCTTGCTCAATATACAGATTGAATAGCATCGGGAAGAGGCTACAACCCTGTCTCACTCCCTTCCCAACCACTGCATCCCTTTCATGTCCCTCGACTCTTATAACTGCCATCTGCTTTCTGTACAAATTGTAAATAGCCTTTCGCTCCCTGTATTTTACCCCTGCCACCTTTAGAATTTGAAAGAGTATTCCACGCAATATTGTCAAAAGCTTTCTCTATGTCTACAAATGCTAGAAATGTAGGTTTGCCTTTCCTTAATCTATTTTCTAAGATAAGTCGTAGGGTCAGTATTGCCTCACGTGTTCCAACATTTCTACGGAATCCAAACTGATCTTCCCCGAGGTCAGCTTCTACCAGTTTTTCCATTCGTCTGTAAAGAATTCGCGTTAGTATTTTGCAGCCGTGGCTTATTAAACTGATAGTTTGGTAATTTTCACATCTGTCAACACCTGCTTTAAGAACCTTCAGCATCGCAGCGCGTCAGTAATTGTTGGATAATATATTAAAAAACTAAAAACCCGCCTCGATTGCGAAAAAAGCACTTAGTGTTAAGTGTTAACTCAGATTTCGGCGTAGATAACTACACCTTCTTCAGAACAACAATAAAACCCACAAGTGCCTAAGAAGACCTTTGTCAATGGTTAAAAGAACACCATAGCTATACATTTATGAACGAAAAAGAAAGGAAAACACAAACAGTACATGTGTACAAAGTCAAAACCACTACTTAACTTAATGGTCTATGCTCCACCTCACACCGGCCTATGTTCGATGGGCCATGACCCGCCATAAACTGCAGCTACAAACGGTCGCTCACTCAAGCCTGAACCGCTATGTATGCACATGCGCAAGACAAGGGAAGTTACTTGAATGCGCATGCGCATACGCATACGAATACGAGAAAGTTTATCCATGGGTCGGGGCTAAATAGCCCATATACTCCCAACCGTGGATCAACGTATATCAAAAAATGAAATGGACAGAACAAGAGACGAGCTAAATAGGAGATGAAACCTAAAAATAACCGCACACGGTTGCTTATGCTAGTAAAGAAACTTATATATCAAGCTACCTATGACAGCAGGAGGAACTCTTAAAAACTATACCTAAAGCCAGGGGGGGGGGGGTTAACACTTAACACTAGGTGCTTTTTTCGTAATCGAGGCGGTTTTTTAGTTTTTAATATAAACACCTGCTTTCTTTGGGATTGGAATAATTATATTCGTCTTGAAGTCTGAGGGTATTTCTCCTATTTCATACATCTTGCTCACTAGATGGTAGAGTTTTGTTAGGCCTCGCTCTCCCAAGGCTGTCATTAGTTCTAATGGGATGTTGTCTACTCCCGGGGCCTTCTTTCGCCTTAGGTCTTTCAGTGCTCTGTCAAACTCTTCACGCAGTATCATATCTCCTATTTCATCGTCATCTACATTCTCTTCCATTCCTGCAATATTGTCCTCAAGAACGTCACCTTTGTATAAAACCTCTATATACTCCTTCCACCTTTCTGCTTTCCCTTCTTTGCCATTTGTATAACCGCTAATTTCTCCAGTGTTCGTAGAAGCAAGGACGTATTTCTTAGTATCTAAGACTGGAGTTGGTTGAGCGTTTTGTTTAATCCAACTTCGTAGCGGGCTTGGCCTGACGAAGTGCTCAAGAATAGACGGGCTGAGACCTTTGTGACTGTCGTCATGGATATATTTAACCGTTTAATAGAATTGTGTCAGGGAATTGAATTGGTGCGTAAGTTCATAGCGTTTCTTTGTTGTACGTTGGTACTCCGGTTTCTATGGGCTTATTTATCAATTGTCGTTAGCCTGGCTAGCTGGGTGTTACCGTGCTGGCCTCTCATGCAACCGGGCCCGGGTTCGATTCCTGGCCGAGTTGCAGATTTTCTCCCCTCGGGGACCGGGTGTTGTGTTCTCATCATCATTTCATCCTCATCACCGGCGCTTAAATCGCCTAATGTGGCATTCTGAAATAAGACTTGCACTTGGCGACCGAACTTCCCCAGATGGAGCCTCCCGGCCAGCGATGCCATACGCCACTTCATTTTATCAGTTGTCATTACTTACTTCTCTTTCATTGTTGCTATTTGAGTTTACATGTCGTCATTGTATCATTTGGGGATAATGAGTGGACCTGTGCACACTAGAAAATGGAGTGCCAAGCGAAGAAATCGGAAGAATTCCAATGTACTCTTCTGTTTGAGTTCAGTGGAAGAGTGGCAGCAGCGGATGCAGCCAGAAACGTTTGTGCCGTGTATGGGGATAATGCCACTGGACAGAGCACGACAAGAAAATGGTTTTATCGTTGTAAGGAGGACCGTTTTGACATTGACGACTCTCCACGCTCAGGAAGACCTTGGGGTTTGATGAAGATCATTTAAATGTATTAATCCACAATGATCCAAATCAGTGTACTCGATGACTGGCGCATGTGATGAACTGTGATCATTCCATCATCGTCCAAGATTACATGCAATGAGGAAGCTTCAAAAGTCGGGTGTTTGGGTACCGCATGCTTTAAGCCAAAATCACAAAAATCAGTGGGTGGCCGTATTTGCGTTTCTGCTTGCCCATCATCAGTTGGCTCGTGAATGCCGACCATTCCTATCATGTATTGTTACTGGTGACGAAGAATGGTGCCTTTGTGCTAACGTAAGGAAAAGAAAGGCATGGTTCAGACCTACGCGCATCCACAAAAAAAAAAAAAAAAAAAAAAAAAAAAAAAAAAAAAAAAAAAAAAAATGATTCAAATGGCTCTGAGCACTATGGGACTCAACTGCTGAGGTCATAAGTCCCTTAGAACTACTTAAACCTAACTAACCTAAGGACAACACGCACATCCATGCCCGGGGCAGGATTCGAACCTGCGACCGTAGCGGTCGCGCGGTTCCAGTCTGTAGCGCCAGAACCGCTCGGCCACCAGCGGTTGGCGCGCATCCACAAAAGATATTGTTATGCGTCTGGTGGAACAGCGACGGCGTGCTGTGCTATGAAATGCTTTCCCGAGGTGTAACCGTCAGTGCAGATATTTATTGCCAACAACTGAGATGTCTTGCAGAGACAGTCCAAGAACAACGACCAAGAAGACTGCGTGAAGTGATGCTACTCGCCGATGACACCTATCCGCGTTCTGCTGGACTGACAAACACTGTACAGGAGTTCGGTCGCGAAGTCATCCACACACATCATATTCACCTGATCTTGCTACTTCAGATTTACTCCTTTTCCGCTTGCTAACAACCTTCAAGGAATGTCCTTTCCGGACGAAAACGCGCTCCGAACATGGGTCGACAAATTCTTCGCCTAAAAACCAAGTGATTTCTACAGTCGCGGAATCGAAAAGCTACCCCAGCGTTGGCAGACTGTTGTAAATAGTCAAGGAGAATGTATTATTGATTACTGAGACCTCTAATATGTGCCTCTTGTGTTTTTTAAACTTAGGGGGAAACGGCACGAATTTATGGATCAACCCAATGTATCGAAGTACACATTTCACCCATTATTCGCCACTTCACTCTTTACGAATTCCGTTGCTGTTCTTTTTTGGTCGTTAGCCTTAAGGTTGGTCTGGCTGAATTTCCATTCCTGCCGAATGCCAGATATCCTCTATGCATCCCACATCCTGCCACCATCTGACTTATCTTCTCGTATCTAGGCCTGCCACCTGCAACTCTGTCCTTCCTCCGTTCCTTCAACTACAATTTATGGCAACGACTGAGGTCGTAATTTTTGTCGACTAATTCTGCCTCTTCATATTTTCATGTTCTTTGTTAACATTTTCTTCCAGTTAACTCGTTGCAGTACGTCTGCGTTTCTTACTCGGTCAATCATTCTAATTTTTAACAGTCTCCTCTAAGGCCAAATATCAGAACACCCTCTAATCGTTACATTTCTGTCTGGCTCATTGCTGAAGTTTCGCACCTCTATAGAGTAGTGGTCCAGACATAGCTCTGGATGTGTATTCTTTGGTCTTTATAGTTGTGGATGTTAGCAGTTATTAATTTTTATTGAAAACCGTTCTGTCTTGCACAATTCTTGCTACTATACAAGTCTAGCATTTTCCTTCTTTTTCTGTTATGCTTCTTAGATAGCAACATTCAACCATCTTTTCAAGTGTCTCTTGTCCAAGTTTAACTTTTACCCGTCCAGCATGTCTATCAGAGTCACACATGTTTCCTCAATTCTTGTTTAATGTCTGTACATTTTCCGTACGTCACCTAGCACTCGCTCCGCTTTATTACACAGCTGACTCAATTCGTGTTCATTTTCATCATCCTATATGGAAGCAGCCAGGAAAGAAGTAAAGGACGATCTCGAAGTAAGTATCAGTAGGGTGAAAGAGCGACCCTGCTCTGCTTTTATAACCGTCATAGTTCCAACCGCTTGGGACATTACTTTAATGCTAACTACTGCAGTCTACTTAGCACAAAGAGAATGTCTTACCCTTTTATCATCGTAGTTTATACCAAACTGCCTAAAAACGGAAAATATTTTACCCTATTCCAAATAACCAAAACTCTCTCATCTTCCTTGTTTTTTTCTAAATATGTCCTCTGTTACTACTCGCAGAGCTAGAATTGCTTCTCGAACACACCTGCTTTCCCTAAAACCATACTATTACTACAGTGTGTTTAGCACAGCTTAGTACCACCGTGAAGTTTTGCCTTTATTTCGTAACTGAGAATTAAAGGTTTCTTAGTTGTGATTGAGTAGTATACTGAGGTCTTCTGTACATATCGAGCAGGGTGATAATCACGAACCTGTTTATAGGTAGAATCAGCATTTGGTAGCACCGTTACTCTTTTGGGAACTGAGATGAGTCACGTGATGTTGCTTGTAATCGTAGAAATCTATTTGAGGCTGATAATATTTATTTTGGCATCCAGTCTGGAGTAACCTGGTATATCTTATAAATCGTCTGCGAGTGACAATAGGAATCGTTTTTCACGGAACATTCTCGATCTTCTCTTGACTGCAAGCTGAGCATAAGTCACACTATCGGAAAGACACTTCATACACCTGGAAAGACGGCGTCGATTTTGATCCGATGACGGCATACGCCACCTGGGGGATAGTAGATGTATAGAGTTATCTACATTTACATCCATACTCCGCAAGCCACCTGACGGTGTGTGGCGGATGGTACTTTGAGTATTTCTATCGGTTGTCCCTTCTATTCCAGTCTCGTATAGTTCGTGGAAAGAAGGATTGTCGGTATGCTTCTGTGTGGGCTCTAATCTCTCTGATTTTATCCTCATGGTCTCTTCGCGAGATATACGTAGGAGGGAGCAATATACTGCTTGACTCCTCGGTGAAGATATGTTATCGAAACTTCAACAAAAGCCCGTACCGAGCTACTGAGCGTCTCTCTTGCGGTCTTCCACAGGAGTTTATCTATCATCTCCGGAACGCTTTCGCGCTTACTAAATGATCCTGTAACGAAGCGCGCTGCTCTCAGCTGGATCTTCTCTATCTCTTCTATCAACCCTATCTGGAACGGATCCTACACTGGTGAGCAATATTGAAGCAGTGGGCGAACAAGTGTACTGTAACCTGCTTCCTTTGTTTTCGGATTGCATTTCCTTAGGATTCCTCCACTGAATCTCAGTCTGGCATCTGCTTTACCGACGATCAACTTTATATGATCATTCCATTTTAAATCACTCCTAATGCGTACTTACAGATAATTTATGGAATTAACTGCTTCCAGTTGCTGACCTGCTATATTCTAAAATCTTTCTTTCTATGTATTCGCAGCACATTACACTTTTCAACATTGAGATTCAATTGCCATTCCTTGCACCATACGTCAATTCGTTGCAGATCCTCCTGCATTTCAGTACAATTTTCTATTGTTACAACCTCTCGTAAAGGAAACAATAGAAAAATTCGGAGTAGGTATTAAAATCCATGGAGAAGAAATAAAAACTTTGAGTTTCGCCGATGACATTGTAATTCTGTCAGAGACAGCAAAGGACTTGGAAGAGCAGTTGAACGGAATGGACAGTGTCTTGAAAGAAGGATATAAGATGAACATCAACAAAAGCAAAACGAGGATAATGGAATGAAGTCGAATTAAGTCGGGTGATGCTGAGGGAATTAGATTAGGAAATGAGACACTTAAAGTAGTAAAGGAGTTTTGCTATTTGGGGAGCAAAATAACTGATGATGGGCGAAGTAGAGAGGATATAAAACGTAGACTGGCAATGGCAAGGAAAGCGTTTCTGAAGAAGAGAAATTTGTTAACATCGAGTATAGATTTAAGTGTCAGGAAGTCGTTTTCGAAAGTATTTGTATGGAGTGTAGCCATGTATGGAAGTGAAACATGGACAATAAATAGTTTGGACAAGAAGAGAATGGAAGCTTTCGAAATGTGGTGCTACAGAAGAATGTTGAAGATTAGGTGGGTAGAACACGTAAATAATGAGGAGGTATTGAATAGGATTGGGGAGAAGAGAAGTTTGTGGCACAACTTGACTAGAAGAAGGGATCGGTTGGTAGGACATGTTCTGAGGCATCAAGGGATCACCAATTTAGTATTGGAGGGCAGCGTGGAGGGTAAAAATCGTAGAGGGAGGCCAAGAGATGAATACACTAAGCAGATTCAGAAGGATGTAGGTTGCAGTAGGTACTGGGAGATGAAGAACCTTGCACAGGATAGAGTAGCATGGAGAGCTGCATCAAACCAGTCTCAGGACTGAAGAGCACAACAACAACACAACCTCTCGATATATCACAGCATCATCCGCAAAAAGCCTCAGTGAACTTCCGATGTTATCCACAAGGTCATTTATGTGTACTGTGAATAGCAACGGTCCTACAACACTCCCTTGCGGCACACTCGAAATCACTCTCACTTTGGAAGACTTCTCTCCATTAAGAATGAAATGCTGCGTTCTGTTATCTAGGAACTCATCAATCCAATCACACAATTGGTCTGATAGTCCATATGCTCTTACTTTGTTCATTAAACGGCTGTGGGGAACTGTGTAATGGTTTCAACGTCGGCCGTTAACAGACAGCTTAGTGGCTTAGCTTACACAACGCCATCTATGTCCGTCCTTCAGTCGGGAATGCTCACAGGCCGGGAGCTCAGTGTGATGCAGACGTGTGAAGCGAACAGGCAACCATGCCTCGTACTTCCTACAGCCAACTGATAGAGTTTGGAAGGTGTCTAACTGTGATCTTCCGAGTGGCGGTATGGTCCTTTCGGAGAACTGCCACACAAGTTGGATGTGCTGATTCAGCACATTGTGCACACAGTGCTTGTGTCAGTCCTCACGTCCACATTCTCACACCACAGCACTGAAGATGGTCACCATGTGATTGAAAATCGATTTTGCTGTCAATAAAACATCAATATTACGGCCAACGCTGACCTTCGTTCTAATTCTCACACCAGTAGGCGAGGTTCTGGACATCCACGTAGCACAGACGCCTCCAGAATCGTCGGGCAGCAGTGGTACACTACTGGCCATTAAAACTGCTACACCACGAAGATGACGTGCTACAGACGCGAAATTTAACCGACAGGAATAAGATGCTGTGATATGCAAACAATTAGTTTTTCAGAGCATTCACACAAGGTTGGCGCCGGTGGCGACACCTACAACGTGCTGACATGAGGAAATTTTCCAACCGATTTCTCATACACAAACAGCAGTTGACCGGCGTTGCTTGGTGAAACGTTGTTGTGATGCCTCCTGTAAGGAGGAGAAATGCGTATCATCACGTCTCCAACTTTGATAAAGGTCGGATTGTACCCTATCGCGATTGCAGTTTATCGTATCGCGACATTGCTGCTCGCGTTGGTCGAGATCCAATGACTGTTAGCAGAATATGGAATCGGTGGGTTCAGGAGAGCAATACGAAACGGCGTGCTGGATCCCAACGGCCTCGTATCACTAGCAGTCGAGATAACAGGCATCTTATCCGCATAGCTGTAACGGATCGTGCAGCCACGTGTCGATCCATGAGTCAACAGATGGGGACGTTTGCAAGACGACAACAATCTGCACGAACAGTTAGACGACGTTTGCAGCAGCATGACTATCAGCTCGGAGACCGTGGCTGCGTTTACCCTTGACGCTGCATCACAGAGAGGAGCGCCTGCGACGGTGTACTCAACGACGAACCTGGGTGCACGAATGGAAAAAGTCATTTTTTCGGATGAATCCAGGTTCTGTTTACAGCAGCATGATGGTCGCATCCGTGTTTGGCGACATCGCGGTGAACGCACATTGGAAGCGTGTATTCGTCATCGCCATACTGGCGTATCAACCGGCGTGATGGTGTGGGGTGCCATTCGTTACACGTCTCTGTCACCTCTTGTTCGCATTGACGGCACTTTGAAAAGTGGGCGTTACATTTCAGATGTGTTACGACCCGTGGCTCTACCCTTCATTTGATCCCTGCGAAACCCTACATTTCAGCAGGATAATGCACGACCGCATGTTGCAGGTCCTGTACGGGCCTTTCTGGATACAGATGATGTTCGACTGCTGCCTTGGCCAGCACATTCTCCAGATCTCACACCAATTGAAAACGTCTGCTCAATGGTGGCAGAGCAACTGGCTCGTCACAATACGCCAGTCACTACTGTCGATGAACTGTGGTATCGTGTTGAAGCTGCATGGGCAGCTGTACCTGTACATGGCATCCAAGCTCTGTTTGACTCAATGCCCAGGCGTATCAAGGCCGTTATTACGGCTAGAGGTGGTTGTTCTGGGTACTGATTTCTCAGGATCTATGCACCCAAACTGGGTGAAAATGTAATCACATGTCAGTTCTAGTGTAATATATTTGTCCAATGAATACCCGTTTATCATCCGCATTTCTTCTTGGTGTAGCAATTTTAATGGCTATTAGTGTAGGTCGTACGGCTACCACTGCACAGGTAAGTGAGCTTACGAACCCAGATGTGTGACCGCGAACTCTAGCGAGCCGGTTGTTGGCAGTGGGACTACGGGCACGCACGCCCACCTCCAGCCCGTCTTCCAGTCACACAACAGAATCGACGTGCACGGCTCGACTGGTGCCGACAGAGAATCACTTGGAAGATGAAATGACGCTCATTGCTCTTCAGCGATGAAAGTAGATTCTAAAATATAAACTTTCACCGTTGGAAATGTAACAATTAATAAAATGTTCTATGCTGTTATGTCGTAGTTGCGTGGATTTCACCTTAAAAGCCAACGTTTTGTCCCCATCTGTGGAGGACATTTTCAAGGGGCGACCTTGGGTGTTAATCAGACATCCAAAATAGCTACGATACCTCTTGAAAATGTCGTCCGCAGATGGGACCACCACATAATAACACAGAACGTATTATTAATTGTGAAAGCAAATTCTGTCTGCACGCAAATGATGGTTGTGTGGCGTGCACATACGGCGTCGACCTGGTGAACGCTGTGGCGTAGAGAGTATTCGTCCAACACACACTGGCCCCATCCCACACCTTATGGTCTGCGTTGCGATAAGCTGCAACTCTCTTTCACCTTTGCTGTTCATGGAGGGGACACTAACCAGCGAACGGTAAGTGCAGACCCATTCCTTTGCCGTTCTTGCAACAGGAAGATGCGTTGTTCACAGGATAATGCTCGCCCAAACACTGCCCGTGTTCTGCCTGACGTGCAGCAAGTTTCCTGGTCAGCACAATCTCCAGACTTAACGACATTTCAGTGCCGGTGTTGTTCTGAATTTCGATGCAATATTCCTCCCGACATGTTTGCATTTTCTGTGTCGTATTACTCATTAAACTGAGTCTGTTTCGCGGATACCATGGAGCAGGGACAATTTCTCTGTAAATACAGCTGTCTTGCGTATTTGAAATTAATTGTGCCTAATCCGGAATTTCAGTCCGAGGACACAAAAGTCACGGCGATAGCTGCGATTTAATGGGAGACGTTTCATTACTTGCGATAGATAAATAGCGGGTTTGAGACATTTTTTTAACGCAGAATCCTCAAATCTAGCATCACGCGTAAACATCGCTACGTTATCTCGGAACCCTGTAAGGAGGTGAGGTGCAGCCACAGAGGAGATCTCAAACGGACTGATAAATATGGTCATGCTCTCAATTATAAAAGTGTGTATTGTTTTCTCTCTAAATCAAAACGTTATTCCAATTAGTTTTAATTTGTCGGTCTGCTAAAACGTTATCAAAAATGGTTCAAATGGCTCTGAACACTATGGGACTTAACATCTGAGGTCATCAGTCCCCTAGAACTTAGAACTACTTAAACCTAACTAAACTAAGTACATCACACACATCCATGCCCGAGGCAGGATTCGAACCCGCGACCGTAGCGGTCGCGCGCTTCCAGACTGAAGCGTCTAGAACCGCTCGGCCACAACGGACGGCACAACGTTATCAATTAACAGTACCAACACATAGGTAAATGTAGTGTTTGCTACAGATTTCGCTCGCTACAATTTAGCTGTTTATTTTTGAAACACAAGTCACATAAGCTCCCATCCATTCAGTGCATTTGACAAATGCAGAATCCTCAAATCTAGCATCGCGTGTTTCGTAGCTTCTGATTTATAACTTAAGAATTTCATAACTTTCTGAAGTGAGCAAATTTGCAAACCATCATTACACGGCCTATAATAAATTTGTGTTATTTTTGATTGGTTGTGAAACGCAGTCCGCACTATATTCGAAACTGACAACTGGTGTACGCGTGTCTGGGGCTGGTTTGTTTACAATACTACACGGGTTGCGTGGATTGGGCAAGTCAGTATTTCGAGTAACTGAGCGCATTTCTAGGTGCAAGCAATTATTATTCTCGCAGCATTGGTACTGCACATTGATCAACCAGAACATTAGGACCACCTGCCTAATAGCTGGTAGTCCATTTTCGGTACTGGTAAGAGCGGCGACTCGTCATGGAATGGAAGCAACGAGAACTTGGTAAGTCACTGGAGGGAGTTGGCACCATATCTGCAAACACAAGTCCCCTAAATTCTGGGGAAAGGGGGGCGGGTGATGAACTATGACGCCACATTCAATCACGTCCCAGACGTGTTGGATTGCGTCCACATCTGGCGCGTGGGGGGGGCCAGCACACCCAATGGACTTCACCACTGAGTACCTAGAAAGACTCCATGACAGTATTCGCTTTGTAACATGGCGCATTTCCTTGCAGAAAGATGCCAGTGCCGTCGGGAAATATGATCGTCATGAAGGGGTGTAGGGGAGAGTGGTGGAAATACACGCACCTAAGGAAAAATCGATGTGAACCATTCGTTACGTCATTAAAACCTACGAAAATAAGTACATACCATACAATGGACATTTCTCCACATATTCCAATCGTCTATAAATAGTTATAAACTGTACTTTAATTTTGAACATTAAAATAAAAAAGAAATTGCAAATGCGTGGTATTCCCCACCCCTGAGGGTAATGACACGCAAAGTACTGGGTAATAACACGTAAAACAAACAAACCATACAAATGTACAATACTTGCTATTTTTATTTGTTTATTAGTTACTACAAATAGTAAACAGTATATTTAAGAACGAAATAATGTAATTCTAGAAACATATCTTATAATTTTGGTTTTTTACATTTTTTTTTGTTTTGATGTGGAAATAGCTCATTTTCTCATACCATACAGCAAAGATCGCACATGTAACCTTTTGGAGTGTTCCAGCCACAACATTCTTCATGACTCCATCTGCTACAAGAAATACATCGGTACCATAGTTCTCCATCCTTCCCAAACTCTCTACAAACTAAACAGACATCATCTGAAATCGCCACGTTTTTACCCCTTTCCCAAGACGTGGCCCCACCTATTTGTTTAACACATTTAGGAGCCGAAATTCTCTCGGGCTTTTGTATTTATGCCTGTTTCATCGACGTTGAACACTCGCCCCTCTTTAAATTTATATTTATCAAAGAGATGTTCTAAGTTTTTAAAATATGCATTAACCTCTTCTTCATTAAATGCCTGTATTCAGTTAATGCTAGTTACTTCAGGTTTTCTTATGCTAATATTTGGGTTTCTTTTTAAAAACAGAACTAGCCAATCCTTTACAGCTAACCTAGATGACTTATCAAAATTGTTTGCAATGTTGTTAGCCTCTGCACACTCAAATGCAATCTTTCGCAGCTGCATGCATGTAATGCCATTGTAATGACATGATCCCTAATCTCATTTTCCTGTTCTGTCGAAAATGTTGGGTATCTTCCAAGTTTTGGACCCTCGGTATTTTTAACGTTCATTCTCGTTTGCAGAGTAGCTTCATCAATCCAGAAAGCTCTTGATACTTCTCTTATTTTTCTTCCAGATTTGATGGCATCAAGAGCCTTACAAAGTTTCTCGTGCGTCCATTTTGCTTTCTGGGTTTTTCTTTTATAATATCTACCCATCTGAGATTTAAAAAAAAAACTCGTTAGTATTGAAAATATAACCTGCAAGGGGGAATACCACGCACTTCAACAGCTGCGTGGCATTACCCCACTGTAAGTTCGATGACTCACCTAAGCATAACTCGGCATCTAATTCAAATAGCGGGACAAATCTACAATTAAATTAAAGGTTTCATCTAGGGTTAATAGTTGATATGCAAGAATTACATTAAAGCAACTTATAGTAGCACTTACCTTGCAAAATACAGCTGACCAAAATTACATGAGACACGCCGAAAATAAACAATACTTCACTACTCCAACAATGCCACTGGAAAATGGTTGGCATAAGCTGCATAGTAGTTGTTACTCCTGCCGGCAGGGTGTAGAACCAACTGGGAACATCTCGCGCCATTCAAACTTCGTAAATCAGCCTGCGTGGGATTACCCACATGCGTGTAATTCCCCCACCTTCCCCCTACGTCGTAAGCGACCAGTGTACGATACTCATGGTGCCTTGCACGAGCTCCACCGGACGCATGGATGCCCAGGTGAACGTGCCCCAGAGCATAATGGGACCGCCGCCAGCTTGTCTCCGTCCCACAGACATGGGTCAAAGAGCTGTTCCCCTGGAGGGCGACGGATTTGCGTCCTCCCATCGGCATGATGAAGGTATCCAGATTCCTCAGATCTTGCAACGCTCTGCAAATGCAAGAATGTCCAGTGCCGATGATCGTGTGCCCATGTCAGCCGTAGTTGCCGATGTCGTGGTGTTAACATTGGCACATGCATGGGTCATCGGCTGCGGTGACCCATGGTTAGGAGTGTTCGGTGAACTGTATGTTCAGACACACTTTTACTCTGCCCAGGGTTAAAGTCTGATATTAGTTCCGCCACAGTTCGGCACCCATCATATTTTACCCGTCTGCCAAGCCGACAATGTCCGACATCTGCAATGAGTGTTGGCCGCCCGTCCCCATGACGTCTGGACATTGTCCCACGTTGGTTTCGCCACAGCAGTCCTTGAACAGCGGACGAGTCGTCCAGTTGCCGAAATGCTCTTGCCGAGCCTTCGGGCCATCACAGTCTGCCCTCGGTCAACTTCAGACAGATCGCACGTCTTCTCCATTCTACACATGGACAGTACGCTCACTGATGCTACACGCACCGTGCATGTGTCTGACTAGCAGTCATTACTGGCCAGGTGATGCTGCTATCACCTGGACGGCTTAAAATCGATAGTATTCGGTGGTCATAATGTTCTGGCTGAGCAGTGTATACTTGTGGCAACTAAATTTAATGACAGTAAACAATGGTTATTTAATTTTATTGATCCTGGTTATTAAATGCCCGAGTAAAGGTACAGGACGAGTAGGCCTGTATGAGTACTACTATATTTCTTTTGAGTTGCACAGTAAATTTAATTTCATCCTTTTTACTTCAGAAACCTACACATGGAATTAGTCACTGCTAGCTAACATATGTAAAGTTCGTTCAGTGAAAGAGAAGATGATTGGGTCTAGATTTTATTAAAAGGTCGTTTACCCTGTTTAAATTTGGTTCGACTATCACATTTTAGATTTATTTCCATCAATGCAGTTCTCAGACAGTGCCATATCAAAACTATTTTCAATTTATTCTCTTTTGCGTGCTCTGTGCGACTGGTACGGGCTGTTAGTATTCTCCCATTGACTGCCATTGGCCGTTAACTGCGAACAGCTGTTCCGATGTTTGTTTGGAGCGCTCGTAAAACTGACCACAGGCAACACTGCAGTTGCTTTACGTCATTGAGTGACTTCAAATCGTGCGCGACTGGTCACGTCGGCATAACGTGGTCTAATAGGCCAACCATTACTCATGAAGAACACGGAAGAGGTGCCAGAAGCACTACGTTGGATATCGGCCCAGACCGCTTTCGGCCAACACACAACTGCTGTCAAATAGAGGTTACCCTAGCTTATCACCCACGGCACTTTCCCACGGAACCACTCGTGCTCTTATTAGGACACTCATGAATATAGCTCTCTCCCCGCATTTAAAGAGCCAGTAATCAGAACGATATATTTTACCTGTATTGTACATTTCTTCAGCTAATGTTCGCCAGTTAGCTTCATACAGAGGACCGAGTAATCCACAACTAACTTCATTGGTGAACGCCGTGCGGTGTTGCAAAGGCGCCTTGCGGTGGCCCTGAAGGGCTCTCTGATAATACTGAACCCCAAAAAATGTGTGAAGTGACATCGCAGATGACTGACCCAGCGTGGACGTATATTCCGAGTTTACAGCGATCCCCTTCAATAGTTAAGTGTGGGCAACAAATCATTCTAATGTTCGAAATCCTAGGGAGGTTAGCGTTGCTACCCTGCTCGTGTTTTGCAGTAAATCCAATAACCAGACGTTCCGTTCAGGTTCAGATTACAATCAACAGGAAAACCCCTCTACTTGCGCACTTCAGGTGTTCACCAGTAGCAAAGGCATTTGGAGTATTGTCTTGGAAAAGTTCTCATCGAAATGGTTCGTCAGTGTCTTTATTAGAACTTGTCCGAAATTTCTATAAAGTATGACGAATGTATATGTAACTCGTGGATGATCATTATGGGGCTTGCCCAGTAAGTGTTCTGTTTACTCTGTTACAAATGAAAAAGTCACGAAAGAAAGGAATTGGATGAAACCCAGTGCCAGCATATAGTCTCGTCCTCTCGATTAATATCAATGTGACTGGCCGCTGAACATTCTGATTCGATGGACGGAGTATAATTTGAAATGGTGAGATTTAGGATTTAGTGGAAGTCAATGGCCTGCACATTTATGGACAGATATTCTAGCAGTCGGCCACCTCCCCAGATGGCAAGATACTGCTGCTAAAATATTGTGAATGTTTTTGTGATAAGCATGCGAGCCAATGATTTGTAAAAATACAGAACTACACATCTAGGCAATAGTAATAAACTGCAAACAATAGGAAAGGTAGTTTCTGCTCTCAAGACCTTCACGAGATTCGCTTATGAATACGATTCTTGCAAATCCAATTACTTTTCAGTAAGTGGGGCAGACAAACGTGGGAAAGAGACATACAAATAAAGCCCTGTATATTTGTGATGTTCATGCAGTAGCGCAACATACCTAGTACAGACTGCTGCGGCAGCCACTTTGAGACTTTGACGTTGGGCGGCAGGTCGTCCATGTCTTCCTCCCACTTCCACAGCACCCTCTGTGGGATTTTCTTGAAAGCGTCGAGGAACGCCAGCCTTTTATTTTCTGGCATCGTACTCGCCTGCAGAGTGGATCCCAGACTGAAGTACACGGCGCCATATTCGGCACCGTCCAGCCAATCTCGTATGGCCTGCTCATGAAAGTAAACAATGAATTGTAAACAACTATAATCAATTTTTAATTATTATAAAGGCAATTGAAAGTAAATGTGTCATAAATTCCATCGAAACATACGTTCTAGACACCCTTTCCGTTAAATACAATCATGCAAATATACGGATCCACCACTGACCAATCGTAAAGAACAAGTGAAACATGCATTGTAAGTAACAGTCCAGATTTCTCCACGAGTGGAAATGTGTATTAATAAAGTAGTATCTAGTTTGGCTATGCGCATAACGAGGATTAGGGCTCAACGTCCAATCGACGATAGGTCATTCAAGATGCAGACAAAACTTGTATTTCACACAGATCAGAAGGTCGTCGGCAGTTTTCTATCCAGGGGGACCATCCTAGAATTCGCCTTAAGTATTCACATTACATCAGATCACACACAAACCTGTATGGCAGGATGTGGCATTGAACCATGTTCATCCTGAATGAGATTCCAGTGTCTTAATGTCTGTGCACCCGCGCTCTGACCCATAACGCCTCTTCCGTGTCTCAGTTTCGTCGTGCGCAGTGCTTAGCTTTTCTCTTAACATTTGTAACAGGATGACACAAAGTCATTATCTGGATCCTTCAGGCAGTGTAAAATCATTATTTGCGGCCATGCACATACTGCAAACTCAGCAGCATTCAGTTTATCAATAATGCTCATATCGATGCCGTTAGAGATGATTCGTAGACACAGGAACTTTCATCACAGGTCAGGAGTAAGTTGGAGAGTAACAGTCCGCAACAGTCACAGATATCTGGCCTTAATTACACAACGAAATCCAACGATGAATGTATGGCAAACAACTGTCCCAGGAGTTTCGGTTTGCCAAAAAACCATCCATCAGAGGCTCAGAGCAGCTGACCAGTCTGCCAGACGACTAGCGGTGTCTCTCCCACTCGTGGATATACAGAAGTAGTTCCATTTCTTATGGAATATGATTAGGTTCAAATGGCTCTGAGCACTATGCGACTTAACTTCTAAGGTCATCAGTCGCCTAGAACTTAGAACTAATTAAACCTAACTAACCTAAGGACATCACACACAACCATGCCCGAGGCAGGATTCGAATCTGCGACCGTTGCGGTCGCTCGGCTCCAGACTGTAGCGCCCAGAACCGCACGGCCATTCCGGCCGGCGAATATGATTGGGCGGAAAGGATGTTCTTAGCATGTAATGCCCACTTCAGTTTTCAATATGATTGTCGAAATAAGTTGTAGAGATATTCAGAAGAAACCATGGGAATCAACCATTTTGACGAAATAAATCTCGGGTGAAGAGCCTGGTATGAGTGTGCATAGGGCACAATATTTCGGCAATTGACTACGTTGCCACCATCAGCGCACCTGATGGTGGCAACGTAGTCAATTGCCGAAATATTGTGCCCTATGCACACTCATACCAGCCTGTTGACCCGAGATTTATTTCGTCACAAAATACGCCTGGAGAAACTGAATCACATAAATCGTTTTATTTATAATGTAATCCAGCCGTTTGTGAGATATCACACCAGCAGAGCTGCATGTTAGTCGGAGTGGTTTCATGGATACAGATATAAGATAATGCAGCGATCTCTACGACCTCTCAGACGGACAATGGGTTCAAATGGCTCTGAGCACTATGGGACTTAACATCTATGGTCATCAATCCCCTAGAACTTAGAACTACTTAAACCTAACTAACCTAAGGACAGCACACAACACCCAGTCATCACGAGGCAGAGAAAATCCCTGACCCTGCCGGGAATCGAACCCGGGAACCCGGGCGTGGGAAGCGAGAACGCTACCGCACGACCACGAGCTGCGGACGGGACAATGGGACAAGACTCCCTGTGTGGAGACAGTAATGCCATTGTCGATGGAGGTACTCCAGTGGGCGAAATTTTCATAGGGCTCATTAGCGATGTAAATACTACAGATCATGTCGGGGAGAAAATTTTAGCCCTTTACTTGTCACTGATTACTCTTTAAGACCACGGCACAGTCTTTCTCAGAAGCGGAATGAACTGTCAATAGAGCTCTTGACGCTACAAATTGATGCGCGGTACATTGTTGTCAAGCACGTGTGAAAGTGGTATAAATATTGAATAAGAATTTTTTGGTCGCAAAAGACGTTTTCCAGTTACTGAACAAGGTAGCGCAGTGGTTAAGACACTGGATTCTCATGCCGGAAAATGAAGAGCCAGGAACGGATGCGATCATCGAGATTTAGATTTTCTGTGGTTTCCCCTAATCGCTTCAGGCAAATGCCACGATATTTACTTCGAAAAATACACTACTGACCTCCTTTCCCATCCTTCCCCAAATAGCGGCCTTTCTCTATCTGCCGGCCGAGGTGGCCAAGCGGTTCTAGGCGCTACAGTCTGGAACCGCGCAACCACTACGGTCGCAGGTTCGAATCCTGCCTCGGGCATGGATGTGTGTGATGTCCTTAGGTTAGTTAGGTTTAAGTAGTTCCAAGTTCTCAGAGCCATTTTGAACCATTTTTCTCTATCTGTAATGATCTCGACATAGACTGTTCAATATATAATGACCTTCCCGCCTTCCTTTTTGCGTTTTAGTTTCGCCACCAGAATTTTCGTACTGTGTACCTCATTTTGAAGGGTTTTCTAATTAGACGCACTGGAGAAACTTTTACACTTCAATTTGTTTTACACTAGCGGAAAAAAGACCGCAACACCAAACAATAATACGAGGTGCATTCAAGTTCTAAGGCCTCCGATTTTTTTTTTCTAATTAACTACTCACCCGAAATCGATGAAACTGGCGTTACTTCTCGACGTAATCGCCCTGCAGACAGTCGTGTGAAGTTAGCACCCCTTTTTCGAGAAATATACATTTTTTTCAGAGTTCTTGATAGATATGGCATAGTTCTAGAGTTCTTTGTACAAAATTTCAATAGTTCTGCAGAATTTAGCGAAGAAAACAACAATATTCGAAAAAATTTTCGTATCGAAAACGTTCTTTGGCAATTTCCGCAAAATGTAAATAAGTACAAGAGTTCTGAGCACAGTTCTGAATAGAGCTCCAAGAGTTCTTTCGAAAATCCTAGTAACATTTTTTTGTGCAGCTAATAGTTTACGAGATAATTGCATTTTAATGAGAAAATCTTTTCACTTACTGTGAAGTTGGCACCCTTTTTTTCAGAAATATATATTTTTTTCGGAGTTCTTGATAGATATGGCATAGTTCTAGAGTTCTTTGTACAAAATTTCAATAGTTCTGCAAAATTTAGCGACGTAAACAATATTCGAAAAAATTTTCGTATCGAAAACATTCTTCGTCAATTTTCGCAAATTGTAAATAAGTACAACAGTTCTGAGCACAGTTCTGAACAGAACTCCAAGAGTTCTATCGAAAACCCAAGTAACATTTTTTTGTGCAGCTAATAGCTTACGAGATAATTGCAATTTAAGAAGAAAATCTTTTCACTTACTGTGAAGTTGGCACCCTTTTTTTCATAAATGTATATTTCTTTCACAGTTCTTGACAGGTATGCCATAGTTCTAGAGTTCTTTGTACAAAATTTCAATAGTTCTGCAGAATTTAGCGAAGAAACAACAATACTCGAAAAATTTTCGTATCGAAAACATTCTTTGGCAATTTCCGCAAAACGTAAATAAGTACAAGAGTTCTGAGCACAGTTCTGAACAGAGCTTCAAGAGTTCTTTCGAAAATCCAAGTAACATTTTTTACTGCAGCTAATATTTTACGAGATAATTGCATTTTAATGAGAAAATCTTTTCACTTACTTGAAGTTGGCACCATGTTTTTCAGAAATATGGTTTTTTTCAGAGTTCTTGATAAATATGGCATAGTTCTAGAGTTCTTTGTACAAAATTTCAATAGTTCTGCAGAATTTAACGAAGAAAACATTAATACTCAAAAAAATTCGAATAGCAAACATTCGTTATTAATTATCGCAAAAAGTAAATTCGGACAACAGTTCTGAGGGCAGTTCTGAACAGAACCCCAATAGTTCTATCGAATATCCTAATTACAATTTTTTGTGCAGCTAACACGTTACGAGATAATTGCAATTTAAGGAGGGAACCTCTTCACTTACTGTGAAGTTGGAATCCTTTTCTTCAGAAATATATATTTTTTCAGAGTTCTTGATAGAAATGTCATAGTTCTAGAGTTATTTGTACAAAATTGGAATAGTCCTGCAGAATTTAGCGAGAAAAACAACAATACTCGAAAAATTTTTCTTATCGAATACATTCTTTGTCAATTTTCGCAAAAAGTAAATTCGTACAACAGTTCTGAACAGAACACCAAGAGCTCTATCGAAAATCCTAATAATATCTTTTTGTGGCGATGGTAGTTTATACGGTAACTGCTTTGATGTTAGACCCACTTTCTCCACAGAAAAAGTAAATTCGTTCAACAGTTTTGATGAACAGTTCTGGTTAACACCTCAGGACTTCTATCGATAATCATAATAATATTTTTTGTAGTTATAATAGTTTGTATGGTAACTGATTAATTGTGGGGCACTCTTACTAAAAAAACAATTATGTCTGTTCGTATGCTCTGATGCCAGCTCTGGATAGCATCGTAAGAGTTCTATCGAAAATACTAGTAACATATTCTGTGCAGGTAATTGTTTACGTAGTAACTGCCTTTATTAAGGAATGCTTATGAGCATTTCCCGTGAAGTTTGAACCCCTTTTACGATAAATATAAATTTTTTTCACAGTTCTTGATTTATATGCAATAGTTCTAGATTTCCCTGCTCAAAACACGAATAGTTCTACAGAATTTCGGGAAGAAAACATTAACTCGGTAAAATTTTGGTATGGTAAAAAATTATTTGTCAGTTTGGAAAAAATAAATTTGTATAACAGTTCTGTTGGTAGTTCTGGATAGCACCGGAAGAGTTGCATTGAAAATGATAAGAACATTTTTGTGGCGATAATAGTTTATACAATAATTATTTTAATCTGATACTCACTTTATCTAATATAGCAAAATTCGTAGAATAGTTCTGATGACAGTTCTGAATATCACCCACAGAATTCTACCAAAAACTATAATAACATTATTTGTGACGATGACATTATATGAGATAATTAATGTGGGACTCACTTTTGTCATGTAAAAGTAATAAATTCGTACAAAAGATCTGATGGCATTTCTTAATACGACCCTAAGAGTTCTACCGACAACTGTAATAACATTTTTTGTGGGGATAACAGTTAATGAGATAATAGCATTTTCGAGAGACCCACTTGGTCTACATTATAATAAATTGGCACAACCCTTTTGCTGACACTTCTGGATAGCACCGAAAGAGTTCTTTTAAAAACCCTCATAACATTTTTATGGTGCCAGTAGATTATGAAATAGAGTGGGTGTGCGCCGATGTGAAACTTACTGGCAGATAAAAACTGTGTGCCGGACCGGGTCTCTAACCCCGGGCTGTGACCAAAGAATATCGTCACAATATCCTTTCGTCCAGGAGTGCTTCTTCTGCAATTTTCGTAGGGCAACTTCTACGAAATTGGGAACGCAGGAGATGAAGTACTGCTGGAAGTACAGCTATGAGTACGATCTTAAATTCTCACTTTTATTTTGGAAAACCGAAAATCGAAAACCGGATGTATATTCTACTAAATACAAAAAGTTTAAATGTTCAGCACTATACAAATGCCAGTACACCTTCTTAAGACTGACTGTAGTAACTGTAGGTGGAAGCGTGGGATGTGCACGCTTAGATGATTCAAGGAGAGAAGGCTCGTCAGTGCAAAACAAACAGATGGCTGAGAGAGCAGATACATTCACACGCGCCACTAACCAGATGGTGTCACACCTGTCGAGAATCGCACCAGAGGTACAATGAGCTATGGTGGAGTGCTGTTGGCGTGGTTACTATGCAACTTACTTGATGGGCATCAATACACCGTTATATTAATGTACAATACTTGAGAAACAATATCATTCACACACTCCGAGTTCCTTATCACGCAGTACTAGACTAAATTACCGGCCTGGTGATAAGCAGCCTATGTACCTCACCGACTACACATCTTCGTGTTATAAGAAAAAAAAGAGAAAAATACCAAGGGACACAAAATATGAATCCGGATAAACCGGAAATCCGGATTATTGAGGACCAAATAAACGAGGTTCTTATTTACAAATTTCGAACTTCTTATTAATTTTAATACTGTATCCCCTCAACATTATAACACCTCTATCAGTCATGTATTGAATTAGGATTTAAACATACTACTTAGTTCGTTTGTACGATATATTCAGTAAATATACTTACATTTCTATACATTGTAAAGACTTTTAACTCTCGCTGTAGTGTAACTCATCAAACTTCCACACTTCCTTTCTAACTAGAACAAATGTTTGCAACAATATTAACGACATCAATTTCAAATTTATTCGTTACACACAGCACATGTTTTTATGTATCCTAGCGGCTGGTGATGTTGCAATATAACTTTCATCCATGAGGGTCCTGGGCATATTTTTAGCTGTTAGTGGGTCCTGGATGTCATGAGAGTTCAAAACAATTACTGTTTTACGTGATAAAATTCATCTGGTTCTTCCTGATTCTAAAAATATACACTTCATGTGTGCCTTTCATTGTTGTATGTATGATTCAGTATCGACGCTAATGCTCTCTTGATGAGATATGAGCCGATTGCTCGTTTTTATCCACTGTGCCCTTTCGTATTTCATTTCAGCGATTAGTTTATTTGTTTATCAACGTAGTAAGTAGTACAAAGCTAATCCAGAATGTAAACTGCACTTAAATTCTGTTTGAACTGTTTAATAGTCAGTGTCCGCTGTCTGAACGTCTAATATCAGATTAATACACTGCGCCTGGTTGCGTTATTTTATAGGAATTTTATTATTTTAAGTGGGAAGTACTAGATAATGTTGAAGAAATTCGAAGCATATTGTTCGAAGATCATAATATTATTCGAAATTTACCTGTACCAATAGGTGCAGCCAAAGCAGCATTTGTGATGCTGTAATTACCTCATAGATAACGATATTTGTCTATTGTAGTTTTGTATTCCAATCAGAATTTTGAGAGCATTAAAGCCTCATTTCAGCGTGAGAGAGGGGTAAAATCAATAGATGATATTGAATTGAAAGCCTTCATCAGTCTCTTGTTTTTAATTGTTGTTAACAAAAGTAACAGATAAAGCCTGGAAGATCTGTGTGGAACTGATGGTGATGGCATTGAAAAATTTCACCTCGCAAACGAACATAAAACGTTTCAAATTTATTCTGGAGAGATTTTACAGTCGCGCTATTCGTGATGAAAGGAGACAATTAGACAAGCTAACAGCTATTCGGGAAATATTTACTGTGTTTGTACGCAACTACCACAAATCTTACACCCTTGGAGAAAATGTTACAGTAGGCAAGAAGCTGGAAGGATTCTGTGGAAGGTACAGTTTTCGCCAATATGTATCAATCAAAACAAACGAGTATGGATTCTTAAGTGTGGATGCTTAAGTATTTTACCTCTACAGTTTGGAAATATACGCTGTGTTGCAACCAGAAGGATTTACCAACTGAGCAATAAACAATTTGATGTTGTTCTGTGACTGTGTAAACCTATATATCAGTCAGGTCGAAATGTGAAAGCGGACAACTGGTTTACTAGTACTGGAATGATAATAGAGCTATGAAGGGAGAGTTTTTCTTTTGTTGGCATGATGAAGAAAAACAAGTGTGGAGATTTCTCTAGAGTTTGCTATCAGTAAAAGAAGGGCTGCCCACATTTCCTTTTTTGACTTCCACAAGACTGAACTCTAGTTTCCTCCGTACCTAAAAGGGGAAGTGAGTGATCCAGGCATCACGTTTGCATGAAGATAATTCGATAGATGCTGACATTGTAGATAAACGGAAGCCATCCACCGTAAATTTTAAAATAGCGTTAAGTGTGGTATTTTCACAGCGGATAAGCCGAATGCTTTGTACAACGCTGCAAGAAATGTGCGCCGCTGGTCAATGGTTGTATTTTTGTAATGATCAGTACAGTTGGAATCTATGCACAAGTGATTTATTGTGGCAACAGGAAGAATTGTATCAAAAGGAAAGGGTTTCTGAATCAGCTTTGTTATACAATGTTGTTTTCTTCGCTAAATTCTGCATAACTATTGAAATTTTGTACCGAGAACTCTATAACTATGACTTATCTATCAAGAACTCTGAAAAAAATATATATTTCTGAAAAAAAGGGTGCCAGCTTCACAGTAGGAGCTCTTATGGGGTTCTTAATTAAGTTGCGATTACCTCTTAAACTATTACCTGCACTAAAAAATTCTACTAGGAATTTCGATAGAACTCTTCGCGTGGTGTCCAGAACTGTCATGAGAACTGTTGTACGAATATATTTATATTTTCTGTAGAGAAAGTGTGTCCCACATTAAATCAATTTATCACAAACTATTATCGCCATAGAAAAATGTTATTAGGATTTTCGATAGAGCTCTTGGGGTTCTGTTCAGAACTGTCCTCAGAACTGTTGTACCAGTTTAATTTTTGCGAAAATTGACAAAAAATGATTTCGATAGAAAATTTTTTTCGAGTATTGTTGTTTTCTTCCCTAAATTCTGCAGAACTATTGAAATTTTGTACAAAGAACTCTAGAACTATGGCATACCTGTCAAGAACTGTGAAAGAAATATACATTTCTGAAGAAAAGGGTGCCAACTTCACAGTAAATGAAAAGATTTTCTCCTTAAATTGCAATTATTTCGTAAACTATTAGCTGCACAAAAAAATGTTACTTGGGTTTTCGATAGAACTCTTGGAGTTCTGTTCAGAACTGTGCTCAGAACTGTTGTACTTATTTACAATTTGCGAAAATAGACGAAGAATGTTTTCGATACGAAAATTTTTTCGGATATTGTTTACGTCGCTAAATTTTGCAGAACTATTGAAATTTTGTACAAAGAACTCTAGAACTATGGCATATCTATCAAGAAATCTGATAAAAGTATACATTTGTGAAAAAAAGGGTGCCAACTTCACAGTAAGTGAAAAGATTTTCTCATTTAAATGCAATTATCTCGTAAACTATTAGCTGCACAAAAAAACGTTACTTGGATTTTCGAAAGAACTCTTGGAGCTCTGTTCAGAACTGTGCTCAGAACTCTTGTACTTATTTACATTTTGCGGAAATTGCCAAAGAACGTTTTCGATACGAAAATTTTTTCGAATATTGTTGTTTTCTTCGCTAAATTCTGCAGAACTATTGAAATTTTGTACAAAGAACTCTAGAACTATGCCATATCTATCAAGAACTCTGAAAAAAATGTATATTTCTCGAAAAAGGGGTGCTAACTTCACACGACTCCTGCAGACGTACACATTTTTCACAACGCTGATGCCATGATTCCATGGCAGCGGCGAAGGCTTCTTTAGGAGTCTGTTTTGACCACTGGAAAATCACTGAGGCAATAGCAGCACAGCTGGTGAATGTGCAGCCACGGAGAGTCTTTCATTGTTGGAAAAAGCCGAAAGTCACTAGGAGCCAGGTCAGGTGAGTAGGGAGCATGAGGAATCACTTCAAAGTTGTTATCACGAAGAAACAGTTGCGTAACGTTAGCTCGATGTGCAGGTGCGTTGTCTTGGTGAAACAGCACACGCGCAGCACTTCCCGGACGTTGTTGCAGTGCAGGAAGGAATTTGTTCTTCAAAACATTTTCGTAGGATGCACCTGTTACCGTAGTGCCCTTTGTAACGCAATGGGTAAGGATTACGCCCTCACTCTCCCAGAACATGGACACCATCATTTTTTCAGCACTGGCGATTACCTGAAATGTTTTTGGTGGCGGTGAATCTGTATGCTTCCATTGAGCTGACTGGCGCTTTGTTTCTGGATTGAAAAATGGCATCCACGTCTCATCCATTGTCACAACCGACGAAAAGAAAGTCCCATTCATGCTGTCGTTGCGCGTCAACATTGCTCGGCAACATGCCACACGGGCAGCCCTGTGGTCGTCCGTCAGCATTCGTGGCACCCACCTGGATGACACTTTTCGCATTTTCAGGTCGTCATGCAGGATTGTGTGCACAGAACCCACAGAAATGCCAACTCTGGAGGCGATCTGTTCAACAGTCATTCGGCGATCCCCCAAAACAATTCTCTCCACTTTCTCGATCATGTCATCAGACCGGCTTGTGCGAGCCCGAGGTTGCTTCGGTTTGTTGTCACACGTTGTTCTGCCTTCATTAAACTGTCGCACCCACAAACGCACTTTTGACATATCCATAACTCCATCACCACATGTCTTCTTCAACTGTCGATGAATTTCAGTTGGTTTCACACCACGCAATTCAGAAAACGAATGATTGCACGCTGTTCAAGTAAGGAAAACGATGCCATTTTAAGTATTTAAAACAGTTCTCATTCTCGCCGCTGGCGGTAAAATTCCATCTGCCATACGGTGCTGCCACCTCTGGCACATATTGACAATGAACGCGGCCTCATTTTAAAACAATGCGCATGTTTCTATCTCTTTCCAGTCCGGAGAAAAAAAATCGGAGGCCTTAGAACTTGAATGCATCTCGTAAATGCAGTGTAATGAAATTTGGGGAACACATTGTCAAGGTAATATATTTAAATGATTAAGATTGAAAAAGCACAGGTTGATGTAAGTGCGAGGTAATCCATTGGAAATGTGAAATGCTGATACGTTGAATAAATGGTATAACCAACAGAGACCATGCAAGCATTCAGACATGCACGTGTTGTATTGTACAGGTGCCAGTCGCCAGTTTCTGGGATGTAGTTCCATATCTGTTGCATTTGGTCGGTCAATACCAGGACAGTTAATGCTGTTTGTGGAAGACGCTGCAGTTGCCGTCAGATCATGTCCCACATGTGCTCGATTGGTGCCAGATCTGGTGACCGAGCAGGCCGAGGCAACATGTTGACACCCTGTAGAGCGTGGTGGGTTACAACAGCGGATGTGGGCGAGTGTTTTCCTGTTGGAAAATTCCCCCCTGGAATGCTGTTCATGGATGGCAGCACAGCAGGTCGAATCAGCAGATTGACGTACAAATCTGCAGTCGGGCTACGTGGGATAACCAGGAGAGTGCTCCTGCTGTCTCACGAAATCGTACCTCAGACCGTAAGTGCAGGAGTAGGTCCAGCGTGTGTAGCACGCAGGCAAGTTGCAGGCCCTTAGCTGGCCGCCTCCTACCCGGCACACCGAAGCGGAACCAGATTTCACTAGAAAAAACAACAAACCCTCACCCTGCCCACCAAAGAGCTCTGGCTTGATACCACTGAAGTCACAAAAGGCTGTCGTTTAGAGGGACGGTGGAATGCACGCTACATGGCGTCTGGCTCAGAGCTAGCCTTGAAGTAACTGATTTGTAACAGTTCGTTGAGTCACAGTGGAGCCAACTGCTGCTGTAGATGCAGTGCGGTACGCCAGAGCCGTACGCCGACCACGGTGGTCCTCCCTATGGATAGTGGCACGGAACCGTCCGGAGCCCAGTCTTCTTGCGACCACCGCTGCCAGAATCATGCCTAGTGGTTACATTCCTGCCAAGTCTTTCTGGCATAGCTCAAAAGGAACATCCAGGTTCCCGTAGCCGTATTACACGTCTTCGTTCAAGCTCAGTGAATTGTTAATAATGACAACATCGACGTCAAAGACATTCTTGACTGGCATAACTCACCACGTCCAATCTCAAAGGTAACTAACGCTCACGACAGTTACAGCGTGTATTTAAAACAAACCTGATTCGCATCCTCATATGGACGCTGCTAGCGCCGATCATATGCGACTGGTGCAACATTTGAGTTGACATCGTTTTTCAGATGTAGAAACACGCCTACCAACTTCCATTTACGTCGCTCAACTCCTTGGTGTTGCGCCTTTCTCCGTCAGTGTGTATTTCACATACTTATATCCTTAATTTTTAACTGTGCACAACTTTTGGTCCGTGGTGTAGCATTGTTATTGTGACAGGTTAAGCGTTGGTACAGGTTTTTAAATTTATTTAGTTATCGTTAAAATGTAATTTTCAGTTAGTGATTTTTTTAAATATACAGGGTGTTACAAAAAGGTACGGCCATACGTTCAGGAAACATTCCTTACACACAAAGAAAGAAAATATGTTATGTGGACATGTGTCCGGAAATGCTTACATTCCATGTTAGAGCTCATTTTATTACTTCTCTTCAAATCACATTAATCATGGAATGGAAACACACAGCAACAGAACGTACCAGCGTGACTTCAAACACTTTGTTACAGGAAATGTTCAAAATGTCCTCCGTTAGCGAGGATACATGCATCCACCTTCCGTCGCCGGGAATCCCTGATGCGCTGATGCAGCCCTGGAGAATGGCGTATTGTATCACAGCCATCCACAATACGAGCACGAAGAGTCTCTACATTTGGTACCGGGGTTGCGCAGACAAGAGCTTTCAAATGCCCCCATAAATGAAAGTCAAGAGGGTTGAGGTCAGGAGAGCGTGGAGGCCATGGAATTGGTCCACCTCTACCGATCCATCGGTCACCGAATCTGTTGTTGAGAAGCGTACGAATACTTCGACTGAAATGTGCAGGAGCTCCATCGTGCATGAACCACATGTTGTGTCGTACTTGTAAAGGCACATGTTCTAGCAGCACAGGTAGAGTATCCCGTATGAAATCACGATAACGTGCTCCATTGAGCGGAGGTGGAAGAACATGGGGCCCAATCAAGACATCACCAACAATGCCTGCCCAAACGTTCACAGAAAATCTGTGTTGATGACGTGATTGCACAACTGCGTGCCGATTCTAGTCAGCCAACCATGTTGATTGTGAAAATTTACAATTTGATCACATTGGAATGAAGCCTCAACCATAAAGAGAACATTTGCACTGAAATGAGGATTGACACATTGTTGGATGAACCATTCGCAGAAGTGTACCCGTGGAGGCCAATCAGCTGCGGATAGTGCCTGCGCACGCTGTACATGGTACGGAAACAACTGGTTCTCCCGTAGCACTCTCCATACAGTGACGTGGCCAACGTTACCTTGTACAGCAGCAACTTCTCTGACGCTGACATTAGGGTTATCATCAACTGCACGAAGAATTGCCTCGTCCATTGCAGGTGTCCTCGTCGTTCTAGGTCTTCCCCAGTCGCGAGTCATAGGCTGGAATGATCCGTGATCCCTAAGACGCCGATCAATTGCTTCGAACGTCTTCCTGTCGGGACACCTTCGTTCTGGAAATCTGTCTCTATACAAACGTACCGCGCCACGGCTATGGCCCCGTGCTAATCCATACATCAAATGGGCATCTGCCAACTCCGAATTTGTAAACACTGCACTGACTGCAAAACCACGTTCGTGATGAACACTAACCTGTTGATGCTACGTACTGATGTGCTTGATGCTAGTACTGTAGAGCAATGAGTCGCATGTCAACACTACCTTCCTTCAATTGGGCCAACTGGCGGTGAATAGAGGAAGTGCAGTACATACTGACGAAACTAAAATGAGCTCTAACATGGAAATTCAGCGTTTCCGGACACATGTCCACATAACATGTTTTCTTTATTTGTGTGTGAGGAATGTTTCCTGAAAGTTTGGCCGTACCTTTTTTTAACACCCTGTATTTGACAACTCAGTTGATACCAAGGTGGTAATTAATATTGTGAAGACAGAAAGTAAGAGACGTTACCTTAGGAAGAGCCGGCGAATCGGCTTCCACATGCAGTCCAGTCAGCTCTATCATGTTTGGCAGATGCGGTCGGGGGTAGTTTATACTGAAGTGATTGTTTATGAGCATTAAACTGAAATTTTTTTCAGTTTCATAAACTGATGGAACGTCTGGTCCGAAATATTTTCTCTGGATTTTGTCTTGATCCGGCATCATTACACAGAAGTAGTAATAATTTGTGTATAGCCATATATATGTCATGTAAAGTCTCTCCCAGAATGACATACGGTGTGAAGAGGTGACGACGCTGTCTGGAAGGTAAGCTGGATTACTTGGGTTTCCATCAGTCCAGAGGCTGGGTATAATTGCGCCTACGGTAATGTATCCGATGAGAGGCGGGGAGCCCACTTTGTGAATTAAACCGTAGAAGCACGGCGTCAGCAATCGTTCCAAAATAACCAGGTCGAACTTCGGAGCTGACCTGTAACAAATTTATGTATAACTGTGCTGCTGCTAGATGAAGTCGTTGACGAAATATTGGATTATTCTAAATGGCACGACATTGACTTAAGACATACTCCGAGACTGACATCAAGAGAGAAGAAGAAAATTTGACAGTGACGTCACGAATGTCCAGAGATGGGACAGAATAAAATGAATATGCTGGTATAATCAAATTAATCCTGCTGCTTGTGTTCTAACTCACCTGTAAGGCACTGATGGGATCTCGGGAATAGCCGATATGATTGAGCCTACATTGGTATGTACTGAAAGGGAATTTCTGAGTATACAGGCGCCTTAACATTTACTTTGCGATATGGAAGTCCAGGTTCCACTGTTTGTTTTTCCTGCACTGAACTATCTCTCCAAGTGTACTTCTGTTGTAACCTCTTCTATAGGCTAAGCTTCTAACGCACTCCTACGCGATAGCACTAGTTGCTGTGTTTTCCTACCGTTATTTCAGAAATTTCAGACTTCCAGACAGTAGAAATAACCAACAACTGACAAGGAACAACCTCAATATATTTCTAGAAAGGGTCAAGGTAAAATATTTCACATTTCAAGTATCTAGGGAGCATGATCTCGAAAGACAAGACCATTGAGCAGGAAATAGTCAGCAGAGCACAGAAAGAATCCAATTTTTACAGCCAAATCAGAAATCTCTAGGATGATAAAATACCACGAAAAGCAAAAGTGACAATGTACCATCCCTGTTTTTCACAAATCGTAACATATGGTTTAGAAACATGTACCCTACTAAACAAAGACCTCAACAGAATTCAGGCAACAGAAATGAGATTCATTGGAACTATGACTCAGACAATCAGAAAGGACAAAATCAGGAATGAGGTGAACAGAAAAGTAGCTGGTATTGAGGTTCCTGTTATCAGCGTCATAAGGAAACGCAGGCGTCACTGGTAAGGGCACATAATGAGAATGAACAACCAAAGACCTGCTTTAGGTATTTCAACCTGAGACTCGTAGGAAGAAGACCACGGGGGAGATCTCGAAAACGCTGGATAGAGAGTGTAAGATCAGATGTGGAGGAGGGACACAAATGGGAAGCTGTCCTGGAACAGAAGATGTGTGAAGACAGAAGGAGATGGCGACCGCTTGTACATCACACCCGGTAAACTGGAGTTGGAAAACGATGATGATGATGATGATGACAGACTTTCAGAAATATCCTCAAATCTACCAGCACCATACAGCGGGCTACGGAAGAGACATCTTCTCACTGGAGATGAAAGCTAACGAACAACAAGACGAAATCTTGTTACGTTGCAACGTGGAATTTCACGCTTTATAGCATCCCGAAACGTGAACAGAACAATTCACATCGGGTGTTCGTAACTGGCTACGGAAAACAAACTAATGTGGTTCAAGGTCGCTTTCTATGTGTCAGGTTGAACCGGCGTTTCTGATAATTAAATGCAGCTTCCTAAAGCTGAAACGAAAATTGGTAGTTTGTTCTGTAACTAGCTTAACAAGCAAATACGCCGCTTCAAGGCGCTGTCTCATTAAAGATATAAAGAAAATTTTGGTAAATTTATTAGCAGAAATTAGGTATTGGTACGCTTGTGCTTAACAGGGGAAAATATAGGTATCAAAATAAACCATACCCTTCCAGACGTGCTACTCAAATACCCTACCGTTTTCCCCTTGCCACCAATTATGGTGTGGCGCTGTATCAGCAAATGCACATCCAGCTGACCCTAGATCTACACTTCGTATACTCTCCCAAAGCAGCTTACACAATCTCCCTGTTCCAGACGACAAAATGCCCAAACATGTATCCTTCCTGTCAGAGCCTACCCACACCTTCCCAACATTTCTTACATCCAGATTCCCTCTTCCTCTCATATTCTTCACTTTTTTTTCCCTTTCATAACTATGTCCAGCCTCCATCATAGTCACACCTAACTCAAATCTAACATCTCCTACCATCCACTGTTCCCCTTCACACTTTGCCCACAAATCAGCTCCTCAATTCCGTTAGCAGTGCACCCCTACAACTCTACTTAGCCATTTTTCTCGCACTTTACCCTTTCTCAGTGCTCATCCTACAACTTAATGTAGTGAACTGATGTGTTTCGTGCTTAACTTTTCTTTTTTAAAAGGCAAGAAATAGTTTTTAACAGCATAAGTGTTCAATCTTCTTAATAATTTTTAAAATATGTAAACGTTTTTTCTTTCTCACATTAGGAACTGCTTTATGGAATCACTACATGGTATTAAAAACTAATGTACACATACATAAAAAAGTTAAATAGAGTGTGTGTATACTACTTCTGGCAGCCAGATTTATCGGATAAAAGAGGAGGAGAAGAAGGAATAAAGAGGAAAAGCAGATGAGAGGAGGAGGAGGAGGAGGAGGAGGAGGACTAACAGAACCGGTACTTACTTTATGAATTCCTGCATCTCCGGAGAACTAAGTTCGCCCTCACACAGAGCAGCCCCTAGGCGCTTCCATGAAAATATCATGTCAGTTGCTGTCCAATGGGCCATCCCCATCCAGTCAGAGGTTGTTCTCAGGTATTTGTATGAGGCAGATATGTCAATTTCTGTGAAATTGGCAATGTTTTTCTGGAAGTAGAAATAATCATAATGTTAGGATAGTTATTCGTCGGTATTTTCAAAGAATAGCTACAGAAAATCTTACGTGTATAGAAGTCTCATAATTACAGCTAATGTAGAGTCCTGCTCACACACTTTGTGTACATCATAACCACCTCCCCCTTCCATTTGTCCATCTCCTTTTTCCCTCCCTCTCTCTGTGCATCACCTCCTCCCCCCTCTCTACGTCCATTAACTGCCCTCCCCCCTCCCCCTGTGTCCACTTTCCTCTATCTGACCTCGAGCCGTGTTTATTGTTACTGAAAACGAAACGCTCATTCAGAATCGAGATCGCTTAAAGTGAATGGGTAAATCGGTTGGGATCTTTGGTATACGTGGTATGAGAGAGCAGCTGCTGGGTCTGTGATTGTAGTAGCTTCAAAGCCAATATTTCGCATAGTTTTAATCTGCGAATGAGTAGGATTACAAAGTACTCGAAGATTCGGATTCTGTAATAGTATACTAATCTTAAGGCGATAAACTATAAATAAATCTTTTCTGTTTTCTATAAAACAGAGGGCAGCGAAGAAAACAAAATATCACAGTGTTGTTACATAATTTTTGTTTGAAATGCCTTGCTATCATAGCTGAAACTGTGTGCAAGAAAGAAAACGAGACCGCACATTTTCACAGCACAGCTTGGCTTTTCCTTTATAGCACTTGATCCTAACAGAAAACCTGTGCATTTTTGTTTAAAAAATATTTAGCCGATGTCCATGTGATTGTTTATTGGTGCATCGTCTACCGATTTGAAGAACTTTTCGAGGCTTTTGGCAACAACACTTCAAAACGCATGGCCTATAGCTGTCCAAATGTTCGTTAGATTATCATGTGAAAATCTAAAGTAAGTTGGTCAAGAACTTTTCTTGATTTTTCCTAAGAACGTGTCTCTGTACAAAGAGGTTATAACCTATGTGCGTCGAAATGTTTGATGTTTGTCTGCCCAAGTGTCGCGTAAAAATTTGAAATAAATTGGTCAAGATCTTTTGAGATTTCTGCCAAAAAGTATCTCCTTTATTTACATATTTATATACCATATTTTCTCCTCCTTACACGAGGCATCACAACAACGTTTCACCAGGCAACGTCGGTCAACTGCTGTTTGTGTATGAGAAATCGGTTGGAAACTTTCCTGTCAGCACGTTGTAGGTGTCGCCACCGGCGCCAAACTTGTGTGAATGCTCTGAAAAGCTAATCATATGCAAATCACAGCATCTTCTTCCTGTTGGCTAAATTTCGCGTCTGTAGCACGTCATCTTCGTGGTGTAGCAATTTTAATGGCCAGTAGTGTACTTATGGACTAGAATTACGAATAACTTAAATTGGAATGATCACACAGACAATGTTGTGGCGAAAACAAACCAAAATCCGCGATTTATTGGCAGAACACTTAGAAAACGTAACAGGTCTACTGAAGAGACTGATTATACTACGCTTGTCCGCTCTCTTCTGGAGTACTGCTGTGCGGTGTGGGATTTGCATCAGGTGGGACTGACAGACGACGTCGAAAACGTTCTTTCAAAGAAGAGCAGCTCGTTTTGTATTATTGCGAAGTAGGGGAGAGCGTGCCACGGTTATGATGCGCGAATGGGAGTGGCAGTCATTAAAACAAAGGCGTTTTTCGCTGCGGCAGGATCTTCTCATGAAATTTCAATCGCCAACTTTGTCCTCAGAGTGTGAAAATATTTTGTGGTGCCCACCTACATTGGAAGAAATAAAATAAGAGAAATCAGAGTTCTCACGGAAAGATTTAAGTGTTCGTCCTTCTCGCGCGCCTTTCGAGAGTGGAACGGAAGAAAAGTAGCTTAAAGGGTGTTCGATGAAGTCTCTGCCAGTCACTTAACTGTGAATTGCAGAGTAATCGTGTAGCTGTAGATGTCTTGTGGCTGCTTCACTTTTTGGCAGGCAGTTTAGTTTCTTGGTAGCGCGAGGATGCTCGTTTAATCTTTCATTTCATACTTAGAATTTTTGTACTTTTTTCTGCTATTTTCATGTGATACCTGCCGCTGCGTTCATGACAGTTTTACACTCTCGACATTGAGGAGGAGGGAAATGAGGTGCAGTACCTTGGAGGGGTTGGTGGTGATGAAGGTGACCTGGTGGCCCCTCCTCGCCAGTTCGAGACTCATCGTCCTGAGGGGTCCCTGGTGGCTGACGGCAGGGAACGGCACGATGGACAGGATCCTGGCCGCCTCCGAGGCCCCCAGCACGAGCAGGAGCAGGAAGCTGGCCTTCATGGTGGCCTGTCAACAAAAAAAGTAAGGAAAGTAAGCAAACAAGGAATATTAAATAAACGCGAGAAGATAATATATATAGAAGTGGAGAACGGAGTTTGGATGGATTACGTGGAAGAGTTATACAGTGCACAACGGATAACACCAGACTGATTTTGGAAGATCAAGGTGAACAGAATGAAGGAATGACTCCTTAGATATTTGAATGGGAAATGGAGAAAGTTACTCAGGAGGTCTGGGAAAAGAAAGCCTTGGGCTGTGGCAAAATATATGAGAAACTGGAAGTCTTAGGTCCAAATTCAATAGCCGAATTTACTGATGTGGTGGACGGAATTTGTGCCAAGACTATTTGGCCTCAAGATCTACTTAAGAACATTCTAATACCTTAACCTAAAAAGATCAATGCAAAAGGCTGCGAAGGCTGTAGGGCAATTAGTTTCATGAGCTACATTACAAAGGCTATAACGAGAGTCGTACTAACTAGAAATGACAAGAAAAGTGAGGAAACACTGTGAAATACAAATTCGGATTCAGAAATGGTAAAGGAAGAAACATGTTATAGGTTGACTGGAGATGGTTGGAGAAAGAATGAAAAATAAACAGGTATATGTACAGGGCGACAATTACGGAATTATATGAAATAAAATCGTCATAACTTTTGAAGGACTTGAGTTAAGACGTTCAAACTGCACAGTTAGCCGCGGGGCATGATGGGAATCACTATGCGCATGCGCACGCATGGTTTATCGACGAAGCCCACTTTCATTTGGATGGGCTCGTCAATAAGCAAAATTAGCGCATTTGGGGTCTGAGAATCCGCATTTTGCGATCGAGAAGTCTCTTCACCATCAACAGGTGACTACGTGGTGTGCAGTGTACAATAATCAGTGCGATATTCCATGATAGCACGGTGACTACCGAACGGTACGTGAAGGTTTTGGAAGATGAGCTCATCCCCATTATCCAATGTGACCCTGATTACGACAAGATGTGGTTCATGCAATACAGAGCTCGACCCCATCGAAGCAGGAGAGTGTTTGATGTCCTGGAGGAGCACTCTGGGGACCGCATTCTAGCTCTGGGGTACCCAGAGGCCACTGGCATCGGCCTCGATTGGCCGCCATATTCTCCGGATCTGAACACGTGGGGCTACCTTAAAGACGAAGTGTACAGCAATAATCCCAAAACCACTGATGAGCTGAAAACTGGGTCAAGACATTCGATACAGTCAACTGGATTATACTACTGAGAAGTTTTAAACCGCGTTGGTTTAGCCTGGGAAGATAGAGGGCTAATAAAGGAGTTGTACACAAATCAAAAATGACAGGCTAGGGAATGAGAATCGAAAGAGATGATCTGTGCAAGAGATGTAAGGCAGGAGGACTTACTGTCACCGAAGCTTTCTGACATTTATGGAGAAGAACTGATAGGTGAGGCTACAGAGGAACTGCAATTGGAGGAGAAAAGACAACAAAGTACGTATATGATCAAGTTTGGATTGCCAGCGGTTTAAAGCGGAGATAAGGGATAATTGTGTGTAACAGCAGTGAAAAATAAGGGAAAAATACAAAATATATGCGACCTAAAGTTGATTACTCGCACACAATAACAAATTGTAAATAATCATATTGTATTACTATTCTGTACAAAAATTATATCAATACATTAACAACACAAGTTACATACGTTCCTGCAAATACAAAAAAGGAGAAAAACGTACCAGAACAGAGGTTCAACACTAGACAGATTACGCTTACAATGATTTAGAACCAGGTTATTTCCTGTATTTGGCAACAGATACCTCGTCACGCATCAAGATCTAATGTCGTGTGGCTAGGGTCTCCCGTTGTGTAGACCTGTCGCCTGTTGCAAGTCTTTTGAGTTGACGCCACTTCGGCGACTTGCGTGTCGATGGGGATGAGGTGATGATACAGACAATACAACACCCAGTCCCTGAGTGGAGAAAATCTCCGACCCAGATGGGAATCGAACCCGAGTCCCTTGGGCGGACACGCATCAATATGTATCGGGCCGACGCAACACCAAATGGATGTCATATTGGTGAGTCTAAATTCATCGATAGGAGGGAGGGGGGGGGGGGGGGAAGAAGAAAGGAAGTGAAAAAGAGCTTCAAAGCAATAATCAACCAATTTTTAAAAAAAATGATTGGCGGAAATCCTCAAAACACGGGATAAATATTGAAAAATACGGGACCCGGGATTTTCGTCCAAATTAAGTGAAAGTACTGGATTTCTCGGGATTTACGGGATAGTTGGCAAGCCTAGATCAAGCAGTGCTGTAGGAATCAGAAGAGGAGCTGCAACAGATGTTGAAGAGTATTGCAAGAATGGGTGAATAGTGTGGAATGAAGATTAATATAGGAAAGACGAAAGTGAGGGAAATAGACAAGAAGAAAGCTCCAGTTCAAAATATTCTCAGACGGAAAAAAAGATGTAACAAAACCTTTTCGCATCTGGGAAATCTAATGGGATGGAACGGAAGCTGCACAGAAGAAATGAGGAGAACGATATCGAAAGGGGAAGAGTTTGAAAAGGTTGAAGAAATTACTAACACCTTAAAGAATTTCAATGAATCTGAGGAAAAGATTTGCTGAATGTTACATCTGGAGTGTGGTGTACATAGCAGATAAAAAGAAAGAAGAGAGATTTAAAAAGTTTTTAGTATGTTGCTGTGGAGAAGACTGCTTAAGGTGAAGTGGATTGATAGACTTTTAGAATGAAGAAAACAGGGGAAGACAGAAGCTTATTGGAAGCGATGAGATGAGGAAAAAATCTTGGCGGGGGCTTGTATTGCTAAGGAATGGTATGCAGCAAAGAACTGTAGAGGGAAAAGTGGAAGGAATGAGAGGAAGAGGTAGGAAGACAAATAGAATCATGGACATTAAAAGAGGACGAACATACAAGCAGATGAAGGAAGATGCTCAGAACAAAACACGATGAGCAGCCTCCAATTGAAACTTGTCATCAGACAGGAGCTAAATAAGAAGGTCAGTTGCTTTTAAAGTAGTGAGAGAAAGCTGATAGGTCTACAGTTTTTTATACTGCATCTGCATCCTAGAAAATGATTATAGAGCCGTAGATTAAACGGACAATTGTTTAACAATGCTACCTAGGGAAATAAATTACTTAATTAATACTTATGCCTCTCATACTTTTACATAACCTTTGTTCTATCATGTTAACTACAGCAATGAATACCATTACTAGAAAATACATGATTCAATGGAAGTGGTGAAGGCTGGAGGCAAAGTGATGCAAAATGAAACTACAGAATTATTTACAGAACATCTGTGAAGGAAGACAATTTCTGAAAACCAGATCAGTTGTGTGTTTTGGATATAAAGGGTGCCACATTTATTTTCATCACCCAAAAATTTCTTTGTTCAGAAACAAAATAAAAAAGTGTACGTAGCATGTTTATATGTTTGCATTTTCAGCTGTTCTGGATACTTAATTATTGTTGATAGTCGAAACATTTATGTTTTCGAGTGCTCGGCAATTTTTACTTTCGAAAAAGATGGATAAAAGATTTTGCGTTAAATTTTGTTTGAAAAATGCAATAATGTGCAGCACCGCATTCGAAATGTTGACTTTGGCTTTTGGTGAATCTACTATGAATAAGATAAGAGCTTACGGGTGGTATAAACGTTCCAAAGAGGGTCGAGAAGACGTTGAAGACGACCGCTGTGGACGCCGTAGAACATCATTTACTGACGACAATGTGGAAGAAGTAAAGAAAATCGTCAAATCACAGCTAGAGAGGGTGCTTAATGTCGGCGTATCCTTTCGCTCATGCCAAGAAATTTATTTCGGATGTCGTGGACATGAAACGTGTAGCACCAAAGTTTGTTCCGAAATTGTTGAATTTTGACCAAAATCAACTTCGCATAGATATCGATCAGGAATTGATGAGTGAAGTAGACAACGCTCCAGAACTTCTAAAGAAGGCGATAACAGATGACGAAACGTGGACATAAAGGCATGACAACGAAACCAAGGCCCAGTCGTCCTAAATGGAAACTACCTGAAGAGCCACATCCGAAAAAATTCGACAAGTTCGAACAGATGTGAAGTTTCTTCTCACTGTTTTCTTCGATTACAGTGGAATAGTGCATCATAAGTTCTTACATTAAGGTCGTAAGGTCAATAAGGAATTCTACCTGGAAATTATGCGCCGTTGGTGTGAAGCAATGCGGAGAAAACGACCAGAAATGCGGCAAATTGCCTCACGATAATGCTCATCACACCTCAATGCTTGTTCATGACTGGCAAAACACAAAACCGTTACGTTGCCACAGCCATCGCATTCGCCGGACATGGCCCCTGCAAATTATTCCTACTCCCGAGCCTGGAGAGAACAATGAAAGGACGTCCGTTTGCCACCACTGATGAGATATAAACGGAATCGCTGAATGAGCTTAAGACCATAACAAAAAGTGAGTTCAGATGTGCTTTTAAAATTGGAAAAATGGCTGCTACAAAAGTTTATATCTGAGGGGGATTACTCTGAAGGGGATAATGTTGATGAATAAATAAAGATTTAAGAAAAACAAAAATTCCCGTTACTTTTTGATCACGCACCGTATTGTAAATAAGAAAACATTATTGCAGTTACTGTTGTGCTGACTTGCGTGCTCTATAGATAAGCAGCATTTTTACCTTCTCTTCGTCTGTGTACAGCGTACTCTCACAAACCTTCCAATGAAGACAGTTGACTGAACGGCCAGTGTGCTTTTTCCTCTTGTTTCGATTTGATTACTGTCAACTCCAGCACGTGGACGAGTTGCGTTACTCCACGTTGCCTACACTGTGTGCTAGAATGGTATAGCCAAATTAATTTTTGCGTTTTGTTTTTAATGACGTCATGATTAAAAATGTGTTAGAATTCCTAAGGGACCAAACTACTGAGGTCATCGGTGCCTAGACGTGAAACGTCCCCTTTTGAAAAATTATACATGACTGTCCTTAAACTGACACAGAATATTTTTTTTTAGCGAAACGCAATCTGACTTTCAGTAATCCCTACAAGAGAATGGCCCTGATTAAATTAACCTATACGTTTCACAAATCACTTACCTCACAAAAATCTTCGTTACTCGAACTACTGCAATACAGCGAGCGCCACTACTGCCAGCTAAATAAAAGATTCAAACTATGGAAGGTACTAACTACTGATAGGCATAGTTAGCAAATGAAAGATTTTAATAGAGAACAAACAATGTATTTACCTTAATAGTCACAATATATATATAGCAGTTCATGACATCCAGTCTTACAAATTTCAAAACTCCGCCATTTCTCTACCCACATCCACCACTACTGGCTGCTCACCTCCAACTGCGCAACGCTACGCGCTGTTCACATCCAGCTGCCCAACACTACAATGGCAGACAACAATGCAAACTAGCCACAGACTGCACACAGCACAGCCAGTGATTTTCATACAGAGCGCTACGTAGCGTTACCAATAAGAAAACCTAAACAGCCTACTTACAGACGTACACACTACTTAAACTAAAGTAAACTAACTTATGCTAAGAGCCACACACACACACACACACACACACACACACACACACAATGCCCATGCCCGAGGGAGGACTCAACTCCCGCGGGAGGGGCCGCGCAATCCGTGATATGACGCCTCAAACCGTGCGGCCACTCCAAGTGGCGCTCATGATTATGTGAATGGTACACTGTGATGCTTGTTCGAGCAGGTCTTGAACAGAGCAAGTGGATTGCCAAATAAAAAATACAGGGTGCTGTTCAAAAAAGACGCAGTGCCGTTCATATCTTCGTAATGAACTAAGTTACAAGAAAAGCAATCATGCTGGTTAATGTGCTGGTGTTAGCTAAACACCATTTGATGGAAACATTTTTTTATTTTGCTTCTGGACAAAGAGTTATTTGGGGTGGTCAAGACGCGGTATGAAGGGTCTCTCTCCTATGAGCCGTCAGGCGCATTTTCTTTGGCTTTTCGGCAGATATCTGCAATTTCGTTTTAGCGTCGTGTAGTCGTGTAGTCAGCCCAAACAATTACTGCTCGTCACGTTTTTCATGCGACGCCCAGTGTTAACAAAAAGCGTCAGTTTTTTTCCTATTACAAACAAAATTATTTTTAAATCTGATTTCTGCATCCATTCGATAGAGCAGTCAGCTGGCCGAGGTGGCCGAGCGGTTCTAGGCGCTTCAGTCTGGAACCACGTGACCGCTACGGTCGCAGGTTCGAATCCTGCCTCGGGCATGGATGTGTGTGATGTCTTTAGGTTAGTTAGGTTTAAGTAGTTCTAAGTTCTAGGGGACTGATGACCTCAGATGTTAAATCCCATAGTGCTCAGAGCCATTTGATAGAGCAGTCCCAGATTAAACTACTATCGGAGTTTTTCTTAGAGACACTTGAGTTTAAACTTTAATTAGAAGCGAACCGATAGATCTATCGCAAAATGAGTTGTACCAATATTTTTCCTGCTTTATTACGCATTAGAACAGGGGTGAGCAAAAGCGCTATTGCGAGCGCAAGCACCCATGGGTGCCCACTCTCCTTGCCCGCAGGTGTGGTCAGCCAGCAGTTCGCCTCCACCTCTCTGTTAACATCACCTGTTTGTTACGAGTCCACGCAAAATACCGTGGCCCTTTCCCTTTTTTTTTAATCTCATTTTGTTCGTTGTTGTTCGTTGCATCTGCTCGGTGCGGACGTCGTAAGACATCCGTTTAATTTCGTTGTTGATCGATTAGCTCAGTTTTTTTTTTTATGATCGAACACGCTGAGCTACCGTGCCGGCTAAATGCGCAGTAGGCAGGGAACGCATGCGGAGAGTGTAGTGGTGGGGGTTACAGGCAGGTGCTGTAGGGGAAACGCCGTTCTAAGCTGAAGCTCACATTTTTGTGACTTAAGTGGACACCCTCCACACCCACACTTGCGTGGTGACCATCCAAAAAAGATCTACTGTCATCTCTGCTTTGGTTAGTATCTAAAAAGAATTCCACTGAAAATGTACCGATTTATTTTTTCTTGGCTTGTTAACCATTTGTAACTTCAGGAGAAACGTCATGAATGGCAAATTTTGAGCAAAACCTACACATTTCAGTTGTTGCCGTATTAAAATTTTCTTCTTTTGCAAAACACAGCGGAGTTCACACAGTCTCATCCCACCAACACGCTGTGCAGTCACAGTTGTGAGAGACTTCTGAAACAGTCGTTTATTAAGTTCATTAACTGAGGAATTAGATTAGGAAATGAGACGCTTAAAGTAGTAAAGAAATTTTGCTATTTGGGGAGCAAAATAACTTATGATGGTCGGAGTAGAGAGGATATAAAATGTAGACTGGCAATGGCAAGGAAAGCGTTTCTGAAGCAGAGAAATTTGTTAACATCGAGTATAGATTTAACTGTCAGGAAGTCGTTTCTGAAAGTATTTGTATGGAGCGTGGCTATGTATGGAAGTGAAACGTGGATAATAAATAGTTTGGACAAGAAGAGAATAGAAGCTTTCGAAATGTGGTGCTACAGAAGAATGCTGAAGATTTGATGGGTAGATCACATAACTAATGAAGAGGTATTGAACAGAATTGGGGAGAAGAGAAATTTGTGGCACAATCTGACTAGAAGAAGGGATCGGTTGGTAGGGCATATTCTGAGGCATCAAGAGATCAATTTAGTATTGGAGGGCAGCGTGGAGGGTAAAAATCGTAGAGGGAGACCAAGAGATGAATACACTAAGCAGATTAAGAAGGATGTAGGTTGCCGTAGGTACTGGGAGATGAAGGAGCTTGCACAGGATAGGGTAGCATCAAACCAGTCTCTGGACTGAAGATCACAACAACTGAGGAATTGAGGAAAAGTATGGTCAGCAGCTTATGATAACGCACATCCTCGGTAAAAAATAAACGTGTAAAATCCTCAATGATATTGTTCCCAAACTTGTAGCATTTCTCGTTTCACCAGCTATTGATGGCCCTTAAAAATTTTAATTTTTTCATTAAGAAAGTCTGTAGTTAGTGGAATAACATGGTAGATAATGAAGTTTTGCATAATAAACATACGACAAAATCCTCTCCTCTTTGCATGCTATAATTCGCGAAAATCTCTTTTCGATATCTCAAATCATTTATGAAATATGGGCAATGTTGTGGATATTTCACTCTGGTTTTATCGCTGGCGCTGCACGGTCACAAATGTGTGTGCTACATCAGATCAATTTTCTCGAGATTGGTGATCGATTGTGACCTCCACCCAAGTCTACTGGAAAATTTGATATGTTAGCGAAATTTCATAAGCAGCAGCTCATCAATATGCACCAAATGCAAAATCATAGCGACCCCTGTTTTTCATTGCAAACTTTCTCGAATTTCTCGCTGTGTCTTACTTTCATGTGAATATCAAAATAACTATGACCATCAACGAAATGATGGTCACATCATCATGAAACTGACATACAGAGAATAAGTAAAAGGAAGTTTTTCTACTGAATAGTTTCTGTAAAATTGTTTGAAAAAGATTGCAGTGGACGTGCCTCGATTCTGTCACCGCCGACCGGCCGAATGGTGGCGAACACTGCTTGCCTCCCCTTCTGAACAAAGGAATGAATGACCTCGCCCAGCGCCGTCGACGAAAATTCGTCACTGCACATCGGCCACTGTATCCTGTGCAGACCCGACCTATGCGCGCGCGGCATGACGGGCCTGTTTACTTCGCGTCGTTAGCGTTGTCGGTGTCTAAGTATCTTTGCCGTTTCACAATCGCACTTAATTAGTGAGACGAAAATGGCTGAGGAAGAGTTAAGGTTCTCAAAACGAAAATCGGTCGAATCCCAACGGTTGAATCCACAGTGTGAAGAAGATACTAAACCACAGACTGGCCCTCAGTGTTTCTTTTGTAATGCTATTTTATTGGCGTGGAAGAAGTAAAAAGTGAACATCATTTTCAACTTCTTCATAAGAAATTCGTGATAATTTTGCATACTGAGGAAAAGAAGGCCAAACTTCTCGAAGAGAGAAAGAAGAAAGTTCATACACACTAATGGCCATTCAAATTGCTACACCAAGAAGAAATGCAGATGATAAACTGTTATTCATTGGACAAATATATTATACTAGAACTGACATGTGATTACATTTTCACGCAATTTGGGTGCATAGATCCTGTGAAATCAGTACCCAGAACAACCACCTCTGGCCGTAATAACGGCCTTGATACGCCTGGGAATTGAGTCAGACAGAGCTTGGATGGCATGTACAGGTACAGCTGCCCATGCAGCTTCAACACGATACCACAGTTCATCAAGAGTAGTGACTGGCGTATTGTGACGAGCCAATTGCTCGGCCACCATTGACAAGACGTTTTCAGTTGGTGAGAGATCTGGAGAATGTGTTGGCCAGGGCAGCAGTCGAACATTTTCTGTATCCAGAAAGGTCCGTACAGGACCTGCAACATGCGGTAGTGCATTATCCTGCTGAAATGTAGGGCTTTGCAGGGATCGAATGAAGGGTAGAGCCACGGGTCGCAACAAACCCGAAATGTAACGTCCACTGTTCAAAGTGCCGTCAATGCGAATAAGAAATTGCCGAGACGTGGAACCAATGGCACTCCATACCATCACGCCGGGTGATATGCCAGTATGGCGATGACGAATACACGCTTCCAATGTGCATTCTCTGCGATGTTGCCTGTTGTGAATTGGCAGGAGCCAATTCACGGGGTTTGGAGGAAGCCGAAAGGCACGCGTTTAAACTCACGCAGGCTGGCGTGAGGTCTGGAACAGGTAAAGTAATTATACTATCAAGAAAAGTACGTAGCTGCTGGAATACTTGAATCAATAATTGGTGAACATCGGTCTGACGGTACATGCATCACAAGATAAATAGCAAATGGTAATGGCGCCTTGCTAGGTCGTAGCAAATGACGTAGCTGAAGGCTATGCTAACTATCGTCTCGGCAAATGAGAGCGTAATTTATCAGTGAACCATCGCTAGCGAAGTCGGCTGTACAACTGGGGCGAGTGCTAGGACGTCTCTCTAGACCTGCCGTGTGGTGGCGCTCGGTCTGCAATCACTGACAGTGGTGACACGCGGGTCCGACGTATACTAGCGGACCGCGGCCGATTTAAAGGCTACCACCTAGCAAGTGTGGTGTCTGGCGGTGACACCACTTTGCCAAAAACGGATGCAACCATCATGATGCTGTAAACAGAACCTGGATTCATCCGAAAAAATGACGTTTTGTCATTCGTGCACCCAGGTTCGTCGTTGAGTACACCATCGCAGGCGCTCCTCTCTGTGATGCAGCGTCAAGGGTAAACGCAGCCATGGTCTCCGAGCTGATAGTCCATGCTGCTGCAAACGTCGTCGAACTGTTCGTGCAGATGGTTGCTGTCTTGCAAATGTCCCTATCTGTTGACTCAGAGATCGAGACGTGGCTGCACGATCCGTTACAGCCATGCGGATAAGATGCCTGTCATCTCGACTGCTAGTGATACGAGGCCGTTGGGATGCAGCACGGCGTTCCGTATTACCCTCCTGAACCAACCGATTCCATATTCTGCTAACAGTCATTGGATCTCGACCAACGCGAGCAGCAATGTCGCGATACCATAAAACCGCAATCGCGATAGGCTACAATCCGACCTTCATCAAAGTCGGAAACGTGATGGTACGCATTTCTCCTCCTTACACGAGGCATCACAACAACGTTTCACCAGGCAACGCCGGTCAACTGCTGTTTTAAGTATGAGAAATCGGTTGGAAACTTTCCTCACGTCAGCTCGTTGTAGTTGTCGCGCCAACCTTGTGTGAATGCTCTGAAAAGCTAATCATTTGCATATCACAGCATCTTCTTCCTGTCGGTTAAATTTCGCGTTTGTAGCGCGTCATATTCGTGATGTAGCGATTTTAATGGCCAGTAGTGTATCTAACTAGTTTTGTAACAGTGTGTCGAGTGCTTACTTCCATATCTTATGGTTTACGTTGTACATTCTACGTATTGTATTTGTAGCGGAGATAGAGTTGTTTTAGTTTAAACATAACTTCTCAGAAGTAGATGGTGATGTTGAGTGATTTTTGTTCAAAGTTTCTTTTTCTGTAAGTTTTCAGCTTTACTTGGCAGAAGTCAATGATGTTGCATGGGTATATATTTATCTATGCAACTGAATGGTGGTTATTGATTCTTTGTATAGCTTTGTGTGAGTAGCTTCTGCGTGCGTCATCTATTATCGTGTTCTAAAATTTTGACGGAAGTTTCAATAAAATTTCTATGCTTAAGTTCAGTCTGTTCATTTAGAATTTTGTGTGTGTGTGTGTGTGTGTGTGTGTGTGTGTGTGTGTGTGTGTGTGTGTGTGTGTGTTCTGTTTCTTCTGTTAGGGTCATTATTGGACCTTTACGTAAAAATTACCTGTTGAGAAAAATATAGTTAAAGAGACAACTTGTAGTGACCTTTACTGATGATTTGTCTTCGCAAACGTACAGTGCTTTATGTTTCTGTTAGTTAATCCGTGCTTTACATGTACATACCTTCATGTTTGTGTAAGTGTAAGCTGTTATCAAGTACATGCGGGAATCAAAGTCTTGTTTTCTCCGTTATCCACATATCTGGTGGCCCCGACCGACTACGACACGTCCGCGCCGGCTTCAACGTTTCGCGCAGTTTCGCAACATTGATGGCTGTTAACTTCCGTGCCAGCCGCGCCTTTCTCGTGTCCACCGGAAGATGAACGACTGACCAGTCACAATTGAAGCAGCAGCTAGCACTGCAATTTATAGGATGAAGATAAAACCTCCCTCATTCTGGCAACATAACCCTATATTGTAGTTTGCCCAGCTACAAAGTCAGTTTGTCCTAGCACAAATATTGGCGGACAAGACTAAATACAGCTATGTGGCTGCAGCGTTCACGGGGGATCTAGCAGCCGAAGTCCAGGATATTCTAGCCACGCCACCGGATACCGAACGGTATGCATCGATTAAAAACGCGTTCATCGCACGCTTAGAAGCAAAACGGCCAGAGGAGCTTTTGCGCACTGAAAAGATCGGAGGTCACACTCCGTCACAACTTCTGAAGACGTTTAAGCACACGGGCAGATAACACTGTGAAGTGACGATATACTACGGAATATATGGTTGTCCCGATTGCTGGCAAATGGCTCTGAGCACTATGGGACTTAAATTCTGAGGTCATTAGTCCCCTAGAACTTAGAACTACTTAAACCTAACCAACCTAAGGACATCACGCACATCCATGCCCGAGGCAGGATTCGAACCTGCGACCGTAGCGGTCGCGCAGTTCCAGACTGTAGCGCCTAGAACCGCTCGGCCACCCTGGCCGGCGATTGCTGGCAGTCACCCAAAAAATTCAGTGTGTGCGGGCGATTTAGACGAAATGGCACGAACAGTTGACTGCATAGTTGAAATGTATCCTGTATCACGTGTCTCAACAATGACACCGCGTCAGGAAAATGTGGCCACGGCGACGCTAGCTTCCCTACAACCGGAGTTGGCAGAACTGACCACACAGGTATCTGCATTACAAATAACGAACAACCATCAAAGGACACGCCGCCGACAGTCTCGAGGTCGTAATCGATCGCCGTCTGCATAGAACCTATCTTGGTACCAGAGGAAGTCTGGTAATGACCCTTCCAAGTTTACGCCATCTTGCAAGTGGAAGTATGAATCATCACTTCTATTGCAAACACGCGTCGACCTTTTGGGCGGACCGCGATACAAAACTACAGTACCTTGTCGATACAGGAAAAGAAGTGTCGGTATATCCAGCAAAACGCCTGCCACGCCGGAGCTGTGACGACTGGGTGTTTACTCTCCGCTAATGACTCCAAGATTAGAATGTACGGTCGAGTAACATTCTTTAACCTGGGGTACGACGTGTGTTTCAGTGGCAGTTTAGAGTGGCAGGTATATCATTACAGCCTATTATCGGAGGAGAATACGACTTACTGCCAGATCTGCGACGTCAGCCTTAATAGATTTGACTACTAATATACACGCAAAGGCAAGTCTGTTGTGTCACCCCACCATCGGTGCGCAGTCACAGGCTATACACCATACGTACGGTTATGGAAAGATACCCTGAGATCACTCAGCAGTCGCCCATTCTCCCACTGATCAAGCACACCTTTTACGCCGGCCGGTGTGGCCGAGCGGTTTTAGGCGCTTCAGTCTGGAACAGCGCGACCGCTACGGTCGCAGGTTCTAGTCCTGTTTCGGACATGGATGTGTGTGATGTCCTTAGGTTAGTTAGGTTTAAGTAGTTTTAAGTTCTAGGGGACTGATGACCTCAGATGTTAAGTCCCATAGTGCTCAGAGCCATTTGAACATCTTTTACCACGCCAGGGCCACAAACTCACTCTCGGCGTAGGCGTTTCACGCTTGAAACGCTAAAAGTGGAAATCAAATTTGACAGCATGTTATCACAAGGTACCTGCACAGCTTTTAGCAGCAGGTGGGTAGCCCCGATTCGCGTCGTGCCTAAAAAGAAGAATGGGTGGCGCCCCTGCGGTGACTATAGCGAACTTAATGTAAGAACCATCTTAGACCAGCAGCCAATCCCGCACATAGATTTTTCTGCAAATGTTCGCGGCAAGACGATATTTTCTACCACTGACCTAGTCCGAGCGTACTATCAGATCCCCGTAGCTACGCAAGACATTCAACAGTGACGACGCCATTCGGCCTCTCTGAGTTCACCAGGATGCCATCCGGTCTCTGCAGTGCAGCTCAGACCTTCCAGCGCTTTATGGACGAGCTGACAACAGATTTAGATTTTTGCTATGTGTACGTAGACAATTGGTTGGTGATGTCCTTATCAGAACAGTTACGGCATTTGACGAGTGTTGGACTGCCCATACACACAGGGAGTGGGAATTAACCCAGTCAAGTGTCTTTTTGGGGCGCCAGAGGTGAACTTTCTAGGGTATTTGGTGTACTCAAAGGGTATCCAACCACCACATAAAGAAGTATAGGCCGTAAGCAAATACCCCCAACCTGTCACAGTCAAAGTTACGGCGGTTCCTAGGAGGAGTACATTTCTACCAACGGTTCATTCGCAATCGCGCACTGATAACCACAACTTCGAACAAACTACCGGGTGATCAAAAAGTCAGTATAAATTTGAAAACTTAATAAACCACGGAATAATGTAGATAGAGGGGTAAAAATTGACAAACATGCTTGGAATGACACGGGATTTTATTAGAACAAAAAAAAGAACAAAGTATTGCTAGATGCGTGAAAGATCTCTTGCGCGCGTCGTTTGGTGATGATCGTGTGCTCAGCTGCCACTTTCGTCATGCTTGGCCTCCCAGGTCCCCAGACCTCAGTCCGTGCGATTACTGGCTTTGGGGTTACCTGAAGTCGCAAGTGTATCGTGATCGACCGACATCTCTAGGGCTGCTGAAAGACGACATCCGACGCCAATGCCTCACCATAACTCCGAACACGCTTTACAGTGCTGTTCACGACATTATTCCTCGACTACAGCTATTGTTAAGGAGTGATGGTGGACATATTGAGCATTTCCTGTAAAGGACATCATCTTTGCTTTCTCTTACTTTGTTATGCTAATTATTGCTAGTCTGATCAGATGAAGTCCATCTGTCGGACATTTTTTGAACGTTTGTATTTTTTTGGTTCTAACAAACCACCATGTCATTCCAAGCATGTGTGTCAATTTGTACCTCTTTATCTACATTATTCCGTGATTTATTCAGTTTTCAAATTTGTACTGACTTCTTGATCACCCGTTACTTCAGGGCGCACAGAAGCCTAACTACAGAGTGCATTAGACTAGCGAGGCAGACACCGCGTTCCAGGCTGTGAAAGCAGCTACAGCACAGCTATTAGCACACCCCACTTGCGCTTATGACTGATGCTTCGTCCACTGCCATTGCTGCTGCACTTCAGCAACAGATTGATCGGAATTGGCAGCCCATTGCATTCTACAGTCATAAGTTGTCGCCATCTCAGCAACTCTGAGCAACAAACGACCGTGAGCTGTACGCCGCTTACGCTGCTGTCAAAAAATTCAGACATCCATTAGAAGGGCAACAGTTCATCTATGCGGCTCATAAACCGCCTACCTACGCCTGAAAGGTAAAGCGGGAGAAAGCATCGCCTAGGCAGCTGCGATAGTTTGATTATATCAGCCAGTTCACGACTAGCATTGTGCATGTGGAAGGGAAGCCAAATGTTTTAGCTGACGCACTTCCGCGTATAAGAACCAGTGAACGCGGCAGCGGATCACGCCGCACGTGTGGAAAAAATGACACATACCACCGATTACGACGCCGTCGTGCATGCACAACAAAGTGACAGTCTGTTTTGTGATTTATTGCAACAATGTAAAGGACTGAGGTTACAGAGCGTGACATCGCCAGACGCGAACGCGGAGTTATATTGTGGTGTTACAGGAGGAAAGATACGCCCATTGGTCCCACAGCATTTCAGAGCACAAGCAATAACATTAATGCAGAATCTGGCACCTGCAAGAGTAAGGGCCAGTGCCAGATTAGTCAAACAGAACTTTGTATGGCCAGGTATTCTCACAGACTGCAGAACATTTTTAAAGCTGCGCAGCACGCCAAAGGAATAAAAATCACGGGGCAGGTCAGAGCACCGTTAGGGCATTTCTTCCGCCAAATCTGCGTTTCGAACATGTGCATGCCGACATCGTAGGCCTACTCACAGCATCGGGAGGCTACAGTTATTGCCTCACGGTGATAGACAGGTTCACCAGATGGCCTGAGGCATTTCCATTGAAGGACATCACGACAGAAACTGCAGCGCAAACATTTTTTCGTGGCCAGATTGCCCGGTTCGGAGTCCCGCTGAAAATTACCACTGATCAGGGTCGGCAATTTGAAGCCTACGTCTTTAGAGGATTGAGCACATTTTTTGATACGAAACGTATACGCCCCGCGGCAAATCACGCCGCACCAAACGATATAGTTGAGAGTCTTCATCGGCAAAATGGTTCAAATGGCTCTGAGCACTATGGGACTTAAGATCTGTGGTCATCAGTCCCCTAGAACTTAGAACTACTTAAACCTAACTAACCTAAGGACATCACACACATCCATGCCCGAGGCAGGATTCGAACCCGCGACCATAGCAGTCGCGCGGTTCCGGACTGAGCGCCTAGAACCGCGAGACCACCGCGGCCGGCCTCCATCGGCAGTTAAAAGCAGCACTAAGATGCCACGCAACACCGAACTGGACAGACATTCTTTTAGGCCTACAAACGTCACTTAAGAGTGATCTGATTAGTACAGTAGTGGAAATGGTGTAAGGACAAACGTCACACCTACCTGGAGAGTTTTTGCACATCACGGCAGATGACACAATCACTGTCGCAAAATTAAGGGAAAATATTTGCCAGCTGAGATCGGCAATGCCTAGAAACTGCGGAGCTAGACAATTGCACGCATGTGTTCCTACGCAACGGTACAGTGCGCAAACAATTGCAGCCACCGTAAGACGGACCATATCCAGTAGTCAATAGGAGTAGCGATACTTTCCGTATGATGATCAATGGTACACCACAGTCGCATTGGACCGGATCAAGCTGGCATTTCTGGATGCAACACGGAAAGCAAACCAGAGAAGACAGAAGAATCAGCAACAAGAGGTGTTCCTCCACCCCACGAGCACCAAGGTGAACCAGGCACTGCGACACCGAGACCGACGTCGACGATTACTACTCCGCTCCCCGTTAGAACCCACTGACTCACGTGGCGCACCGCACCATTTCAAGAAAGAAGTACACTCCTGGAAATGGAAAAAAGAACACATTGACACCGGTGTATCAGACCCACCATACTTGCTCCGGACACTGCGAGAGGGCTGTACAAGCAATGATCACACGCACGGCACAGCGGACACACCAGGAACCGCGGTGTTGGCCGTCGAATGGCGCTAGCTGCGCAGCATTTGTGCACCGCCGCCGTCAGTGTCAGCCAGTTTGCCGTGGCATACGGAGCTCCATCGCAGTCTTTAACACTGGTAGCATGCCGCGACAGCGTGGACGTGAACCGTATGTGCAGTTGACGGACTTTGAGCGAGGGCGTATAGTGGGCATGCGGGAGGCCGGGTGGACGTACCGCCGAATTGCTCAACACGTGGGGCGTGAGGTCTCCACAGTACATCGATGTTGTCGCCAGTGGTCGGCGGAAGGTGCACGTGCCCGTCGACCTGGAACCAGACCGCAGCGACGCACGGATGCACGCCAAGACCGTAGGATCCTACGCAGTGCCGTAGGGGACCGCACCGCCACTTCCCAGCAAATTAGGGACACTGTTGCTCCTGGGGTATCGGCGAGGACCATTCGCAACCGTCTCCATGAAGCTGGGCTACGGTCCCGCAAACCGTTAGGCCGTCTTCCGCTCACGCCCCAACATCGTGCAGCCCGCCTCCAGTGGTGTCGCGACAGGCGTGAATGGAGGGACGAATGGAGACGTGTCGTCTTCAGCGATGAGAGTCGCTTCTGCCTTGGTGCCAATGATGGTCGTATGTGTGTTTGGCGCCGTGCAGGTGAGCGCCACAATCAGGACTGCATACGACCGAGGCACACAGGGCCAACACCCGGCATCATGGTGTGGGGAGCGATCTCCTACACTGGCCGTACACCACTGGTGATCGTCGAGGGGACACTGAATAGTGCACGGTACATCCAAACCGTCATCGAACCCATCGTTCTACCATTCCTAGACCGGCAAGGGAATTTGCTGTTCCAACAGGACAATGCACGTCTGCATGTATCCCGTGCCACCCAACGTGCTCTAGAAGGTGTAAGTCAACTACCCTGGCCAGCAAGATCTCCGGATCTGTCCCCCATTGAGCATGTTTGGGACTGGATGAAGCGTCGTCTCACGCGGTCTGCACGTCCAGCACGAATGCTGGTCCAACTGAGGCGCCAGGTGGAAATGGCATGGCAAGCCGTTCCACAGTACTACATCCAGCATCTCTACGATCGTCTCCATGGGAGAATAGCAGCCTGCATTGCTGCGAAAGGTGGATATACACTAGACTAGTGCCGACATTGTGCATGCTCTGTTGCCTGTGTCTATGTGCCTGTGGTTCTGTCAGTGTGATCATGTGATGTATCTGACCCCAGGAATGTGTCAATAAAGTTTCCCTTCCTGGGACAATGAATTCACGGTGTTCTTATTTCAATTTCCAGGAGTGTAGTTACGAGGGTTGGATGGCGTGTGACATTTAATTCGTGTTACCATTAGCACTAAGGGGGAAAGTCATGTAGTGACCTTTTCTGACGTTTTATCCTCGCAAATGTACAGTGACGCGTAAACGTCCCGTGCTGTGGCAGTTTAAAGCTGTGTTGCTCTTTGGTTTACGTTTCTGTTTAGTTATTCCGTGCTTTACATTGTACACGCATTCATGTTTGTGTAAGTGTAACCTGTTATCGAGTATATGTGGGAACAAATATCTTGCTTTCTCCGTTACCAAGGAACTTTATCTGCGTCACAAATAGAATATGCAGAAATATTTGACAATTACAACGTCAACGATGAGATATGCATTAAATATTCGACACAGTGTTTCAAAACAAGACATATAAAGTAAAAATAGTATATACATAGAGCGCTAAATAATTGCAGGTCGCTTGAAAATGGCGATATAGTCAAAATAAGCTTATCGCCGAACTGTACCACTTTTGAATAAAGCTTCAAAAAATAGCAGCGTCCTGGTGTAATACAGACCTACATATATGCCTTTATAAAATTTATTGGTTAGGAAAAGTATAATGCTGTAAGTTATCGGTATCAGGATAGACCGACATTGTGCCTTTCACGTAACAAGGGAGCTCCTAACACTTCATAAACTGTTCGAAATATCGATACGAGGTTTTGGATGAGTGGTAGTGTGGAAGCAATAGATATAATTTTTTAAATTATCGAGATACCTACGTAATTTTTTAACAATATATGACGACACTTGAAGTGCAACATTTTTCTGATGGAAGAGAAAATCTGCTGGGAGTAGTAGTTTCATTCCTGCCAGCCTATTTTTAAGTAGCACTGGAAGTGAATTTTTTTCCTTTTTGTAAGATTACTGGTTGCTGGGTCTCGTCAGAGCCAACATCCATGAGCTCAATGTTGCTATTCAGTCATCATATGCATACCTTCTAAATGACATTTAACAGCTCTTGGGTGGAAAAACTTAGTGATATAATGATTTCTGTCATTTCTAGTTTAAACATTTCATAAATATTAGTGGGCAGTACGATAAAAGTGAAACAGAAATCAGCTAACACTTTATAAGTTCACGAACGGTAATCAGATCTCACGACAGACGCACTATATACGTAATTACGAGTGATCACTATATTCATCTATAACTAACCGTTTGTGTGCACGACAGACTAGGTAATGTCACCTTTAAAACACTCACTTGGTATGTGTACTTCGATATGACTTCATAATTTGTCAATCGACTTTGGCTTTTCAGTTTTATACATTTCCCATCTATTTATGTAAAAAATGCTTAGGTAAAAGTATTAACAGTTATCACACCACTAGTCTACTCAGTCCAAGAGATACAGAATATGATTAAGGTGGACACATTTCAATAGTATATATACTACGTTACCTTGATCGGTATAGAGGTGACGCACAGCAGTGGGAGAGCAAAACTTCTCCCCTCTTAGCAAACTATCAATAGCCAAACACAAGTTTTCTAGGAGTATGCACCCAGAATAAGGAGAAACGATCGTAAGAGTTGTAGGAATGGCACATGACAAACTGCAGTTCATTGGAACAATGAGAAGCAAAGGCAATTCACAAGCGAAAAAGGTAGCTTACAAAACGCTCGTTTGAACGATTTTTCAGCCTGCGGCACTTACCAGGAAGGACTGACAAAAGAGAAGAAGACTAAAAGAAGATAAACGCTTTCATAGAGGAGTTTTTCAGCAAGCACGAGGCAGACACTACAATGGACGCGCTGCAAATCACAGAGGTTTCCTATTAAATTCCGAGAACGTTTGTAACCAAGACGGAGTTTACCAACTTATTACTTTCGTACACATACGAGTACAGCATGTTTCGCAATTCATACGACACAGCTCTAGAGGCTGTAGTGGGCACTAAGTAGATCAAGTTTTACGTACGAACGCACGTTCGGAAGCGTCATCCAGCAATGTTACAGAATTTCAAATTCATAGCCGCTTTCGCCTGTAAAATGTATGTATATACAGGGTGAGTCCATGATTTTACAAACTTTCCAAGATTACGAAGAAGGATGAATGCATCAATTAGAGGTAGGGGCTCCCTGGTTCGGAAAAGAACGAGTCGAAAGTTATACCTCTTGACAACTGAATACACGTACTGGTACTGTTGTTGCTAAGATTGTAGGACAGCCAACTTTCAGAGGTGGTAATATGGACCAAAACAAGGAAAAAATGCCTAGTAAACATTCGTTCTTGAACAGGGTAATATGCACGAAGTACCCTTAGCCACATACCCAAGGTGATTTGCAGAGTACCTGTATGTTTGTAATGTTGATATTTTTATCGATTATTGTGCGTGTACGTGGAAATCCTAGCATATGAAGAATAACAAGTCCATATAGAAAGAACACTAGTGAACCTAATCTCTCTCTCTCTCTCTCTCTCTCTCTCTCCCCCCCCCCCCCTCTTTGTAAACAAAATCCTGACTGGAAACTGAAATGGCTTAAAATGAGTTGATAGATCGATTGGAACCGTTGTTAAGTAGGATATGAGAGAGACGTTTCCAGAGGCTGTATCTCTGTGGGTAGTAGTTTCGATATCAGTATGTAGTTTCAATCCGCGAGCGGGTAAGGCTGCAAAGTTTTTAACGACTTACATGCCATAGTAGTAGTCTAATCATAAGCCGTAAATAGAACTTCCTGCTTTCTGTTAAAACCCACTGCGAGGAAGAAGGCAAAACCACACATTTTTACAGCACACTACCCAGTTTCTTTCTAGCAATCGCTTTGAACATAAAACCTGTACATTGTTGTTCAAATAATTTGACAGCCTATATCAGTCTGAATTTTTATATGAGTATAGGATGAAAATTTGAAGTAAAACGGTCAAGAACTTTTCGAGGTTATTGCTAACAACGTTCCCCCCTCCCCCCCTCATATATTATATTTAGATATATTATACATACTCAAATATGTAACTTATGTCCGTCTGCATGTTTTTATATTATCGTGTAAGAATTTGAAGTACATCGGTCAAAAACAGATTTTTGGTGACAATGCTAAACAGCGTCTTTATGTACGAGTGTAGTAGTGGTATTACATATGTACATTACAACAAAAACATTTGAGATTAGCAATAAAAATATGTAAAGAATATAAAACGGCAGCGAATGAATGGATGGAATAAGGTGTGCGGGTTTTGTGGAGACGTGCTGAAGGAAGTAGTTGAAATTATGGACAGAGTCAGCGAGAAACAGAATTTCATTAGAAATCGGTTCTGAGCACTAGCGCACTTAACATCTATGGTCATCAGTCCCCTAGAACTTAGAACTACTTAAACCTAACTAACCTAAGGACATCACACAACACTCAGTCATCACGAGGCAGAGAAAATCCCTGACCCCGCCGGGAATCGAACGCGGGCGTGGGAAGCGAGAACGCTACCCCACGGCCACGAGCTGCGGACAGAATTTCATTAGAATGAATTTACTTCATCAAGGTACCTTCCATTAGGAATGTGGATGCACTCAACGACCGTGATATGACTTTCAAAGTGATAGAGCATAGCAATCAGTCCTTCCTATTCTTTCAGGTTTTATTAAAGCAAATCTAGATTTCGGCTACTGCCTAGCCATTATCAATGCACTATTTCATAGTTTCAATACTTGTCCTAGTACATCAGTCCCCTATTGCTCGGGCTTCTGTTACAGTTCATTCAACACTCGCACTTGATAACAGTGTGACAGACGTTTATTCACTCCAAAGGCTTTATCAAGTTCAGCCTTCGCTTGTAATTTGCTGCTATAAAGCAGTATGTATGATAAGGTGTCCACTAACCTCAGTTACTGACGATGCTTGTCCGTGCACGTCGGCTACGTGTAAGGAGCGAGTGCGTGAAGGTTCGACCGTGCTTTGTGTTGTGTGTATACCTTCCACTCGCGCTGCTGATGGCCCGTGCGCTGCCGCCTCCTAAAGCTTCGTCGACCGTTATAACGCGGCGCGACGAGCAGACACGTCGAGGCCCACGAGAAAGCCGTGGAGCGTTACGTCACAGCACGTGACACTGTAGATCTTACGAGTGCCAGCGCAGGGAGGGAGTAACTATTTCAAAAAAGTTTAATGATTCTAGATTACGCGTTTAAATACATGTAACCTCTCGACAGCGGATGACGAAGTTAGGGCCTTTAGTGGGTGCCTTTTCAATTACATACTGATTTATCGTGGGCCCTGGTACTCTAGCAGAAGAACTACAGGAGGTTTTAACGGATGGCAAGAATATATTGAATGTCTGTATAAAGGGGATGAAATGCAAAGCGAAATTAAGGTTGAAGAGGAGCAATATGTGCCGGAAGATGGAAAGGGATTTACCATCTTAGAAGCAGAAGTAGAAAATGCGCTGAAGGAGATGAAGAATAGGAAGGCATGTGGAATAGATGATTTGCCAACAGAACTGTTGAAGAGTCTGGGAAACAAGGCAAGAAAAGAAATAGTCTACCTCTGTCACGAGATATATGAGAAAGGGAAATGGCCTGAGGACTTCGCTGCAGCAGTTATGATACCAACAGAGAAAAAGAGAAACACTAAAAAATGTAAAGAGCACCGGACCATCGGTCTAATTTCTCATGCAGCTAAAGTCTTGCTGAGAGTGTTGAATAGAAGGTTATATGGCAAGCTGGATAGAGGGATTGTAGAGGAGCAGTTCGGATTTAGAAGAGGAAAAGGAACAAGAGACGCTATTGGCCTGCTAAGAACTATAGGGGAAAGATATATGGAAAAGGGTAGAGAAATCTTTGCTGTTTTTATAGATTTAGAAAAGGCTTTTGACAGACTTCAGTTGAACAAGCTGATGGATATCTTGAAGAGGAAAGGAGTAGACTGGAACGAGAGACGATTGATACAGAATCTATATTTACACCAGAAAGTAAGGATAAGGATTGGATATGAAATGTCAGAATGAAGCAGCATTGGACGAGGTGTTAGACAAGGTTGTTGCCTTTCCCCACTGTTGTTTAATGCATACCTTGAAGAGATTATTGCGAAAAGCTTACATGGGAAAAGAGGGATATGTATTGGTGGAAAGAGAATAGAATGTATAAGATTTGCTGACGACATGGTATTGGTGGCAGAAAGTGAGCGGACAGTGAATAACATGCCCAAAGATCTGAATGAAGCTTGTGTGGAATATGGGATGCAAATAAACAAAGCAAAAAGAAAGAGTATGGTCATCAGTACAAGACGCAGACTGTCCAATATTAAAATAGGACAATCTACCATTAGCCAAGTAAGTGAATTTAAATATCTCGGAAGCACAATAACTGAAGACTTGAGATGTCACCAGGAGGTGAAAACTCGAATTGCCATAGCGAAGGAGCCATTCAACAGAGAGAGAAGACTCTTATGTGGCAAATTAGATAAAGGTCTAAAGAAAAGGCTTGACAAATGTTTTGTCTGGAGTGTGGCACTGTATGGGGCAGAAACATGGACGCTGAGAAGAGAGGATGAAAAAAGGTTAGAAGCATTTGAGATGTGGATGTGGAGGAGAATGGAGAGAATAAGCTGGATGGAAAGAATGAGTAATGAAAGAGTTTTGGAAAGGGTTGGTGAGAGAAGTTGTCTGCTGACAAGTGGTTGGGACATTCATTGAGAAGGGAGTGCTTGCTTGCAGATGCTTTGGAAGGATTGCTTTGTGGGAGAAGACTGAGAGGAAGAAGGAGGTACAAGATGATAGACGACATAAAGGGAAGAGGAAATTATGCAGACTTGAAGAGGATGGCAGAAGACCGGACGGCCAGGAGAACTACCATGTGAAAGCCTGCCTTTTGGCAGAACACTGATGATGACGTGGGCCTGCGCGGAGACGAGCGTGCGCCAAGTGTGGCGGACAATCCGAGTAGTGCGACGTCGTAAGATCAATGCGGGGTCCGTGGGCTCCTGAGACGCGTAGCGTTACTTTATCACTGTTCACTCGCAGTTATCATAACAAGCAACATAGCCGAGATACTGGCACGTGAAGATACCACGTAAGTTACGGTCGATGACCGGATGCTACGATAATGTTTTCCGGAACAAACAGTAAAAAGCGCGGTGAGATGATATCACATGCTCCAGTGCATTCGAAATCACTAAATGTAAAGAATACAACTCTAATAAGTGTTGCTCTATTGAAATTTGAATGAAGTTTGCATTTCCTAAGTAACCTGTATGACAGGGATAACGAACGCAAGCCAGATTTTTAATATTGAGACTCAGACTCATTCGTTTCGAAGTATGACTGATTGCACCTCTGTGGATGAGTTGAGTAAAATATTATATTCAATCCCAATACACACATACTTTACACCTGGAGCTATACATTATAGTATCACTTCATAACGTGTAGTACACACTGTCGCATACATCCAAATACAGAGTGCTGCGACGGCTCGAAAGACTTTTGCAATAATAAATACTGTAAACCCGTCATTTGAGAACAGCAAGTCTACATCGCAATTGGAACATTATACAATACAACCAACGATATAACTCTCATTTATAAATAACCTGAGTTATCACTTCCGCCTGCGAGAGCGCAGCTTTGTGAATAAAATCGTTGGCTTGTAGCGTTCCGTGACTTTTTAAAAAACTTGTGTATTCCGTGACTTTACTACCGATTTTTTTCCTAAGAGTAGACTTGACTAAGGAAGGACACATTTGCAAAGGAGATGTACTTCTACTAAAAGAAATGACAGCCGCCATTGCTGCGAGATATCATAAAATATTAATTTTTGTCAATATATGCTCTTGTAAGAAGCTGAGTAGCCTACGAAATAGTTGAGCACTGAGAAGAACGTTTTTATGAAATAAAAATTGTTATCTTAAAAGATAAAATTTTTTCGCATTTCTGTAGTGAATATTATGGCCATTTTTCCTCTCCTCGTAATTACGATACAAAGTGCAAGCAAACAAACAGAATACAGGATTCTGAATGCTAGGTAGTACTGTGCGATCCCTGTTTACTAACACGGTCTTTTGGAATGAACAGATTCTCTTTTGTGAAAAGCGAAAATTGCCCTACCATCACAGGCTATCATAGTTGTTGAGAATCGTATCCGTCTGACTTGCTCTTCAATAACAGCGTCTAGAATTTTTCAGAGCTACATTACGACGCAGATCTTGAACCTTGGGTGCACTCGACTGCACTCCGGAGACGCCACGCATTATTGCAAAATTAATAATTTACTCTTTTTCAGCCAAGAAGACAGTAATTAAGAGCCACATCACTTAATATTTTATTTTTGAAGAAAAAGTCAATTTCAATTTTCATATTCAAAAGTAACACCAAAGGACAGGTTTTTTAAATCGTTTAACACTAGGAAGGAAAAAAGACCTGGTAAGAGTAGGTAACAGTAGTGATAATCAATTTTGCAGTGGAAAGTTTCGAGGCTGCCAGTCTATTTGTTCTTTTTGCTCTTATCAGGAGTAAAAATTTTTCTAGTGGCCAATGGAGGGTCATTAGAACTTCCATTTTCAAGTCATAGCGCCCGAATTTATAACAAGATTAGTGCATCAAATTTCACCGTTAGTCAACACATTGTGCCGTGCCATAAGACCTCTCCTTTTAATTATTACTCTGGCAATGAAGTCAAGCATTATGACGCGAAACTGCATACACACTATCTGGTCGAAAGTATCTGGACACCTATTAGCAGACATTACTGTGGGGTGTCTCCACCCTTCGCCTTTATAATGGTTTTGCTGAGGACACTTTCAGTGAGAAGTCTAAATGTCTGTGGTGGAATGACAGCCCATTCCTCAAGGGTCAAAACCAGAGAAAGTCCGGAGGGGAACTGATCTTTTAACTCATCCCAAAGGTGTTCCATTGGGCTTGGGTCAGAGATCTGGGCCGGCCAGTCCATTCTGGGAATGTCATTGTCCACAAGCGATTGCCTCACAGATGCTGCTTTATGGCAGGGTGCGTTGTCATGTTGATGCAAAAAACCGTCGTTTCCAAAATGTTACTCTACTGTACGCAGTACAGAATGCTGTAAAATGTATTCACATCCTGCCGCATTAGCCTTGTCTTAATCGCAGTAAGGGAACCACACCCCAGCCACGAAAAACACCCCGATACTGTAGCACCACCTCCTCCATAGTTCACTGTTGGCACTACACAGGATGACAGCTAACATTCTGGAGACATTCGTGAAACTCAAACCCTTCCATGGGATTGCCACTGATTATAGGGTGGTTCATTAGCTACCCTTACAGTACCTCAAGCGTCGCTTGCATTAACTACACAAATGGGTGGTTCATGGTGACTCGACCACTGTATCATTGTTTTTAACTCCCCACGCACAGTCATTGTGCTGTCTGGAGTGCTGGTAGTATTATGGACCTCACATGTCATTCCGTCCTCTGATTTCATACGATTTTGCACAGCTACCCTCCACAGTGTTCGACGGTTCCTGTTCGACTTTACATGACTTCTTCTTCGTTTTGGATTAGCTGTGGTCGTTCCTTCACGTTTCCACTTACGTCACCAGCAGTCGACGTAGGCATGTTTGGTCCAAATGTCCAAATGTGTGTGAAATCTTATGGGACGTCCCCCCCCCCCCCCCTCCCCTACGGTCATCAGTCCCTAAGCTTACACACTACTTAATCTAAATTATCCTAAGGACAAACACACACACCCATGCCCGAGGGAGGACTCGAACCTCCGCCGTGACCAGCCGCACAGTCCATGACTGCAGCGCCCAGACCGCTCGGCTAATCCCGCGCGGCAGGCATGTTTGGAAGGGCTAAAATTTCCGGGGTGGATTTGTTCTCAGATGACATCCAACGATTGATTACTCCACGTTATAAGTTACTGAGCTATCGTGTCCGACCCATTCTTCTATTAGTGTTTATCTACCTGACAGTACAGTACTCCCCGCTTCCTTTTATACAGGTGCGGCCGCCTCTTGTGGCATCTTGTAGTCAATTCCGCATCGCATAGTGGTGTTCGGATGCCTTTGATAAGATGATGTTTAGTTTTCGGATACTTTTGATAAGATAGAATCTACTACCCAAAACTAGTTGTTGCACTGGAGTATAATGCGACTTTGTCAGAAAAGACAACTTGTGACGAACCTCACAGCACTTCTTGGAATGCAATAATGATAAAGGAATATGCTTCTTTAATACCAATCGGAAACAAAACCGTGTAGCTATGTTGATTAATTTTGACTAGTTTGCCAAATTTGTTGTTAATTATGACACTGTAGTTGATAGTTGAAAGTGAGATCCAGGCAATACTAAGTCATATGGAAAATTTCAAGGCATCAGGGGAAAACCAGATAACAGCCGAATTATGGAAGTATGGTAGCAAACATGCAATTGTCTTACTCCAGAAACGTTTCGAGGAGATATGGAAGAAAGGAATCATTCCAGAGGAATGGAAAATGGCCCTGATTCACAAAAAAGGTCCTAAATCCGATCCCAATAACTATAGAGGGATTTCCCTCATGGATGTGACCTACAAGATATTGTCCACAGCTTTACTAAAAAGAGCAGAATCCCAGTTGGATTGCCAGATTGGGGAGTATCAAGCAGGGTTTAGGGAAGGGAGATCCTACCCTGAACAGATCTTGAACCTCAGAAACATTTTAGCATATCAGAAGCAGAGGGCGAAACCATATATAGTGACTTTTGCAGACTTCCAAAAAGCATACCATTCCATAGACACAGAGTCGCTGTTCAATAATTTAGAGGAGTTTAGCTTGGATGGGAAAACTTTAAACATCGTCAAGGAGACGCGTTCCAGTGTTACATTGTTGATTTTCTTTATTTAAACTTACTTGTCACCTGAATATGTTTTTTTATATTTCATTTTATCTGTTTCTAATATCGTGTTATAATTTCATGTATTGACTCGTTCCATGACAATGGAGACTTCTCCATAATTTGGTCCCACGGAACAAGAAATAAAAAAATAAAATAAATACGTCCTCTTCATGGGTGAACTATCGGAACCTTTCGAGATCAGAACAGGGGTCCGACAAGGGGATAGTCGCTCACCCCTGCTGTTTAACTGTGCACTCGATAAGGTTGTGAGGGAATGGAAGGCAAGAACGAGAGGGGGAATAAGATATGGAACAAGAAACAAAGGAATCACGATTAAGTGTTTGGCATTTGCTAACGACATGGCCCTGCTCGCGGAAACGTGGGAGGAAGCTAAAGAACAAAGCGCTGAGTTACAAGAGCAGGCAGGGAAGATGTTACAAGATTTCTTACGAAAAAACGAAGATTATGACGAATATACTAGATACTCCTAAGAGAATTAAAGTAGGAGCTCAAAAAATAGAGGTGGTTAGGAGTTTCAAGTACCTAGGGAAATGGATTGAATGGAACAACCTAGGGAAAACAATCGAAGCAAGACCGAGCAAAATGGAACTAGCTTTTCAGAAAACCAAAAACACCTACAACAAGAAAGCCCTCTCTTAGAACACCAAAATAAGGCATTATAGCACAGTAATTAAGCCGGAGGCACTCTATGCAGCAGAGACACTAGTCATGGGGAGAAAAGAGCAAATGGAGAAACTGGAAATCAAGGAGAGGAAAATTTTGAGGAAGATTATGGGTCCCAAATTCCAAAATAACAAACAAGGTTTTTATATAAACGAAGCCCTCTATGCGAAGTCAGAGAGACTCTCGGAAACCATGAGGAAAAGGAGGATTGATTTCTATGGACACATACTCCGAATGAATCCCGACAGACTAACTAAACAAATCTTTGACTTCTATAAAAAAAAAGAAAAGAGAGTAATGAAGTGGAAAAGCATTTGAGAGAACTCCAGATTACTGAAGTCATGTTGAAGAATGGTACAGCCAAGACCGTGACCAAATACAAAACTAAGAGGTTCCAAGTTAAAATCAACACCAGGAAACCGATTCAGATGTCAAAGAAGGAAAGAAAGAAGAGATAACATAGAATGAAGAACTACTGGAAGAAAAAGAGAGCACATGCATCTAAGAAGTGATTGATCTGACGTACCCCAAAAATGGGTGATTCGAAGTGAAAAAAAGAAATATTTACGATCGCCAGTTTGTTTAAGGAAACTAATTATGAAACTGACTGCGTTGGATTGAAATTGAACTTACGTAACAATTAATGAAGCGTAAGTGGGCCACAACGGTCATTACACACGCGGAAACTCAAATAAATTTGCAAGTGATATGATTTTTATGAGTTAATTAGCATTACACTGAACACTTTAGAATCATTTAAAATAAAAAAAGATTTACTAATTGGAGCACATAATGCGGTAATGATTGAGAAATGTGACCTCACAATGATGTGTACGGTCACTATATTTTACTAACCGCTGTTTTGTAATGGTCAAAATTTATTGCCAGGAAATACAATAGTGACGCACAAAACGCGTCACAATTAGCAGCAATTAAATAAGGCAACGCCGAAAACGCTACTGCCAAGATCGGCGCAGATATCAATAATAGAACACAATGCGACATGAGTTTTGATATTTGCGTAATGTTCACTGTTCCTGTACTACTTTCCTGCCTTGATTTCATAACTGTTATTAGTTTTTCCAATCATGTACAGTTTTTATCGCAAATCAACTAAAGTCATATTTCAATCAAATCTAAGTTCCATAAAGAGAAATTTTATTCCAGGTAAGGAAAATTTTATCCTATTAAGATGGAGTAATTGGCCATACTTGTCACATCCCTCTGCCTATTAGGCGGCAAACTTTATAGTTCATTGTTCACATGCTGTAGTGTTGTGTGGTTTTATTTGTGCTGTTAAATGTAGTTCAGCAGTTTTTTAGAAATGACTTCTCCCAAGTGTTTGGCTAACTCAAACGTATTATGTTTGTGCTAGCTACTTTATTACTAAGCCAAGACAGGACATTAATACATTCATGAAAAATGACTGATATATATATATATATATATATATATATATATATATATATATATATATATATATTGGTATAAGGCTTGGTGATCAAGACAAAAGCTGGGCATCACACATCACACAGGATATGCACCATGACGAGAAGTATGAAAGCTTCAGAGCTGTGTTGAAATACTTGGATCATGAAAAACAGTCTGGGGCAATAAGGCGAGATTTGAAAGTTCTTAGCATGTTACTTGGTCAAAATTGCGGGCACACAAAAATTGCGTATTTCACTTGTGAGTGGGATAGCCGAGCCAAAGACAAGCATTGGAAAGTAACTAACGGGCCCGAAAGAAAAATCCTCCAGCCCGATCCACAGAATACAATACTCGTAAATTAACCAATTGCTCAACCAAGCAAGATGCTGTTATCTCCTTTTCACATCAAGCTGGGATGAATGAAACAATTCACAAAGCACTACCGGAAGATGGTGACAGCTTCCTGCACTTGATAACAAGATTTACAATAATATATTATGAGAAACTCAAAGAAAGGATCTTTGTGGGACCGCAGATAAGAAATTTAATGAAATACGGTTTATTTGAAAGTATACTGAGTCCAGTGCAAAAAGGGCTTGGGTTTCGTTTACAGTGATGGCCACCTTTTTGGGTAACAACAAACATGCAATTTGTAAAACAATAGTTAAAATAATGTTCCCTATTTTCATTAAATGACAACGTAACGTGAGTGTGAAGCTTCATTTTCTACCTTCAGATGCTGACTTTTTTTTGTGCAAACTTTCGTGATGTCAGTGAAGAACAAAGAGAGCGGTCCCACCAGGACACTAGTGAGACTAGGAAGAGGTGCGAGGGAAGATGGAATGCTAACATTATGACTAACTACTGTTTTATGCAAAAAGGAGATGCTACTCGTGAAGGGAGACCATAAGAGAAATTTCGCCCTTTGTCGGAAAGAACTCGATGCAGTGAAATCAGCGAAGATAAATTAAATTGTGGTAAATTAAATTTTGTTTTTATAATAATTTTTAGCATTTTTAAGTAAACATATATGGTTGTTTAGTCTAATGAAGTGTGTAGTGATTCTATACAAGTCACAGAATAAATATTTTTTATTGTAATTTTAAAAAATTCTTGTTAGAGGAAAACTTTGATTTCTGGTGAAACTAAAGACGTACTTCCGACGTAATTTGTATGAGAAACTGATACAGGAAAACCATCAAATCTGAAATCAGAATGAAAAATACTTTAACTATGACCTTATAGTCAGTCATAAAGCATCACTTCAGAAGTTTTAGAATGCAGGATAATGTAACTGAGTATTTCTTTTGCATCCATATGTAAAGTTTTACCATAGTTCGCCAGAATTAATAATTTAATTACTTAATGAGCTTCCTTCTCAAAAAGACAATGAATATTGTTAGAATATAAAATGAACGTAATAATTTCAGCCAAATAGTAAAATTGATCTTAGCATTGGAAGACCAAAATTTAAGTTTTAATTTCTGGCACACTCAAGATTTTTTTTGTAAAAATCTCTCTTTTGATAATGTGACACTCGATTGCAATAGTGATAGGAAAACAACCCTACTGTTGGAAATAATTACGTGGGAAAATTATTAACACGACAGAAGAATAAAAGTTTTACATGCGCACTATATTGTTTGAGAAAATTATTGTACGACTTCGGCAAGTCTTCTACGTTTCTAAGCGTCTGAAATGGTACAATTATTGTAGAACTGTCTTACTGTGAGGCGGACTTGCTGTTGGCGCAAAATAACAGTTTTGTGGCAGTATTAATTTAGGCAAAGGCTCTTCTTACAGTTATTGCCAAGTCTTAACATACTTAGCCACACAGTACTCTTCATTTCGTAATGCTCTTGAAAATGCTTCTTGAATAAACGTACGACTTCACGCTCATCACATCCACACTACCTTTGTGTAAATTACCGTGTACATACACTCAGTTTGGACGAGCTCTCGCAGTCACTTTGGGTCGGACCTCCTTCACTGTTTGTTAACTTCTGACTCCCAGCTCCTCTATCGCGTGCCACAAGTGAAGCTCCGCTTGAGACGCGGCAGTGTGTGGACGTGATGTGTATTCCAGCTTCTAGAGTTGTTGACAAGTTTTTCTGTCTTCTACGTTTACGTTTCGTAAGTATCTGTGTATGTACGTTTGTTTGTTTGTTTGTGTGTGTGTGTGTGTGTGTGTGTGTCTACAGTATTGCTGAGCGTTCATTCGCTATTAATCTCTAGGGTTAAATAGCAAAATGTCTGTCAAGTGTTCAAGGAAAAGTACCTTGCAAGTTCCCTGAAAGCACGCGCTTGGATAGTAGTTACACTAGGAATTACAAATAATCAAATTCACACGGCGTTTTATAACCTCGACAAATTTTTCGTGGAGCTGCCGAATCCTCTTTACTGAACTCGCTATTGATGAAGCGCGGAGGCGGAATTGTATTTCACCATCGAGATGAAACTGTAAACACTGTTTCTGTTAGCAGTGCAGACGTCGTTCGTGTCTTTAACCTTCCGCCTGAAGTCGAAAATTGTAATCTTAAAGAAGTCCTGTGAAGTATGGTGAAGTCAGAAGCATTAAAAATCAACGCTGGTCGAATCAACTTAGGTTGCAAGTTTTCAGTGGCGTGCGATCTGCGGAAATGCAGATAAAAGTCAATATTTTCGTCACATATGATAGTTGCAGGGTAAAAGATGCAGGTATCATACTCAGGCCAAGTTTTTACGTGTTTTATATACAATGAAAGCGGCCACCTTCATAAAAACTGTCCTAAACTGTTTACAGCAATGGGAGAAACTGTGCTTTGCAGATCTCGTAACTGAAAATCAGTCACCTGACGATGTTCCGCCAGTTCCATCAGCCATCAGGAATCGAGCAAAAATCTGACTTAACTGAGTGACAAACATTTTCCGCTGCTGGCAAGCAAACCCGACGTTCAACGATCGATATCTATAACAGATGCTTCAGTGACAGGTACTAATAGACAGTCGTCCAATGGCTTGGTTCAAATGGCTCTGAGCACTATGTGACTTAACTTCTGAGGTCATCAGTCCCCTAGAACTTAGAACTAATTAAACCTAACTAACCTAAGGACATCACACACATCCATGCCCGAGGCAGTATTCGAACCTGCGACCGTAGCGGCTAGAACCGCTCGGCCACTCCGGCCGGCGCAGTCGCCTAAAACGGACACTCAGGACCTGCGTCTGACGTAGTATGAAATAATCCATTCACCAGGAGTTAAACCACTAGTGTATACGGAGCCCCGGTCCCGTCTTCCGCTCGTAGTGCCCACCGCTAGGTGCCGCAGCGCGTCAAACTGGGTCATGCGAGTCAGGAAAACAAGCTCGGAACGGAACCTAATGGCAGTACACAAACATCCTCGTACCAGCCTACCGCCGACAACATTCCGAACAAGCAGCCGGTGTACACAAACAGGAGGAAAGTGTCAGTCGTAATGCAAATACAAATCAGCTGAAAGAAAAGCCACCCGATTTGCATGCACGATAAAGTCACAAACGTTGAACAAGACCAGGCTGTCAGTAAGACCCTCCCGTCATCTTCACCCGCAGAAGGAAGCATCAGAGATATCTTTATTTAAAAAAAAAATAGGTTCGAGTCCTCCCTTGGGCATGTGTGTGTGTGTTGTTCTTAGCGTAAGTTTGTTTAAGTTAGTTGATATAGTGTGTACGTCTAGGGACCGATGACCTAAGCAGTTTGGCCCCTTAGGACCATTTAATGTCGGAGGCGTACAAAGTTCTTACCTGAACATTAACAGAATCAAATCTCATTTCAAAATAGTTGCAGTGCAGCAATTTATGGATGCGTCTGACGCCGACATTATTCTCTTACAAGACGTAATACAAATAAGCCGGCCGGAGTGGCCGAGCGGTTTTAGACGCTACGGTCGCAGGTTCGAATCCTGCCTCGGGCATGGATGTGTGTGATGTCATTAGGTGAGTTGGGTTTAAGTAGTTCTAAGTTCTAGGGCACTGATGACCTCAGATGTTAAGTCCCATAGTGGTCAGAGCCAATACAAATAAACTTAACTACCTGGGTTTCAAACAATCGTGAATTTCGCTCTCAAAGAAACCACATGCACGGCCATAGTTATGCGTGAAGGTACCACAGTTAGAATAATTGTGAAACCAAAATCCGGGTCTGGAGGGAGGGGGGGGGGGAGGAGGGGGAGGTGAGGGATGAACAGCGTACAAAATTTACGATGTCACCCTTACTAACGTCAGGCAGTAGCAAAAAGGCGGAACGGGTTGCCTTCTTTAAACAAGAAATAATTTTTCTTTTCGGACAAAACCGCCAGATAAACTTAAACGAGTAGGAGGCGAATTTGATTGTGCACATCATTACAATGAAATGAACACCCTTTGCTGCTTACAGGCGTTGACATACGTCAACGGGAACAGATGAAAATGTGTGCCCCGACCGGGACTCCATCCCGGCATCTCCTGCTTACATGGCAGACGCTCTATCCATCTGAGCGACCGAGGACACTGAGGATAGCGCGACTGCAGGGATTTATCTCTGGCACGCCTCCCGCGAAACCCACATTCTCAACGTGTTGTCCCGCACTACATTCGTAGTGCCCCCGCCCATTATACTCATTACTGGCGGCGCGTTGCCGATTCCCGTAAGAGTTCGGGCACTGTTTCTGCATTCGCACAGAAGAAGATGTTCAAGTGGCCGGTGAGCCTTAACTATGTCCGAAAGAACAGATACCATCTTAGTATATATGTGCACATCATGTCAAAGCCCAGCGGCCGGGTTTTAACTAATGTAACTACATCGACGGAAAAAAATCGCGACATAAAGAAAGAGTTGTGCAACTCAAACAAAAGTTGTTAGGCGTATTTCAGCATTAGAAAAACGATTTCTGTTCAGATTTGACGTCAGTCACATAAAAGAATGGAGCTAGTAGCGCTACTATGAGGATGAAAATCTTGTTTGCTTTAAATACACGCTGAAAGGGTGGTAAACATTAGTTACCTTTGAGATTGGACATGATGGGTTGATATTAATCAACGCTTTTAAGGTGAATAACAAGCAATTATCAACACCTCACTGAGTTTAAACTGAGTCATGTAATAGGGCTACAAGAAGCTGGGTGTTCCTTCCGCGATACTGCAGAAAGATTTGGCGGCAATATATCAACTGTACACGATTGCTGACAGCGGTTTGCCACGAGAATGTACGGTTGCCAAGAAGATCTGGCCTCGGACGGTCACGTGACACTACGAGAGGGGAGAGCATCGTATTCGGCGTTTGGCTCTGGCGCATCGAACTGCATCTGCAGCAACAATTTGAGCAGCATTTTGCACCACAGTGGCACAACGAACTGTTACAAATCGGTTACTTCAAGGTTAGCTCAGAGCAAGACGCTCTGTAGCGTGCATTCCGTTGACCCCAAACTACCGTCACTTGCGACTTCAGTGGTGTCAGGCGACAGCTCACTGAAGGGCAGGGTGGAGGTCTGTTGTGTTTTCCGATGAAAGCTTGTTCTGCCTCGGTGCCAGTGATGGCAGTGTGGTGGTTAGAAGGAGGCCAGTCGATAGCCTACACACACTGGACCTACATCTGGACTTATGGGCTGGGTGTGACTTCGTATGACAGCAGCAGCACTGTCATGGTTATCCCATGCACCCTGACCTCTTGTGATGCCATTCATGAACAGCATTCCAGGGGGTGTTTTCCAACAGGATATCGCTCATCGACACACCGCTATTGTAACCCAACATGCTCTAGTGAATATCGACATTTTGTCTTGGTCTGCTCGATCACCACACTTGTCTCCAATGGAGCACAGTCTCTGTATCGACCGACCAAGTGCAACAGGCATGAAATTCCACCGCACAAACTGACATCCGGCTCTTGTACAACACAATGCAAGCACGTTTGCATGTTCGCATTCAACATTCTGGTGGTTACACCGTTTATTAATGTAACAGCATTTCACACTTGCAGTTGCTTATCGTGCGCTTACATTAATCTATGATCTTGCAGTGTTAATCGCTTTAATATGTTAATTTCATTTCTCTACATTAATTATTTTTTGGTGTTGCGATTTTTCCGCCAGTCTAATTACACGGCCATGTGAAAACTTTGCGGCTTAAGGATTAATGGGATTTGAAATACACCACATTTGTGAACTACTTTCCTACAGTCGGCTCCGGGCAGCCTAACTGACAACATGTTCACAACCGAGAAAATTCGGCAACGAGTGCTCACTACTGATGTCACCGCTGCTCCATTTTCAGATCACTGTGCAGTATCTGTAACGTTAAATTAGGCAAACGGCCCGCGAAAGGGCATTGAGGCCAGTGGATGTTAATCGTCTCCCGCCTAGGCGACGAAGGCTTACGTGAGACTGTCAACAACATGGAAAAAAAAAAGGTTCAAATGGCTCTGAGCACTATGGGACTTAACTGCTGAGGCCATCAGTCCCCTAGAACTTAGAACTACTTAAATCTAACCAACCTAAAGACATCATACACATCCGTGCCCGAGGCAGGAATTCTACCTGCGAGCATAGCGATCGCGCGGTTCCAGACTGTAGCGCCTAGAACCCCTCAGTCACCCCGGCCGGCAACAACAACATGGAACTACTGCCTACGCTGAGGAGATAATTTCACGTCAAAAGCCGACTGGGGGACCCGAATTGCTTAAAATACGCTTACGAACATGTCTAATAACTCATGGAAGACGTAAAACCAATGACGTAAAGAAAACGATCGAATTTTACTTCACCGTCCCTTGAGAACAGCACCAAAAACTCAAGCTTACAAACGAGCACATGCATCGGATAAAGGGAATTGAAGCGAAACTAATTACCATAAAAAATAGTTAGATGGCCTGAAGATCAAATCAAAAGCAAGATCCATAATTGACCAGCGTTCATGTATCATCTCATCAAACATCCAACCAACAGCAGACGCACATTCCTAGAGGAGCTGCAGAGGAGGGGAATAAACTCACTAACCAAAACGAGATGATGAATCAAATACAACGGCATGGTCAGAAGCTCTACTCTGTGAATCACACCGATGAAGATTTGATAGCTGGAGCCACACCCGCAAAGAACATAAATCACTGAAGACGACAACACAGAGTTTGTAGCTGATTTTAGTGTGGCTGAAGGTTTTTAATTCATTGTTAAATCATCAGGCCGCAAAGCTGCAGAACCGAACGGAATTCACAAAGAGCTTCATCACAAATTCTGGGATATTACCACCGCTGCTTTGAATACTATTTTAAATGACATACTTCATGGCTGGGTTGTACCCAATGAGATGGAAGAGAGCAAAATTGTTCTCGTACCAAAGAAGAGCGGACTGAAGAAATGGTTCAAATGGCTCTGAGCACTATGGGACTTAACATCTGAGGTCATCAGTCCCCTAGAACTTAGAATTAAACCTAACCTACTTAAAACTAACTTAAACCTAAACACACATCCATGCTCGAGGCAGGATTCGAACCTGCGACCGTAGCGGTCGTGTTGTTCCAGACTGAAGCGCCTAGAACCGCTCGGCCACACTGGCCGGCCGGACTGAACACTTCTAAAATCTGTGGTCTGTTACACTGCTGAATTTTAACTACAGAACTCTCTCCAGAGATATTAACAGCAATATGATCCAGTCGCTTAAAAAAATAGTCAAAATCATCAGGTTTACATGCCTGGAAGGACTATAATGTCAGCTGTTTCTGAAATTAGAGACGATGTTTCAGTGTGTGTTATGATCAACATCGAATGCGCTTTTTTTGATCGATTTCCATAAATCGTTTGGTCTTGTCGGCCATCAATGCATCATGAAGATACGGGAGAAACTGTATCCGGAAGGGAATGTGGTAAAAGTAATGCGCAATTGTCGCTGCCTTATCCGCTACGGTACAAGTTAATGGCAATTAACAGTTTCAGTATTCAGCGAGGTATGCCACAGAAGAGTCCGCTGTCTACGCTTGTTTTCGTGCTGTCACTGAAGCCGTTGCTACGACTTTTTTTAAAAAAAAAAATGTTATCGGGTATTTCAGTGTCTGATCAAACGCTAGCCGTAAGAGCATACGCTGATGACGCTGGTAGTATCGGGGGTACGGCTCAACGACCAAAATGTAAAATCGTAAACATTAGGGGATTGAACATACTAGATATACAGTGGTCACGGAGCACAAAATGCTAGGAGTACGTATTTTCCAAAGCATAACTACTTGTCGCACAACTGTTTTCAGTCCCCCCCCCCCCCCCAAAAAAAAAAAAAAAAAAAAAAAAAGTACCAGGCAATTGGCCAATGCTCTAACTAGCAGATACACATGAAAGGAAAACATATTTAGGCTGTCGTATCGTATGCTAGCCAGATCGAAGAGGTCCGACGGGCTGGAACTTGTTCACATCAATACAAAGACAACGGCGTTGTTCTGCATCTACATCTATATCCATACTCCACAAGGCACCTGACGGTGTGTGGCGGAGGTACCTTGAGTACCTCTATCGGTTCCCCCTTCTATTCCAGTCTCGTATTGTTTGTGGAAAGAAAGATTGCCGGTATGCTTCTGTGTGGGCTCTAATCTCTCTGATTTTATCCTCATGGTCTCTTCGCGAGATATACGTAGGAGGGAGCAATATACTGCTTGACTCTTCGGTGAAGGTATGTTCTCGAAACTTTAACAAAAGCCCATACCGAACTACTGAGCGTCTCTCCTGCAGAGTCTTCCACTGGAGTTTATCTATCATCTCCGTAACGCTTTCGCGATTACTAAATGATCCTGTAACGAAGCGCGCTGCTCTCCGTTGGATCTTCTCTATCTCTTCTATCAACCCTATCTGGTACGGATCCCACACTGCTGAGCAGTATTCAAGCAGTGGGCGAACAAGCGTACTGTAACCTATTTCCTTTGTTTTCGGATTGCATTTCCTTAGGATTCTTCCAATGAATCTCAGTCTGGCATCTGCTTTACCGACGATCACCTTTATATGATCATTCCATTTTAAATCACTCCTAATGCGTACTCCCAGATAATTTATGGAATTAACTGCTTCCAGTTGCTGACCTGCTATTTTGTAGCTAAATGATAAGGGATCTATCTTACTATGTAATCGCAGCACATTACACTTGTCTACATTGAGATTCAATTGCCATTCCCTGCACCATGCGTCAATTCGCTGCAGATCCTCCTGCATTTCAGTACAATTTTCCATTGTTACAACCTCTCGATACACCACAGCATCATCTGCAAAAAGCCTCAGTGAACTTCCGATGTCATCCACCAGGTCATTTACGTATATTGTGAATAGCAACGGTCCTACTACACTCCCCTGCGGCACACCTGAAATCACTCTTACTTCAGAAGACTTCTCTCCATTGAGAATGGGATGCTGCCTTCTGTTATCTAGGAACTCTTCAATCCAATCACACAATTGGTCTGATAGTCCATATGCTCTTACTTTGTTCTTTAAACGACTGTGGGGAACTCTATCAAACGCCTTGCGGAAGTCAAGAAACACGGCATCTACGTGTGAACCCGTGTCTATGGCCCTCTGAGTCTCGTGGACGAACAGCGCGAGCTGGGTTTCACACGATCGTTTTTTTCGAAACACATATTAATCATACAGAGTAGATTTCTAGTCTCCAGAAAAGTCATTATACTCGAGCATAATACATCTATGCTCTGCAAACCACCGTGAGGTGCACGGCGGAGGATACGTCCCACTGCACCAGTTATTTGGGTTTCTTCCTGTTCCATTCCCGTTGAAAGGTGGCTACACTGAGCCACAGCGCCAGAGATTGCGCCAAAGAGTATTATTCAGCCGCCTCCACTGGCAGTGCTTGTCGAGAACTCGTAGTAGAGTGCTTGCTGAGATGTCGTAGTGAAAAGTTCTTGTCGAGAAGTGGTGGTGGAGAGTGCTTGTCGAGATGTGGTAGTAGCGAGTCGGTATTGATATGTTGTAGTAGGGAGTGCTTGTTCCATGTTTTATGCAGTTGTTTGATGGGCTAGGCAGCAGATGTTGTTCGAATGGAGATATTGTAATGATCAGAGTGCTTTTCGTCAGTATATATCAAGGTAAAAAAAAATTTCCTTTTCTTTTTATTATCTCAATGTCTTAAATAATGCGTCATTACAGGTTCAGTCAACAAAGCATCTGGCTTGTGATCTTGTATTAGAGTGTAATTCTGGTTTCCTTACGCAATTATAGTATTTCTATTTTTTTAATTACTTCAGTATAAATGGTATTTAAAATTTCTTGTCTTGTTGAAGAAGAACCGTGCCAGATGTGTACGTTGAATCACACTCCCACACACAGAACAATTACACTTGTGTTTTGGTTTCGTAGGTTTTATAGTTGCTGGGGACTTAATTAATTAATTGTGTTAACGAAGATTTTCTTTCATTCTTTGTCGTTATTCTATGCAGTCAGATTGCGTACTAAAACTAGGGTCAACCGTTTACGAGACCTCGTAATCGGACATACAGCGACTAAAAAAAAATTAAAAAATATTTGCATTTCATATTTAAATAATTAAGCCCCCATGCACGTGGCGACCGCTGCTTCGGATCGTCCCTTGGAATTCTTCTGATTGTAAAAATAGTAGACAGTAGTATTGTTGTAGTAATTTGTAGTTTAGTAATTGTAGTCTATTTTGCATGTGTAGATTTGGTAATTGTCATTCTTCTAATGGTATTTTTTTTTTTTTGCAGAATTTAATTTTGTTGTCTTGTATAGCGTTTCACAATTTAGTGCAATTATTTCAATTGTTCGTTAATCGTGTTTGAGGGAAACATTTCGTGTGAATGGTATTGTTGGAGATAAAGTCTCATTGTGTGTAATTTTCGTACAGTGACGAGTTTTGTACATTTGGTAAGTGATTACGCGATCAATGAAAAAGGCAAAAATGATGAATAGTCAGAATAACGAAATTGTTGACATGGCGAACTCGCCAACACAGGACAACAGTATGATGAATAATGGAGTTGAAAACCATTTAATAAGCAGGGAAAATAGTCCAGAACCAGTTCAAAATTTTTCGCAATCAAAAAAATTTCAGAATACGTGGTTAACGACAGAAGATATGGAGCAGTTGATGGGTGCAATATTAAATCTGGGATCACAGTTGGAATCTAAATTTAAAACAGAGATGGAAACAATGGAAACACGGTTAAGCTCACGAATAAAGACATGTTTCAAAAACATGAATGATGAATTAAAGAAAGAAATTAGAGAAGAAGTACAACCGATTTTGAATGATCACAATAATAGATTAATTTCAATAGAAATCAGACAAAAGGAACAAGATAGAGAACAGGAGGAAAGAGATCGCGTGATAGTACAGAAATTTTCAGAGTTAAATTTACAACGTGCACACGATAAGGAGGAAATATTTGAGAGAATCGAGGAATCCGTACCAAATGACAGATTAAATAGCCTAACACAACAATATGAACAGTTAACTACCAAATGTGTCAATACTGAAACCCGAGGTGCGACACTTACAGAAGACGTAAATAAACAGAAAGAACAATTAGGTGACTTATCGGAAAGAGTTGAGGAGATTTCAGATAAATTGACAAGTCTTAGCTTAAATGGGGACAGAGATTCGGATGATACAGCTCCATTACCATTTGCAGAAACTGAAGAGTACCAGAACATAAATAAACATGTTGAAAATCATGGAAAATTTAATGAACGCGTTAAAAGGGAAGTTGAGGAATTACGAAAGCAAGTCAAACAAATTGAAGGCGAAATCGTAGGAAAAGACAGCAGAAGAAATTTAGAATCACAGACAGCAGAGGGGTTTGAAGAAAGTAATTTATTTCATTTACGAGATGCAACAAGAGAGCGCCAGGCGCGTGAACTTGACAATAATCGACATTCGGACTGGAACAGTCGCGGTAGGTCTTTGTCGCCACGATGAGAAAACTTTGACTATAAACACTTCTTAACTGTTCGGAAATTTAAGCTCTTTCGCAATTCTAAGAATGACATACATCCATGTTCATGGATAGATCAATTTATGTACGCACTTCCACGAAACTGGCCACTAAGTCACAAACTGGAAATTATGTGCGGCTATTAAAGTCCTCAGGGGATTCACTACACTAAGTGAATATGTGCCGTAGCGTGTATAGGGCCCCGAGCTGTAGTGGTACTATTTCCCTTTTAGTTTTCTGCACCGCTGCCTACTCTTTTACTATTCCTTGCATCTGTCAAAACAACTCTTCGACTATCAATCTATCTAGACAGTAGGTAAAAGATTAACCGGATATGACTATTTTACCCAAAAGTGATTTCGAAAATTACCGTATGGACTTACTGTATCTTCAGCAGCATTCATTCGTAGTTTAAACGAAATTTTACCTGTTTATCTTCGTGACAATATTACTTCATATGTTGCCGATATTCCTATTGCTAAACGTTCTTGGAGTGAGCATAACAAAATTTTGGATTCATTATTACGTATCTTTGCAAGAGTTGGCATTACAGTGAACTTGGAAAAATCTGAATTTGGTCGTTCTCAGGTGAAATTTCTCGGTCACATTATTTCTACAGAAGGTATTCTTCCTGATCCAGAGAAACTAGACGCTATTCGTAATTATGCTGTTCCTACCACAAAACGTGATGTTCGTAGTTTCCTTGGTGTCTGTAATTTTCTTAGACGCTTTGTTAAATTGGACGATTTGACCACACCTCGTTTATGCGAACTATCTGGAAAGTTCTTTTTAAACGAAAATCGGTCGACAACTCTGTTTGGTTAGTTTGTATTCCTGATGAGTGGGTTAATAAACTGATTTGGTACACACATTTCAGTTATGCACACTTTGGTCCCAGAAAATGCTTTCATAAATTACGAGAAAATTGCTACTTCAGTAATATGGAAAAACGTATTCGATCTGTTCTTGTCAAATGCAAATTATGTCAAAAGGCTAAGCCGCCAACTATTTCTCACAGAACACCTTTGTTTCCTATCATTCCAGCGAAATTAAAAGACGTGGCTGCAGTCGTTTTGTTCGGTCCAGTGGTTCGTTCTACTAATGGTTTTGGGTACATTTTGGTAGCAGTGGAATTGACATCAAAATATGTGTGTTTTACACCTTTACGCAAAGCAACAGCTCGTTCAGTATCTAACGCTTTCATCAAACATTTTCTTAAATAAGTGGGTCATGTTGATAAGGTTATATCAGATAATGGATTACAGTTTCGTTCTAAAATTTGGCTTCATACTCTGGCGTTGTAAGATTAAACCAATTTTCATTTCACTTTTTGACCCTCAATCTAACGCTTCAGAGAGATGGATGAAGGAAATCAATAAATTGTGTCGACTTTATTGTCATCAGAATCACAGAACGTGGGATCAGTATCTTCATATTTTTCAAAACATTCTGAATGAACTCCCTAATGATTCAACTTCTTTACCGCCTCTATTGATATTAAAAAATAGAGTACCGACAAATCGCATTTCTGAAATCGTTCCTTTTCCGCCTTCACGAAAACAGCGGCATTCTGAAGTTGTCAATCTGGCTCTACGAAATACTGCATCTGCGGCTGCTAGAAGAGAGAAATCAGCTAAACGTCCTGGTCGTTTAAAAACCTTGTCAGTTGGTCAAAAGGTGTTAATTAAGTCTCATCGTTTGTCTCATAAAGGAAAAGGCTTGTGTCGCAAATTTTTTCTGCTTTATAACGGTCCATATAGAGTTCGCAAAATTATTCATGATAACACTGTCGAAGTAGAAACTCTTAAATCTCGACGCTCTAAGGGAATACATCATATATCTAACGTTTAAATTTTTGTGGAATGATATACTTTTGAAAAATTTTTGTGGAATGACATACTTGTGAGAAACCAACAGCTACATGTAAACATGCAGAGAATACAAGGATACCGCGCTGTGTTTTGGCGGCGGCACATACTCAAAGCAACAGTCAAGTCTGCGCGCCGCACAAGGCAGTCGTTGACCGCAAACAATTACTTCCTACGTCACGCGTCTACAGCTGACCGAGCGCTCAGTGCGAATGCACTGACAGCCGTAAACAAATACACAGTCTAATTTCTCCGATTAAATTCAGAATAAAGCTATAGTGACTTGACGAATTATGTTATTAACGTTCAGTATTTTTCAGGATACGGTTATATAAAATATTTAAGAACTTCAGGTAAATTCTGTGTGTGTCCGACGTTAAGAGGACTTGCTATCGAGAAAATTTCAGGAAGAATGTTATTTCGAAGAAGAAACTAATAAACTAAAAAGGTAACTATTAATTGAATTTATTTTTCAGGTAACATATTTCCGCTTAGGTACGTACTTTAGACGTAATTTTCTCCTCGCGATTATGTGATTCAGACTTAGTGCTAAATTTCATGTTCTATGAATTTACTTGTGAAGCGACGTGCTTGCGTACATTAACTGATTTGACAATGATTGATTAATGAACAGGGTTGTTATTTGTATATATTATGCATCGCTTGGCTGCACTGCTTTTTCACTGATGTCAAATTTTTTTTATTATGTGCCTGCTGTGCTTATTTATTTAAATTATAATTGTCACCTGATTAATTGTGATGACTGTAGTTATGTATGTAAGTTATACTTTGTGATTTATCTGCTTGCACCTTCATGTTTACTTATTAAGATGACATATGAACATTTATTTGCTTATGCTGATATGATGCTAATGACCTGTTTATTATGTGAGATATATATTTGCTGCTGTGCGTATGGATTACATATTTACACATTTCTGTTTTGTTGTCATAACTACTCTTTAATTTGGTATATAGAAATGCTGATATACTGTGTACAAACATAGAGTTTAGGTCACACTATGGTATTAATTATAGATTGTTTGCTTGGCAGAGCCTCGTTGTAGGAATTGTGCTGCATCCACTTGTTGACATTCTGTTCTCTACTGGTATATTTACTCGCTATTGCGTATTTTGCTTACGCTCAGTGCTTTATATTTTAAGATAAGAAAATGAACTGCTATAGTTCGACGAACGACATTAGTACAAGAAACTTTATAGAAGTCACATGAGCTGGAGGTTTTATGGAAGCTGTATAAATTTATGCTAATAGGAAGGAAGCTAACGACATGACATACCAACACTAGGGTTAGACCATTGACAGTTATTACACTGCATTCTTCGTGAGCAATTGAAATAGCAAGTGACACTTGACACAAAAAATACTCCACATGTTTGCTTCTGCCATGATTCTTGAAGTGGTGTACACACTGTGAAATATTATGATCATTCACACTCCGTAATCGTACTTAATTACTGAGAGTTATTCGAACTAAAGGCTGTTAGAGGTCATGTATGCATTTCTTTTGTTTAATGATGGACAAGGTAACCAAAATGTATTTTATAATTCATAATGAGTAGAAGATTTGGCTCAGGTGGACTACACAGAGGTTGTGTGTGGACATTGTGTCTTCGGATTGTATGGGATGATGAACTGAAGTTTGCACTAGGATTTTATCTGTACTTGTTCGAGGAGACTGACTAGAGGAAAGAGTTGTTATGGAAGTGAAATGATATTGGTGCTAAGGTTTATATGTATCGACGTATTGAAGAGGTATTATTGAGGTATTGAGATTATGTGAAGTTGATGATTATTGGAGTTTTGGTGGACAAGAGGTAAGGTAAATGATATTGATGATAAGGTTTATATGTATCGACGTAAGAGGTATTATTGAAGTATTAAGATTATGTGATGCTAATGATTATTGGAGTTTTGGTGGATAAGAGGTAAAGCAAGTGAGGAGCATATCTTTTTGTTGGTTTATATGGAACAAGGAGGATGAAGATGGCAGACTAGAACACTCAAGTAGAAGGAAGATTGTCTACACACGCACTTTGTTAAATCACTAAGCAGTATATACTTTTTTTTTGGAGAGAGGAAGTAATTGCATATCTTGGCTCACTGACAGTTGTTCAGCAACCGTACATTTTGATTTGACTTGGCAAACATTGGTCTTGACATGATGACTATGACGTTGACTAACTATTATTGACTGTTATACATTGCTGCCACTACTACTTAATACACATGACGAACATCAAATTTTGGCAGAATTGCATTTACACAGTTAACACTATTCAATTACACAGTAGTACTTAATGTGGATGAAAGATGAGTGAGTGTGTTTTGTGTGTTTTCCCTTCCTAATCCCAGAAAAGTGGTACCGACCTACCTCCTAAATATTATTTTACTTGTTTGTTGTGGCTTGCACTGACACCCATAAATATTATAGGTTTACTGTTATTTGTGTATTGTATTACTTAATATGACAATTATCTGATATCATTTGTGTGTTTATTATAATTTGTATGTTTAGTGTAAGAGCATTGATGATAATTTTGTAAAAGCAATTGTGTGTACATTCAAACTATTGTTCATGCCTGAACTGTCTGATTAGTGATAGTGAATATTATGGACTGTTACTTGTACTTTTTCTACATGATTGGTGCCACTAGGACATGTTTAATTTCTGCTTATAAACTCTGATGAACAGTGTGATTAGTGATAGTGAATATTATGGACTGCTGTCTGGACCTGCTCATCATTGCTAGGTGCCACTGATGAACTGCTTCTACTGACATAATGTCACTTGTTGGTGTCTGCACCTGTTCAACATTGCCGGGTGCCACTGATGAACTGCTTCTACTGAAATAATGTCACTTGTTGGTGTCTGCACCTGTTCAACATTGCTGGGTGCCACTGATGGACTGCTTCTACTGAAATAATGTCACTTGTTGGTGTCTGCACCTGTTCAACATTGCTGGGTGCCACTGATGGACTGCTTCTACTGAGATAATGTCACTTGTTGGTGTCTGCACACAGATGGAACTGCTTCTACTGATATGATGTCACTTGTTGGTGTCTGCACCTGCTCAACATTGCTGGGTGCCACTGATGAAACTGTTTCTACTGACATAATGTCACTTGTTGGTGTATGCACCTGTTCAACATTGCTGGGTGCCACTGATGGAACTGCTTCTACTGAAATGTCACTTGTTGGTGTCTGCACTTGTTCAACATTGCTGGGTGCCACTATTGGAACTGCTTCTACTGAAATGATGTTACTTCTTGCTGTCTGCACCTGTTCAACAATGCTGGGTGCCACTGATGGATTGTTTCTACTGAAAAGATGTCACCTGTTGGTGTCTGTACTTGCTCAACATTGCTGAGTGCCACTAATGGAACTGCTTCTGCTGAATGATGTCACTTGTTGGTGTTTGCACCTGTTGACCATTGCTGGGTGCTACTGCTGGAACTATCAACTACTTTTTTTTGAATAATTAAAAGCATTTTATGTGAACATTTCTATAAACTGAATTTTTGTGTATTGTGTAAACTATTATGTAAAGTCACATGTATGAAAGAATTTGTATTACTTACTGTATTTTATATATTAGGTTATTGAAAGGTCAGTGCAAAGCCAAAATTTTATCTAATTATGTGATATTTACGTATTAATATTATCTTTTATTTTTGTCTGTATTTTTGTGGACGGATTTGGTGGTATTTTCACCACCAATGCTGGCAAAAATACCATCAAATTCTGGAGCGTGGAGGAAGGGCATATGAAAGGTGGCTACACTGAGCCACAGCGCCAGAGATTGCGCCAAAGAGTATTATTCAGCCGCCTCCACTGGCAGTGCTTGTCGAGAACTCGTAGTAGAGTGCTTGCTGAGATGCCGTAGTGAAAAGTTCTTGTCGAGAAGTGGTGGTGGAGAGTGCTTGTCGAGATGTGGTAGTAGCGAGTCGGTGTTGATATGTTGTAGTAGGGAGTGCTTGTTCCATGTTTTATGCAGTTGTTTGATGGGCTAGGCAGCAGATGTTGTTCGAATGGAGATATTGTAATGATCAGAGTGCTTTTCGTCAATATATATCAAGGTAAAAAAAATTTCCTTTTCTTTTTATTATCTCAATGTCTTAAATAATGCGTCATTACAGGTTCAGTCAACAAAGCATCTGGCTTGTGATCTTGTATTAGAGTGTAATTCTGGTTTCCTTACGCAATTATAGTATTTCTATTTTTTAATTACTTCAGTATAAATGGTATTTAAATTTTCTTGTCTTGTTGAAGAAGAACCGTGCCAGATGTGTACGTTGAATCACACTCCCACACACAGAACAGTTACACTTGTGTTTTGGTTTCGTAGGTTTTATAGTTGCAGGGGACTTAATTAATTAATTGTGTTAACGAAAATTTTCTTTCATTCTTTGTCGTTATTCTATGCAGTCAGATTGCGTACTAAAACTAGGGCCAACCGTTTACGAGACCTCGTAATCGGACATACAGCGACAAAAAAAAAATTTAAAAAGAATTTGTATTCATAATATTTAATTAAGCCCCCATGCACCGTATGGAGCGGGGGATGAATGATTGTGTGAACGCCTCTGTGCTTGCAGTAATTATTCTGATGTTATCCTCACGATCCCTATGTGAGTGACACATAGAGGGTTGTAGTATATTCCTAGAATAATCATTAAAAGCCAGTTCTTGAAACTTTGTTAATAGACTTTCTTGGGATAGTTTCCGTCTATGTTCAACAGTCTTCCAGTTCAGTTCCTTCAGTATCTCTGTGATATTCTCCCACAGATCAAACAATCCTGTGACCATTCAGGTTGCCCTTCTGTCTTCAGAATCTCCTGTTAATCATGTCTGGTAGGGATCCCACACACTTCAGCAATATTCTAGAACCGGTCGCACGAATGATTTGTCAGTAATCCTCTTTGTAGACTGATTGCACTTCCCAAGTATTCTATCGATAAACCGAATCTACATACTTCATAACCTAAACTAGACACAAGTTGAATTATAGCTCGTTGTGGAACCTAGGAATGATAGCGTTTTCTCTGGACATGTCAGTGGATTGCGTAAAACAGGCTGTGATGATCAAATTTCTTACAAAACTAGAACCCAAGAATCTGTCGTACGATTAGAAGCATCTCGGTAGAGAGGAACTATGAAGCAAAAACGTCAAATATACAGTCGTGCTCAAAAGTATCCGAACGAACTGAATTGCATTTCGCCTGATTCGCATTCAACCCTCATAACGCAGATGTCTAGCAGGTCCTCGATCGCTCCTCGGTACAGTCGTTTGACTATTCAAAATGGTTGCAACAAATCACCACTAGAAAACACTGCTCTGTATCGCAATAACTCGAGATGTAAAGTAATACCACGATACTACAAATATCAGGGAACACCTTATCACAGATAAGACTGTCCTTCAGGCTTGTAAGCTCACGTTTATTACAATAAATGACATACCTGAAATGTTACCACTCTCATTATTAAGTCATATAGGTAATGAATGTAGTAATTTCGTCGTATTCATGATTTCCTCTTCAAAGTAACATACCGTACTTATTATTTAACACAGAATAACATTAAAAATTTAAGTTTTTTACGAGCTGCTAGTTGAGAATATGTATGAACTTCAAATGACACGACGAACCGTCTCGTTCTGCATATGGATTCAAACCCAGGTCATGCAGACCAAGCAAAGATTTCGTGACCGACGGAAACTAACAGTCATTCCTGACTAGGCATACAGAGAGTGATATACCTCGATTTTAGACAGTATCAGTTAGGAAACATCAGCTTTAAATTACATATTGTAAACATTTTTAACGGAGGCGATTCCTATCCAGCATCTATTGTCCCTGTTAACGAACTACGAGAGTTGTTAAATATTGCTTCTTCACAAGTAACTTACTTGAAATGTCGTGAGGTAAAGCTTTGTGTGGGACAGGGATTCGAACCCAGAACCTAATCGGATTGTTATCGAAGCACAATCAACTGTGACATATCGGATTTTCTCGGCAGTAGCAAGATGTTTTAACTGAAATGACGAGACGAAACATTAATGTTTTCCTTCCGAGGACTCCAACCAGGCACCTATCGCTGTTACATTCTAGAGAAAACGAACGTTAAATATAGGTTTGTTACACCAGAAGCGACATATGAGCATGTTTGAACTAGAAATAATATGACGAAGAGTTCAGTGCTGACTGGTAATCGAACCCCACACATATCGTTGCTGACTACACACAAAGAGACGTCAGCTACCGAATTTTTCTCCACCAGCAGCTCGGAATAACATCCTTGAACTTACAGTGATCTCGCAAATAGTTCTGTGTCTCACTGGGAGTCAAAAACGTCAGATATTGTTAGTGTTGACAACGAATGAAAATTTATTAAAAATCAAAATTATTATCCACCAACAGATAGGTGTTCTCATGCTAGAGCTTGATAATACACAATGAAAACTTTAGTGCCGGGCCAGCATTCGAACCCATTCACGCGCAATATGTGGAGATGTTGAGGAATCTGCAATTTTGAACAAACAACAAATTGTAGTCGAGTTGTATTGTCACGAAGGGGTCAAATTCCGCGTTAAGGGCGGTCTGAGTTGCATTCCCAGTTCAGAACCAATTTTATCGACATACAGAAGCTCAAATAAAAGATGGAATAAGTGTCCTGTGGCCCTACATAGCGTTTGTTTCGTCACTAGAAATAAATAACTAGTATAAGAAAGGTTACTGGTGATAGAGTTTCTAAATGTCGCAACTCCTGACTTTATTGTGGTTCAACTTAATGTCTGCTTGGTAGAGAAGGAGTATGATGAAACTTCCTGGCAGATTAAAACTGTGTGCCGGACAGAGACTCGAACTCGGGACCTTTGCAAAGTTTGGAAGGTAGGCGAAAGATAGCTGACGTCTCTTTGTGTGTAATCAGCAACGATATGTGTGGGGTTCGGTTACCAGTCAGCACTGAACTCTTCGTCATATTATTTCTAGTTCAAACATGCTCATATGTCGCTTCTGGTGTAACAAACCTATATTTAACGTTCGTTTTCTCTAGAACGTAACAGCGATAGGTGCCTGGTTGGAGTCCTCGGAAGGAAAACATTAATGTTTCGTCTCGTCATTTCAGTTAAAACATCTTGCTACTGCCGAGAAAATCCGATATGTCACAGTTGATTGTGCTTCGATAACAATCCGATTAGGTTCTGGGTTCGAATCCCTGTCCCACACAAAGCTTTACCTCACGACATTTCAAGTAAGTTACTTGTGAAGAAGCAATATGTAACAACTCTCGTAGTTCGTTAACAGGGACAATAGATGCTGGATAGGAATCGCCTCCGTTAAAAATGTTTACAATATGTAATTTAAAGCTGATGTTTCCTAACTGATACTGTCTAAAATCGAGGTATATCACTCTCTGTATGCCTAGTCAGGAATGACTGTTAGTTTCCGTCGGTCACGAAATCTTTGCTTGGTCTGCATGACCTGGGTTTGAATCCATATGCAGAACGAGACGGTTCGTCGTGTCATTTGAAGTTCATACATATTCTCAACTAGCAGCTCGTAAAAAACTTAAATTTTTAATGTTATTCTGTGTTAAATAATAAGTACGGTATGTTACTTTGAAGAGGAAATCATGAATACGACGAAATTACTACATTCATTACCTATATGACTTAATAATGAGAGTGGTAACATTTCAGGTATGTCATTTATTGTAATAAACGTGAGCTTACAAGCCTGAAGGACAGTCTTATCTGTGATAAGGTGTTCCCTGATATTTGTAGTATCGTGGTATTACTTTACATCTCGAGTTATTGCGATACAGAGCAGTGTTTTCTAGTGGTGATTTGTTGCAACCATTTTGAATAGTCAAACGACTGTACCGAGGAGCGATCGAGGACCTGCTAGACATCTGCGTTATGAGGGTTGAATGCGAATCAGGCGAAATGCAATTCAGTTCGTTCGGATACTTTTGAGCCCGACTGTACGTACGCTGACGATAATTGGTTTCGATGTAGTGGAAGAGAGGGAGACGCAGTAAAATCGTATAGGAATTCCTATTACAAGACAAGCTCTCAAATTTGTTTCGTAAACGCATATGTGATTCAGCTTCACATTGGTAAAACGGCACCTTGTCACAAAACAGAACGTCCTCTCGGATTATATAGTATCTTGTTGTCGAACGTAAAATGATTGTGTTTTTTCTGACACGTGAGCCAACGGCGTGGAAGATGGTACTCTCTGATGTTATTTCACGTGTGTGAAATGTTTATAACACACACGTGCATGACAGTTTGTTTGCAGACACTGATTTGAACGCGAGAGACGCTCTAAGGTTGTGTAATTTATAAAGCTGAAAGAAATTTCTTAACATGGATGCTTTTTCTTCGGAGCTTAAGTTCTCACTTTTTCTTTATTTTGATGACAGATTCGAAATAACGACTATATTCTGCGATGATCGGTAGTTTTCACAGCAAAATACTGGTAGTTTTTATTCCCTGTTTTTACGCATGGTGGACGTATATAGGGGGTGTATAGCCTGATCATTTGTAATCGGTGGTGGTGCACTTTGCGGGTTGTCGCAAAATGATGAGATGCAGTCGAATGTAAAAACCATACTGATTTTGCTCATAAACTAAAAAAAAGAGGACTGCCCCTATTTTCGCGATAAGAGAACATTTATTGTCGTCGCGATCGTGTTCTTCTTTTTAATAGATGCTCGATCATAAGAGATGCGTTGAAATTAAATGAAAGTGTTCTCAGTCGCAAAACTTTGATTGCTTGTGGTGGGGCGGTGTTGTGGACTGTCCAGTGTGTGTCCAGCGGGCAGCGTGTGGGGGCGGTGCACTCTCGCTGTATTTTAGATGGACAACCTGCACTTGGGCCGGCTTTCCATTTATCTCCTATTGTTTTTGTGTTGGCGAAGGATCATCGAGTCGCCTCGAGGCGGTTAACGTCTGTGGCGAGCTCGTCTGCCGGTAGAGGGGCAGTAGGCCGCAGAAAAATCGCGAGGCGCTCAGTGGTAGCATCTGGGCATTTGAACAAGCGAACTGGATGGAGTATTCTCCGGAATTTCGTTGTTGTCCCAGAGAGGTCCAGTCCTTCCGAGAAATACGTTTAGCAGATTTCGAAAAGCGTTCTAAATGGTTCAAATGGCTCTGCGCACTATGGGACTTAACGTCTGAGGTCATCAGTTCCCTAGAACTTAGATCTACTTATACCTAAGGACGTCACATACATCCATGCCCGAGGCAGGATTCGAACCTCTGACCGTAGCGAGAAGCGTTCTATTCTTGCCTTTTGTCTATCTGTGATAGATTTTTGCAGACTGGAGACAGCATACGAATGCCACCAGAAGGATCACTTTGTGGACCACCAGAAGCACAGCAGCAAGATAGAACAGGCCTCTATCCCTGCGTGGGATGGAGGGATTAGCAGTGGCGGAGGGTTGGGGGGTGGGGGGGGAGGGGTAACACTACCTCCAAGTTGGTTAGTTTGTGAGCTCCCATTTAGGAGGACACAGCTGCAACTGCTGCTCCTCTGCAATCTTCTGGGGTCGGTTTTTGCGACATTTGCGTTATCATGATGATTTTTTTCCAGTTTCTACACTACTAGCCATTAAAATTTCTACACCAAGAAGAAATGCAGATGGTAAATGGGTATTCATTGGACAAATGTATTGTATTAGAACTGACATGTGATTACATTATCACGCAGTTTGGGTCCATAGATCCCGTGACATCAGTACCCAGAACAACCACCTGTGGCCGTAATAACGGCCTAGATACGCCTGGGCATTGAGTCAGAACTTGGATAGCGTGTACAGGTACAGCTGCCCAAGCAGCTTCAACACGATACCACAGTTCATCAAGAGTAGTGACTGGCGTATTGTGACGAGCCAGTTGCTCTGCCACCATTGACCAGACGTTTTCAGTTGGTGAGAGATCTGGAGAACGTGCTGGCCAGGGCAGCAGTCGAACATTTTGTGTTGACTACACCATTGCAGACGCTCCTGTCTGTGATGCAGTGTCAAGGATAACCGCAGCCATGGTCTCCGAGCTGATAGTCCATTCTGCTGCAAACGTCGTCGAACTGTTCGTGCAGATGGTTTTTGTCTTGCAAACGTCCCCATCTGTTGACTCTGGGATCGAGACGTGGCTGCACGATCCGTTCCAGCCATGCGGATAAGATGCCTGTCATCTCGACTGCTAGTGATACGAGGCCGTTGGGATCCAGTACGGCGTTCCGTATTACCTTCCTGAACCCACCGATTCCATCTTCTGCTAATAGTCATTGGATCTCGACTAACGCGAGCAGCAATGTCGCGATACGATAAACCGCAATCGCGATAGGCTACAATCCGACCTTTATCAAAGTCGGAAACGTGATGGTACGCATTTCTCCTCTTTACACGAGGCATCACAACAACGTTTCAGCAGGCAACGCCGGCCAAATGCTGTTTGTGTATGAGGAATCGGTTGGAAACTTTCCTGATGTCAGCACGTTGTAGGTGTCGTCAGCGGCGCCAACCTTGTGTGAATGCTCTGAGAAGCTAATCATATGCATATCACAGCATCTTCTTCCTGCCGGTTAAATTTCGCGTCTGTAGCACGTCATCTTCGTGGTGTAGCAATTTTAATGGCCAGTAGTGTAGTACATGTGTTGCATTATGACCCATTCATAATGAATGCTGGTTTTTTCACGACAATTTCAAAGTATAATTAGAACAGTGGTGCAGTTTTTCCATAAGTTGTGGTGGTTTGTGTTGTCTTCAGTTACCTGGGCTGCAGGGTGGTTTTCGAGCAGGCATCCGTAGCGAACTCTGTTATTAAACAGTGGTAGATACAGTCCTCAGCTGTATGCTTACGGGTAATACACTTATTAAACTCCTCTCTGTCCAACGCCGCCGGCCGGTGTGGCCGTGCGGTTCTAGGCGCTACAATCTGGAGCCGAGCGACCGCTACGGTCGCAGGTTCGAATCCTGCCTCGGGAATGGATGTGTGTGATGTCCTTAGGTTAGTTAGGTTTAATTAGTTCTAAGTTCTAGGCGACTGATGACCTCAGAAGTTAAGTCGCATAGCGCTCAGAGCCTTTTGAACCATTTTCACTAATGCCTGCATGTCAAGAGTTGGATATGTTTTCCACCAAAAATATAAAGATGGTACCTTACTCCCCAGCCTTTCTCCAGTCAGCTTGTAGGTGAAGGGTGGAGTTTGAATGCGTCTGCCACTAATTTCGAGTGGTATTGTGAATTTTTGTCCAGCAGGATAACACCTGCTGTATGGTGTCATCAATTTTTGAGCTGTATTGCGATTTTAGGCAGTCTTGTGGAGCGCTATGCATACAGTTGTGTAATTAGGCCAGATCTTTATGACTAATTGTGTAATTAGTCTCAATTTTTACTTCAGTTTCCCAACCAAAATAAATAAAGTACACTAACCTAACCTTTCTCTCCTTCACCTGGGCAATTTACATGTGTTGGGGGGTGCACTAGGCTTGCTGTCCAGAAGGATCAGGGTTCGAATCCCTGGAAGGTCACTGCCGTTTATAATTGCCTGCCAATTCCTGGGTGGGGAATGGGGTGAACGTCAGCGTGGTCTGGGACAAAGACATTTCCACCATTCGCGCCAAAATTTGAAACTTCAGTGAAAATTCGAAATTCCTGGCAACAGGAAAGGTGGGGCAAGTGAACAGGGTGCGTGGGTTGGTGGAAGGGTGTTGGGGCCCACGTGCAGGCTGAGGAAAACACATGAAACTATCCAGGGGTGGGCGTGGGGGTGTGGGAGGGCTAATTAATTGATCAATTTAATAAATTTCGTATTAATCTGATATCAATATGATACCATATTGATATCAGAATGCTCCATATTGCTTATGAGGAGCTGCTCGAGCGTTGTACACCATTCCTTTTAAACAGCAACACACTGTCTTAGTGCTAGATGGACTCCTGGTAGCACTGTCATTCCTAGCTCTGATTTCATGCGATTTCTCGCAGCCACTCTCTACTATGCTCGGCTGTCTCTGTGAGTCGGTATATGATGTCTGCCTGCTCTTGGTTCAGCTATGGTGGTTCCTTTATGTTTTCATTTCACAATCGCCTTAGCGACAGTCAACTTGGGCTGCTTTAGTAGGGTTGAAGTGTTTCTGACGGACCAGTTACTCAGATGACATCCGTTGACTAATACACGTGCGAAGTCACTGTGCTCTGCTGGCCAACCCTTTCTGTTGCCACTGCTTCTCTACTTACAGTGCAATACTCCTCACCTCCTTTTATATGTACGGGTCCGCCTCTCGTAATATCTGGTGGTCAATATTGTATTAAATAAGGGTTTCCAGAGAGTTTTGTTGATAATTTGTGTGCAATAACAGACAAAGGAAGAGAATATGAAGATGAAGGAAAAAATTGTTATGGCGAGTCAATTTTATGATCAAAGGTTAAACATTATAAGTGGGGAAACAAATCATTAACACAAAAACTTACCAACAATGTTTCTCCTCTGTTATTGATATCTTTGCTGTAACCCGCCAGGGTAGCCGAGAGCGCTAATGCGCTACTTCATGGACTCAGGTAGACGCGCCGGTCCCGGAGCGAATCCGCCCGGCGGATTAACGACGTGGGCCAGTGTGCTGGATGTGGTTTTTAGGTGGTTTTGCACATCCCGCTAGGTGAATACCAGGCTGGTCCCCACGTTACGCCTCAGTTAGTGACACGCTTCACAGACATTTGAAACACGTCTGCACTATTTCGTGATTTACACTGGACGCAGACAGTTGGGGTACACTGATTACGTCCTGGGGGGTGTGGGTTGGTGGCAGGAAGGGCATCCGGCCATCCCTAACACTAACACTGCCAAATCTGTTGTAACCTCGCCCACGCTGCGATCGCTGCGGGACTGTGGCGTAAGCGAAAGAAAGAAAGAAAGAAGGAAAGAAAGAAAATTGATATCTTTACTGTGTTGGCAAACTTAAGCTGTGTTCGTGAATTTTCTAGAATGTAGATGAGAAGAAAAGAACTTCTGTCAAAGTGTAAAGTATTGCTGTGTTCAGACGGCAACCAGAAAATATGACATACTTACCTTATTAAACACAATCTGATAATATCTTAACTTGAGAAGTTACATTGAAACAATTTATTAATACTGTATATGAATTATAACATTTTGTCTTTTGTTGTTTATACGATACATGGACATACAACAGTTTTCGCACAGGTACAGTTATGGTATTGTGTTTTGGTCTCATTGTTGGGTGATCTGATTACACTTAATTCAACTAACTATCTATTTGACTAGTTCAAAGACCAAAAAAATTATTCAGGTAATAAGCTAATTGCTGGTTTGTAGGGAATAGATTTCATTCAGCTGAAAGAACACGAAGAAAACGCCTACACATTTCGAAATGTTCAGATTGTTTTTATTTAATGAAGTATCCTGAAGAGGATGAAGTATTTCATTTAGATTTAGTATCTAAAAATATATACACTGTGTCCTTTCTAAGACTCGTCAGCGGAATTTCCTCTGGTATTTCGGTAGATATTTGCTGTTTTGTTTTTCATATGTGTCGGTGGAGTCAGCCAAAACAAAAACTGCTCATGATATCTTTCGCGCGACACAGTGTCGACGGAAAGCGTCGCTTTGTTTCATATTACAAAGTCACTTTTCAAGCTAAATTTTAATGCCCAGTCGATAGAGCAGTCCCAAATTAGGCTATTGCAATCTTCGTTTCTTCTGTATCCCGCCTGGAAAGCGGCGCGTGGGTAGGAACGGGAAAAGGTAAGACAAGTCGGTACTGCAAGAAAATGGTTTACTGGTGCAAAAACAAGGTGATAAACGATCGCATAACTTTGTACGTAGGCGCGATGCTGAAGCGAACTGTCCTGGCTGGCTGCACCTGATGAAAAGTCAGAATCTGTAGTGATGCTCGTAGAGCTCTCCAGCGCCGGCTAGAGGGCGCTGTCGCCGGTGTCTGTCGTAGTGCCAACCTAAGCAGTGGCGTCGTAGCTACCGATACCACAGTTTCATTGATACTTATTAACACGGACAGTAAAACCCGAAGATTAACTTTTACTCCAGCAGCTACTCAGCAGCGCTGCTACATGGCGGTAGCAGACAGCACGGGCCAGGGTGGTGTGCCAGTCGCTGATAGAGTACCGCGCTGTTTTACTGACCCTTTTAATACGCGTCGATAAAAAAAAACCAAAATTGCACTAGACTAATATGGGATAGCTCTTTGAATGGAGTCGTAAAATTCGGCTTTACCATCATTTTGTTTGAAACAGGAGGCAAACCGACGCTTTCCGTTGACGCTGAGAGCCACGTGAAAAGCATGATGAGGAGTATTTGTTTGGGTCGACATCAGCTACACGTTACAACAACGAAATTGAAAAAAAATCTTTCGAAATCCCAGAGGAAATGCGCTTGGTGGCTCTTAGGAGAGATAGTTTTCCCAACTGTAACATTATGCAAATGAGAGCAAAACGTTGTATACATTGTATTTCAGGTGAAACAATCTCGAGAAATGTTTTACAAATCACTGTGCACGTATCAGTTAACTACCATTTCATTCGAGACAGTCCCACAGCTTCTCAATAAATTAGTGTGCAAAGAGACTTCTGTATAACAGAAGATTAGGTTCTCAATTACTTTTCACTTTCTTTGATTTAAACAGTTTAGAGATCAGAAACCTAACTATACAATAGAGAGCTATACAAAAGGACACTACAACAGCCAGCACGAAGGCAACGACATCTAGCAGCAGGTATTGGTACCAGGTCAGGTCTCTTGCGGCACTGCGCAGATGTGGAGCCCCGTTATGTCGAAGTACATACTCGATCCACCACATGGCTTTAGGAAGGCTCTCTTCCTTATGCTCACGGTAGACGGCTGAGAACTGCTTCATGTTTTCGCTGAACCTGTTGAAAGAAGGAAGGTTGATGATAAAGTATTCCTGCGATGCTTAAAAGTGACAATATGTCACACTTGCGTGCTCAAGAGTGACTAGAAAAATCAAGAAAACTAACTTTTGGTAAGTCGCATGGAGAAATTATGTGAATCACTGAGACTGAAAATGTGATCGTTGCGGGGCAAGTGGAAAATATGAAAACGTAGGTGAGTGGGATAAAGCTTGGTGCAGTAGGGATTTATGATTGGAACAGTGAAAGAACCTGGTTATGTTACGATCAACTAGTTGTGTAACAGAAGATGGAAACCCTATGTAGACATAATTACTTTTTAGAGTGAATTCCTCCTTCCGCATTCTAGAAACTGAAGAGAAAACAATATTTTTTAAAAGCAAGAAAAATTAGCAAGTATAAAAAAGATGCCCATTTTATTTACCCTTTTATAATAAAGTATGTGACTCGCTGTGCTCATAATAATTCAGGGAGCATGTGGACAATTCCATATAAGACGATACGCTATCTGGGGTATTATAGAGCAAGAGGCTTTTCGGGTTTGACTTCTATGTAAGTCTCTTACTATCAAGCCTACTGAACAATATAAATGTCAGTGAAAATGATGTAACGTCGTCAAAGATAAGCTGTGTGAGATTGTTCAGAATATGGTACGAGAGGCAGTACATTGATTTTGTGTCTATTTCAAAGTGTAGCTAGAGATCACAAAAAAAGAGCTGTCGTTGCTTTACTGGTGTTTATCTGTGCCCCTTAGTGCCCCTGGAGGAAAACCAACGTCTTGAGTGACATGGCAACCCTCCTATTGCCCAACATGCCAATTTTCAATTCTCGAAATGGTAGCTAACTGGTTATCAAACCAACAAAACAATTTTGCTTCTTAGTGTCAAACAAAAACGTTAAAGATTTGTAGTATACAAATTGCATCACGTCATATCACCAACCAAAGGAGCTCCCATACAAAACACCAAAGCTGTCTCAAATTATAGACGGATTGTCCAGTCATCTCATCTCTACAGTAAATGAGTAGACTGCTGATTACGGTTTATTAGTTTTACAAGTGCATTGCCTCTGATTGTCCTAACTGCGATTACACATATAAAGATGTCAAGCCTCTTATTCTCCTTTCCCATCCATTAAGACTACTGCAGATGTAAAAGCTTTCAGTAACGTCATTTCTAAACAATAATTCACCATACATCATACTTATGAAATTTATTCTACAGAGCTGCATCGTTCAAACTCCAGCACCTGTCAGGAAATTCACTTCAGCGTTTTTATGTAAATAACAAAACATTAGTGAAATTAAGAATCTTCTAATAATAACACAATTTCAGGGGGATATTGTTTTTACCTTTTGTCCTCAATAAGTCTTAGAATGGCGTCCGAAATGGTGTCTTTTGTGACGTCCCAGAATTTCAGCTCAATGCCAATGCCAGCGTCGACCATTTTCGCCACGTTATGTTGCTGGTCGCCGAAAAAGGGAATCCCCAGTAGAGGAACCCCGTGATAGGCTGCCTCGTTAAAGCTCTGCAGACCGCCCTGAGTGATGAACACGCGGACACTGGGATGTGCTGGAAAGCAAAAAACAGCAACAAAAGATTATTGAAGTTGCACAAGCAGTCAGATTCTATAATGGTTTCAACGTCGTCCGCCAACAGATGGCCTTCTGGCACAGCTATCAGAGTACCATCTGTCTCTACCCCAAAATGGGGACTGCTCACAGCCAGACGGATCATTATTGTGCAAACGTTTGCATCAAGCAGGCTACCATGCCAGGGAGATGCACTCGTACTTCCTCTAGCGAACTGTGCAACCTTGAAAGGGGTCAAATTGTGGCCTTCGAAGTGGTAGGATGGTCCTTTCAGAGAACTGCGACACAAAATGGAGGTGCTACATCAGTTGTGCGAAGATGGTGGTGTCAACGATCACGTGAAGATTCTCACACCCATAGACGAGTTCTACGCAGCACACATGCCCACCAAGATCGTCATATTGTAAGAGCAGCAGTGGCAGATCGTACGACTACCAGAGCACAAATACGAGGGCTTGTGAACCAACTCGAACTGTTATGAGCTGGTTATTAGCAGTGGGTCTACTGCCACGCACACGTCTAGCCCACCTTCCACTCACTTCACAGCATCGATGCGCACGTCTCTACTGGTTCCATCTGAGATCACTTGGTCTTCAGTGATGAAAGGAGATTCTGCGTGCATGCGAGTGACTGTCGTTTGTGCGTACAATGTAGACCTGGTGAGCACTGTCTCGTAGAGTGCATTCGTCCAACACACACTGGCCCAACCCAGGCATTATGGTCTGTGGTGCGATAAGCTACAACGCTCGTTGAATTTTGATGTTCCTGCAGGTGACGCCAACACTCGTTGAATTTTGGTGTCTCCAGAGGGGACGCTAACCAGGGCTCAATACATGCAGAATGTTGTTAGACCTGTTCTTTTGCTGTTCTTGCAACAGGAAGGACATGCGTTGTTCCAACAGAATAATGATCCCCCACACACTGCTTGTGAAACTCAACTTGGTCTGCAAGACGTGCAGCACCTTTCCTGGCTAGCACAAACTACGGACATGTCTCCAACCGAGCACGTGTGGATATGATGAGACGAGAAGTGACTTGTGTGCCTCGTCAACCAATAACTCTTACTTAACTACGTGAACAAGTGGAGCAGGCGTGGCATAACGTATCCCAGGACAGTATTTACACTATTGGCCATTAAAATTGCTACACCACGAAGATGACGTGCTACAGACGCGAAATTTAACCGACAGGAAGAAGATGCTGTGATATGCAAATGATTAGCTTTTCAGAGCATTCACACACGGTTGGCGCCGCTGGCGACACCTACAACGTGCTGACACGAGGAAAGTTTCCAACCGATTTCTCATACACAAACAGCAGTTGACCGGCTTTGCCTGGTGAACCATTGTTGTGATGCCTCGTGTAAGGAGGAGAAATGCGTGCCATCACTTTTCCGACTTTGATAAAGGTTGGATTGTAGCCTACCGCGATTGCAGTTTATCGTATCGCGACATTGCTGCTCGCAATGGCCGAGATCCAATAGCAGAATATGGAACGGTGGGTTCAGGAGGGTAATACGGAACGCCGTACCGGATACCAACGGCCTCGTATCACTAGCAGTCGAGATGACAGGCATCTTATCAGCATTGCTGTAACGGATCGTGCAGCCACGTCTCGATCCCTGAGTCAACAGTTGGGAACGTTTGCAAGACAAAAACCATCTGCACGAACAGTTCGACAACGTTTGCAGCAGAATGGACTATCAGCTCGGAGACCCTGGCTGCGGTTACCCTTGGCGCTGCATCACAGACAGGAGCGGGTGCGATGGTGTACTCAACGACGAACCTGGGTACACGAATGGCAAAACGTCATTTTTTCGGATGAATCCAGGTTTTGTTTACAGTATCATTATGGTCGCATCCGTGTTTGGCGACATCGCGGTGAACGCACATTTTAAGTGTATATTCGTCATCGCCATACTGGCGAATCACCCGGCGTGATGGTATGGGGTGCCATTGGTTACACGTCTCGGTCACCTCTTGTTCGCACTGACGGCACTTTGAACAGTGAATGTTACATTCAGATGTGTTGGCTCTACCCTTCACCCGATCCCTGCGAAACCCTACATTTCAGCAGAATAATGAACGACCGCATGTTACAGGTCCTGTACGGGACTTTCTGGATACAGAATGTTGTGAAATCGGAGTCTGGGGATCTACAAATAGCAACAGGTAGAAGTTTAGCTCCACTAAATTTAACCACACGTGCACAACATTCAAACACCTTTTCAGTGCAGTACTTTGAAATATCTATTGACTCAAATGGGATGCCGTTTTTCACATACATGGCTACTCCCCCACACCGCAAAGAGCTCCTAGAAAACCTGCCAGCCAACCTCTATCCTCGAAAAGGAAGCCTCTGAATTATCTCCTTATTTAAGAAGTGTTCAGATATACCAATAATTTCAGAGTCAACTGTTCGACTGCTGCCCTGGCCAGCACATTCTCCAGATCTTTCACCAACTGAAAACGTTTGGTCAATGGTGGCCGAGCAACTGGCTCGTCACAATACGCCAGTCACTACTCTTGATGAACTGTGGTATCGTATTGAAACTGGATGGGCAGCTGTACCTGTACACGCCATCCAATCTCTGTTTGACTCAATGCCCAGGCGTATCAAGGCCATTATTACGGCCAGATGTGGTTGTTTTGGGTACTGATTTCTCAGGATCTATGCACCCAAATTGCGTGAAAATGTAATCACGTGTCACTTCTAGTATAATATATTTGTCCCATGAATACCCGTTTTCATCTGCGTTTCTTCTTGGTGTAGCAATTTTAATGGCCAGTAGTGTATATCTGTACGATCGACTGGGTACCAGAGTCAGCGCCTGCATTGCTGCTAACACGGGGATTGCAGCGTGGGTCGATAACAGACACCTCAGAACCGCGGGTGCTACTGATCTGTAAATGTAATCTTTTCATGTACTCCATATGCATTGTTGCATCAATAAATCTTGAGTCAATTGTAAACCTCTAAAAGGATGTACAGTTTTTCTGGAAGTATATATTTACACGTACGAATATCATTACAAAAGTTCACTGCCAGTTCTAATTCCCTTAGTGAAAGGGGAAAGGCAAGAATTGCAGTTGATAACCATTGTGGTGAATTTCCCCAATATTACTGCTAGAGATGTTTGTAGAAGCAAGGACGCATATCTTGAGTAGCCTTGGGAAGGGTACTCCTGTACTTTGAAGAGTTAGCTTCCCTTGCTGTATCTACGACTGGGGATGGTCAACGACAGATGGGCTGAGAGTTTCCTAACCGAAGCCCTCGTGGCTATATTACAGTTTAATAGTATTATATCAAGAATTTGGAACTATCAACTGTATCCCCCTATATTTGCGACCTCATTATTCACGAATTCGGTTATTGTTGTTGTTTAGATCATTACCTGTAACGTTGGTATTGACTGCATTCCCATCCGTGTCGAATGCCAGATATGGTCTACTGCATACCACATCATACCACGAACTGCCGTATTTGCACATACCCAGCCCTGCCCTTTCAATTATTTCCTTCCTCGAGCCCTTCAGCTACCAGTTTCATCAAAGACTCATATCGTGATTAATGTCGAACTATCCTTTCTCTTCATATCAGCATGTTCTTTGTTAACATTTCTATCTCTTTAACCTGTTGCAGTATGTCTACGTTTCTTATTCGCCATCATTCTCATTTTTAACAGACTCCCCTAAAGTCAAGGCTTTTAATCGTTTCTCTTTTGTCTGCCTCACTGTCCAGGTTTCACACCTTTACAGAGGAGTGGCCCAGGTATAACTCATGACGCATATTTTTTGGGTCTTTAAGTTTATAGTTGGGGAAGTTAGCAGCTGTTAATTTTATTGAAACCTTTTGGCCTTGTGCACTGCTTGCTACAATAACAGTCTAGCATCTTCCTATTCTGTCTGCTCTATTTCTTAGACAGCAACATTCAACCATCTTTTCAAGGGTCTCTTGTCCAAGTATAACCTTTAGCCAGCCACCATGGCTACCTTATGCTCTTTTAGTTTATGTACATTTTATGTACATCAGCTAGCACTCCATACGTTTTATTAGGAATCTGATTCAATTCTTGTTCATACTCATCATCGTATGTTCAAGAGACAATGAAGAGAGTAACGGACTATCTCGAGGTAAATACATTCATCTACATCTACATCCATACTCCGCAAACCACCTGACGGTGTGTGGCGGAGGGTACCCTGAGTACCTCTATCGGTTCTCCCTTCTATTCAAATCTCGAATTGTTCGTGGAAAGAAGGATTGTCGGTATGCTTCTGTGTGGGCTCTAATCTCTCTGATTTTATCCTCATGGTCTCTTTGCGAAATATACGTAGGAGGGAACAATATACTGCTTGACTCTTCGGTGAAGGTATGTTCTCGAAACTTTAACAAAAGCCCATACCGAACTACTGAGCGTCTCTCCTGCAGAGTCTTCCACTGGAGTTTATCTATCATCTCCGTAACGCATACGCGATTACTAAATGATCCTGTAACGAAGCGCGCTGCTCTCCGTTGGATCTTCTCTATCTCTTCTATCAACCCTATCTGGTACGGATCCCACACTGCTGAGCAGTATTCAAGCAGTGGGCGAACAAGCGTACTGTAACCTACTTCCTTTGTTTTCGGGTTGGATTTCCTTAGGATTCTTCCAATGAATCTCAGTCTGGCATCTGCTTTACCGACGATCAACTTTATATGATCATTCCATTTTAAATCACTCCTAATGCGTACTCCCAGATAATTTATGAAATTAACTGCTTCCAGTTGCTGGCCTGCTATTTTGTAGCTAAATGATAAGGGATCTATCTTTCTATGTATTCGCAGCACATTTCACTTGTCTACATTGAGATTCAATTGCCATTCCCTGCACCATGCGTCAATTCACTGCAGATCCTCCTGCATTTCAGTACAATTTTCCATTGTTACAACCTCTCGATACCTCACAGCATCATCTGCAAAAAGCCTCAGTGAACTTTCGATGTCATCCACAAGGTCATTTATGTATATTGTGAATAGCAACGGTCCTAAGACACTCCCCAGCGGTACACCTGAAATCACTCTTACTTCGGAAGACTTCTCTCCATTGAGAATAACATGCTGCGTTCTGTTATCTAGGAACTCTTCAATCCAATCACACAATTGGTCTGATATTCCATATGCTCTTACCTTGTTCATTAAACGACTGTGGGGAACTGTATCGAACGCCTTGCGGAAGTCAAGAAACACGGCATCTACCTGTGAACCCGTGTCTATGGCCATCTGAGTCTCGTGGACGAATAGCGCGAGCTGGGTTTCACACGACCGTCTTTTTCGAAACCCATGCTGATTCCTACAGAGTAGATTTCTAGTCTCCAGAAAAGTCATTATACTCGAACATAATACGTGTTCCAAAATTCTACAACTGATCGACATTAGAGATATAGGTCTATAGTTCTGCACATCTGTTCGACGTCTCTTCTTGAAAACGGGGATGACATGTGCCCTTTTCCAATCCTTTGGAACGCTACGCTCTTCTAGAGACCTACGGTACACCGCTGCAAGAAGGGGGGCAAGTTCCTTCGCGTACTCTGTGTAAAATCGAACTGGTATCCCATCAGGTCCAGCGGCCTTCCCTCTTTTGAGCGATTTTAATTGTTTCTCTATCCCTCTGTCGTCTATTTCGATATCTATCATTTTGTCATCTGTACGACAATCTAGAGAAGGAACTACAGTGCAGTCTTCCTCTGTGAAATCGCATTCGGGAGGACGACGGTTCAATCCCGCGTCCGGCCATCCTGATTTAGGTTTTCCGTGATTTCCCTAAATCGCTCCCGGCAAATGCCGGGATGGTTCCTTTCAAAGGGCACGGCCGACTTCCTTCCCTATCCGCCCCTAATCCGATGAGACCGATGACCTCGCTGTCTGGTCTCCTCCCCCAAAAACCAACCAACCAATCCTCTGTGAAACAGCTTTGGAAAAAGACATTTAGTATTTCGGCCTTTAGTCTGTCATCCTCTGTTTCAGTACCATTTTGGTCACAGTGTCTGGACATTTTGTTTTGATCCACCTATCGCTTTGACATAAGGCCAAAATTTCTTACGATTTTCTGCCAAGTCAGTACATAGAACTTTACTTTCGAATTCATTGAACGCCTCTCGCATACCCCTCCTCACACTACGTTTCGCTTCGCGCAATTTTTGTTTGTCTGCAACGCTTTGGCTACGTTTATATTTGCTGTGAAGTTCCCTTTGCTTCCGCAGCAGTTTTCTAACTCGGTTGTTGTACCACGGTGGCTCTTTTCCATCTCTTACGATCTTGCTTGGCACATACTCATCTAACGCATATTGTACGATGGTTTTGAACTTTGTCCAATGATCCTCAACACTATCGGTAGTTGAGACAAAACTATTGTGCTGAGCCGTCAGATACTCTGTAATCTGCTTTTTGTCACTTTTGCTGAACAGAAAAATCTTCCTACCTTTTTTAATATTTCTATTTACGGCTGAAATCATCGATGCCGTAACCGCTTTATGATCGCTGATTCCTTGTTCTGCGTTAACTGTTGCAAATAGTTCGGGTCTGTTTGTCACCAGAAGGTCTAATATGTTATCGCCACGAGTCGGTCCTCTGTTTAACTGCTCAAGGTAGTTTTCAGATAAAGCACTTAAAAAAATTTCACTGGATTCTTTGTCCCTGCCACTCGTTAAGAACGTTTGAGTCTCCCAGTCTATATCCGGCAAATTAAAATCTCCACCCAGAACTATAACATGGTGGGGAAATCTACTCGAAATATTTTCCAAATTATCCTTCAGGTGCTCAGCCACAACAGCTGCTGATGAGCCAGGGGGCATATAGAGACATCCAATTACCATGTCTGAGCCTGCTTTAACCGTGACCTTCACCCAAATCATTTCACATTTCGGATCTCCGTCAATTTCCTTCGATACTATTGCACTTCTTATCTCTATAAACACGCCTCCCCCTTCACTGTCCAGCCTGTCTCTGCGGTATACATTCCAATCTGAGTTTAGGATTTCATTACTGTTTACGTCTGGTTTCAGCCAACTTTCTGTCCCTAGTATTATATGGGCGTTGTGACCGTTTATTAATGAGAGCAGTTCTGGGACCTTTCTATAGACGCTCCTCCAGTTTACTTTTAGCACATTAATATTGTTATTCCCTGTTGCATTTTGCCTACTCCTACCTTGCCACGTCTCAGGAGGCGTCTTGTCGGGCCTAGGGAGGGAATTCTCTAACCTAAAAAACCCACATGTGCACTCCACACGTACTCCGCTACCCATGTAGCCGCTTCCGGCGTGTAGTGCACGCCTGACCTATTCAGGGGGACCCTACATTTCTCCACCAGATAGCGGAGGCCGAGAAATTTGCACCCCAGATCTCCGCAGAATCGTCTGAGCCTCTGGTTTAAGCCTTCCACTCGGCTACAAAGCAGAGGACCGCGATCGGTTCTGGGAACGATACCACAAATAGTTAGCTCTGATTCCACCCCGCGAGCGAGGCTTTTCGCCTTCACCAATTCCGCCAACCACCTGTACGAACTGAGGATGACCTCTGAACCCAGATGGCAGGAGTCATTGGTGCCGACATGAGCAACAATTTGAAGTCGGGTGCACCCAGTGCTCTCTATCGCCACCGGCAGGGCCTCCTCCACATCTCGGATGAGACCCCCCGGCAAGCAGACAGAGTGGATACTGGCCTTCTTCCCCGACCTTTCCGCTATTTCCCTAAAGGGCTCCATCACCCGCCTAACGTTGGAGCTCCCAATAACTAATAACCCCCCCCCCCCCCCCGTGTGCCCCACATTTACCCTCCGCCTCGTGCGCCGCGAACGCCGCTGAATCCGCCACTCCCCTTGGGGAGAGGGTGGCCCAACCGCGCCCGGTACCCGCGAAGATGTCTCGACAGCAGGGACAGTGGGAGAAGCATGTAACACCTGGGGTGTACCATGCGACGCACCAGACTCCCCACTGCCGCTACCCTCCGAGGCCATCAACACGCTCAGCTGTTCGCGAACAGTGGCCAGCTCCTCCTGCGTCCGTACACAGCAGTCACACATCCTATCCGTCCTAAGGAATCAACTTTTAACTAGACTGCTAATTCACTAAAGGCGGCTGATTGTTGACTAAACTGTGATTGCTAGCCACTTCTTGTAGAAAACAATGAAAATAGCGCTACCTGTCTCTGGACTGTATTTAAAACAAACACTAGCACTACTGGCACTATGCTTGACTAAAGGGACTCTCTCTGACTGTATTCAAAACAAACACGAAATCTATGGAACACTATTACTAGCACTCGACAATTAAAGCTTCCTAAAAGCAAAAACATACGGAAGAAGAAGTGAAAAGTAAGAAAAATACAGTTAATACTTAAATTAAGGTAGCTCGCTGCACAGCAGACGTGAAGCAGACGGTGGTTACGACGACACTGACGATACTGACACTACTGCCAATTAAAATTGCTAAACCAAGAAGAAATGCAGATGATAGACGGGTATTCATTGGACAAATATATTATACTAGAACTGACACGTGATTACACTTTCACGCAATTTGGGTGCATAGATCCTGAGAAATCAGTACCCGTAATAACGGCCTTGATACGCCTGGGCATTGAGTCAAACAGAGCTTGGATGGCGTGTACAGGTACAGCTGCCCATGCAGCTCCAACACGATACCACAGTTCATCAAGAGTAGTGACTGGCGTATTGTGACGAGCCAGTCGCTTGGCCACCATTGACCAGACGTTTTCAATTGGTGGGAGATCTGGAGAATGTGCTGGCCAGGGCAGCAGTCGAACATTTTCTGTATCCAGAAAGGCCCGTACAGGACCTGCAACATGCGGTCGCGCATTATCCTGCAGAAATGTAGGGTTTCGCAGGGATCGAATGAAGGGTAGACCCATGGGTCGTAACACATCTGAAATGTAACGTGCATTGTTCAAAGTGCCGTTAATGCGAACAAGAGGTGACCGAGACGTGTAACCAATGGCACCCCATACCATCACGCCGGGTGATACGCCAGTATGGCGATGACGAATACACGCTTCCAACGTGCGTTCACCGGGATGTCGCCAAACACAGATGCGGCCATCATGATGCTGTAAACAGAACCTGGATTCACCGAAAATATGACGTTTTGCCATTCGTGCACGCAGGTTCGTCGTTGAGTACACCATCGCAGGCGCTCGTGTCTGTGATGCAGCGTCAAGAGTAACCACAGCCATGGTCTCCGAGCTGATAAGCCATGCTGCTGCAAACGTCGTCGAACTGTTCGTGCAGATGGTTGTTGTTTTGCAAACGTCCCCATCTGTTGACTCAGGGATCGAGACGTGGCTGCACGATCCGTTACAGCCATGCGGATAAGATGCCTGTCATCTCGACTGCTGGTGATACGAGGCCGTTGGGATCCAGCACGGCGTTCCGTATTACCCTCCTGAACCCAACGATTCCGTATTCTGCTAACAGTCATTGGATCTCGACCGGCGCGAGCAGCAATGTCGCTATACGATAAACCGCAATCGCGATAGGCTACAATCCGACCTTTATCAGAGTCGGATGCGTGATGGTACGCATTTCTCCTCCTTACACGAGGCATCACAACAACGTTTCACCAGGCAACGTCGGTCAACTTCTGTTTGTGGATGAGAAATGGGTTGGAAACTTTCCTCATGTCAGCACGTTGTAAGTGTCACCACCGGCGCCAACCTTGTGTGAATGCTCTGAAAAGCTAATCATTTGCATATCACAGCATCTTCTTCCTGTCAGTTAAATTTCACGTCTGTAGCACGTCATCTTCGTTAACAATTTTAATGGCCAGTAGTGTATCAGTAGCGAGACTGAGTGACCCTATCTTACTTTATACGTCTCCTTCTTCGAGGCTCTTGGACCACTCCCTCAATTCCGACTAATGCTGTTGGCCAGAACGGTAGAGCACCTTCCTGCGAAAGTCAAAGATCCTGAGTTCGAGTCTCGCTCCAGCACACAATTTTAATCTGCCAGGAAGTTTGATTTCAGCGCACACTTCGCTGCAGAGTGAAAATCTAATTCTGGAAACATCCCTGAGGCTATGGCAAAGCCACGCCTCTGCAATATTATTTCTCTCTGAATTGCTAGTCTTGCATGCTTCGCAGGAGGGCGTCTGTGAAGTATGCAAGGTAGAACATGAGATATTGGCGGGGGTAAAGCTGCGAGGGGAGATGGTGAGCCGTGCTTTGGTTGCTCAGTTGGTAGAGCACGTGTCCGCGAAAGGCAAAAGTCCCGAGTTTGAGTCTCGGTCCGCCATGTAGTTTTAATCTGCCGGGAAGTTTTACAGCAGTCTGCGTTGCACAAAGACGATGCGTAAGACTTCTGTCCCAGTAGTTGATAATAAAATGCCTGAAAGCGATTCCAAATAACGAAAACCCTTCTCCAGTCTACAAATGCAAGATATGCTTCCTTGTTTTTCCTGAATTTTCCCTCCATTACTAACCGCAGTGCTAAATTGCTTCTCGAGTACGCCTGATTTCCCTAAACCGAACTGTTCGTGATGACTACACTGTGTGTAGCTCACATTAACACCACTGTAAATTATTGCCTTAATCTCATTACTAAAAACACAAGTTTTCTTAACTGCGATTTAGCGGTATTCGTACTTTTGCATCGTTAATCATACTCATTCATAGGTGTCCATTCATTTTACATTACTGTACTGAAACGTCAAAGAAACCGGTATAGGCATGCATATTCAAGTACAGAGATATGTAAACAGGCAGAATACGGCGCTGCGGTTGGCATCGTCTATATATAACAAGTGTCTGGTGCAGTTGTTAGATCTGTTACTGCTGCTACAATGGCGGGTTATTAAGATTTAATTGAGTTTGAACGTGGTGTTATGGTCGGCGCACGAGCGATGGGACACAGCATCTCCGAGGTAGCGATGAAGTGGGGATTTTTCCCTACGACTATTTCAAGATTGTACCGTGAATATCAGAAATGCAGTAAAACATCAAATCTGCGACATCGCTGCGGCCAGAAAAAGATCGTGCAAGAACGGGACCAACGACGACTGAAGGGACTCGTTCAGCGTGACAGAAGTGTAAGCCTTCTGCAAATTGCTGCAGATCCAACGGTGGGCCATCAATAAGTGTCAGAGTGCGAACCATTCAACGGAACATCATCGATATGGGCTTTCGGAGCTGCAGGCCCACTTGTGTAAACTTGACGACTGCACGACACAAAGCTTTACGCCTCGCCTGGGCCCGTCAACACCGACATAGGACTGATGATGGCCGGCCGCAATGGCCGAGCGGTTCTAGGCGCTTCAGTCTGGAACCGCGCGACTGCTACGGTCGCAGGTTCGCATCCTGCCTCGGGCATGGATGTGTGTCATGTCCTTAGGTTAGTTAGGTTTAAGTAGGTCTCAGTTCTAGGGGACTGATGACCTCAGATGTTATGTCCCATAGTGCTCAGAGCCATTTGAACCATTTTTGGACTTATGATGGCTGGAAACATGTTGCCTGGTCGGACGAGCCTCGTTTCAAATTGTATCGAACGGATGGACGTGTACGGGTATGGAGACCTCATCAATCCGTGGGTCCTGCATGTTAGCAGGGGACTGTTAAAGCTAGTGGAGGCTCACTAATGAGGTGGGGGGAGGGAGGGAGTGCAGCTGGAGTGATATGGGACCCTTAATATGTCTAGATACGACTCTGATAGGTGACACGTATGTAAGCATTCTGTCGGATCACCTGCATCCATTAATGTCCATTGTACATTCCGCCGGACTTGGGCAATTCTAGGAGGACAATGCAACATCTCGCACGTCCAGAAGTGCTTCAGAGTGGCTCCAGGAGTTTAAACACTGAGTTTAAAGACTTCCGTTGGCCACCAGAACCCCATACATGATCATATGATCGTTATTGAGCATATCAGGGATGCTTTGCAACTTGCTGTTCGGAAGAGATCTCGACCCCCTCGTACCCTTCCGGATTTATGGTGCCCGTTACCTCCAGCATTACTTCTGACATTAGTCGAGTCCATGCTACGTCGTGTTGTGACACTTCTGCGTGCTCGCGGGGTCCCTATACGATATTAAGCAGGTGTACCGGTTTCTTCAGCTCTTCGGTGTGTTAGAAGGTGTACGAAAACCGAATGTGAGCAAGTTTGTGAATATTTTAGAACATACAGTTCCACTAAGGCAATGTTGCAAGTTGACTCGAACGAATAAGCTAGCGCCACAGAAAGCGAAATGTAACCGCGGCACAGGCGAGGGAGTGAAGACGTCGCTGGTATAAAGGGACTTTGTCGTTGGCTAATGTGACGAGTGGACATATCCCGAGGTTGGTCCAACAACTGGTCTTGCGCTGACCATAAATTGCGACGTGGTACACCGAGAATGGCGCTGTCTCTAATGAGTCTCTAATGACTTCGTCGTCAACGGAACATTAAGCCCTGATCTTCCTTCCTTTCATGTGCGTTTGGACGATACTGCTCTCACAGCATAAAATTTATATTGTGTTATGCTGATTAATTATGCACCACTCTAATGATACTGAACACCAGGTCAGCAACTGGAAGCAGTTAATTCCATAAATTATCTGGGAGTACGCATTAGGAGTGATTTAAAATGGAATGATCATATAAAGTTGATCGTCGGTAAAGCAGATGCCAGACTGACATTCATTGGAAGAATCCTAAGGAAATGCAATCCGAAAACAAAGGAAATAGTTTACAGTACGCTTGTTCGCCCACTGCTTGAATACTGCTCAGCAGTGTGGGATCCGTACCAGATAGGGTTGATAGAAGAGATAGAGAAGATCCAACGGAGAGCAGCGCGCTTCGTTACAGGATCATTTAGTAGTCGCGTATGCGTTACGGAGATGATAGATAAACTCCAATGGAAGACTCTGCAGGAGAGACGCTCAGTAGCTCGGTACGGGCTTTTGTTAAAGTTTCGAGAACATACCTTCACCGAAGAGTGAACAGTATATTGCTCCCTCCTACGTATATCTTGCGAAGAGACCATGAGGATAAAATCAGAGAGATTAGAGCCCACACAGAAGCATACCGACAATCCTTCTTTCCACGAACAATACGAGACTGGAATAGAAGGGAGAACCGATAGAGGTACTCAGGGTACCCTCCGCCACACAACGTCAGGTGGTTTGCGGAGTGTGGATGTAGATGTAGATGTAGAACACGTAGAGAAGTAACTTTGAAAATTTAGTACTGCATGTGCTGCTTTTTTTTTCACGCTTAAACTTTGACAAAATAATATGCAGAGTGAAATTTATTACCGCCAAGGCAGTCGCCCAAACGGAGGTTGAAGAGGCACTAAACTCCATTGTTCCGCCTTATTCTTAGGCCTGAGTGAACTTCCTAGTTCATAGTTGTTAGCCACAGCAAGTTTATTACACACACGTCTTATTGTCAACATAATTTTTCTAAAGTTATTCAGCTCATGTAGTTTTTTAAACTGTACAAAAGAACAAACACTACTTCATTTTTTAAAGTGCATTTAAATGTGTATGTGTAAGAAAATGACGGAAATGATTCAGCGCCATTAGAATCTTGTGACGTGGTGTCTTAAGGATACAGTTGAGACATCGAAGGACGAACCTCTGTGAATATGGAGTGATAATCGCGAACTTGATTGTACAATGAGCTGCTGGGGTCAGTGTTACTTACTCGGGAATGCGAAGAATCGCATGAAGTTGCTTGTAGTTGTGGAAACGTGTTTGAGGTTGAAAATATGAACAGGTGTAATGATATCTATCTTGGCTTTCTGTGTGGAATAGTTATCTATTGTAAATCACTCAGAAATGACTGTAAGCTGAATAAAACGTAAATAATTTCCAAACCAGTTTAATCTCGGTGGATTCCTTCCTTGTTGCAAGATCGATTACTTTGTGGTGGCGTTGATGCTGTGATTATGCAGTCATTGGGTCAGTAAGATGTTCAATGTTGGAGGCAATAGCACCATATTCTGTTGCCCTTTACGAAAATTGAGATGTTTAAAAAATATGTATGACGGTCCTCTAGGAGGCGGTGCGGGCTTCATTCATTCTTCAGTCACTTTATGTCTCAGAAGTAGCAGTCCTTTACATTTTTTTCCTCTACTTGGGATTGAAAATCTCAAAATAACCAAAAGACTTCTTACTTTCTGGTACGTAGTCTCGGAGTACCAAATTGTCGATTTAAACCTGCGAGATGATTGCAGTATTGTTTGTGCTATAGAGAGCCACGTTTGGTGTAACCGATGTCGCAAAACGATCGACATATGGTTATGGAAACCTACAGAGGAATTTTACAAAAATATTGCAGCAACATTTGGCAAGCAGCAACATCCCTACCTGTATAGATGCTGTCTCTGGAAAGAAGATAAGGATCACCAACGCAGTTCAGAGCGGACCACTGTGTTTAATTTGCAAGAGATATATTGGCATTGCGTTGCTTGCTGTTTGTGATGCGATTACAAATTCATCTCCATTTTTATTGAAGCTTAATGGGAAGTACACTGATTCTTCGGTCTCCAAAGACTTTTGCATCTAACAGAAACATATACGAGAAGACGTTACATAATTAGCTGTGCGCGACTATTCAACGAACGTATTTTCGAGATTTTATCTAATAAATGGTAAATTCTGTATCGTCCACTAGAGATACAAACTGAGTATGCGAAAGAGGTTTTTTTACAGATCTGTTGCATAATACACGACTTCATTGTACCAGAGACGGCACTGCAGAAGATGAAGATCTAAATAAGATTATACAAACGTACGAAACACCGCAAGATTACAGCAGAGTGTAACACGTCCAGTATCGTATTGAAATATTCTTTGTTTGATATTTTATTGGAGATGGCAAATGAAATAGCAGTAACTAAGTTAAATCTGTAGGTCGATGTAAATGTAACTGTTTTGTACCTAGCTATTTTTTTATTCCACATCTGTCAGTCACGTCCAGGGTTTTGCACTACTCGTTCCTACATAACTGCTTGTTCATATTTGCCAGTATATTCCTTTCTAGAACAGTTCTATATGTAAAGGTCGATCTCTAGTGAAATTATATAAATAATTTGTTCTTTTTATTATGTTTATTAATTATTTTTAGCAATAAATGTCAATACATTCAAATATTACAAGAACATAAATGATCAATGTTCGTGTATATATCTTTTCTGAAGGAGAGCCTGTTTTCGAATATCGAAACTAAACAATCGAATAAGAGACGCTGACTGCTGACGTGATAGCGTGGCTGGTGGGTTGAATTTCCTTGCGTAAAGATACAGAAAAACATTTAAGTTAATATGTGCACCTTATCAACATCAAATGCATAAAAATAGTGATTAATATTGAATGAACTATGCGCTGCACTTTTAATAGTGGAGGAACTAAGAAAATTTTCGCGTATGTAATGGAAGCGAATCGGTGGGTCACTGGTAAAACGACGAATGCGGACAATATCAGATTTGAACCTTTCGAAGACTGTGCTTTGATGGTCCCAACGATAGCTGTGACGGGGTGGGAGTCATAAGATTGCTTGGAATATTTATACAAAAGATGTGGACATATTTTCAACGCAGAATCGTCAAATATTAACATCGCGCGTAATCATCACCACATTATCTCGGGATCCTGCAATGAGGTGAGGTGCAACCAAAGAAGGTATTTCTGAAACAGACTAATAAATACGATCAGACTTTCAATTATAAAAGTTGTGAAATGTTTTTTCTTTAAATCAAAATGCTGTTCCAACTGTAGTGTTGTAACTTGTCGATCTTCTACAACTTGTAGTTAAATGTAATGTTTGCTACACATCCTACATTTTTTCTGTTTATTTTTAAGATAGTAGTCATATACGTTCCCATTCATTCAACGCGTTTGCCATGTTTCTTGGTTTCTGGTTACTAATTTAATTATCATGTAACTTTCTGAAGTGACCATATTTGCAAAGCCTTGTTGTGATTGCTGTGAACCGCAGACCACACTATATTCGAATCTGACAGCCGGTGTACGCGTATTTGGGGCTGGTTTCTTTACAATATCACACGGATTGCATGGACTGGGCATCTCAGTGCATTTCGAGCAACTGAGTGCACTTTTAGGCTCATTGACACGTATTTTTCAACAACATTTGTACTAATACCTGTGGTAGTTGTATCTAATGGCAGAGAATGATGTATGTTTAATTTTCTTGATCCTCGTTCTTGCATGTTTGAGTAAAGGCACAGATCGAGCACGCGTATATGAGTACAGCTTTATTGGTTTTGACTTCACAGTAAATTTAAATTTATTGTTTTTGCATCTCAGAGTAGGACACACGCAGTTAATGAATGTTAGCTAAGAGGCGTAAGTTATTTCAGTGTAACATAATGAGATTAGGTCTACACCTGACTATATGGTCATTTAACTATTTAAGTCTCGAACGACTGCCACACTGTGTTATACACAGTTATGTTTTATGTATCAGTGGCTTATTTGCACCACTGCAGTTCTCAGATAGCCCCATTCCGAAACTCCCTCTGATTTATTTAATTTTGCTTCCCATACGCGACTGGGAGTATTCTCCCACTGTTTCTCACTGTTTGTTTAGTTGTACGTGGTTGTTCTGCCATTTGTCTGGAGCCATCGTGAAGCTGACCACAGGCGACTCACCAGCTGCCTTTCGTATGACAATCTGTATAACGTACACCCGCACACAAGTGATTACTACCCATAAGCAATTCATCGCGTCGGTGTGAACACTACTAGGCCGACCGATGTCCTTGAGGAATATGGAGTTGGTATACGTGTACGTATGTATCAAACTGGGCACCTAGAAACCACTCAGTGGTACACAACCTCACAACAGGCCATAGCAGTCCACCCACCCCACCGCCGCCCCACATGGAACCCAGGGTTATTGTGCGGTTCGGCCCCCATTGGAGCCCCCCATCCCCCCCCCCCCCCCCCCCCCCCCCCCGGGGAACGTCTCATACCAGACGAGTGTAAACCCAAATGTTTGGGTGCTAGATTCGTGCCGAGGACCGGCACACCTTCCTACTCGGGAAACAGCGAGTTAGATCGCGCAGCTAGCCGGATCGGCATGGAGGTGGTACCTCAGAAGCACCATTACGCTGGATACGGGCACTGAGAATCGAAGCGTTTGAGATGTAGTTCTACAGAAGAATGTTGAAAATTAGGTGGACTGATAATGTAAGGAATGACAAGGTTCTCCGCAGAATCGGCGAGGAAATGAATATATGGAAAACGCTGACAAGAGGAAGTAACAGATGACAGGACACCTGTTAAGACACCAGGGTATAACTTCCATGGTACTAGTAGGAGCTGTAAAGGGTAAAAACTGTAGGGGAAGACAGAGACTAGAATAATCCAGCAAATAAATGAGGACATAGGTCGCGAGAAAGTCACAAGACTAACGACTGAAAATCTGTCAAATAGGATTACAACAGTTTGTAAATAAGTTATACGGAACTACAACCAGTCACTTTTTTGAATAATTATGTTATATTCCATGAACCGGTTTTCGAACCTTTTCAGGTTCATCTTCAGATGGGTTCAGGAAGTTACATCATTACTGGTAGTGGCATAATACTGGGTGCTGGCTCTATGGCAGAAAGATGGGTCACACTTTAATGTATCGCCATGACTATAGCTTATCTGTCGATATGGATGTAAATTCAGCTTTTACTTACTGCGACAGTATAGGCGGCTTTTTTCGGTTAGTGTCCATCTGTCTGCCTCCATTTTGATGTCAAGTAGTTATATCAGTACACACACTTCCACACAAACTATATTAATTTACACTTTGACAGCGAGACTTTTCCAGAATCCAGCATGCGCTTTACAACTGTTGCTTGTAACAAAGATCTTGACAGAAAGATATGGCATAGGCCTACTTTGTACAGAGATGTAATTTGTTGTTCTTTACATGTATTAAAGTCGATATAAGGGCAAGTATTTTAATAATAATGGCGATAACATGAGAGCACAAGATAAAATAAATAAATAAATTACTACAAGAACAAACTTCAGGTGATCTGATATCTTATTTCTAATTGTATATTACAGGCAGTTTATAGCATTTTTTTTTATAATAGTAATTATCGTGTTTGGCCTATACTGTCGCAGTAAGTAAAAACTGAATTTACGTCCATATCGACAGATAATGGCGATACATTAAAGTGTGACCCATCTTTCTGCCATAGAGCCAGCACCCAGCATTATGCTACTATCAGTAATGATGTAACTTCCTGAAACCATCTGAAGATAAACCTGAAAAGGTTCGAAAACCGGTTCATGGAATAAAACATAATTATTCAAAAAAGTGACTGGTTGCAGTTCTGTATAACTTATTTACATTCAATATACACTCACGGTTCTAAAATATCCGTAATGGATAAGCATAATCTGTTACAACAGTCTGTCAAATGGTTCAAATGGCTCTGAGCACTATGGGACTTAACATCTGTGGTCATCAGTCCCCCAGAACTTAGAACTACTTAAACTTAACTAACCTAAGGACATCACACACATCCATGCCCGAGGCAGGATTCGAACCTGCGACCGTAGCAGGCGCGCGGTTGCGGACTGAGCGCCTAGAACCGCGAGACCACCGCGGCCGGCACAACAGTCTGTCGATCACTTCCCACTGCACTTTCCCACGGATCGCCTTGTGCTCTTTTTAGAGCACTCATGGCTATACTCTCTTCCTGCATTTATAGAGTGTTCTGTTCGCTCTGTTATAAATGAGCATGTAACGAAGGACAAGGAATAGATGAAACCCAGTGTTGGCATGTAGACTCTTTCTCTCGATTAATGTCAAAGTGACTGTCCAGCTTAACATTCTGATTCTACAGACGGGTTTCAGTGTGAAATGGCGTATGTACTCACACCATGAGACAATATGGCGACATTATGGATTTAGCGGAAGTCATGGCTCGAATACAAGTCAATCATCTTCTCCACACAAACAAATACAGCCGATGAAAACTTTTTTCGTGATAAGCGTGCGAGACTGTTATTTCGAAAAACAAAGAGCTGCACCACCTGGCAGTAGTAATGCAGTGCAAAAAATAGACAAGGTAGTTTCTGCTATCTAGGTCTGCAGGAGGTTTCCATAAATGGTTCAAATGGCTCTGAGCACTATGGGACTTAACTGCTGAGGTCATCAGTCCCCTAGAACTTAGAACTATTTAAACCTAACTAATCTAAGGACATCACACACATCCATGACCGAGGCAGGATTCGAACCTGCGACCGCAGCGGTCGCGCGGTTCCAGACTGTAGCGCCTAGAACCGCTCGGCCACTCCGGTCGGCGAGGTTTCCATATGATTCTTGCAAATCCAATTAATTTTCAGTAAATGAGGCAGACAAATGTTGGAAACAGACATACGAATAAGCCACGGTATTTGTGATGTGATGCACTAGCTGTGTCATACCCAGTACAGACTGCTGCGGCAGCCACTTTGAGACTTTGACGTTGGGCGGCAGGTCGTCCATGTCCTTCTCCCACTTCCACAGCACCCTCTGTGGGATTTTCTTAAAACCCTCGAGAAACGCCAGCCTCTTATCTTCAGGCATCATACTCGCTTGCAGAGTAGAACCCAGACTGAAGTAAACGGCGCCGTTTTCTGCTCCATCCAGCCAGTCTTGTATGTCCTGTTCGTGAAATTAAAAACTGAATTGTAAACACCTAAAATAGCCGATTTTTATGTATTATCGAGGCAGTTGCAAAGCAGACGCGCCATAAATTCTCATGAAAGATACGTTCTCAACACCCTTTCCTACATGCAAATACAGCCATGAAAATACATAGTTCCATTAGTGACCAGTCGTAAAGAGTAAGAAGTGAAAGAGAAATATTCACTGTAATGAACAGTCCAGATTTATCCACGAAATGGAAATGTGACATCTGTATATTAAAAAAGTAGTGTCTGCTTTACATTTTAACTAAAGTTCAGTCTTGATCACAACGCTTATGTCTCAATAACATAGGTGACCGGTTTCGGTTATATTTATATAACCATCTTCAGACCCATGGCTTCCTTGGAGGATGGTGGGCGGAGCTCTCCTCAGCTGCTACGGAGAAGAGCTCCGCCCACCATCCTCCAAGGAAGCCATGGGTCTGAAGATGGTTATATAAATATAACCGAAACCGGTCACCTATGTTATTGAGACATAAGCGTTGTGATCAAGACTGAACCTTAGTTAAAATATAATAATCTATTGATCACTGTATTCCAAAAATGTTAACCAATATAATATCTGCTTTGGTTATGCACGTAACTAAGATTAGGACCTAACATACCGTAAACCATCAGGTCATTCCAGACACAGAACAAAATCGGGTTTGAAATGGGTCAGAAAGGACGTTGGCAGTTTTGTTTTGAGGGTGACCTTCCAAAAATTCACCTTAAGCGATTCATATCATATCACATCACATCATTTCTAAATCTAGATGGCCGAATGTGGCGTCGAACCATGTTCCACCTGAATGCAATTCCAGCGTCTTAACCACTGCGCTCTCTCGCTATGCCCCACCAGAGCTTAGTCTCATGTCACTGTTTGCTGCAAAAGACACAAAGTGGTCTTTTGGTCCCTTCTGGCGTTTTATGGTCCTCGTATCTGATTAGGCACAGATCACACATTTAACAGCGTTCGATGGAGAGTAACACTGTACAACAGTCATCTACATCTGGCCTGACGTACACAACGGAATCCAAAGACGAATGTATGGCATACAGCTGCTTCAGAAGTTTCAGTTTTCTTAGAAACTATCCACCAGAATCACAAGCTGGGACATCGTCGCGAAAAACACAGTGACCCGTATATGTAATAAGTTTCTTTAATTTACGTCTATGGTCACAATCTTTTTTTGTTTAACAGATTACCGGTTTCGGTCTTTAATGACCATCATCAGATCTGTTTCATACAAACAAAGTCCTAATGTACTGCAGCCATAGTGGAATCGTCAAATGCGGAATCAGCACCAGCATCGGCAAATACATATAAATAACATCACATGCACGAGTCATGTTGTCAGTAAAACTACTTTACTGACAACATGACTCGTGCATGTGATGTGATTTATATGTATTTGACGATGCTGATGCTGATTCCGCATTTAACATTTGACGATTCCACTATGGCTGCAGTACATTAGGACTTTGTTTTTATGAAACGGATCTGATGATGGTCATTGAAGGTCGAAACCGGTAATCTGTTAAACAAAAAAAGATTGTGACCATAGACGTAAATTAAAGAAACTTATTATCCACCAGAAGTTCAGAGCAGTTGATCCATGTGCCAGACATCCAGTGGTGTGTGTCCGCATGCCAAAGTATAGAAACGATCCTATTCATCATAAAGTATGATTAAGCGAAGAAGTGTGCTTTTTGCAATTGATTCAGACTTCAGTTTTCAGAATGATTATCGATATATTTGACGATTAATAACAAGTAGAGCCTGGGAATGAATCGATTGGATGGCGCTGAGGCCAAGCGTTTGGGGAGGCACCACAGTAGACGAACTTACAGAGCCTGATGGTGGACGGAGTTCAGAGGAAATGATAGGAAGTAATACAATGACGTCCGCGTTTTCTCAGAGTGGCAAGGATCCAGAACTCTCTATATAGCAACGGTAGTGCCTATTTGGATGTTGCTTCTCCGTCGTGTGAAATTCTCGCAAGGCTCGAGAATCAGGTCACCTAATATGAATCTTGCAGAGAATGTATGGGAGTCGAATTTTAGTCCATCACATGTCACTGAGGGCTCTTCAAGATCTGCGTACAGTCCTCGTAGCGGTTTGGGATTAACTAGCATTAGAGCTCATGAACCTCGCCATAGAAAGAATGACAATTGTTATTGACTACATGTGACAGTGGTACGCATATCCCTTATGCAAACTTTTCTATTTGCGGAAGTGATTTTTCCAGTTACTGAACGAGGTGGTGCCAAGTTTAAGACACTGGACTCGCATTATGGTGGATGGAGGTTCGAATTAGGATCCAGATCCTATGGTTTCTATAGATCGTTTGAGGCGAATGCCAGGGTGCTTACTATAAAAAGTGCACTGCCGACATCCTTCGTCAGTTCGCCCTTTGCCTCAATTCGAGCTTGTGTTCCATCGTAATGACCCCAACGTCGACTGCTCATTAGATGCTAATCTTCCTACCTTCCTTCTTGCTTTTTAGTTTCGTTACTAAACTCTTTGTGTTATATATCTTGTTTCCATAACTACATTTACTGGAGAAAGTCGTACGCCCTACTTTGCTCTTCTGAATTTCTAATTGCTTTTGATGAGCTATGGCAGTTCGTCGATTGTGCTATGTTTTTAGGAACCTATGTAATATTGTTAGTGTGGTAGTCTTCTAAAATTATATATTTATGTGTATAATGCGCTTTACACTTGTGATAATTTTGTTATTTTGACAATTCAGGTGATATCAAGGTGGTGTATACTACTGCTATGTTTTTAGGAACCTATGTAATATTGTTAGTGTGATAGTCTTCTAAAATTATATATTTATGTGTATAGTGCGCTTTACACTTGTGATAATTTTGTTATTTTGACAATTCAGGTGATATCAAGGTGGTGTATACTACTGTAACGACAGAAGCAAGCGTAGTTACCTTAGGCAGAGGCGGTGGGTTGGGTTCCACATGCAGTCCAGTCAGTTCTATCATGTTTGGCAGGTTCGGTCGAGGGTAGTTTATACTGAAATGGTTGTTTATAAGCATCAAACTGAAATTCTTTTCAGTTTCATGAACTGATGGAATGTCAGATCCGAAATATTTTCTCTGGATTTCTTCTTGGTTCGGCATCATTACATAGGCGTAGTAATAATTTGTGCAGAGCCATACATATGTCATGTAAAGTCTCTCCCAGAATGACATGCGGTGTGAATAGCCGACCAGAAAATCTGGAAGGTAAGCAGGATTACTTGGGTTTCCATCAATCCAGAGGCTGGGGATAGTTGCGCTTACGGTAACGTATCCGACGAGAGGTGGAGAACCCACTTTGTGAATCAGACCGTAGAAGCACGGCGTCAGCAATCGTTCCAAAATGACCAGGTCGAATTTTGGAGCAGACCTGTAACAAATCTGTGTATTAGTGTGCTATCGCTACCTCAAGTTCTTGATAAATAATTTGATTAATATAAATGGTGCAACATGCGGCTTACGACATACAGCAAAACTTCCATCAAGATAAAAGAAGAAAAATAATGACAGTGACTTCATGAGTATCTGCAGATTGGACAGAAAGTCATTTCATAAATACCTACAGATTAGACAGAACAAAATGTTACCCTGATATAGACCAATCATTTCTAATGCCTGTTTTCTAACTGCCCTGTAACGCGTCGACGGTTTTTGTGATGTCCATTCACCTCCCACTAATTCGACCGGGACGTTGCATTTCAAATAAGCATGATAGAGGGATTTTATTTCATTCATTGTTTAATGCCCACACTTTTGCTGCAACATTTCGTTCAACTGTTACAGTTAGCTGGTATTATACTTCACCCTCTCTTTCTCTGGTCAACACTTTCGAAAGGACACGTCTGGCTACTGCTGCTGCTTTGCTATTGCGTCAGAGGCAGATTAATGGTTCAAATGGCTCTGAGCACTATGGGACTTAACATCTGTGGTCATCAGCCCCCTAGAACTTAGAACTACTTAAACTTAACTAACCTAAGGACATCACACACATCCATGCCCGAGGCAGGATTCGAACCTGCGACAGTAGCGGTCACGCGGTTCCAGACTAAAGCGCCTAGAACCGCACGGCCACACCGGCCGGCAGAGGCAGATTAATAACAGATGGGAACTTTCATTTATAATGTTCCAGATATTTAGTTAAACTTTTTAACCTTTGATTTACGTGCTGCAGTAGTATAATTAGCATGTAGGGACAGATGATACGATTGAGTGTACATAATTAAAAACTAAAAGTCATTTCGTAAGTGTACAAGGCCAGAACACTTAGTTTAAGGAACAGAAGAATAGCTTCCTCTTTGTTTCTGTCCTTGTGACACGACAGACTAAAAAGAGCTCCGAGATGGCTTGTTTTGCTTTGAGCGTCTTGGTGTCACGATGAATCGGTAGCAGCGGACCATCCCACATGCTCGTGTCAGGTTTCCATCGTTTGGAAGTGACGTCACGAGACTTGATACTAGATTGTACAAAGACAGTTCATCGCAATACACATATGCGCACTTAGATCGTAAACCATTAAACGTACATCACAGTATGACACACCAAATTAGAAATCGCAAGGAGACGATTGGTATGATGTACGTATAGATGACTGTGGAAGTGAAGTATTTAATTACTTAATGAGTGGAGAAGTAATCTGTAATGGCTTCTGCGCTAACAATATAACATTTGTAGTAATTAATGCAAATAGGAGATCGACGCAACGTGTCAAAGCGCTCATGGACATAAATCGAATGGGTTAGTCACAGTTTTATTTATGCCTTTATACATCCAATGAAAAGTATGTGAGTTGATGATTCTAATAAAATGAAATCAGAGCTCGGTCGAAAAGATTTAAGTGTTCGTTTTTCCTGCGCGCTTTTCGAGAGAGGAACGGTAGAGAAATAGTCTGATGGTGGTGCGATGAACCCTCTCTGCCAGTCAAGTAAGTGTGAACTGCAGAATAATCATGTGAATGTAGATGAAGAAGTAGAATTTTTAAGCTGTAATCAGTTTACTAAAATCACTCCAAGTCATGTTTTACCATTTTGTTTGTTTCTTTCCCTTCTACCATTCCGTTGTCTTCAACTGTCCTAAATACAAAAACGCATCAACTTCTTTCACAAGTTCATTGTCTATTTTACTATTTTATTTTCAACGAGGTCACGAACCCTGCCTTGCCTGGGTATGTATTCGTCGCACAAATAAATGTGCATAATGTACAAATTTTTAAGTACAGGTCTTTCGCGCTCCTTAAACGAGATTTTTTAAACGTCTCTGTGGGAACGCCTCTTCACAGCTCTGTAGAAGGCCGTTGTTTTCGCCTGCAGCCGTTTGCGCTCTACAGATGAAAGTTGTCAAAAGCGCTGCTAGGTGTGAGGGATATCCTAAGTGGAGTCGACTTGGTAGTGTCTTAATAGTAATGAATAAGTGTATTAAACCTTTGTGCATGATGCGGCATTTTTTTACGCAAGTCAGTGTTTACGATGCCATATCTCTTTAACTACGTGCCGCGTAATGATAGGTACATTCAGCGGCATATCTGGATACTATATGCGAAATATGTTGCGAATTGAGTTAGTAGCAAAGAAGTAATAAATTTAAAAGTCTTGCACAATGCGACAGTTTTTCACGCATCTCATTGTTTATGACGTCATATCGTCGGAATTAAAATGGGGAGGGGGTTCTTACGCAAACAGTGACTGCTGTCTGACAACAAAGAGTGCGTGTACAATGTTTGGTTGAAATCGGAGTGGAGGTTTAGGATAAGATGCGGAACATATATTCACACACATATACACATACACCCATTTTATAATATATATACAGGGTGGTCCATTGATCATGACCGGGCCAAATATCTCACGAAATAAGCGTCAAACTAAAAAACTACAAAGATGAAACTTGTCTAGCTTGAAGGAGGAAACCAGATGGCGCTATGGTTGGCCCGCTAGATGGCGCTGCCACAGGCCAAACGGATATCAACTGCGTTTTTTAAAATAGGAACCCCAATTTTTTATTACATATTCGTGTAGTACGTAAAGAGATATGAATGTTTCAGTTGGACCACTTTTTTCGTTTTGTGATAGATGCCGCTGTAAGAGTTAAAAACATATGGCTCACAATTTTAGACGAGCAATTGGTACCAGGTAGGTTTTTACATTAAAATACAGAACGTAGGTACGTTTGAACATTTTATTTCGGTTGTTCCAATGTGATACATGTACCTTTGTGAACTTATCATTTCTCAGAATGCATGCTGTTACAGCGTGATTACCTGTAAATACCGCATTAATGCAATAAAAGCTCAAAATGATGTCCGTCAACCTCAATGCATTTGGCAATATGTGTAACGACATTCCTCTCAACAGCGAGTGGTTCGCCTTCCGTAATGTTCGCACATGCATTGACGCACGTTGTCAGGCGTTGTCGATGGATCACGGTAGCAAATATCCTTCAACATTCCCCAGATCCTGTGAACGTGTAGGCCATGATATGGTGCTTCGACGACCAATGCACCTGTCATGAAATATGCTATTCAATACCGCTTCAACAGCACGTGAGCTATATGCCGGACATCCATCATGTTGGAAGTACATCGCGTTTCTGTCATGCAGTGAAACATCTTGTAGTAACATGGGTAGAACATTACGTAGGGAATCAGCATACATTGCACCATTTAGACTGCCATCGATAAAATGGGGGCCAATTATCCTTCCTCCCATAATGCCGCACCATACATTAACCCGCCAAGGTCGCTGATGTTCCTCTTGTCGCAGCCATCGTGGATTTTCCGTTGCCCAATAGTGCATAATATGCCGGTTTACGTTACTGCTGTTGGCGAATGACGCTTCGTCGCTAAATAGAACACGTGCAAAAAATCGTCCCGTAATTTCTCTTGTGCCCAGTGGTGGAACTGTACACGACGTGTAAAGTTGTCGCCATACAATTCCTGGTGCATAGGAATATGGTACGGGTGCAATCGATGTTGATGTGGCATTCTCAACACCGACGTTTTTGAGATTCCCGATTCTCGCGCAATTTGTCTGCTACTGATGTGCGGATTAGCCGCGGCAGCAGCTAAAACACCTACTTGCGCATCATCATTTGTTGCAGTTCGTGATTGACGTTTCACATGTGGCTGAACACTTCCTGTTTCCTTAAATAACGTAACTATCCGGCGAACGGTCCGGACACTTGGATGATGTCGTCCAGGATTCCGAGCAGCATACATAGCACACGCTTGTTGGGCATTTTGATCACAATAGCCATACATCAACACGATATCGACCTTTTCCGCAGTTGGTAAACGGTCCATTTTAACATGGGTAATGTATAACGAAGCAAATACCGTCCGCACTGGCGGAATTTACATGATACCACGTACTTATACGTTTGTGACTATTACAGCGCCATCTATCATGAAGCGAAAAAAGTGGTCCAACTAAAACATTCATATTTCTTTACGTACTACACGAATATGTAATAAAAATGGGGTCCCTATTTTTAAAAAAAAAGGGCCAACCATAGCGCCATCTGGTTTCCCCCTTCAAGCTAGACGAGTTTCGTTCTTTGTAATTTTTTCGTTTGATGCTTATTTCGTGAGATATTTGGCCCGGTCACTATCAATGGACCACCCTGTATATTTATTTATTGCTTCCTTCAGACATACTCAGTCTGTTTACATAACAGGTCGTGTATTTAACATTTTTTAAAGTTGTTACATGTTTTGATTGATTACAGTTCTGCGTCTCAGCATAATAATAATGTTAATAATAATAATAATAATAATAATTCAGTAATGATAAAACAAAATAGATGTGTATATATTTATAAATGTGTTATGTATCAGTAACAATATCAATTGAGAGACTACATACGCAAGTTTTGGCTAAAAGCAGAGAAAAAGAAAATGAATAGTGGGCAGATGATATTTAATAATAAGAGCCATTTACACTATGTTCTAACAAGTTACCTGGGATCTTAACCTCCATAATTGTATATTTGGTTTCAAAAAGTCGATCCCAACACTGGGGACCTCTGCTTGTTAAGAGGGCTTCGGACAGAGAGTAACTGTTAGAATGCATATTATTCTTTTATAAAATGTAAGTACATTTACATATAAATTTGTACCAGAATGAAAAATGCTCCTATCATAGCACGAAAGAGATAGTGATGTAAAAGAAGGGAATGTAAAGAAACGTAATACATGATGTCATCTCCTATAACATGACACATGCCATCATGTTATCCAGCGTGATATTTCTAATGTTGTGCAATATGACACAACACGGAACTTCCTGGCGGATTAAAACTGTGGGCCAGACCGAGACTCGAAGTCCGGACCTCTGCCTTTCCCAGACAAGTGCTCTACCAACTGAGCTATCCAAGCACGACCCATTCTCTAAGTTTTGCTTCCTCCAGTACCACGTCTCCTACCTTCCAAACAGGAGCTCAGTTGCTAGAGCACTTGTCTGCGAAAGGCAAAGATCTCGAGTTCGAGCCTCGATCTGGGACACAGTTTTCATTTGCCAGGGAGTTTCATATCAGTGCACACTCCGCTGATGACACAACATGTTATTAGAGTTTAGGACGCATGCATCCCCATTCTGGGATACTACCTGCTCTCGGATACTTCCTATTGTAGATGCATCCTACTCACTAGAAGGAAATACATTTGTGTCTATTTGTTGTTACACCCCTCGCTGTACATGCATCATAAGGAAGAAAGATTATGGGCTAACGTCCCGTCGATATCGAGGCCATTAGAGACGGAGCACAAGGACGGGAAATGAAATTTGCCGTGCGCTTTCAAAGGAACTTTTCTGTCATTGGCCTGGGGAGATTTAAGGAAATCACGAAAACCTAAATCAGGATGACCGGACGCGCCACTTCGCTCGGTCAAGCATGTAAGGCCGGTATTACACTATCAAATTTCTTTGTCCAATATCTTTGTCAAAGATTTTTGATAGTGTAATAGGGACTTTGTCAAATGTCGTCCAATATTTGATCAAATCTAGGGCCTCGCTGTATATTTGATCAAAGAAACCGCTTGTCTTCTGTTCACTGCAATGTGACATGTTACCACATGGAGCGCTAGCATCGCTGCAGCGTTCTGTCGTCTGTAGTGTTTTTATAACCATTGTCGGTAAATACAATTGGTGTGTGCCGACAACTACAAAATTAATAGAGATGTCTGAAGCTGATGAGGCGCTTTACAACGTGAGGCACCCTGAATACAAAAATACATTAAGAAGATTGGAGACCTAACCTAACCTAACCTAACATAACCCTCTCCTGCAGCAAGGAATCGGAGTGTTATAGTGAGCCTGTCTTCTGAAGATGTAGCAGTTCTTAAGTGAATATTGTGCTTTGTGATATGAGGATACACTTCATTGAGCACATACAGAAATGTATGCTCATCCATTCTTAAGTAATTGATGTACGAGTTGACGTCTTCCACTGTAAGCTCACGTAACAAGTTTTGTTGAATGCTTTTATCGTATCGTCGTAAAATCCACAGCTTCACCCAGATTACATTAGTTTTTTGTTCCATAGATCCGTGCTGAGGAGATCCTCGTGGATGTGGAACATGTCGATTTTTTTAAAGCTGAAATAACAATACTAATAGTATGAATAAATACAATACATCATTTGTTTCTATTAAAAATATCGCCAATGGAGTAGGAGGAGTTGGCCAGTAGCAAGTCTTTCAGGCTCCTTTTAAACTGATCTTTATTTCTAACTAACTTTTTTATGTTTCCTGGCAAATTATTGAAGATGAGTGTTCCTGAGTAGTGGACCCCTTTTTGAACTAAAGTAAATGCTTTTAAGTCCTAGTGCAGATCATTTTTGTTCCTGGTATTGTATGCATGAACTGAGTTGTTTGTTGGAAAAAGAGATATATTATTTACGACAAATTTCATTAAGAAGTAAATATACTGAGAGGCAGTAGTTAGTATACCCAGTTCTTTGAAGAGGTTTCTGCAGGAGGTCCGTGAATTTACTCCACAAATAATACGTATTACACGCTTTTCGACCTTGAAAACTTTTGTTTGACTTCAAGATTTACCCCAAAATATTATCCCATGTGACATTATGGAATGAAAGTATGCAAGCTTTTTCATTTTTATGTTGCCTATGTCTGCTAACACTCGAATTGCAAATACAGATTTGTTAAGGCCTTTCGGCAGTTCTGTGGTGTGCTCCTCCCAACTGAATTTATTATCAAGTTGTAATCCCAGGACTTTTAAGACTGTCAACCTCGTATGTGTGGTTCCATTTTTTCCACCCACTTCTTTTCCGCATGTGCACACAATGCAATTGGAGTACGTAGAACTGTTGCGGTTAATAACAAGTTGTTGTCAGCCATCTTGAACTTTGACGAAAAATTTGATGACAGTGTAATACCCCTTGTAGCGCTATGTCAAAGATCTTTGTCAAATATATTGGACGGCATATTGGATCACATCTTTGATCAAATCTTTGACAAAGAAATTTGATAGTGTAATACCGGCCTAACAGAGGTCGGTTTGTGGGAGAAATAGTCTCCTCAGGGAAGAAATCAAACCCCTCTACCACATACCACACAGGAATAAATCTATCCCCAGAAAACCTTTTCTAACTATTACATGTGTGCTCCTCAGCCATGTGATATTATATATTGGTTACTATGGCTGGCGAATCTTCTGCATTTTGGGCACAGTGTCAGGGACCTTAGCCTACAAATTACAAGATGCAGGTGTGCCAACAGCTTGCAGGCAAGGGACCTCACTGCGCTGGGGAAGTAGGGTAAATCGTAAAAAAACGGGAATGTGTCAAAATGAACCGTTTCCGCGCACTCAGTTCACGTGAGAACGAATTTTATATGCTACATTTAGCCCGACTTTAAACCAAGGTATGCCGACAACGGATAGAGTTTATTGGGTATTAATATTTTCGTTTTGACTTTATCCATTGATCTACTTTCGTGCGAAGTTTGGACCATTTTGTAAAAATTTAAAGTATAGAAGTTTGAGCGTTCAAAAACCTCCGACGAAAACGTATTTTATGCACATATGCTCCGTCTTGTGTACAGTATACTTCCAGGAACGGTACGTTGGTGGATCTAGGTGCAAAGATAAAGAAATAGATTGGAATACAAAACGTAGCTCTGCAGAAGTGTTACTCAAATACCATATCATTTCGCTCCTAGTTACCAATCACGGCATGCCACTGAACCAGAAAATTCACATCCAGCCGACCCTACAACTATATATTCTTTAAATCCTCTCCCTACGTAGATTCCACAATCTCCCTGTCCCATACGACGAAATCCGACCTAATAATTTTATTTCCAGTTAGGGCTACCTCACAATCCATCATTTCTTATATTTGGATTCCCTGCTCCACTTCCATTGCATCCTTATCTGTCCCTTCCGTAACCATGGTCCAGCCTCCACCATAGTCACGCATAAACCAGATCCAATGCCTCGTACCATTCATTGTCCCACATCACGCATTCCCCATATATCAGCCCAGCAACTACGTTACAGACGCAGCCCTCACAACAGCACTTAACCCTCCTACTCCCAATTTACCCTTTCTCAGCGCTCATTGTAAGGATCCTGCCGCGAATTTGTGGTAAATTCCTGTGGGACCAAACTGCTGAGGTCTCGGTCCCTAGGCTTACGCACTAGTTAATCCAACTTAAACTAACTTACGCTAAGGACAACACACACATCCATGCCCGAGGGAGTATTCGAACATCCGACAGGGAGAGCCTCGCGAACTGTGGCAAGGTGCCTGAGACTGCGCGATCCTGTCGCATTACCTCACTTCGTTGCTAATCGCCCCTCTCATTGTCGCTGTGCAGTACTATTTAGTGATCTGCTGGGAGTTGCCAATACTTCTATTCTTGATCGACCATGTGTTTTTGTTGGTGTAATTTTAATTTTACTGTTGTAAATAATGAAAACTTCAGCCATTATAACGGTTGCTTTATTGTTGCCGTTGTAAGAGTTGGTAGTAGTGGCACATGCTGCTGCTGGGTTGCTGAGCTTTGATTCTCGTAATGTGACAGATTACCGCGCATACTATATTCGTGAGGCAGCTAACAAAGATATTACTGAATCAAAGTAACAAAATTATGCCATGAGATTCGAATAAAGCTTCAGCTTTCATGGATTCTTCCCCCTTGGACGACATTCCCTACGTGCCAATTAATGTTCAGTAATCTACCTGAATACCAACAAAGGCAAAACGAGAATAATGGAATGTAGTCGATTTAAATCGGGTGGTGCTGCGGGAATTAGATTAGGAAATGAGACACTTAAAGTAGTGAATGAGTTTTGCTATTTGGAGAGCAAATGTAGACTGGCAATGGCAAGGAAAGCGTTTCTGAAGAAGAGAAATTTGTTAACATCGAGTATAGATTTAAGTGTCAGGATTTGTATGGAGTGTAGCCATGTATGGTAGTGAAACGTGGACGATAAATAATTTATAAAAGAAGAGAATAGAAGCTTTCGAAATGTGGTGCTACAGAAGAATGCTGAAGATTAGATGGGTAGATCACATAACTAATGAGGAGGCACTGAGTAGAATTGGAGAGAAGAGGTTTGTGGCACAGAAGAAGGGATCGGTTGGTAGGACATATTCTGAGGCATCAAGGGATCACCAATTTAGTATTGGGGGGCAGCGTGGAGGGTAAAAATCGTAGAGGGAGACCAAGAGATGAATACACTAAGCAGATGCAGAAGGACGTAGGTTGCAGTAGGTACTGGGAGATGAAGAATCTCTCACAGGATAGAGTAGCATGGAGATCTGCATCAAACCAGTCTCTGGACTGAAGACCACAACAACAACAACAACAACAAGAACAATCTGCCTACACAGGACCGCAAATTTCACAACACTACTTTGCTTTCTCCGATTGAGAGTTCGCGACCGGACACATCTGAAGACGCATGAACGACTGCCGCTCTGGCGCACGCTCTCAAAAGGAAGCAACCTTAACACTCGTTGTTGAGCGCAGAGAGATGAAAATGAAACGATCGTATGGCATTGTTGGCCGGGAGGCCCCGTACAGAGGAGTTTGGCCGCCGTATTGCAAGTTCTTTTTGGGTGACGCCACTTCGGTGACGTGCGAGTCAATGATGAGGGTGAAGACTCACTGCAAGTTCTTTTTGGGTGACGCCACTTCGGTGACGTGCGAGTCAATGATGAGGGTGAAGACTCACAACACCCACTCCCCTGCCGGGAATCGAACCCGGGCCCCCTGCGTGATAGGCAGTAGCATTACCCCTACGCTACGGAAGCGGACAGCACAGAGAGATGCGTAACAGCGGCGAGTCGTCGCACCTCGCAAGGTTGTATTTGTACTCGTATCGGTCGAGATGCAGCAGCGGTGACCTCACAACATCCTACAACTTAGTGTAGTGAACTAACGTGGTTAGGTCTCATCATAACATTCGTCAGTTTTGTGTTTCATGAAACAACAAATAGTTTTTATCACCTTCAGTGAGCAATTTAATTTTTAGTAATTTGTAACTTTTTTTCCTTTTTCATGTTAAAAACTCAATTTGTATGTTTTATGAAATTACAACACACTATTAAAAACTGAAAGTTAAACAGGCAGAACGTATGTTTACTACTGTTGGCCTCGGAATTTATCAAATGAACAAGCAGAAGAAGGAGGCGCCGAGGAGAGAGGAAGAACAGAAGACTGAGAAAGAGGAAGACAGACAGAGCAGGTACGTACTTTATGAATTCCTGCATCTCCGGGGCGCTGAGGTCGCCCTCACAAATACCACCTCCTAGCCGCTTCCATGAAAGTATCATGTCGGTCGCCGTCCAATGGGCCATCGCCATCCAGTCAGAGGTTGTTCTCAGATACTTGTACGAGGCAGATATGTCAATTTCTGTGAAGTTGGCAATGCTTTTCTGGAAGCAGAAATAATCATAATGTATGACGGGTACTTGATAATATCTTCAGAGAAAAGCTATTGAATTTCTTACCTTTATAGAAGTTTAATAATTGCGGTTAATGTAGAGCTCTCTATTCTGTATACTGATTTAATGTGTATGTAATAATGAAACTTTTTCGTGGAGTCTGCCTTGCGCCATTGTCGAGTTGTAAGAAAGCTTTTCACAGATGACGAAGTTACCTATGAGAAATGTTACCCCCTTAATGAACTTTCATTGCACGTAGACAAGATGGACAGCGATAATCTTTGGCAGGTACCTACTTGCCATTAAGGGAAAAAGTTCGGTGTTTAGGGTCTCAATATGCGCATGGACACTTGGAAGAAATTTTTTCACACAAGCGATCGTCATTTGGCACCTTTCACCTACGTCAGTTATCGCTACTAGCTACTGTATGGCAGCCACTACTGTATAGAAATCTTACAGTTGTGGCGTCTCTGGTGCAATCTCAGCTTGGCGCACCAAGTGGCGGCTTGAGTCTCTTGGGCTTTAAACCGGCCTGGAATATACGATATTACGACACTGCAGGGCCTGTCTTATTCTGATTACGATGCAAGGGCACTGCGGCGACCTCAGCCGTTATAAAAGACATCAAATGATTTCGCAATTGCGAATAGGGACAACCATCAGCTGTAGAGTGGAATGATGATAATGAAAACTTCTGCCGGACCCGGACTCGAGCCAGGATTAAGGTCTTTGTTGATCGGTTCACTCAGGTTTTTTATTGCAGAGGGCAGCTACTCCTCTGACCGAGCACGCTGAGCTACCGTGCTGACACCGTTTGGCTATCCGTGCACGCCTCACAACCACACCCAAACTTCCATATGTCATCAACCATGCGTCTACGACCTGTAGTCGTACATCTTTTACGTACATTCCTGTGCAGGTCAAACGTCGTACTAGAAAGTCCCTTGCCCGGTATCGACAGATAAATACGATATTGCAGTGCCTATGTTATTCTGATTACGATGCAAAACTCCTTTGGATATGTTTGGCTGTCCAAAGGAACAGGCGCTTCGGTGACAAGAGGCGTTATGAAATACATAAATGTATTCGCAATTGCAAATAAGGACAACCAGCAGCTGTAGAATGGAATGATGACAATGAAAATGCATGAGAGACTGGCCCGCGAACCCGGATTTCCACATTATCGCGAGTGGTCGCCTTACCATTTGGCTATCCGTGGACGAATCACGGCCAGACCCAAACTTGAATATGTCGTTCAGCATCCGTCTACGACCTATACGCGTACATCCATTATGTATTATATCGTACAGGTCACACTTGTACTTGAAAGTTGCTTGAACGATATCGGCAGATAAATATGATTTGCAGTGCCTATGTTATTCTGATTACGATGCAAAGTTCCTTTGGACAGTCATGCACGTCCAAAGGAACAGGCATTGCAGCGACCACAGCCGTTACGAAATACATCATATGAATTCGAAACTACGAATATGGACAGCCATCAGCTGTACAATGGACATATGGTTGACGACGTATGAGTCTGGCTGGTAGTTGTGTTCGGATAGCCCTATGGTAAGGTAATCGCTTGCAATAAACGGAACATACGGGTTCTAGTCCCGGTCCGGCACAAACTTTCACTGTCAATACTCCATTCTGCAGCTGATGGTTGTCCTTATTCACAACTGCTAATTCATTTGATGGTCTTCAGTATACGTTATTAGGTTATTAAAAAGTGAGCGAAGCAGATTCACAAATGCTTTGCAATCATATTTTGTGATACACAATGGTGCGGAACTTCTTAGTAACAATAACTTCAAATTTGGTTTGTTGTACAGTATACCCCTTTGTTTCTACTCGCGCGCGCTCCCTCTCTCTGTAAGAAAACAATCGGCCTGGTGCCCAATGGTAGTAACTGAATCGCTACAAATTAAGTGATGGCGGCATATATCGAATGCTCTGTGGTCTCTGTTAACTTTATCACCGTGTTTAGTGGATGTAACATACTACTGACAAGGGAACCTCCCCATCGCACCCCCCTCAGATTTAGTTATAAGTTGGCACAGTGGATAGGCCTTGAAAAACTGAACACAGATCAATCGAGAAAACAGGAAGAAGTTGTATGGAACTATGAAAAAAGTAAGCAAAATATACAAATTGAGTAGTCCATGTGCAAGATAGGCAACGTCAAGTACAATGTGAGCTCAGGAGCGCTGTGGTCCCGTGGTTAGCGTGAGCAGCTGTGCAACGAGAGATTCTAGGTTCAAGTCTTCCCTCGGATGAAAATTTTACTTTCTTTATTTCCGCAACGTTACGATTTGTACGTTCGTTCATTTACGTCTCTGTTCACTGTAATAAGTTTAGTGTCTGTGTTTTGCAACCGCACCGCAAAACCGTGCGATTAGTAGACGAAAGGACCGAAAACATTTGATCGCAAGGTCATAGCTCAACCGATTCCTCCACAGGAAGTTTCACAGTCGCACAGTTTTCCCTGTCAAAACATATGTTTTTTTTACGTTTTCATACAACGTCCCCATACTACGGCGTAGTGACCTCGCATCGGACGGACGGACAGATAATAATTGTCTGAAAATAAAAAATTAAACTTTTCACTCGAGGGAAGACTTGAACCACGGACCTCTCGCTCCGCAATTGCTCACGCTAACCACGGAACCACGGCGCTCCTGAGTTCATAGTATCCTTGATGTTGCATATGTTGAACATGGACTACTCAGTTTGTATATTTTGCTTATTTTTGTCATAGTTACACACAACTTCTTCCTGTTTTCTCGATTGATCTGTGTTCAGTTTTTCAAGGCCTATCCACTATGCCAACTTATAACTAAATCTCAGGGGGGTGCGATGGGGAGGTTCCCTTGTGAGTAATTTTTTTTAAATATTAGTGCCACGTAGCTCTTTAGGTATCGGCAGCTACAGATGTCGCATCTGCTTTTGTGTCGAAGCAGACACAATAAGCGAGCGGTGCCTGTGATCTCAAGCTAGAAGCGACCGGAAAACAGTGAGTACTGGCCGATGTCGTTCGACCTGTACCAGTTCTGTTATTCCCGCCAGCCACATCGCCGAGAGTCCTGTGTACAGCAGTAGTGAAGATGGCGACAGACGCTGAAATCGTTTTCATTCACATCGGTCTGTTACAGCAGCACAACATTTAATTAAGGTTTTCCACAAAGATGCACCGAGCGCCAAGTCTGTGAACCAGTGGTAACGCACACTTATTAAAAGACAATGACATCCTGTAACAGCATTTGGAAGACTGTACGGGAAATATTGAAGCAGAAATGCTACTTCCTGCAATTACTACAACTTCTGACATCCGAATACAAATACTAAGGGACTCTCTCTGGGATATCCACAAGCATGCGACACCGTATGGAACAGGTTGGTCTTAGTGAAAAAAACATTGTTGACGCGACAATTGTTAACTGTATGCTGAAGAGACACGACCTGATGCATACAAAGTTCCACACGTAATCGTTCGACACGTTCAACAACTACATTAACTTCATCCGTGAGGTGACGCGTTACAGTTTAAAAATTTGTGGTTCCTTCTCCTTCATGGAACAGACCATTACAGGCGGTGTGAATCTGGACATGCTGCTAATTTCTCTCATTCTGCAGCTACTCAACCCCTCATCTAGATCGTAAGTTCTGAAACTCATTGGCGAAAACCGATGGATTGATCGTGGTGGGCATATCGATCAGTGAATGTCAGCCTTCAGTCTGACCCATCTTAACATAATGTGGATTTCCTGTGTAGGGTTCCGATCTTTGCACCATCTTTACCAGCACACCTGCCAGAAGTGCGATGTCGCTTCAACTGGACCTTAGGAGAGAGGGAAGCGAATGTGTCACATCGACTAACGCTGAACTTGATTACTGATTCTACTTCTTCGGAGTCCTAAAGGAAAAATACATTTAGGACTTGTAACTAAAATCTGATAAGTTTCCGAGTGTCAGCAGAAAGTTGTGACAGTTTCTCTTCTTCATTGTCCCATGATTTGGCAGTTTGGTCTTACTTCGTGGCTAGATGCCATTCCTTAAGACGTTGGTAAAGTTAAGGGATGAAAGACCGAAAGTCGTGTGATCCATTTGTCTGAGAATCGTCTAAACTTTGCTCGTTCAGTTATCTTTTAAAATGCAAAGTTCTGCAATATTGTGTCAAATACATTGGTGAAATAGGTTCACTGACTTTTTGATAACCCTGTATCAAATTGGTTACTCAGAAAAACATAGTTTATGAGGACTGAAATAAAAGACACATTACATTACTGAGGAACTATCTGCCACTGTGGGTTAGTGCATAATAATCCTTTTTCAGTACGTGTGCTCCCCTATGACAAGCTTCATTAAAGTCGATCAGTTCAGTTCTTGCGTTCAACAAGAAAGAAGGGTGGCGCAATATAAACGACTCTGATGTTTCATAATTGTATAATAATCAAATATATGCAATTATTGACAAGTGCGATCAAATTAAGACCTGTTTGAGTTCAGAAATGTCAGCATTCATTCCATCTAAATTCAAAAAATAATTCTGGATGTCGCCTTCCGTGAATGGCCACAGGAGCTCCACCATTTTCGCCTTGAGGCGGAGTTGCAGAACACGACTGTAGCAAGCTGCTCGGCGACTGCCGTTGAGTTGATCCAGCTTGTCACAGCGTCCAAGTCCAGTTCAAAGTCGAAAGAACGGCCACAACAAATACAGGGTGACAATTATTGAACTATATGAAAAAAGAACGTAAATCAGTTAGAAACTACCGCGTCCACACACTTTATTCAACATGTAAAGTTCACTACAGATGTTCAGATCTAGGTTGTGACGTGTTCGGGACGCCTACCATCATTGACGATGATGTGCCGCAGACTAATAATGAAATTATGCATAACCCGCTGAAGTGTCGGAATATCGATGCCGTCGATGACCTCCTGAATGGCTGTTTTCAGCTCAGGAATGGTTTTTGTACACCTTGTGTATAATATAGCCCCACAAAAAAACTCGCATGTGTTCAGCTACGGAGAATATGGCGGCAAATCGTGGTCCATTCCAGTGGCCTCTGGGTACCCCAGAACGAGGATTAGGTCCCTAGAGTGCTCCGCCAGGACATCAAAAACTCTCCTGCTTCAATGCGATCGAGTTCCGACTTGCATGAACCACATCTTGTCGAAACCAGGGTCACTTGGGGATGACATCAGCTTCCAAAAACTTCACGTACCATTCGGTAGCCATAAAGGAATATCGTACTGATTATTCCGTGACTGCCCATTGCACACCATATAGTCACCCATTGAGACTTCTTAATAGCGAAGTGTGGGTTCTCAGTCCCCCAAATGCGCCAATTTTGCTTATTGACGAACTCATTCAAATAAAAGTAGGCTTCGTCGCTAAATCAAACAATGCATGTCCATACTATGTCCCTCACGACCCGAGGCAGAAGTTATGACAATTTTATTTCGTGTAGTTCAATAATTGTCACCCCGTAGTTGCTTAATACTGCAAGGGGGCTCTAATCATCTGTTCCTTCAGACCATGTGTTTTCGCATTTACAGTTGTTACATTTTTCTGTTATTTTTAAGTGATTACTGGTGTTGCGACCGTCATTTAAGTTTGCCCCTCGCGACTTTGAAGAGATGGGAAATGAGTACCTTGGACGGGTTGGTGGTAATGAAGGTGACCTGGTGGCCCCTCCTGGCCAACTCGAGACTCATCGTCTTGAGGGGTCCCTGGTGGCTGACGGCAGGGAACGGCACGATGGACAGGATCTTGGCTGCCTCCGAGGCTCCCACCAGCACCGACAGCATCACCAGCGACAGGCCGGAAATCATGGTGGTCACCTGCCAACAACAGATATCTCTACTGCACCCGTTACATACGTTCACGTCGTCATGACAGCTTACAGGGCTGTTATAAATGATCCAACAAATTCCAACATATAATCTTAACAATGGATGTATGTATTAAACCAGGGACCTAGAAACGACGGAGAGGCGTCTTTCCGGCGTAGCCCTCAGTGGTTCACAACCCCACAACAGGACACAGCAGTCCACCCACCCCACTGCCGCCCCACACCGAACCCAGGCTTATTGCGCGGTTCAGCACCCCCGCCCCCCCACCCCCCCCGCCCCACCCCACCAGTGGACAGTGGACTCCTCCGGGACCCGGGAACGTCTCGTACCAGACGAGTATAACCCCAAATGTTCGCGTGATATGATAATTTTGGTGTACACGTATGCAGAAATGGTGTTTGCGCAGCAATGGCCGCCACAGTCTAACTGAGGCGGAATAAGGGGAACCAGCCCGCATTCGCCGAAGTAGACTGAAAACCGTCTATAAACCATCCACAGGCTGGCCGGCACACCGGACCTCGTCACTAATCCGCCGGGCGGATTTGTGCTGGGGACCGGCACGCCTTCCCACTCGGGAAGCAGCGCGTTAGACCGCGCGGCTTAGTGGGCGGGCATCTTAACAATAGTACAGCAGAAACAGTCAAACAAATTTACATACTATGTAGCAATATTACTTGACACGGTTGAAGCAAAAAGCAGACTATAATTGGTTAGAGTAACTATTACAAAAGAAATACGAATATTTGATGAATAGGGTAAAATTTTGTAAGAAAGTTTTATATTGAACCAGAGGTGGTCAGATGTAGTATCGATTGTGCAGTAGCGTCGCATCTCAACAAAGAGTGCTGGTTCAAGGAGTTATAGGTAATGTGTTAGAATAACTTTAGATAGAGAGATATATGGAAGACTGTCAAGTGTAAATACGTGTTGTTTCTGATGTGTGCTAGATATATACTACTCGCTACGGGCCATAATGACTTTTTATTTGCAAATGCAAAGAGCGTATTCATAAGTGATGATTGAGACAATGTATAACACTCGCGCCCAATGATTTTGTAAAGCTAATTGTTAATGTTTAATCAGTTTATTGTTTGTTAATTGTGAGCATTATTAATTTTCGAAGAGTCGAAATAAAAGTTTTTAAAGTTAGTGCCATGTTGTTACTTACCACAAGTCACTACCAGTTTCCAGATCCATGTCGTTTTTGATTAACTATTTTGCTCAAAAAGTTATTGCCTCAGTCATATTCGATTTAATTAAAATGTATGATAAGCAACAGCCTTGCACAGTAGCTATATGCTAACTATACAATTTAAAGTACTAACAGAGAGCAGTACGAAGAGCATTACCATTGCGCAATTAGAGGTAAGAAATTTTATTTTTTGAGGGATAGCATTCATTAAACACAGGGACCACTATTTTCAAATTCATCAAGTGTTGTTTTATTACTAGGACCAATTTCAAATCAATAATGTTGCGTCAGATTCAGTTTTTGTGCTACGTAAATTCATGCAGTTTTGGTTTGACTTAAAGTTATTGACAGTCTGCATTCTCGCAGTCTGAACAGTTCAGTACAGGGCAAAGCGCATAAGCAACAAGATAAAATACACGTTCGCATGCCATTCACATTCAAACAGATGTGTTGCAGGCTATTGTCACTTACGTTATTTCAAATGTGCATGTTTCATTGGGACTGGGGACATAATTGAAGGCTGGAAAAATGTTGACTGTGGAAAGGTCAATGTAGGAACAGGTAGAATTTGAAATTTGTGTTCCGCAAGGACGCAGAAAATCAATTGGTTAGACGTACTAGGAATTCAAGAGGCATGAAAGCCCTTGATGGGAGACAGGGCGCCACCATCACCCATTTTACGTACAATAGGCCCCTTCCAGACTTGCTCTGCAGCCACAGGCAACTAGGTAGTTAGTGCATATTTTCCTATTTCATCTACACAGTTTTCGTATGTCGTCATCATCGTCTTTTCTTTATCTCTTGGACGCCAGCAAGGTACTTCCTTGGGTCACTTACCATCCATGCGTCTGGCTGCATGTCCAGCTCACCCCATTTCACTTCAATGGCGCTCATAGTTCCTATCCCCCGTCCCCCAACATATTTGTTCACTCACCTGTTTCTCCTAGTAATTCTCGACAAGTCTTACTCCAAAGCTTGAAAGACAGCTGTTGTTTCAGACAACCTCCATTTCAAACACGACTCACGCCCTGTCCTCACAGCTTTAGTTCTGCTAGTACCTCGTCTCCTACCTTCCAAACTTCACAGAAGCTCTCCTACGAACCTCGCAGAACTAGCACTCCTGGAAGAAAGGATATTGCGAAGACATGGCTTAGCCACAGCCTGGGGGATGTTTCCAGAATGAGATTTTCACTCTGCAGTGGAGTGTGCGCTGATGGCTCTGAGCACTATGGGACTCATCTGCTGAGGTCATTAGTCCCCTAGAACTTAGAACTAGCTAAACCTAACTAACCTAAGGACATCACAAACATCCATGCCCGAGGCAGGATTCGAACCTGCGACCGTAGCGGTCTTGCGGTTCCAGACTGCAGCGCCTTTAACCGCACGGCCACTTCGGCCGGCTGGAGTGTGCGCTGATATGAAACTTCCTGGCAGATTAAAACTGTGTGCCGGACCGAGACTTGAACTCGGGACCTTTGCCTTTCCCGGGCAAGTGCTCTACCATCTGAGCTACCAAGCACGACTCACGCCCCGTCCCTACAGCTTTAGTTCTGTCAGGTTTAGATCTACAAGGTTCGCAGGACAGCTTCTGTGAGACGAGGTACTGGCAGAATTAGAGCTTGTACAGGAGAGTAAAGATCGGTTTTGCGTTACACTTTCAGTAACGTTACGTTTACGTGGGTGATACATGGTGATACGTCTTCGAACAGGTCTTGATTAAAAATTATAATGTACTCTTTAAAAAAGACATACTGCTGTTCGTAACGAAGACGTTAGAAGAAAAGCAGTCATGCTCGTTAATGATCCGACCCCCCTCCGTTAGTAAAAATTATTTTCTTGATACATTTTTTACTTTTCTTCTGGACAGAGTTATTTGTGAAAAAAAAAGACCGCTCAACGTATCAAAGTAAAATGCGCTTTATTTTGAAGCTTAGGCATTGCAGTTATGCTTTAAACAAAATATCGTTCAAATGTTCACCACGACCTTTGTTTGTTAATCACACTGCCCAACATTAGTGGTTTGAACTCTTGAGTTACCAAACTTTGTACGGATACAGGCCCAAATTCATTCCCAACATTTGCCACGTTGATATCTCAGACAGGCACAATTGTTGATTTCGTCCTGAAACTGACACATTCTTCTCTTTCTCAATACTGGCCGCTGCTGCTGAGATATTGCCCCCACTTTGCGCATTACGTTGTCTTTTTAATCGCTTCTGGTCGTGTTGAGTGAAACTGCCATACACGCACGCACGCACACACACACACACAAACACACACACACACACACAATAGACAGCTTTAAAAAGTATCACTCTTAATGAAAGACCCTATGCAAAAGGAGGCAGCAGCCGAGTACTGTCATGAAGATAATAGCACGCCGAAGGTTAACTTTGAAAAAAGATACCATAAACTAATGGTGACCAGAGAACCTCAAAGTAAGTGTTATCTTTAAGACTGCAATCGTAAAGAGTGTCGGAAAACAGATTTAAGTACAGCACACAGGGAACCACATTAGGATTAGAAATTAAACAACTTCATGTGTTGGATGAGTGGTAGTGTGGAAGGAAAATATTTTTTATTAATGAGATCCGTACAGTATTTTCAGCAGAATTTGACAGTATTTTTCTATATTAGTAACAGACATATTATTTTTTTTTGAGTTACTGAGATACCTACTTTGTTTTTAACGATATCTGACAAGCGTTGAAGGAAAGCTTGTTAACATTCGTAGTTAACAGTTTAGGAAATGAAAGCGGTAAACATGCACGTGAACTTCTGCTGGGAAGAGCAGTTTCAGGCCTGTCAAATGACATTTACTCAGCTTTGCAAGTGAATTATTTTCCTTTTGTGGACTTTATTGGCCAACGGTGACTAACCGAGTGATGCCATTGAGCAATCCGTGAACATAACATAAATACAGGGTGTACATAAAGTCTGGGAACACTCAATTATTTATTGCAGAAGAACTAAACATTGTACAGATGTTATACATATTGCGTTTTGAAGAGAAACTCTGAAAATTTTTTTTACAAACATTCGATATGCGAACCATAAGTGACCTGACAGACGTCAATACGGTAATCGAATTCTTGCCATACCCGACCCAGCATGGCATCGTCGACTGTGGCAACCGCTTCCCGTATTCTCTCCCCGAGCTCTGCTACATCACGTGGTAGAGGCGGTACATACACCAGATCTTTAATGTGTCCCCACAGGGAGTGAGATCTGGTGATCGGGGTGGCCATTTCATAAAACAGCTCGCTCCGCACCTGAACTCGCCATGTTGGCGACTAGCGCTAACTATCGGCAAATTACGAAACTACGCTGTGGCGGTATACACGAAAAAAAAAAAAACTTTCAGGGTATCTCTTCAAAATGACATATGTATGATATCTGTACAATGTTTGGTTCTTGTGCAATAAATAATTGAAAGTGTTCCCGGACATTACGTACGAACTTTACTTTCTAAATGACATTCGATAGCTCTTGAACGGTGATTGTAGTGACATTATTTCTCCTAACATTTGTAGTTAAACATTTCATAAAAATTATTGGGAAATATTTTACGAGTAATATCGAAAGGCGTCAATCAAATAGCCTCGTATATAATTTTGCAGTTCTGCTTTATCAAATTAGGCAGAGTAACTTTGCTTTGCCTGCGTTTGCTCATATTTTCCATGTAGAAGTAGATCACACTGCGAACCTAAACTGAGAGTGTTTCAAATTAATTTTATTGCAACTTGTAGTTAGCACAACATTTACCCATAACTACCTTCCTGAACATAGATGATCGCTCATTTTGAATGAATGTGGGTATAATTACAAACGCATGCAACTGGGTAAGTTCATGTGGAAATTGTTGGTTTAATTTTGTGGTAGCAGACTGGAAAGTCAGTTGAATGTATTCTTCGAAGCCAGCTCCAGAGGCGACAGTCTGTGGCGACACTGTGTCACAACAATCGGTCGCGCGTACCTAACCGAACAGTTACGCGGTTGGCCTTCTGAGCCTAGAGACGCCGTCTTCGAAATTTCAGCTGCTGAACCGAGTGGAAATTTTTGGGTCGAAGAACGAGGCGCTCCCTCTCCTATTTTCTGACAGGAGGAAACTCCTGGAACATTGCTGGCTGATCAGTGCGCCTCCACCATGTCTGTTCGCTCTCTGTAAGCACAGGCGAGGCAGTTTGGATTTTGAACTGAGGCAGGGATGAGTCGAGTGGCAGCAGTCGCTGTTTCATGGTCAAGTAAGTATAACGTGCTGCTTCTGTGCACACATGAATAGTGATTTTTGTATGGGAGTTTAGGTCAGTTTTGAGTCACAGGAGTTTAGTTCGGTTTTGAGCTAGCATTCTTTGTAACGATTAATCTGAATCACTAGGAGCAGTATGGGATTCTCGCGACTGAAGATTTTGTAACATTTTATGTAGATTCAGATGGCCATTATTCACTTAATGAATTGTGTGGCGAGTTACTTTCCTCATTATTTTCGCTATGAGTCACTAGCCAGCTTTGACGATTGAGTTATAATGGAAAGTGCCGACCTTTGCCTTCGATTCGTCGGTGAGTTTGATTCGTTGCGTGTGAGGAACTGTGTGTGCGTCCATGTCACGGTCCTTAACCCACCCAGTCCTTACTGACTAATATTGATCAGTACGTTATTACCGCGTGCTTGTGTGGAACCATAGCAGTAGTATTTTTAATGTTTGATCCGTGTAAATGCAGTTTTAGGAGTATGCTCCATCTGTTAAATAAATGTTCATTATGCACCTACTTACTTCGTTAAATTGCGCCACCGTGTGCAGACCCTGGTCCTCCTGAAATGCTTAGCCTCATGACCACTTGTAAGAGAAAATTACTTGGAATGTTTAGTAAAGTGCAAACCCTGATCGGTCGCTCAGGAGTTCACGTATTAAATTCCCGTTGTGCAGATTCTCCTTAGTATATAAAACGGGGCTAATACTCAATTAACGTTCATCGAACTTCAGACGACTAGGCACACAGGGGCAGGCAGATAATGCTAAGCACTTTATTTATGCAACAGAGAGTTGTTAGCTACGACAAAACCTTGGTGTGAAAGACTGTCCCACCATAGAACAGGGGGAGTCTTTTAATATGAATATTTTCATTTTTCATGGACGCTTTGTAAGCAGAAACACAGTAAAGACTGCGTTAAAAACTCACGTGGGATTACTATTTCAACTAGATGTCACTTTACAATATTTCGGCTGACTTCGGCCTTTCATTTTTACACAATTCCCAGCCATTTATATACACAAAACGCTTAAAAATCGTTACAGTATTATTCTGCTTGGTTCAAGGGCTACCGAATGTGATAGAAAAGTAGTATTTCGGTACGTACAGAAGTGACAAGTAACAATGGGAGAGCAAAAGTACTCCTCACCTTTTAGCACGTCATGTGCCAGAAACCTGTTTCTTAGGTGCGTGCATCTAGTGACGAGAAACGATTCTACAAAAAAATAGTTGCAGGAAAGGTAGATGACAGACTACACTTCCAGAATGAAATTTTCACTTCGTAGCGGAGTATGCGCTGACATGAACCTTCCTGGCACATTAAATCTGTGTAACGTCCCGAGACTCGAACTGGGGAGATTTGCCTTTCGTGGGCAAGTGCTCTGCCATGTGAGCTGCCCAAGCACGCCTCACGACCCCTCCTCACACCTTTAATTCCGCCAGTGTCTCGTCTCCTACCTTCCAAACTTCACAGTAACTCTCCTGCGAACCTTGCAGGACTAGCACTCCTGGAAGAAAGGTTATTGCGGTGACATGGCTTAGCCACAGCCTGGGAGATATTTACAGAATAAAATTTTCACTCTGCAGCGGAATATGCGCTGTGAAGTTTTGAAGGTAGGAGACGAAGTACTGGCGGCATTAAAGCTGTGAGACGGGGTCGTGAGTCGTGCCTGGGTAGCTCACATGGCCGAACACTTGCCTGCGAAAGGCAAAGCTCCCGATTTCGAGCCTCGGTGCGGCATACAGTTTTAATCTGGCAGGAAGTTTCAGACTGGACTTCGTTGGAAGAATCATATGCTAAAGTAATCCACAAGCAAAACAGGTAGCTCACAAAACACTCGTCTGAGCCGCTCTTTAATATTTGCTAGGGAGGACCGATGGGGAAGAAAGCGAACATCCGAAGACGGTAGTCTCCTTTCAGAGAAGTTTGTTCAGTAAACTCAAGAGAATCGCGGGATGCGCATCAAACTGAAATGGTAGGTGCTACAAGAGAGACGTTGCCAATCACAGAGAGGTTTACGATCCCATATCCGTATGTAACCAAGAAGAGTTTATCGACATATTACTTCCTTACGCATATATCTCGCAAAATGACTGAGACTATGAAACCATAGAAATTTGGGTTTAGCGACAATTCTTCTCGTGCATCGTTCGTGAATGACTAAGGTAAGGTGCAGGAGAGGGAGGATGACAATATACTACGAATTACCCTTTCCCAGACAACGTAAGGTGGGTTGCAGAGTGTGGCTGTAGTTATGATGATATTTTTATCCATTGTTCTGAGTGTACTTGGAGCATCGTACACCAGTGATCAAAAGTATCCGCATACCCTCAATAACATACGTTTTTCATACTAGGGGCATTGTGCTGCCACCTACTACCTGATGGAGTTTGAAATTCCTCTGTGATGGTCTGGATAGACGTCCCTACTACACATTACGACCCTCTTCAACTGTCGGCAGTCAGTCAACAGACGAGGTCGGCCTGTACGCTTTTGTGCTGTACGTGTCCCTTCACATTTCCACTTTACTGCCACAAAAGCGTTGTGTGGAGTGACGAATGACGGTACACAATGTGGCGATCCGATGGTAGGGCGTGGGTATGGCGAATGCCCGGTAAATGTCATCTGCCAGCGTGTGTAGCGCCAACAGTAAAATTAGGAGGCGATCGTGTTATGGTGTCATCGCGTTTTTCATGGAGGGGGCTTGCACCCCTTGTTATTTTGCGTGGCACTATCAAAGCACAGGCCTACATTGATGTTTTAAGCACCTTCTTGTTGAAGAGCAATTCGGGAATGGCGACTGCATCTTTCAACACGATCCAGCAGCTGTTCATAATGCACGACCTCTAGCGGAGTGGTTACACGACAATAACATCCCTGTAATGGACTGGCCTGCCCAGAGTGCTGACCTGAATCTTGTAGAACACCTTTGGGATGTTTTGGAACGCCGACTTCATGCCAGGCCTCACCGGTCGACATCGATACCTCTCCTCAGCGCAGCACTCCGTGAAGAATAGGCTGTCATTCCCCAAGAAACCTTCCAGCACCTGATTGAACGTATGACTGCGAGAGTGGAAGCTGTCATCAAGGCTAAGGGTGGGCCAACACCATATTCAGTTCCAGCATTACCGATGGAAGGCGCCGCGAACTTGTAAATCACTTTCAGCCAGGGGTCCGGACACTTTCGATCACGTAGTGCATATATGCGTACATTAGTGAACATTGCAATGCTTTGCAATTGCTAAATATGTATGGGAATTGGATATACATCCTCATCTCTTTCTCTTCCGCCTCTCCGCCCATCACCTCCTCGCCCTCTTTTCAGCCACCTCCTCCTCACCCCTGTCTTTGTCCATGACCTTGTCCCACCTCTCTTTTCAGCTCCTCCTTGCCCCTCCCTGTCCACCTTCACCTTCCCCTCTCTCTGTCCATTTCCTCCACCCCCCCCCCCACTCCTCTCTGTGCATCTTTTCTTACCTCTTCTATCTGATCCTCAGCTTTGTTTATTGTTAAGTCAAACGAAACCTTGATTGGTCGTTGAAGCCACTTGAAATGAATGGGTAAACCGGTTGCGATCACTGATATACGGGGTATGAGAGAGACGTCTCCAGCTGCTGGATCTGTGAGGATAGTACCTAGAATGACAAAAAATGGCTCTGAGCACTATTGGACTTATCTTCTGAGGCCGTCAGTCCCCTAGAACTTAGAATTACTTAAACCTAACTAACCTAAGGATACCACACACATCCATGCCTGGGGCAGGATTCGAACCTGCGACTTAGCGGTCGCGCAGTTCCAGACTGCAGCGCCTAGAACCGCTCGGCCACCCCGCCCGGCCCTAGAATGACAGTATTTTACATAATTGAAATTGGGAAGCAGTATTCTAATCATAAGCCGACAAGCCATAAATATAAGTTACTTCTTTTCAGTTAAAACCGATTCCAAGGAAGAAAACAAAACACCACATTCTTGTGTATCCAATTTTTGTTTAAAATTCTATGTAAGGAGGAACAATATACATGGGGAAACAATTTTTCTTACTATCATAGTTAAAACTGACTGCAAGAAAGAGAACAAAACGGCACAGCACAGCATTTTCTTTGTCGCAGTCTGTTTCAACACAAAACCTGTACATTATTATTTAAGAGAAATGTGCAGCCTACACCTGTCCAAATGTTTACTAGAGTATCGTGTAAAAATTTCAATTAAATGAGTCGAGAACTTATCGAAACTTTTGCCAACAACGTTTCCCTTTTATACATTTTATGTACCCAATTATATATTATATATATTAAAAGATATTTAGCCTTTAACTGTGAGAATGTTCGTTAGAGTATTGTGTAAAAATTTGAAGTAAATCAGTCAAGAACTTTTCGAGACTTTTGGAAACAGTCTTTCCCTCTTTATATATTGTACATATATTTGTAAATTATGTGTATTTAAAAAGTATGTAGCCTATGTCCATCTGCACGTTTATTAGAGTATCGTGTAAAAATTTGATGTGTCCGTCAGAGTGTTTATTAGTGCGTTGTGTGAAGATACGAAGTAAATCGGTCGAGAAGTTCACGAGTTTTTTTTATGTGGTAGGATATTTATTATGTAGCAGGATATATATTCAGTACAAATACGCAAAAGATACAAAACGGCTGTGGATGGATGGGGGGGAACATAGTGCGGGGATACTGTCCTGACGAGTTGAAGTAATAAATTGAAACCTAAAGAAGAGAGGTGATGCTAAGCAGAGTTTGACCGAAATGAGTTTATGTGGTGACAGTGTGTGATAAATGTTTATCTTCAAGGGCTTCTACCAAGTTAAGCGTTCGTCTCCCCTCGTTACTTGTCCCTGTAAAGCATCACGTATTACAGAGTGTTCACTGACCTCAGTAACTAAGGAAGCTTTTCCGTGGACGTCGGCTACGTACGAGGTGCGAGCGCGTGGTCAGTCCCTGCCGTGCGACGTGCACACCCACTTCTCGCACTGCTGGAGGCCCGGCCACTGCCGGCTGCTGCGGCTGCGCCAACTTTTTATTACTCTGTGCGACCTTGAGATACACAGCGCTGCGTCATCGCATGACTTGCAGTTATCGCAACGCACAAACTGGCCGAGGTACTGGGGCGTGTGTCACCGACCATTCGGTATTGTCGATGACTGAATGCTACGATAAGACTGTCTCGAAAAGTGGTGATTAGATATTACACGCATCGCGTTCTCCAATAACTCGGATAACTGTCTTTCTACGGAAGTTTGACGAAGTTTAGCATTTGCTAACGCAAGCCAGAGTTCTAGTGGTAGACTCTGACGGAGTCGTTTCGAAACGTTATTGATTGTACTATGTAGGTCTACCATCTTTGTGGATGTAAGGATCAGCGACTGTGTTAACTGTCTGACAAAAAAGTGAAGCACTAAGAAGAGGAGGAGAAAACAAAATGAATCTTCATGCGTTGAGAGGTTACCTGATTTTAAAAAAATGGTTCAAATGGCTCTGAGCACTATGGGACTTAACATCTGTGGTCATCAGTCCCCTAGAACTTAGAACTACTTAAACCTAACTAACCCAAGGACATCACACACATCCATGCCCGAGGCAGGATTCGAACCTGCGACCGTAGCAGTCCCGCGGTTCCGGACCGAGCGCCTAGCACCGCGAGACCACCGCGGCCGGCTACGTGATTTTATATCAGTGATTAAAAATGCGAGTTAAATTTATCAGTATGACGTTGCACCCCTCTGCAAATGTTCAAATATGTGTGAAATCTTATGGGACTTAGCTGCTAAGGTCATCAGTCCCCAAGCTTACACACTACTTAACCTAAATGATCCTAAGGACAAACACACACACCCATGCCCGAGGGAGGACTCGAACCCCCGCCGGGACCAGCCGCACAGTCCATGACTGCAGCGCCTGAGACCGCTCGGCTAATCCCGCGCGGCGCACCCCTCTGCCTCTGACCTGGACGCATACACTGATTCTGTTGGGAAAGGTGTCCCAAGGCCGTGATACCCTCTTCTGAGGCAAGGTGGGCCACAGCTATTGTAATTTGTTCCTGATATCATGGATACTGGGACTGGAGTGGAGTTGATGTCCGAGCTGTTCTCACACATTATCTATCACGAACAGATCTGAGGATCCAGTTCAAAAGGGGGTATCCCAACATTATGCTGACCATTCGTAGAGACACAAACCGTATGTGGACGACCATTATCTTTTTGAAAATTGGCAACACGATACAGCGACGTGAGACGTAACGCATGAGGGTGCAGGACGTCCGAGGCGACTTTTAGAGTGTCTTGTCTCTACCAGCTGTAACTTGAAGTTGTGCTCAATGACTCCCCACACCATGACGCCAGGAGTAACACCCTGTGGTTCTGCAAAAGATGAGAAGAAAGGGACCTATCACCACGTCGCCGCCAGACTGGCTGACAATGGTTTAACAGGAAAGCGTAGAACAGCAATTCATTGCTGCTCACCATGCGATACCATTCATCAACAGTCAATGTTTCCTGGGCATGGGATCACTACAGACGCAGCTACTTTTGTTGTGGTGGTAACGGCAGCCCACACATGAGACAGTAATTCCCTAGTCGGCTGCTGCTAGTCTTCAACCAGTCGTGTGGGATGACACAGAATGTTGTAAGTAGTCCATTACTTATCTCGGATACCAGTAAAAAAAATGCCAGAAGCCGCGTTTCGATATATGTAACCGTTTACGAAATAAATGGGGTGATATGGGGTGAAACATCTTACGTGACTCACCCGGTATGTAAATAAGGCAAGGACGGCCAATGATCTCTTCAGTATAGGTGCACACAAAGCTCAGACTTTTATGGAAATCAACTAGGAGCAATGTCACAGATTGCGCGGCTCCTCCCGCCAGAAGTTCGAGTCCGTCCTCGACCATGGGACTGTGTGTTGTTATTAGCATAGGTTAGTTTAAGTAGTGTGTAAGTCTAGGGACCGATGACCTCAGCAGTCTGGTCCCTTAGGAATTCACACACATTTTTTGAAATCAACTAAATGCCATGACTAATTTGAGATCATGGGCAACGGGCACTACGTTAGTAGTGTGTGAATAAGTTGAGATCATGGGTCAGACGGGAGGCATGCTAGCGTAGTATGTGCAGTTGTGTAGACCACTGTGTGCAGCCGGTGCAGTGGTCAGTGCATCTACCTAGAAAGAAAATGGTACACCTGCCTAATATTGTGTAAGGCGATAAGTCACACACACAAACCTGAAGTGTGTAAATTCAACTAAATAGTTAGGGATTACAATTACAAATACCCTGAATTGGAACGATCACATAGATAACGTGAGTGGAGCCAACCAAAGACTGCGATTCATTGGCAAAACACTTAGAAGGTGCAACACGTCTACTAAAGAGACTGCTTACACCACGCTTGTCCGCCCTATTCTGGAGTATAGCGGTGCGGTGTGGGTTCCGCATCAGATGGGACTGACGGATGACATCGAAAAAGTACAGCTCGTTTTGTATTATCGCGAAACAGGGGAGACAGTGCCACAGACATGATATGCGCATTGGACTGGCAATCATTAAAACAAAGGCGTTTTTCGTTGCGACGGGATCTTCTCATGAAATTTCAATCACCAGTTTTCTCCTTCCATTCCTAAAACATTCTGTTGGCACCCACCTACATAGGGAGAAATGATCATCACGATAAAACAAGAGAAATCAGGGCTCGCACAGAAAAATTGAAGTGCTCGTTTTTCCCGTGCGCCGTTCCAGAGTGGATCGGTAGAGAGACAGCTCGAAGGTGGTTCATTGAACCCTCTGCCAGGCACTTTATTGTGAATAGCAGAGTAATCACGTAGATCTAGAGGTAGATGTAGGGCCCCCGCGAGCATGCAGAAGAGCCGCAGTACGACGTGGCGTGGCCGCGATAATGTCTGAAGTAGTGCTGGAGGGAATTGACAACATGAACCCTACAGGGCTGTTAATAAATCCGTAAGATGGAGATCTCTTCTGAACAGCACGTTGCAAGGCATCCCAGATATGCTCGATAATGTTCATGTCTGGGGAGTTTGGTGTCCAGCGTAAGTGTTCCCAGAAGAGTGTAACTGGACTCACTCTGTAGCAATTCGGGACGTGTGTGGTGTCGCATTGTCCTGCTGGAATTGCCCACGTCCGTCGAAATGCACAATGGATATGAATGGATACAGATAATCACACAGGGTGCCTACGTACGTGTCATCTGTAAGCCATATCTAGACGTATCAGGGGTCCCATATCACTCCAACTGCACACGCTCCACACCATTACAGAGCCTCCAACAGCTGGAACAGTCCATAGCTGACAGGCAGTGTCCATGGGTTCATGAGGTTGTCTCCATACCCGCATACGTCCATCCACGATACAATTAAGACTCGTCCGACCAGGCAACTTGTTTCCAATCACCACGTCCAATGTCGGTGTTGAAAAGCCCAGCCGAAGCGTAAAGCTTTGTGTTGTGCAGTCATCAAGGGTACACGAGTGGGCCTTCGGCTCCGAAAGCCCAGGTCGATGACGTTTCGTTGAATGGTTCGCACGCTGACACTTGTTGATGGCCCAGCATTGAGATCTGCAGCAATTTGGGGGAGGTGCTGCACTTCTGTCACGTTGAATGATTCTCTTCATTCGTCGTCGGTCCTGTTCTTACAGATTCCTTTTTCGCCCGCTGGGATGTCGGAGATTTGATGTTTTTCCGGTTTCCTGATATTCACGATACACTCGTGAAATGGTCGTGCGGGAAAATCCCCACTTCATGGCTACCTCGGACCTGCTGTGTCCCATCGCTCGTGCACCGACTATATCACCACTTTCAGACTCACTTAAATCTTGATACTCAGCCATTGTAGCAGTAGTAACCGGTCCAACAACTGCGCCAGACACTTCTTGTCTTATATACACTATGTGATCAAAAATATCCGGCCACCCCCAAAAACATACGTTTTTCATATTAGGAGCATTGTGCTGCCACCTACTGCCAGGTACTCCATATCAGCGACCTCAGTAGTCATTAGACATCGTGAGAGAGCAGAATGGGGCTCTGCGGAACTCACGGACTTCGAACGTGGTCAGGTGATTGGGTGTCACTTGTGTCATACTTCTGTACGCGAGATTTCCACACTCCTAAACATCACTAGGTCCACTGTTTCCGATGTGACAGTGAAATGGAAACGTGAAGGGACGCGTACAGCACAAAAGCGTACAGGCCGACTTCGTCTGTTGACTGACAGAGACCGCCGACAGTTGAAGAGAGTCGTAATGTGTAATAGGCAGACGTCTATCCAGACCGTCACACAGAAATTCCAAGCTGCATCAGGATCCACTGCAAGTACTTTGAACAGGTGAGAAAACTTGGAAATTCATGGTCGAGCGGCTGCTTATAAGCCATACATTATGCCGGTAATTGCCAAACGACGCGTCGCTTGGTGTAAGGAGCGACTGAACAATGGTAAAACGTTGTGTGGAGTGACGAATTACGGTGCACAGCGTGGCAATCCGATGGCAGGGCAGGGGTATGTCAAATGCCTGGTGAATGTCATCTGCCATCGTGTGCAGTGCCAACAGTAAAATCCGGAGGCGTTGGTGTTATGGTGTGGTCGTGTTTTTCATGGAAAGGGCTTGGACCCCTTGTTGGCCCTATCACAGCACAGGCCTACACTGCTGGTGGCACAGCATTGAAATCTGCCGCAATTTGCAGAAGGGTTACACTTCTGTCACATTGAACGATTCTCTTCAGTCGTTGTTGGTCCCGTTCTTGTAGGATCTTTTCCCGGCTGCAGTGACGGATTCCTGCTATTCACGATACACTCGTGAAATGGCCATACGGGAAAACACCCTATCTCTGAGATGCTGTGTCCCATCGCTCGTGCACCGACTATAACACCACGTTCAAACTCACTTAAATCTTCATAACTGCCATTGTAGCAGCAGTAACCGATCTAACAACTGCGCCAGACACTTGCTGACTTTTGTAGGCGTTGCCGACCGCAGCGCCGTATTCTGCCTGTTTCCATATCTCTGTATTTGAATACGCATGCCTATACCAGTTTCTTTGGCGCTTCAGTGTATATTGTGAATACGACTGTAAGTTGACATTTGCTTAGTGACCTTAACACTATAATTATGACAATGTGTTTTACTTGCTTTCTCCATTTAGACACCTCATGTATGTATCCTGGTCTGAAGATGACCGTTTAAGCAGTTGAAACTATTAATCACTGTTTCCTACCAAATAAAGATTTCAATATAATCTACAACATTCAAGTGTACAGATCGCTGTTCCTTGCTGAGAATGTCAGCTAATTACTACGTCTAGTTTTGACTGTATTCGCACATTAATAGACTTGCCACATAGAAAGAGTGTATTTCTTTAAATAACACACAGTTTTAACTGTTAAACATAAAACTAAGGGATATCTGTGTAATCTGTGCATAGCAAGAGTGTATTTGTTTGAGTAATGCTGCGTGGTTGTGGTGGCATTCGCTGTGGCACACACTACAGCAAGTGGCCCACGCTGAGATTCAACAATTGGCACTAACAAGTGCCTGTACAGAAAACCAGAGTGAGGGCAATGGATCTAAGAAACAAGCACAGGAGGCTCCACATCGCTATTTGCATACAGCGCCGGCAGCCTGTCTTCATTTTTGTTTTAGCTTTCAAGCGAACTTCCTCGCGTTAATGTGGTACTCGTTTCTGTGATTCTAATTGTGACGAGAGCCTGGACTTAGGCCGTTTACTGGAATTACGGATTGGACTTGAGGTTACTGCAAGCTGTATTATGAGAACTAGTGCTGTTCATGCCTCTTGTTACTGTCGTGTCACTGAGTTAAGTAGTCTGCAGCTATAAATATCAGTGTGTGTCCCACATGTGATGTCCTATTTGCTTGACGGCTCTTTACTCACTGCAGCCAAATTCACATGATGCGATAGTTTAAGACGAGGTACTTTTTACCAGCTCATTGTTTCAGTGATTCCTGCCACATAGTCGGATGACGAACAGTTTCCAAGGGCCTATTTGACAGTGTGTGTGTGACTCCCTTACATTTTGAGGGACGATGGAAGCAGTGGAACAAAGCTGCTACAAGCCTGAATAATTTATTCAAAATGGTGGCTGTCACCCCCGCGCTCCTATCATGTCACCCAGCCCCCTCCATCCCCTAGAAATGACTGGAAATTTTGGTGGGAAAAGGTTAATTGGCCTGTCTTCACTAACCAAACTATGCCCCCTCTCCCTACCCCCCCCCCCCCCTTCTTCACCCCATCTATTCCATGATATCAATCACAACCCTCTACCTACTGGAAATGGCGGGAAATTATATTGGGCAAAGGTCAATTGGGCTATCTCTACTAATCTAACTTTCCCCTTCCCCTCCAACTTCCTCCCACGCCTCCTATGACGCCATCCCTGAAAATGGCAGTGAAATGTCAGTTGGGCTAACATAACTTGTGGGAGTGGCGGGAAACAGTAATACTGTGCTGGAGACAGAGGTTTTATTTATTTATTTATAGCTCAGTTGGGGTGCCTTCAGTAATGTAACTTGGAGGCATGTGGTTTTACCTCAACATGCAGGGACCGACTGAGCTAATTCATACTACACCCACCAGAGGGCGCTGTTTGCCTCCGCCTCCTCCCCCACTCCCCTCTCTCCTCTCCCTAATTCCTCCACTCCTCCACTTGTGCAGAAGCTTCAGTCTATTCTGAGCTCTTGGATGGGATGACATAGGTCTTTGCGATTTGTTCGATGTCGTTGGTGCCAGAAAAGGAGGAGTTCAACATCTGTATCACCTGTCATCTTGAGGGCAAGAACTGTATCCAAAATTCCCTGCACGTGGGTTGGAAGGGGAAGAAAATGGTGGAGAGTAAGGAGAAGAAGAATCCAATTCATCAAATAGCGATGATGCAGTGGGACAGTCGGAGTTACGTTTCACAGCTCATGCTAACAAATGCTTCTGCTCGAACTGTCGACCTTACACGAGAAGTTCAGTCCGGAACCTCGCGACTGCTACAGTCGCAGGTTCGAATCCTGCCTCGGGCATGGATGTGTGTGATGTCCTTAGGTTAGTTAGGTTTCAGTAGTTCTAAGTTCTAGGGGACTGATGACCTCAGATGTTAAGTCCCATAGTGCTCAGAGCCATGAGAAGTTCAGTCAGTAGTCCAAAGCAGAAGAGATGAGATGTTCACCTGCTTCAGCATAAGCATTCACTATAGCAGATCCATTGCATTTGTGCATTGTGGAGGCGTTTACAAAATGAAACACCCCTTACGGTGGGATATACTCGTCAGTGCATTGACTTATGGCTAGATCTACATAATTTTTTTACGGGAATAGTAGTCTTATCACTTCACACACATGTTTGGTGATATGTCGGAACGCTAACAACAATAACCTAACGTTGCAAAAGCATAAAATTTCCGACAAGTAACTTGATTGTGCGTTATACGTGTCTAGTGTCCGAAAAATTATGGTATGTCCACACCCACACCAACTGAGTATCGTTTCGCATGGCCTACCATATCTTCCCAGTAGCAAAATCCTCCTACCATATCGTTTTTATCAAGTATTTTTCGCGGAATAAAGGGCATAATTACAATTAAAAAGCCCTTGAATCTTTTATTTATGTTACGTACGTTCTTGAAAGATATTCAGCATATGCCAGACCAGGAAGAACTGACACAATGGAAAAAGAGTAACTTAGAAGGGTCCCGCTAACTTCCACGAAAACACCACCTCAGCCCCCCCCAGACGTCTAATCCCCACGTGATGTCTCGATTTCGCCACTTCCACGAAATGATTTAACTTATAGTTCTTCCAGTCTCTCAGAATAGAGAACATACTGTAGGTATTCTGCCCTTGTAATGTCGTAAATAAATGGATTGGTCTCCAGATTTCATCATGAGTGCTGTGTTATCATACATATAGATAGTGGCTATTGGTATATCCCCATCCATTGGATTGATCCATGGTTCAATGGTGTGTACGTTGGAGTCCAGTACTGACCTGCACCATGCTGTTTGAAACTTTTAGCGCACTTCTGTTAGCTAAAGCCTCCACGACAGAGAGAGGACTGGAACGAAATGATTTTCATATACCCAAATGAACATTTAACTACCCTCATTCATCCATATTTATGGTGAATTTTCCGTCGGTTTTACGTACTCTCCATTAATTCCACAATTTTACCAGGTTTTTTCGTAATTTAAACGCATTTTATCCAATTACCCGAGTTCAAAATCACTGCTCTCGACGACTCCTCACGTCGACAAAACGTCCTACAGCTTCAATTTCATGAAGCTGTCAGCCAGTGACGTTGCAGCATGCTTCTCAGTTTCTGTATAATTGCTAAATCACCACCTCCACTAGTTTGCGAGTACTATATACGAATGGACATATCGCAAACTGTGTTACACTGCCCACATCACATGACACAAATACTGTTTCGTAGTGCGGGAAATAGCCAGCAGCACAGAGGAGGTGCAAAAACCACGTTCCTTAGTCGAAACACTGTACACATTCGACAAGATTTTATTACAACTGACCTTGTCCTCCTATGTGGAAGGGAGTCACAAAGAATTTTCGCATTCGTTGGATAAAGCCGGATATTGAAAGATTCCACCAACACCTTGAAACGTCCCCTTTGAACAATTTATATAGGACTGTGCTTAACCTGACACACAATACTTTGTTAGCGCAACGCAATCTGACTTTCAAAATTCCCTACAAAAGAATGGCCCTGACTAACATTAAACTATACCTTTCACAAATCACTTACCTCACAAAAATCTTCGCTGCTCAAGCTACTGCAATACAGCAAGCGCCACTACTGCCAGCTAAATAAAAGATTCAAACTACTAAAGGCACTAACTACTGATAGGGATAGTTAGCAAATGAAAGATATTAATAGAGAACAAACAATGTATTTACCTTAATATCATCACAAGTCATAATATATATATCAGTTCATGACAAATTGCAAACCTCCGCCATCTCTCTTCCCACATCCACCACTGCTGGCGGCTCACCTCCAACTGCGCAACGCTACGCGCTGTTCACAGCCAGCTGCTTAACACTACAATGGCGAGTATTACAACAATGCAAAGCAGACACAGACTGCCCACAGCACAGCCAGTGATTGTCATACAGAGGTGGCGTTACCAATAAAAAACCTAAACAGCCTACTTACATAGAGAAAACATAAACAGCCTACTTACATAGCCCCCATGCTCCCCACAAAAATTTTTACAAATGGTGTTGGGCACTGGCCAATACAGATTTGACAAAAATTTTTCACAATTACAGTAACAAAGATATAAAATGCACACACTTATTAATATTATGTTGGTCAAAAGATCAAAATTTCTCACAGTCCATAAAGACAGTCCACATTGTTCATCACAGTAAAAATGCAGAGTTTTTCTCAAAGTCCAAGCAGTAAAAGAAAATGCACATAGAAGTAGTGGATTTCCATGCAGTCTTGAAGAAGTAGTGTTGACCTTCCAACGGAAAGACAGTGCTGACTCTCGACATGCAGACAGGTAATGGGCCACAACAGAGCAAACCCACAGCAGAGTCATTCGAAGTTTGGAAGAATATTGGTAGGTAGGTCATCACAGAGCAGACCCACTGGAGTCCTGGTAGAGATTGTGGTATTGGTGGGCCACCAGAGGTGCAGACCCACTGCAGTCCTTGTAGAAATGGCCAGCAGCCATCTGTTGCGATTGTGCAGGTGCACATTCACCATCGAAGATTCTTGCAGAGAATATAGCAAGTCCATAAACCACCACTTGTGCACTCAGAAAGTTTTTCTTTTAATTGTCCTTAGAACCAGCAATGCTGTTATCCAGTCCCTTGCCGAATTACCAACACACGTGCAAACACTCACAGTCCCAACTTCTCACATATTGTCCATATACTATGACCAACAGAAACGTGTGCAGTGAAATGGAACTTACAAGTTAATAATATCATGAACTGGTGACAATTACAATTTTATAACAGAAGAATACAATAACAAAGGTACAAAATACATCATTAAAGAACATAACAATACAGATAACATTTGTAGTAAAACAGGCGTTACAAAAGAATAGAAATAGACATATACGTCAGTGTTACAGGAATTATGACATGAGTACATACATAAAAGATCACAATAACTTTTGAAACATCAACTTCACACATGAGCATTTAAACAGAATGAATAATGTCTAATATCTTTACAAAGTAAATAACATATTATTAATGCCAATTATATTTGAGGATGACAGTATTCCTCATCATAGTGAATGTAGCTTAATATTAAAAGAAGAAAAAATTCTATGAAACTACACAGAGACAGGAAGAAAATAAATACACAAGGGTACACAAACACATAGTGGGATAACACCAATAGGAAAGGACAGGGTTCGTTTTCAGTGTAACATTTGGTACTGCAGTCCAACCCAAAACTTCATATATCTTTCCTCTTATTTCATCCTTTGTTTCCATCAAAAAAATTCTATCTAAGCATGCTTTCTGTATTTATATGTTCACACATTTCTTACCTCAACATTTATTTCCAAGAAAATTCTACCTAAACCTGTTTTCTCAATGCATTTCTTCCAATTCATCGCAACTCATTCTCTTAGAGGCTACCCCCTCTTAAGCTAACTTAAATCTACTGAGCTCAGATGCTAAACTAAGGGACGAGGCAATGCAGCATCACATAACAAATCAACACAAACAGCAATGCAAAAAAAAATGCAAATTGGCAAAGCTAGCAGCATAAATGAGCAAAAGTCAAATTCAATAACACTATGCCTGGCAAACAGCAGCAACTTATACCTAAACATGACATAGCGCAAGCAGAAAAAATATTACAGTAAAAACAACAATGCAGATAAGGGAAATGTATATTCACATCTTAATGTCTATGTAATTAAAGTGGTGCACCACAACAACTTATTGTAAAAAAAATATTACCATCTAATTGAAAAGAAAATTATGTTTTACTGTTACTAGTTCCTTCTTATTGTTCTTTCCTTTCCAAGTGCTCCTTTTTTAAAGAATGTGGATCATAAAATAATTATTTAATAGATCTGTTGACAGAAAGTGTTCACATTAGCAAATGCATTTTATTTTATAAAAGCAATGCTGCAACACAGCTGGAAAACAGATGTCAAATGAAATAAGCAACTATGAAAAGCAAAGCATAAAAATATCATTCAGTAGTCATGTGACATTTCATAAGTTAGTAGAAATTCTCTCAACTCTCATAGAAAGACGCTTGTCGTTATCAGGGTTGCAGATGTAAGAATATTTCTTGTCATTTTATTAGGCATTTCAGTAAATATCGTAAATTAAGAGCTAGTGTAATCATATGTTTTCAAGTTCGACCGTGTCGTTTTTGCGATGCTTTCTCTAAAGGAATGACAATGGCCAGGATAATGGCCTTCCCTTTCCCTTTTTTTTTTCTTCCTTTGCTCTGAAAGGCACGCGCTAATGACTTTTTCTCCAGGCGTCTGACACAGCTGGGTGCCCGCGACGCATTATGTGCAGGTGGTCACTTAACTTTCGTACGGAAATATTTACGACAGCAATTTTCGCTAAAGTGACAGTCTCACATAAAAATACTTCACAGGTCAAGAATTAGCGTTGCAAATCTGTAGAAACAAAATCCTATGAATATAACAGTGTCCAAAAAATGTTCAGTGGCATTGTGATACATTCACACATGATTCACACATGTCATAACTCTTAATGTACGATTCTTGGTTTCCAACATCCTTTTTCACAAGTCAAGAGTCCCTACTCACTATTCATTACTCCTTACCTTATTACACATATACGTATCCATCGACACTCGTCAATATTTCGTCATTATAAATATGAAGCATAATCAAATAACTCATATAGTAGCCTCAGCCTATTAATCGTAAACATACCTCAGCAGCATAATACACATCGTCGTCGTAAAAATAACATCATAACACCTCAGTCAAATCTCAAAATCGTCGTAGCTTCCTCCAATAATTAAAAAAAATTCTCTGCTCATGTCAAAAGTGTCATCTGCCTCAAAAGTACTTTAAAAATCATGAATCCATACCAAATACATCATTCAAAGCTCTCATAGTATCACAATGGTTCCGAAAAAATATGAACAGATCACACAATACAGACAAAATACAGTTTCATAAGTGTGAAGTTACCCAACTGTGTATTGCGTAAACATGTGTCACTGATGTAGAAAAAAAAATGTTTATCTCTCAGTTAAATGATCAGATAGCTGTGTAATTTGTGTGTTAGAGAAATATGGTACCGATGTGTAAAGTTGTATAAGCAAATACCATATTAGCTAGGGTTCCTTGTGGTTGCCACACACATGGTACACAAAGTAAGCGTGTACCCCCCTGAGGATTAATGTAATTATACCCTCAGGTGTTACAGATTACAGCAATGAAATGAAATGTATCACTGAAAACTTTCTTTGTAATTCAAAAATCTTTAAAAATAAATGTTTTAAGTACAAAATTAATCACTGAAATGCGTGTCCTGTAGCGCTAAATGTGCATATTGTTGTAAGTTAATCTCTGTGAAAGTGTCGTAGTTATTTTCCTCCAAAAGCTAAGTTCTGCAGAAGCCAATGTACTTACCTCATGATAAACAAAAGTGAAATGCTTTGCGTAGAGATATCTTAGTTATTACGCTTATTGTTGTGATGATGAAAGTACTGTGCTGTAACGTATTGTTGTGCTATGGAAAAGGCTGTCTCCTTGTAGCTATACCACAAAAGTTACTAATAAAACATGTTTTGATTTCCAGAAGAATTCAGAAAACTGTGCAGATATAAAACAGATACACCGCAAAAGCAACATTGTAAATTGTCACTCATTAGTAGCGTCGTGATAAAAATCGTGTAGCTGTCACATAAACTAACTATTGTCTCATCTGGTATATCACAGAAAGTACTTTAAATCCGGAATGTATTTTCAAGTAAACCAAAATGTTGCATTAAAATCTCATTAGCAGTACCAGATATAATGTTATTTTTCTCGGAGCCAGCCGGCGCACGTGTATGCCTGCGGTGCGAGTCATTGTCTGTCTCTTTGTTGCCGCGCGTCGTTACTGGGATTAGGAGGCCTAACTTCCACAAATTCGCCTTGCCGAGAGGGCCCAGCTCTGTTTAAAGCTCGCCAGTTCGGATGGAATTCAGGTCTGTCGTTTTGTCGGTAGTTTACACAGTTTCTTTCGTGTCGGTCATGTGGTGGAGAATTTCTCCCTGAATCGTAACTGCGCGCTGGTCCGTTGCGTCTGAAATTATTCTGTCTCCCTTGATAATAATAGTTCTGATTACCATATTGTCTGTTTCTATGGTTATCTCTGTCATATTCATTACTACGGAAATGCGATCTTTCTCTGTAACTATTACTCTGCCAATGGTTGTCATATGGGTGGTGTCTGTTTTGGTCACGATTTGCGTTGTGAGAATAGCCTTGTCGTGTCAAGTTATTACTTCTTTCATCGCGGAATTGCGACGGATGTGACCTGTAATTGTTGTGTTCCTGCTTTCGCGTTCCGCGATTGTCAGTGTCAATTTCTAATTCTTGTAAAAGTCCCTGAAATGCTTCAATGTCGTCTTTGCAACGTCCTGCCAAAATAATATGTCGTAAATGTTCAGGCAGTTTGATTAAGCAAATGCGGATGAGTTCTGAGGGGCTGTATGGGTTTGAAAGATACTGATTCTTATGCAACATGTCTTCAAAATATTTCATAAGACTGGAAAATTCAGATTGTTCGAAACGTTTCATCATTATGATGCTATGTTTTACTCGATCTTGTGTGGCTTGAGACCAATATGCTGAGAGGAAGGCATGGTAAAACTCTCCTTCACTGTGGCAATCGTGAATTACCGATCGCATTCTTACAGCTGGTTCATTCTCCAAGTAGCCACACATAAATTCTAATCTGTGTTCTAACGACCAGTTGGGAGGAAAACAATGCGAGAATTGATGAAGCCATGCTTGTGGATGAATGTCGTTGCCAGAATTCTTAAATGTTTTGAATTTACGTGTAGTAATGAACAGCTTATAGTCAAAATCATCATGTCGGCGAGTCGCATATCGGTCACTGTTAGGTCGTGTCGGCCGTTCCATCTCAAAATTCGGTGCACATTGCCAATTTCTTTCATAACTTCCGAAATGCCCTGTGTTATTATTTTGTGGCTGTTCCGTATTTCTGTGTCCTTCTTCCCGTATTGGGGCGCGAGTATCCTCTGAAATACGTAATTCTTGTATTACCTGTGTCAGCTGATCTTGTACTTCTCGGATTTCTCTTTTGTACTGTGTATTGATTTGATTTTGATTCTGTTTGAACTTTCTTATTTGTTCATACTCTTCTGTCTCAGTGAAGGCTACGGGTCTTGTGTCATTCAGATCATCATCTACCTTTGTAGATAAGTTAGTGACCTGATCCGAAAGTTCGGCTACTTTCTCCGATAGTGTCCTTATTTCTTCAGTGTGTTTTTCTGAACCAAGTTTCAGAGTATCTACTGTGTCCTTAAAGTTTTCCTGAGTTTTTGCAAGTTGCGTAACCGAATCGGTAGATGCAACTGCGTCAATTTTAGCTTGCAAGGTGTTGTGATTTTCATGAACAATAGTTTGCAGTTCTTTTATGGCTGCTTCGTGATTCTGTAATGCATTTTCATGACGCGAAAAAATAGGTTGGAAATGCTCACAAATTTGTGTTTTTACGTCGTTACAGACTTTTTGACATTTCGATTCAACGTGATGTAACTCAGCAGTTAAATCCTCACGTGTTCGTTCAAGAGTTTGCTCCAATGAGTCTAACTTTTTAAGATTTTGTTCCATTGTGTCTAACTTTTGAAGCTTTTGCTGTGTTTGTCTCTGATTTTGTTCCATTGTGTCTAACTTTTCAAGCTTTTGCTGTGTTTGTCTCTGATTTTGTTCCATTTGTTGCATTAATTGCAATAATAATGTATTAGTGTCTGGAATCTGTTTCTCTACGCTTTTCGGCAGTGCATTTGCACCGACAACATTCACATTTTGACAAGCAGAAAATGTGTCTTGACTTATTTGAGAAAACGGTGATGACCCAAAACCTGAATCTACAGTATTTGCGAAATTGTGTCCTGTCATTTCGGCTTCCTGAGGCGAGCTATTGCCGACCGATCGATCGATAATGCTTCCCTCTTCACTAATTGTTTCACTGTCCACGCCATTGTTTGACGCCCGCTCCATTTCCCTGTGCACAGTTACCAAATTACTACTTTGAACATTAGTAAATTCATTACTCGGCGGCGCTGATAAGCTACGCTCGTCATCACTATTATTTCTCAGTTTAGTTTGGAGCCTAGTGTTACGTTTTTCACACGCCATTATTGTCACAGTATTTCACACGACAACACAGAAAAACACAATTTGAAGAGCAAAATAAAATAACGTAGCAATGGAAATAATGTCTAGTTAATTGCAGCTGCGAAATACTTGGTGCAAATCTACATGCATGCCACAACTGTTTTACTCTACAACAATGAAAACTACAACTACAAAGGAGATTCTCTCTACAATTACGCGCTAGCAATAAACAAAAGCTACACTAAATACACAAACTACAAGAAAAAATCAGAAGATTCCAGTGAGGTATCCTCGGCTAAGGGTCGACATATGAAACGTCCCCTTTGAACAATTTATATACGACTGTCCTTAAACTGACATACAATATTTTTAGCGCAACGCAATCTGACTTTCAAAATTCCCTACAAAAGAATGGCCCTGACTAACATTAAACTATACCTTTCACAAATCACTTACCTCACAAAAATCTTCGCTGCTCAAGCTACTGCAATACAGCAAGCGCCACTACTGCCAGCTAAATAAAAGATTCAAACTACTAAAGGCACTAACTACTGATAGGGATAGTTAGCAAATGAAAGATATTAATAGAGAACAAACAATGTATTTACCTTAATATCATCACAAGTCATAATATATATATCAGTTCATGACAAATTGCAAACCTCCGCCATCTCTCTCCCCACATCCACCACTGCTGGCGGCTCACCTCCAACTGCGCAACGCTACGCGCTGTTCACAGCCAGCTGCTTAACACTACAATGGCGAGTATTACAACAATGCAAAGCAGACACAGACTGCCCACAGCACAGCCAGTGATTGTCATACAGAGGTGGCGTTACCAATAAAAAACCTAAACAGCCTACTTACATAGAGAAAACATAAACAGCCTACTTACAACCTTTGATGATTACTATCCCAACAAATAATATCTCTGTCCTCTATTTCGAAACGCGCTTCCCCTTCATTAAACCTGTTGGCTAAGGATCCTGAGCATAACTCTAGATGGTCTCTCTCTATGCATCTTGTAACTCTCCCTCTGTCTTTAGCCAACCCTCTCTGAAATACTGTCCCCGACTTAATATGGAACAAACCAGAAGTAGTAAGGTACTATACTAGCTACATTCGACATCTCGTGAAGAAACAGAAAGAGCATAGTTTCACTGGAGTCAAAATTAACTAAATTCTTGCTTTAATCAAAAAATTAAGAATACATTTTGATGTACAGAGGCTCATTATCATACACGCATTTCAGTTAGTGAACGGAACCATTTACTCACTCGGTGATACATCCTCGGCTTCGTCGGCCTGCATCATCATCAGGACGTTGTTAATGTCGTCGAATATATCATCCAATCCTGCAAGTAAGAGCAAACTCTGTATTACATCACACCTCAAAATTACAATTATACCAACAGATTAAAGCTGCTATTGATATACAACAGACACACACACACACACACACACACACACACACACACACACACAACTTGAATGAACAGGAATTCCTCGATATCCATATTTGAGATGGTGTCCTCCCACTCATTATCACCACCAAGTCATGGTTGGTCTATACCGGTATTGGAAAAGAAGATGAACAAAACACAGACAGTTTCATCAAACTACATACATATACATATACACTCCTGGAAATTGAAATAAGAACACCGTGAATTCATTGTCCCAGGAAGGGGAAACTTTATTGACACATTCCTGGGGTCAGATACATCACATGATCACACTGACAGAACCACAGGCACATGGACACAGGCAACAGAGCATGCACAATGTCGGCATTAGTACAGTGTATATCCACCTTTCGCAGCAATGCAGGCTGCTATTCTCCCATGGAGACGATCGTAGAGATGCTGGATGTAGTCCTGTGGAACGGCTTGCCATGCCATTTCCACCTGGCGCCTCAGTTGGACCAGCGTTCGTGCTGGACGTGCAGACCGCGTGAGACGACGCTTCATCCAGTCCCAAACATGCTTAACGGGGGACAGATCCGGAGATCTTGCTGGCCAGGGTAGTTGACTTACACCTTCTAGAGCACGTTGGGTGGCACGGGATACATGCGGACGTGCATTGTCCTGTTGGAACAGCAAGTTCCCTTGCCGGTCTAGTAATGGTAGAACGATGGGTTCGATGACGGTTTGGATGTACCGTGCACTATTCAGTGTCCCCTCGACGATCACCAGTGGTGTACGGCCAGTGTAGGAGATCGCTCCCCACACCATGATGCCGGGTGTTGGCCCTGTGTGCCTCGGTCGTATGCAGTCCTGATTGTGGCGCTCACCTGCACGGCGCCAAACACGCGTACGACCATCATTGGCACCAAGGCAGAAGCGACTCTCATCGCTGAAGACGACACGTCTCCATTCGTCCCTCCATTCACGCCTGTCGCGACACCACTGGAGGCGGGCTGCACGATGTTGGGGCGTGAGCGGAAGACGGCCTAACGGTGTGCGGGACCGTAGCCCAGCTTCATGGAGACGGTTGCGAATGGTCCTCACCGATACCCCAGGAGCAAAAGTGTCCCTAATTTGCTGGGAAGTGGCGGTGCGGTCCCCTACGGCACTGCGTAGGATCCTACGGTCTTGGCGTGCATCCGTGCGTCGCTGCGGTCCGGTCCCAGGTCGACGGGCACGTGCACCTTCCGCCGACCACTGGCGACAACATCGATGTACTGTGGAGACCTCACGCCCCACGTGTTGAGCAATTCGTCGGTACGTCCACCCGGCCTCCCGCATGCCCACTATACGCCCTCGCTCAAAGTCCGTCAACTGCACATACGGTTCACGTCCACGCTGTCGCGGCATGCTACCAGTGTTAAAGACTGCGATGGAGCTCCGTATGCCACGGCAAACTGGCTGACACTGACGGCGGGGGTGCACAAATGCTGCGCAGCTAGCGCCATTCGACGGCCAACACCGCGGTTCCTGGTGTGTCCGCTGTGCCGTGCGTGTGATCATTGCTTGTACAGCCCTCTCGCAGTGTCCGGAGCAAGTATGGTGGGTCTGACACACCGGTGTCAATGTGTTCTTTTTTCCATTTCCAGGAGTGTATGTTGCTGTTGTTATATGAATAATTACAGAGACTTAAAATAAATCCTCCATTACACATTCAGAGCCATGTCGGCTAGGTGACTCCAAAAATACAACTGAACTGGATTATAGGGGAACATCGCCTCTCAGAAGACGCTGTCATTAACCTTGTCTGGAAAACCCACTACAAGAGCTGTTGTAAAGTTCCGTTCTGCCTCAGGGGAGGTTGGCCATTGGTGGAAATCGTAAGCTGCTAGCCGCTGTCGCGAGCCTGTCGACGAGAATTTCGAGATAGAAGACAACAGAAAAGGTCCCCACCCCAGTCATATCCTTTGTCGTGCACAGTAAGTGAAAAAAAAAAAAAAAATTAGACGGCTGCAAACTTGTATTGAGATCTTGCACCCACCTACCTCTGATCTACACACATCAAAAAAAAGTTTTTCATCACCTCGGTTCCGAGAGTTCTGGTGCCGGCGGAAGTGGCCGTGCGGTTAAAGGCGCTGCAGTCTGGAACCGCAAGACCGCTACGGTCGCAGGCTCGAATCCTGCCTCGGGCATGGATGTTTGTGATGCCCTTAGGTTAGTTAGGTTTAACTAGTTCTAAGTTCTAGGGGACTAATGACCTCAGCAGTTGAGTCCCATAGTGCTCAGAGCCATTTGAACCGAGAGTTCTGGAATCTGTACAGAAAACTGGAATAGAGAATAACATAAACATCATTTCCATCCTTTTTATTGCTTATGAAAACCACGTATCACATGTTGTACCACCATACAGAGATGGTGGTCCAGATTGCTGTACACACCAGATCCTCTAATACCCAGTAGCACGTCCTCCTGCATTGATGCATGCCTGTACTCGTCCCGGCATACTATCCGCAAGTTCATCAAGGCAGTTTTGGTCCAGATTGTCCCACTCCTCAACGGCGAATCGGTGTAGGTCCCTCAGAGTAGTTGGTGTGCCACGTCGTCCATAAACAGCCCTTTTCAATCTATCCCAGGCAAGTTAGATGGAGTTCATGTCGGAACATGTTGGCCACTCTAGTCGAGCGATGTCGTTATCCTCAATGACGTCATTCACGAGATGTGCACGATGGGGGCGCGAATTGTCGTCCATGAAAACGAATACCTCGCCACTATGCTGCCGATATGGTTGCACTATCGGTCGGAAGATAGCATTCACGTATCGTAAAGCCGTTACGGCGCCTGCCATTACCACTAGCTTGATACGTCGGCCCCACAAATGCCACCTCAAAACAGCAGGGAACCTAAACCTTGCTGCACTCGCTGGACAGTGTATCTAAGGCGTACAGCCTGACCTGGTTGCCTCCAAACACGTCTCCAACGATTGTCTGGCTGGAAGCATATGCGACACTCATCGGTGAGGAGAACGTGGTGCCAATCCTAAGCGGTCCATTCGGCATGTTAGTGGGCCCATCTGTACCGCGCTGCATGGTGTCGTGGTTGCAAAGATGGAGCTCGTCGTGGACGTCGGGAGTGAAGTTGCATATCATGCAGCATATTGCGCACAGTTTGAGTCGTAACACGACGTGCTGTGGCTGCACGAAAAGCATTATTCAACATGGTGGCGATGCTGTCAGGGTTCCTCCCGTAGGTAGGGGTCATCCACTGCAGTAATAGCCTAAGCGAGCCATGTCATCGACAGTTCCTGTCTCTCTGTATCTCCTCCATGTCCGAACAACATCGCTTTGGTTCACTCCGAGACGCCTGGACACTCCTCTTGTTGAGAGCCCTTCCTGGCACAAAGTAACAATGCGGACGCGATTGAACCGCGGTATTGTCCGTCTAGGCAGAGTTGAACTACAGACAACACGAGCCGTGTGCCTCCTTCCTGGTGGAATGGCTGGAACTGATCGGCTGTCGGATCCCTTCCGTGTAATAGGCGCCCCTCATGCATGGTTCTTTACATCTTTGGGCGGGTTTAGTGACATCTCCTAACAGTCAAAAGGACTGTGTCTGTGATACAATATCCGCAGTCAACGTCTATCTTCAGGAGTTGTGGGAACCGGAGTAATCCAAAACTTTTTTTGATATGTGTATAATGCACCAAACTGCTTTGATATCTTCCCAGCCGATCTCACGATCGAAAATACGCGTGGCACTATCGTTTTTCATCCCTCTGTTTGCTAGTGGAGCAGGGTGATGAAACCCAACACTGCTACTACTAACAAGGGAACCTCCCCATCGCACCCCCCTCAGATTTAGTTATAAGTTGGCACAGTTGATAGGCCTTGAAAAACTGAACACAGATCAATCGAGAAAACTGGAAGAAGTTGTGTGGAACTATGAAAAAAATAAGCAAAATATACAAACTGAGTAGTCCATGTGCAAGATATGCAACATCAAGGACACGCATGAGCTCAGGAGCTCCGTGGTCCCGTGGTTAGCGTCAGGAGCTGCAGAGTGAGAGGTCCTTGGTTCAAGCCTTCCCTCGAGCAACACGTTTAATTTTTTTATTTTTAGACAATTATCAAAGTGCAGGCACTCACACATAATCAACTTCGGTCTCCAACATTCCAGGACACGTTCAGATTTGCACGTCCTTTCGTCTACTAATTGCACGGTTTTGAGGTGCGGTCGCAAAACACAGACACTAAACTTATTACAGTGAACAGAAACGTCAATGAACGAACGGACAGATCATAACTTTGCGAAAATAAATTTTCCAGACGACGGAAGACTTGAACCAAGGCTCTCCCGTTCCGCAGCTGCTCACGCTAACCACGTGACCACGGCACTTCTGAGCTCAGAGTATCCTTAATGTTGCCTATCTTGCGCATGGACTACTCAGTTCGTATATTTTGCTTATTTTTTTCATAGTTCCACACAACTTCTTCCTGTTTTCTCGATTGATCTGTGTTCAGTTTTTCAAGGCCTATCCACTGTGCCAACTTATAACTAAATCTGAGGGGGGTGCGATGGGGAGGTTCCCTTGTAAGCATGGTCGACACGGCAAATGAGATTGATGGAGTGCAGATTCCCGACTTAAAAGACGAATAAAATCTTGTTTGACTAAGAAAGTAACTTCTAATTACTTTATAAGCGATACTTTCATGATGTGGAACAGCTCAGTCAGATACTACGATACGCACATGAAAATTTACTATGGAGGTAGAAAAGGACCAGCAACTACCATTGAGAGATGGTATTTGGGTTGTTCTTTGTCTTTTTAATATAGGGGGTGTACTGGATTGAATACACATCTATCGAATTTATAAAGTGCTCTGACTAAGGAATACTGTAGTATTAACCTGGCATTTTAAACCATTCGGTACTCGTGCTAGTTATTCTCACTAGAATGCATAATATTGTTCTGCACCGTCTCCACCAGAGAGCACATAACACATCTAGAAGGCGTCAACCAGTTTACTTGATAAACTTCAACTTATACGAGGCCTGTTCAGAAAGTAAGCTCCGATTGATTGCCAAATTGAAACCACAGTGAACATCAGAAATGTTTTACTTGTAACAATTAGCTACACCTTTCAGCTACTTCTCTACATAGTCGCCGTTCTGACTTAGACTTTTGTCATAGCGTTGTACCAACTTTTCAATAGCCTCATCATAGAAGGCAGCCGCCAGTGCTTTCCGCCAATTCTCCACGCTGGCCTACACCTCGTTGTCTGTGTCAAAATGTTGTCTTCAAAGACAGCGGTTCATGTGACCAGAGATGAAACTCAGGGGGAGACAATTGCGGACTGTATTGTGGGTAATCTCACATTTCTATTTGAAAACGATGCAGGAGCATCTTCATTGCCCCTGCAGAATGCGGCTGAGAATTGTCTTGAAGAAGAAACAGCACGACAGATATGTAATGTTAGCTGCATAGCTTCAGGCGAAATTTCTCACCAGGCCCTCGTACTTGGCGGCAGACACTATTTTCTCGACATCTTTACGCACTCACTGCGAGCTCAGAAATGAGAAGAGCGACGTGATGCTAACTGGGGTTATACTAGAGACACTACCCAACACATCTGCGCAAAGCGTTATCGGATTTTCATAGTCGTTTCCATTTCGCGACCGATCGGAGCTTACTTTCTGAATGCCCCTCGTAAGTGGTCATCCAGAACTCCACTGACAACATTTCGGATGCTGTTCAGGGATATTTTCTGAATATTTCGGTATAAGTGACTTGGGTCCTGTGGCTTGCTACAGAGTAGTAATGGGACCGTATCGTCTGCGTTATAGGAATTGTATCAATACTTATTTTTATTTGTTCCCAGTACCGCTCTGAATTGTAATGCCACCAGACGTAAGCTGATGTGGTTAGACTGAGAAAGATCTCTGTGAGTCCTGCCTCTACTCCTTATATAAGGTTAGATGACTGTTAATTGCATAGGTTTTGTGTGTAATTCTAATGGTAATGGTTTATATTCACGAAGTAAATTCAGTTACTCTCATAAAACTATACTGACACTCGCTCCATGTTGTCTTGTCAGATCATTTCATGATGTTAGCGGTGGCACTGTTGTGTTACTGAGTTTGCAAGAAACTTAGTCCTGCGTTGAGGGGACATAATTATTTCGAGAACTGGTGTGTCTTACAGCTCGCTGGCCAAAAGAAACATAATCTGGCATACCCTGCCTATTGTCCAAGAACATATGTAACATAAATAACATACGCGACTATGTCGCAGCTGGTGAAACATAAATAAAAGATGCGAGGGCTTTTGAATTGGAGTTATGCCCTCTATTCCGCGACAAATATGTGGTAACAGCGATATGGCAAGCGCGTTTTGCTTTTGGAAAGCTATGGTAGACCGTGCGAAACGACACTTAAGTGGTGTGGGTGTGGGCATACCATTATTTTTCGGACACTGTACGCTTACAAATGACAATCACGCTACTTGTCGAGAATGTTGTGCTGTTGGAACGTAAGGTTACTGTGGTTAGTGTTCCGAAGTATCACCAGACATGTGTGGGAAGAGATCAGAATGCTATTCCTGTAAAAAAATGTATATGTTGCATGGGGGCTTAATTAAATAGAATGCAAATAATTTTAATTTTAGTCGCTGTCTGTCCGGTTACGCAGTCTCGTAAACGGTTGGCCCTGACTGGTACTTGTACGCAATCTGACTGCATAGAACAACAACAAGGAGTGAAAGGAAATTTCCGTTAACACAATTAATTAATTAAGTCCCCAGCAACTATAAAACCTACGAAACAACAAAACACAAGTGTAGCTGTTCTGTGTGTGGAAGTGTGATTCAACGTACACATCTGGCACGGTTCTTCCTCAATAAGACCAGATATTTTAAACACCATTTATACTGAAGTAATTAAAAAAAACAGAAATACTATAATTGCACATAGAAACCAGAAATACAGTCTAATACAAGAACACGAGCCAGATGCTTTGTTGACTAAACCTGTGACCAAGAGGCATTATTGTTTAAGACATTGAAATAAATAAAAAAAAGGAATTTTTTACCTTCATATATATTGACGAAAAGCACATTACAGCATCCCTAATCCAACAACATCTGGTGTCTAGCCCATCAAAACAATACTACAAGTTCTGAACAAGCACTCTCCATGGGAACTTCTCAACAACGACTCACCACTGCTACATCTCAACAAGCACTCTCCACCACGACTTCTCGATAAGAACTGCCAGTGGAGGCGGCTGAATAATACTCTTTGGCGCAATCTCTGGCGCTGTGGCTCAGTGTAGCCACCTTTCATATGCCCCTTCTCCACGGGCTAGAATTTGATGGTATTTTTGCCAGCATTGGTGGTGAAAATACCACCAAATTCGTCCAACAAAAAAAAAATACAGACAAAAATTAAAAAGTAATATTAATAAGTAAATATCACATAACTAAATCAATTTTGGCTTTGCACTGACCGTTCCATATCCTAATATATAAAATACAGTAAGGAATACAAATGTTTTCATACATGTGATTTTACGTAATAGTTTACGTAAGTCTTATTCAATCAATGGCACCCAGTAATGTTGAGCAGGTGCAGACACCAACAAGTGACATCATTTCAGTAGAATCAGTCCATCAGTGGCACCCAGTAATGTTGGGCAGGTGCAGACACCAACAAGTGACATTATTTCAATAGATGCAGTTCCATCAGTGGCACCCAGTAGTGTTGAACAGGTGCAGACACCAACAAGTGACATCATTTCAGTAGAAGCAGTTCCATCAGTGGCACCCAGTAATGTTGAGCAGGTGCAGACACCAACAAGTGACATTATATCAGTAGAAGCAGTCCATCAGTGGCACCCAGTAATGTCGAGCAGGTGCAAACACCAACAAGTGACATCATTTCAGTAGAAGCAGTCCATCAGTGGCACCCAGTAATGTTGAGCAGGTGCAAACACCAACAAGTGACATCATTTCAGCAGAAGCAGTCCATCAGTGGCACTCAGTAATGTTGAACAAGTGCAGACACCAACAAGTGACATCATTTCATCAGAAGCAGTCCATCAGTGGCACCCAGTAATGTTGAGCAGGTGCAGACACCAACAAGTGACATCATTTCAGTAGAAGCAGTCCATCAGTGGCACCCAGTAATGTTGAGCAGGTGCAGACACCAACAACTGACATCATTTCAGTAGAAGCAGTTCCATCAGTGGCACCCAGCAATGTTGAGCAGGTGCAGACAGCAACAAGTGACATTATTTCAGTAGAAGCAGTTCCATCAGTGGCACCAAGAAATGTTGAGCAGGTGCAGATAACAGTCCATAATGTTCCCTATCACTAATTAGACAGTTCATCAGAGTTCATCAGCAAGAATTAAACATCTCTTAGTGGCACCCATCATGTTGAACAAGTGCAGGTATGAACAACAGTTTGAATGCACACACAATTGCTTTTACAAAATTATTATCAATGCTCTTTACACTAAACATACAAATTATAATAAACACACAAATGATATCAGATAATTGTCATATTAACTATTACAATACACAAATATCAGTAAACTTATAATATTTATGGGTGTCAGTGCAAGCCACAAAAAACAAGTAAAATAATATTTAGGAGATAGATCGGTACCAATTATCTGGGATTAGGAAAGGAAAACACACAAAACACATTCACTCACCTTTCATCCACATTAAGTGCTACTGTGTAGTTGAATAGTGTTAAGTGTAAATGCAATTCTGTCAAAGATTTGATGTTCGCCATGTGTATCAAGTAGTAGTGGCAGCAATGTATAACAGTCGATAATAGTTAGTCAACGTCATAGTCATCATGTCAAGGCCAATGTTTGCCAAGCCAAATCAAATGTACGATTGCTGAACAACTGTCAGTGTGCCAAGATATGCAAATACTTCCTCTCTCCAAAAAAAAAGTATATACTGCTTAGTGATTTAACAAAGTGTGTGTGTAGACAATCTTCCTTCTACTTGAGTGTTATAGTCTGCCATCTTCATCCTCCTTGTTCCATATAAACCAACAAAAAAAAATTAAAAAATGCTCCTCACTTACTTCACCTCTTATCCACCAAAACTCCAATAATCAGTATCATCACATAATCTTAATACTTCAATAATACCTCTTACGTCGATACATATAAACCTTATCATGAGCCGGCTGCGGTGGCCTTGCGGTTCTGGCGCTGCAGTCCGGAACCGCGGGACTGCTACGGTCGCAGGTTCGAATCCTGCCTCGGGCATGGGTGTGTGTGATGTCCTTAGGTCAGTTAGGTTTAAGTAGTTCTAAGTTATAGGGGACTTATGACCTAAGATGTTGAGTCCCATAGTGCTCAGAGCCATTTGAACCATTTTGAACCTTATCATCAATATCATTTACCTTACCTCTTGTCCACCAGAACTCCAATAATCATCAACTTCACACAGTCTCAATACCTCAATAATACCTCTTCAATACGTCGACATATATAAACCTTATCGCCAATATCATTTCACTTCCATAACAACTCTTTCCTCTAGTCAGTCTCCTCGAACAAGTACAGATAAAATCCTAGTGCAAACTTCAGTTCATTATCCCATACAATCCGAAGACACAATATCCACACACAACCTCTGTCTAATCCAACTAACCCAATCTTCTACTCATTATGAATTATAAAATACATTTTGATTACCTTGTCCATCATTAAATAAAAGAAATGCATACATGACCTCTAACAACCTTTAGTTTGAATAACTTTCAGTAAGTAAGTACGAGTACGGAGGGTGAATGATCGTAATATTTCACAGTGTGTACACCACTTTAAGAATCATGGCAAAACAGAAGCAAACATGTGGAGTATTTCTTGTGTCAAGTGTCACTTGCTATTTCAATTGCTCACGAAGAATGCAGTGTAATAACTGTCAATGGTATGTCATGTCGTTAGCTTCCTTCCTATTAGCGTAAATTTATACAGCTTCCATAAAACCTCCAGCTCATGTGATTTCAATGAAGTTTCTTGTACCAACGTCGTTCATAGAATTATAGCAGTTCATTTTCTTATCTTAAAATATAAGGCACTGAGCGTAAGCAAAACATGCAATAGCGAGTAAATATACCAGTAGAGGACAGAATGTCAAGCACAATACCTACAACGAGGCTCTGCCAAGCGAACAATCTATAATTAATACCATAGTGTGACCTAAGCTCCATGTTTGTACACCGTATATCAGCATTTCTATATACCAAATTAAAGAGTAGTTATGACAACAAACAGAAATGTATAAATATGCAATCCATACGCAAAGCAGCAAATATGTATCTTACATAATAAACAGGTCATTAGCATCATGTCAGCATAAGCAAATAAATGTTCATATGTAATCCAATAGGTAAACATGAAGGCACAAGCAGATAAATCACAAAGTATGACTTACATAAATAACCATATCTGTACAATTAATCAGGTGACAATTATAATTTAAATAAATAAGCACAGCAGGCACATAAAAAAATGACATCAGTGAAAAAGCATAGCAGCCAAGCGATGCATAATATACATAAGTGACAACCCTGTTCATTAATCAATCATTGTCAAAATCAGTTAATGTACGCAAGCACGTCACTTCACAAGTAAATTCATAGAACATAAAATTTAGCACAAAGTATAAATCACGTAATCGCGAGCAGAAAATTATGTCTAAAGTACGTACCTAGGTGGAAATATGTTACCTGAAAAATAAACTCAATTAATAGTTACCTTTTTAGTTTATTAGTTTCTTCTTCGAAATTACATTCTTCCTGAAAGTTTCTCGATAGCAAGTCCTCTTAACGTCGGACACACACAGAATTTACCTGAAGTTCTTAAATATTTTATACAACCGTATCCTGAAAAATACTGAACGTTAATAACATAATTTATCAAGTCACTATAGCTTTACACTGAATTTAATCAGAGAAATTAGACTGTGTATTTGTTTACGGCTGTCAGTGCATTCGCACTGAGCGCTCGATCAGCTGTAGGTACGCGTGACGTAGGAAGTAATTGTTTGCGGTCAACGACTGCCTTGTGCGCTGCGCAGACTTGACAGTTGCTTTGAGTATGTGCCGCCGCCAAAACACAGCGCGGTATCCTTGTATTCTCTGCATGTTTACATGTAGCTGTTAAGTTTCTCAAAAGTATGTCATTCCACAAAAATTTTAACGTTCGATATATGATGTACTCCCTTAGAGCGCCGAGATTTAACAGTTTCTACTTCGACAGTGTTATCATGAATAATTTTGCGAATCCTATATGGACCGTTATAAAGCAGAAAAAATTTGCGATACAAACCTTTTCCTTTGTGAGACAAACGATGAGACTTAATTAACACTTTTTGACCAACTGACAAGGTTTTTAAACGACCAAGACGTTTAGCTGATTTCTCTCTTCTAGCAGCCGCAGATGCATTATTTTGTAGAGCCAGGTTCACAACTTCAGAATGCCGCAGTTTCCGTGTAGGTGGAAAAGGAACGATTTTAGAAATGCGATTTGTCGGTGCTTTATTTTTTAATATCAATATAGGCAGTAAAGAAGTTGAATCATTAGGGAGTTCATTCAGAATGTTTTGAAAAATATGAAGATGCTGATCCCAAGTTCTGTGATTCTGATGACAATAAAGTCGACACAATTTATTGATTTCCTTCATCCATCTCTCTGAAGCGTTAGATTGAGGGTGAGAAAGTGAAATGAAAACTGGCTTAATCTTACGACGCCGTAGAGTACGAAGCCAGATTTTAGAGCGAAACTGTGATCCATTATCTGATATAACCTTCTCAACATGACGCACTTCTTTAAGAAAATGTTTTATGAAAGCATTAGATACTGAACGAGCTGTTGTTTTGCGTAAAGGCGTAAAACACACATATTTTGATGTCAATTCCACTGCTACCAAAATGTACGCAAAACCATTAGTAGAACGAACCACTGGACCGAACAAATCGACTGCAGCCACGTCTTTTAATTTCGCTGGAATGATAGGAAACAACGGTGCTCTGTGAGAAATAGTTGGCGGCTTAGCCTTTTGACATAATTTGCATTTGGCAAGAACAGATCGAATACGTTTTTCCATATTACTGAATTCGCAATTTTCTCGTAATTTATGAAAGCATTTTCTGGGACCAAAGTGTACATAACTGAAATGTGTGTACCAAATCAATTTATTGACCCACTCATCAGAAATACAAACTAACCAAACAGAGTTGTCGACCGATTTTCGTTTAAAAAGAATATCATTGCGAAGTAAATAATACTTTCTAATCGCTACTCTTTCCTTTCTCCTCCACTTCTCCTTAATGTCCTTCCAGATTGGATCCTTATTTTGCTCCTTAGCGATGTCCTGGAGCGAAGACGAAATAAAATTCTCAAACGCAACACCTTGAATATACATCAAACAATAACTGTTTTCTTTGCAATCCTCTTCATCACTTTGTTTCAAACCCATATGTGCACGTGATAAAGCATCAGCAATAATATTTGAAGAACCCTGTATGTAAATAATACTAAAATCAAATTCCTGTAGATACAGCGCCCATCGTGACAATCTTCCATGAGTTAATTTTGTTGACGTAAGAAATTTCAAAGCTCGATGATCGGTGTAAGCCTTAGTATGTCTGCCATACAAAAATATGCGAAATTTTGTGAAAGCCCATACAACAGCCAAAGCCTCAAGTTCCGTAATCGAATAATTCTTTTCTGATTTAGAGAGAACACTACTTCCAAATGCAATAGTTTTCTGTACTACAACGCCGTTTTCTTCTATCTCTTGAAATAAATGTGCACCTAGGCCTTTGTATGATGAATCCGTCGCCAAACAAAAGTCTTTAGATAAATCCGGATGTGAAAGAAGTGGAGCAGCAACTAAGGCATCACGAAGTTGTTTAAATTCTGATTGAGCTTCCTCATCCCAACACCAATTAGAATTCTTTCCAGGTAGTTCACATAAACGAGGTGTGGCCAAATTATCCAATCTAACAAAGCGTCTAAGAAAATTACAGGCACCAAGGAAACTACGAACATCACGTTTTGTAGTAAGAACAGCATAATTTCGAATAGCGTCTAGTTTCTCTGGATCAGGAAGAATACCTTCTGTAGAAATAATATGACCAAGAAATTTCACCTGAGAACGACCAAATTCAGATTTTTCCGAGTTCACTGTAATGCCAACTCTTGCAAAAATACGTAATAATGAATCCAAAATTTTGTTGTGCTCACTCCAAGAACGTTTAGCAATGAGAATATCGTCAACATATGAAGTAATATTGTCACGAAGATAAACAGGTAAAATTTCGTTTAAATTACGAATGAATGCTGCTGAAAATATAGTAAGTACAAACGGTAATTTCCGAAATCACTTTTGGATAAAATAGTCATATCCGGTTATTATTTACAGACTCTCTAGATAGATTGATAGTTGAAGAGTTGTTTTGATAGATACAAAGAATAGTAAAAGAGTAGGCAGCAGTGCAGAAAACTAAAAGGGAAACAGCACCACTACAGCTCGGGGCCCTGTGCACACTACGGCATATATTCACTTAGTGTAGTGAATCCCCTGAGGACCTTAATAGCCGCACATAAATTCTAGTTTGTGAGTTAGTGGCCAATTTAGTGGAAGTGCGTACATAAATTGATCTAACCATGAACATGGATGTATGTCTTTCTTAGAATTACGAAAGATCTTAAATTTCCGAACAGTTAAGAAGTGTTTATAGTCAAAGTTTTCTCCTTGTGGCGACAAAGACCTACCGCGTCTGTCCCAGTCCGAATGTCGATTATTGTCAAGTTCGCGCGCCTGGCGCTCTCTTGTTGCTTCTCGTAAATGAAATAAATTACTTTCTTCAAACCCCTCTGCTATCTGTGATTCTAAATTTCTTCTACTGTCTTTTCCTACGATTTCACCTTCAATTTGTTTGACTTGCTTTCGTAATGCCTCAAATTCCCTTTTAACGCGTTCATTAAATTTTCCCTGATTTTCAACATGCTTATTTATGTTCTGGTACTCTTCGGTTTCTGAAAATGGCAGTGGAGCTGTATCATCTGAATCTCTGTCGCCATTTAAACTAAAACTGGTCAGTTTATCTGAAATCTCCTCACTTCTTTCCGATAAGTCACCTATCTGTTCTTTCTGTTTATTTACGTCTTCCGTAAGTGTCGCGACTCGGGTTTCGGTATTGACACATTTAGTAGTTAACTTTTCATGCTGTTGCGTTAGGTTATTTATTCTGTCAATTGGTACGGATTCCTCGATTCTCTCAAATATTTCTTCCTTATCGTGTGCACGTTGTAAATTTAACTCTGAACATTTTTGTACTATCACGCGATCTCTTTCTTCCTGTTCTCTGTCCCGTTCCTCTTGTCTAATTTCTATTGAAATTAAACTATTATTGTGAGCATTCAAAATCGGTTGTAGTTTTTTTGTAATTTCTTTCTTTGATTCATCATTCATGTTTTTAAAACCTGTCCTTATTCGTGAGTTTAACCGTGTTGCCATTGCTTCCATCTCGGTTTTAATTGTTCCTATTTGTGATCCCAAATTTAATATTGCACTCATCAACTGCTCCATATCTTCTGTCGTTAATCTCGTATTCTGAAAATTTTTTGACTGTGAAAAATTTTGAACTGTTTCCGGACTATTTTCCCGACTTATTAAATTGTTTTCCACTTCATTATTCATCATCCTGTTCTCCTGTGTTGGCGAGTTCGCCATGTCAACAATTTCATTATTCTGACTAATCATAATTTTTGCCTTTTTCATCGATCGCATAATCATTTACAAAATATACAAAACTCGTCACTATACGAAAATTACACACAATGACACTTTATCACCAACAATACCATTCACACGAAATGCTTCCCGACAAACACGATTAACGAAAAATTGAAATCTTCATAATTGCACAAAATTGTCAAACCCGTATACAAGACAACAAAAATTAAATTCTGCAAAAATACCATTAGAAGAATGACAATTACCAAATCTACACATGCAATATAGACTACAATTACTAAACTACAAATTACTTCAACAGTACTACTACTGTCTCCTATTTTTACTATCAGAAGAATTCCAAGGGATGATCCGAAGCAGCAGTCGCCACGTGCATGGGGGCTTTATTAAATAGAATGCAAATAATTTTAATTTTAGTCGCTGTCTGTCCGGTTACGCAGTCTCGTAAACGGTTGGCCCTGACTGGTACTTGTACGCAATCTGACTGCATAGAACAACAACAAGGAATGAAAGGAAATTTCCGTTAACACAATTAATTAATTAAGTCCCCAGCAACTATAAAACCTACGAAACAACAAAACACAAGTGTAGCTGTTCTGTGTGTGGAAGTGTGATTCAACGTACACATCTGGCACGGTTCTTCCTCAATAAGACCAGATATTTTAAACACCATTTATACTGACGTGATTAAAAAAAACAGAAATACTATAATTGCACATAGAAACCAGAAATACAGTCTAATACAAGAACACGAGCCAGATGCTTTGTTGACTGAACCTGTGACCAAGAGGCATTATTGTTTAAGACATTGAAATAAATAAAAAAAGGAATTTTTTACCTTCATATATATTGACGAAAAGCACATTACAGCATCCCTAATCCAACAACATCTGGTGTCTAGCCCATCAAAACAATACTACAAGTTCTGAACAAGCACTCTCCATGGGAACTTCTCAACAACGACTCACCACTGCTACATCTCAACAAGCACTCTCCACCACGACTTCTCGATAAGAACTGCCAGTGGAGGCGGCTGAATAATACTCTTTGGCGCTATCTCTGGCGCTGTGGCTCAGTGTAGCCACCTTTCAATGTCTAGCTGTAAGGGGAGGACAGATTTGACTTGGAGAATTGCGTTTTTAACGCGTTGGCGAGTGTATCCGATCATAAATGGCCACAGATTCATTTCGTTAACACCTTCACAATACACCAATACAAAGGTTCCATTGGATGTGCTACGTATGCTTATGCTGGTGAGGGTGGACGTCTCATCTCTTGTGCTTTGGATGACTGACTGGACTTCTCACGAAAGGCTGACAGATACAGCACAAGCATCAGTGAGCATGGATTGCGAAATGTAACTCCAGCTCATTCCACTACATCATCATTATTTGATGAATTGTATGCTTCTCCTTCTTTTGATCCAGCATTTTTTCGTCTTCCAACCCACACGGAGGGAACTATGGACACAGTTTTTGGCCGCGTGATTTCAGGTGGTATAGCTGGTAAACCCCTCCTTAACTGACACCAATGACATTGCTTACACTGAACACATCGCAAAGACTTCTTTTGCCCTATCAGGAGCTCAGAATAGACTGAAACTTCTGGACTATTGAAGGAGTGTAGGAAGTGCGGGTGAATAGGATATTTCTCAGTAGACAAGTTATGATACTAGTTTATGTATATGCAACAAATTAAATGCACTGAAACGAAATGGATGGGTTGGTGGAGATAAAATCAATGAAGATGCAATGACGCAAAATGCGAACCTGGAATGTAATGAATAAGATGTGATAACCGAATATTCGTGTCATTCTGGGATGTATGTCGAGATTATAGTGTTAGTTACTTTAGAATATAAACCACAATTATGCATATACACTTTGTAGCCTGGGATACAACCTTTTAGACTCAAATAAGGCAGAGGAGACTTGTCTGTTCACAAAACCACTGTACCATCTTCTCTCAAACTTCAGTATTCTCTGTTACAGCCTCTCCACTTCAACACTCCTTCACTTTGTGGACAACACAGCTGAGAAGCAATTGACTCATGTATTTCAAAACTACCCACCTGTCGGACAAAGAGATTGAGTGTAACTCACAGGACGAAGACTAACAATGTCTTAGAGTAAGGAAAATGAATGCCTTGTAAATACTCTTAAGTGTTACCAGATTAGTTTGTAAATGTGTCATAGTAGATATCAGTATTGACAGTGTAACTTTCAGAAGGAAATAGGATTGATGTTTTCGTGTTCACAAGTAAATGTGTAGTATGACTGGGTATTCCATTAACGATGTTATTAATGTCATGTTGTTGTTTACATAATATTTTGCTGTTGCCTTACATTAAGAGTTTAGATGGTACTACGAGTAATGATAGTTCAACTGAAAAGTATTATGAAGTATAAAGAAGCAATTAAGTGTGGATATTGTAGTGATTTTTTTTTGTATATCTGGGTGCGTAAATTTGTTGTAGCGTCAATGTGGTGTCTTTTATGCGCCTGTGTATCGTATGTGGGCACGAGTCGCTGAACAATACGTGTGAGTACACTTGTGCTGTTAATAACACATCGTAAGATCACATGAGGCTATGTCCAACATACTTACTACAGTTTCATTCAATGGGGAAGAAAATTCTATCTTTGATATTGTTAAGGCTCCTTATATTCAAGTGCACGATAAATAAATTACTTTGGAGTGTCTGTATATACTTAAAATAGCTTAGGAACAGATCGGTGTGAAAGACCTTAATCGTTTCCTCTTAGAAATATCTCAGGGTTATAATGGAATGTCTTTTAGCATCATTAATAATTTATACTTTCGTACGTTCGTACCGAGAAACACCTTTTGCGTGGAACACTTACTGTTAATTCAGAGCGGAGCATTTTCTTAACTGTGTAAAATCTCTTCACTCGAACAAAAAATCGCCGTGAAGCAGCAACCACAAGAATCCGTTTTGATATCGATACCACTCTTTGCAAAAAAGTATGAAATCTACTTTAGTCTGTTTATTCAAGAAATTAATTGTAAGCCATCTCCTTTTGGCATTACGTCACGCAATTTTGGAGTAATTTGAAAAAGAATACGCCGCCTGGCAAATGGCAGCCAACAATACTAATTCCAACTCTCGCTGTACCGCACCTTATTAATCTCTGAAAAATGTACAATTTTTCGAACATGTAGGGATGCTAATGCTACTAAAATAGGTGGTTTGGTTATCAATAACGGCATATATACGTTAGGAGATGTATACCTCTCCACTCACGTCTTTCTCGTTGGAAGATTCCAACCAGGGTAAAAATTTTATGAAAATATATGTCTATTGTTTTTTCATTGTCCTCAGTATCTTTACTAGAAAACAGATTATCATGAAATATCGATGCTCCTTTTCATATACATCACAGTTATATATATAGGGTGTTACAAAAAGGTACGGCCAAACTTTCAGAAAACATTCCTCACACACAAATAAAGAAAAGATGTTATGTGGACATGTGTCCGGAAACGCTTAATTTCCATGTTAGAGCTCATTTTAGTTTCATCAGTCTGTGCTATACTTCCTCGATTCACCGCCAGTTGGCCCAATTGAAGTAAGGTAATGTTGACTTTGATGCTTGTGTTGACATGCGACTCATTGCTCTACAGTACTAGCATCAAGCACATCAGTACGTAGCATCAACAGGTTAGTGTTCATCACGAACGTGGTTTTGCAGTCAGTGCAATGTTTACAAATGCGGAGTTGGCAGATGCCCATTTGATGTATGGATTAGCACGGGGCAATAGCCGTGGCGCAGTACGTTTGTATCGAGACAGATTTCCAGAACGAGGGTGTCCCGACAGGAAGACGTTCGAAGCAATTGATCGGCGTCTTAGGGAGCACGGAACATTCCAGCCTATGACTCGCGACTGGGGAAGACCTAGAACGACGAGGACACCTGCAATGGACGAGGCAATTCTTCGTGTAGTTGACGATAACCCTAATGTCAGCGTCAGAGAATTTGCTGCTGTACAAGGTAACGTTGACCACGTCACTGTATGGAGAGTGCTACGGGAGAACCAGTTGTTTCCGTACCATGTGCAGCGTGTGCAGGCACTGTCAGCAGCTGATTGGCCTCCACGGGTACACTTCTGCGAATGGTTCATCCAACAATGTGTCAATCCTCATTTCAGTGCAAATGTTCTCTTTACGGATGAGGCTTCATTCGAACGTGATCAAATTGTAAACTTCCCAATCAACATGTGTGGGCAGACGAGAATCCGCACGCAATTGTGCAATCACGTCATCAACACAGATTTTCTGTGAACGTTTGGACAGGCATTGCTGGTGATGTCTTGATTGGGCCCCATGTTCCTCCACCTACGCTCAATGGAGCACCTTATCATGATTTCATACGAGATAGTCTACCTGTGCTGCTAGAACGTGTGCCTTACAAGTACGACACAACATGTGGTTCATGCACGATGGAGCTCCTGCACATTTCAGTCGAAGTGTTTGTACGCTTCTTAACAACAGATTCGGTGACCGATGGATTGGTAGAGGCGGACCAATTCCATGCCCTCCACGCTCTCCTGACCTCAACCCTCTTGACTTTCATTTATGGGGGCATTTGAAAGCTCTTGTCTACGCAACCCCGGTACCAAATGTAGAGACTCTTCGTGCTCGTATTGTGGACGGCTGTGATACAATACGCCATTTTCCAGGGCTGCATCAGCGCATCAGGGATTCCATGCGACGGAGGGTGGATGCATGTATCCTCGCTAACGGAGGACATTTTGAACATTTCCTGTAACAAAGTGTTTGGAGTCACGCTGGTACGTTCTGTTGCTGTGTATTTCCATTCCATGATTAATGTGATTTGAAGAGAAGTAATAAAATGAGCTCTAACATGGAAAGTAAGCGTTTCTGGACACATGTCCACATAACATATTTTCTTTCTTTGTGTGTGAGGAATGTTTCCTGAAAGTTTGGCCGTACGTTTTTGTAACACCCTGTACATTAATAACATGTATATATATATATATATATATATATATATATATATATATATATATAATGCTGCTTAATTAATATAATATATAAATAATACTGCTTAATTAATATTTTTATGTATGCTTTTGTACACAGTTCGTTTTATTATGTAAACATTTCATGTCAACCATAAAGAAATGTTTCTCGTTTCCACAGGAACAATACAATTGAACCCTGAAATGACTGGACCAAAATTATATGAAGTTATGTGGGGAGACATTCCACTAATACCGTCAGTTAATTAGTCACATCATGGTTTGTTGTAATGCACTCGTAAAGACAAGAAGTCAACTTCATAACGCTTTGATATGTGAACACTGTTAGATCAGCTGTGTGTTCGTAATCGTATTTGTTTTAACCAGTTACTAATTGATCGGTTCATACTTCGTTTTCAGATGGACAATTTCACTTTTATACTGGGTTTGCAATTTCATCTGCTTTAAGTAGGTAACAGTTAGTTAGTTCACCAAGCATTGTTAGCTACACACGATTACATTGGTTGTGAGTTCAAAATAATGTTTAAAAAATCATCAGTTAGTATTTAACGACATCTATTGCGTAAAGTTTTTTTTTGTTATTTATTATTACTTGGGCACTATGTTAATTGATTTTGGCCTATTTCTCATTAAACTACTGCAAGCAATGAAAACAGTTTGGTAAAGTTTAACATTCCCCGGAAAGAAACGTGTTAGCTCCCCACTCGGGTTTGTAGGCAGTGGGAAAAATCTGAGGATGATAAAAAAACTGTCCGGAGTCTTCAGATTGTTACCATCTGAACATTCGAACAATCATTATAAATTTAGTTACAATCTACGCTATTAAAGCTATTAACGGTGTTTTCAAAATTCACACTGGGAAGTTTTTTTTTAATAGCAGTACTTATACATGTTTGTTAAGGAAAATCATTGCAACAGCTTTCATTGTATTGTTCTTTGAATCTCACAATACAAATATGTGCAATAGTCTTTGAGAAAGTAATAGGTAAACTGTTCATGTGTAACAAAATATGCTGGAGACGCTTTTTTACAGACCTGCAGCGAAATACATTAAGAGTTTCTTCCTCCGGTATCTGTGTCGGCAATGTTGACTCAAGATACAGGAAAAGACGGTCATAGATGGACGTGGGTTGGCCGATGAGCTGCGTTAAAGCGCGTACAGGGCCACGCCCCATCGGTGGTCAGCTGTTGCGGTTGGCTCCGTCCCCCGGGTCAATCAGCTGTTTGTGCGGCGCGTGCTCATCTAGTCGCTGGTATAGCTGCCGCGAGAACAGAAATGTTACCGACACAGTACGAATACACTTGTTACAACTGCTCGTTTAGCTGAAAAGAGTCGTGATTAGCTTCTCCTCATCCCGCAGTTATTCTTGCGTGTGTGGGTATTATTTTTTTGTATAGTATGAAACAGTTACCCAATCCGGTATTTCGTTCATTTCTCGGTTGTAGGCAGTAGTTGTTTTAATTGACCTACAGAGAGCATTACTTTCATATCTGTCACTGCACTTCACTAGCCCGCACTGTCTGTATTTACCATGGTCAGCGTTCGTGACTGTCGTAACGGGTTTGTACTGCTTTCCGAATTCACAATTGGCATAAATGACATCGCAACATTCAGATGCCACGATTCCAGCTGTCACTGGCTGCTTGGCAAGTAAACACAATCTGTTTCAACTCGTTTAGCTTTGTTCCAGTTCTTATTTACACAGTACATATCTGTAGACGTTGGCTGGGACGTTTAAACTAAATGAACTCGTGAATTACGAATGAATATCACCGATTCATGCATAAGTCAGTTGCTGTGATTGCGCAGTTTATAATCCTTAGAGTCACTCACAGTCTAATCACTCGAACAGAGCGTTCTTATAGTCGTAGCACAGTTTCATGCTCACAGTCTTGTTTTGTCATACTTAGAACGTCCTCTTACACCGTTAACTTCGTACATCGTACATGATGAAAGAAACACTAAGTATTTTATACTTTAAAGATCACTTGCACACACAGAATGTAACTTAGCTCTGTCACATATTTCATTGACAATATGTTGTTTACCGTTGCTTTTGATCGCTTCAGAAAGTAACTTAGCATCCCGATATGTCGAAAAGCAGACTATTAGGTCATCTGGATTAAATAATTCTAGTGGTTTTACTATCATTCACACCGAGTCATTCTGTAACCTACTTAAATACAGGATACGGTCGAGTACTGTCAGGCTTCACCATAACATGAAGAAAGCTTCATCTAGAATGAATGCAACAGTTATGAAACACGCATGACTGTGTTCAAATGTCCAAGACCAAAATTAGGACAGATCTCATCTGAGATGAGATACAGTTACTAGCAAAACAAGAAACCAGAGCGCTCTGATCAAAATTATAAATAAGTAATAAGTGCCCCTCCCTCCCCCCCCCTCCCGGAACATGCATGCAATATTCGCATAATGAGGACTCACTCAAGTGGATTCGTAATTGCTAACACGGCTCCTACACCATCATTATACACACTCTTTTCCCCATTTTCAGGTCGGGTTAGCAGTGGTATGATAATCTTGTTGATATCGCACGCATCAGGGATGGGGCGTATGCTACTATCCGGTTTGGAGAAGATAAGGAAGGCCTTAATTTGAGGAAGAAATTTGTGAGAAAGTAAGTCTGGAACACAGCATTGTATGGTAGTGAAACATGGACTGTAAGAAAACCAGAACAGAAGAGAATCGAAGCATTTGAGATGTGGTGCTGCTACAGGCGAATGCTGAAAATTAGATTGACTGATAAGATAAGGAAAGAGGAGGTTCTGCACAGAATCCGAGAGGAAAGGAATATGTGGAAAACACTAACAAGGAGAAGGGACAGGTTGATAGGATATATGTTAAGACATCAGGGAATGACTTCCATGGTACTAGAGGGAGCTGCAGAGGGCAAAAACTGTAGAGGAGCAATGAGATTTGAATACATCCAGCAACTAATTGAGGACGCAGGTTGCAAATGTTACTCTGAGATGAAGAGGTTACCACAGGATAGAAATTCGTGGCAGCATCAAACCAATCAGAAGACTGATGACCCCCAAAAAAGGAAGTTTCTATTGTCCCCCATTCAATCATACGCTGTATCTCCGTAGACACTGCCTCCTTTTTACTCCATGGCACCGAATAGGTAGCACGGCAGTCGGTCCCATGAGGTTCGACTTGCATATCGTAAATGTATCGTTTAAGTATCCCCTGTTTTTCGAAGAATAACATTGCATAATTTTTCAATAACTGTGCAAGTTGGTACCACTGTTTACCATCGAGATTCAGTGATGTTTCCATCTATGTCTTTTCTTGTGTAGTCGACCTCGCTTTCGCCGTTTTCAGTTATACATGGGTAGTTTTCCCGAGTACAGTCACTGGCTGTGTGCAATAGTTCGGGTTTCATTTATGTTACCCTCAATCTTCTGCAATATTGTCCATGTAAAGCAGTTTTTTATCATTCCCAGTTTGATTAACCTTCCTTCCTTCATAAGTGAGCATACAGCTCGAGAAATGTCGACCTCTGCGTCCTTTTCTTTTAGATAATCCCAGCCGGGGAATCGCTAAATTTTTCACAACGTGGAATGAGCTCCTTACCACTCCGTTTCCTACTTGAATGAAGGTCTGGACCTGACTCTGAATTCGCTGCATACGTCCACGTATGGCTCCAACAGTTCTAAAATTTTGAACTGGCAATGTTGGCAACTTATTCACCTGATTGATGCACTTAAATAAACCGTATTCCATAACGGGTACGCCGGTACCAATAATTGCATTCATTGGCATACCCTGACCACACTTTCTCGAAACAGCACACAGTTCTTCTTAACATATCTAATCCTTCGTTGCATCTGAGCTTGAATACATTTACGTATCGATTGCCCCCATTCGTGCCCCCACGACCACATGCGGTGGCTTACTTTGGTCATTCGGAATTTGAGGCTTACGATGTACTTGATTGTGGGTCATCCACCATTTCTACTATTCAGACACAATGAGATTGCTGCATCTGTTGCGGCACCTCACTCTGTGGCTGTAGACACTGTGGTTATCGAGTAGGAGCTCGCACTGGTATAACATTAACGTTATTCCTTCGATAGTTCCTATTCTGTGGTGTTGGGTTCGAATGCCATGTTGTCGCCCTGCCTTTTGTTCTCGTTCATTCATCTCCCTCATATTCTTGGGTTGAAATGTGGCGTTATAGCCCCTTCATTTCTCCTCTTCCTATTAAAATTGTTGCTCCACTTCTTAAACGAATTCCCGTTAGAAATGTTGCTATTATTGCTTCCATAATTTCCTTGACTTCGCACCAGATTTGGTGGTTGGCATTGACCCAGGCACAGAAATCATTGTCTCTTTGGTGTCTGTTTTTGCTTGGACTATTTCCATTTTTGTTAAAATTATTATGGCCCATGCCACTGTTCTCTGTCTCGCTTTGGTTTGCATCCTGCCGTATGGGGTCAAGTGCGCCAACAGTGGCCATAAACTTTTTCAAGTCCGTATCAGGAACATGGAAAAGTTTTTTCCAAATGGTAATTGGTAGAATGCCTTTGAGTATTTGCAGAACATCTCTTGGAGACATTGGCTCATCCCAGTACCGAGCCTTATTTAAGTACTTTTCAAAGTACCCCACAGGTTTCCCTGTCTAGTATCATATTCGGGATTGTAAATCTGCTTTCTCACGAGTTCTTGAGCACACTTCGACAAGAAATGTGATAGGAATAACTTTCCGAATTCTGAAAAGTTGTGACAGGCGTCGGTGATTTCCATCGCCCAAAATGCTGCATCGCCAGTTATGAAAGAAATCACAAACAGGAACTTTTACCTCTCAGTCCAAGAAGCAGGCAGTACTTTCCAAAAACTCTGAATAAACATTACGGATGTCCTCTCTTTTTCTTTTCCGAGAACGTCTGGAATTGTCTATCTTCTATAAGCGAGTTGCGCCAAAGTTGCTGTCATGCCAACAATGACCTTGTGAAAGGTGGCTACACTGAGCAACAGCGCCAGAGATTGCGCGAAAGAGTATTATTCTTGCATTTTATTTAATTAAGCCCCCATGCACTTGTTACTGTTCGGGTTGTACCTGTCAGTTTGATTGCGGTTTAAAATTTCGCAATGTTCATTGTTAATGGGGATGTTACCATACTGATAACTAGTATTCGGGGTTTCATTAGATTTTCTAAGTCTGTTATCGTTGTCTCACGGTCTGCTATAACCATACGCTGCTGTTTTACGCACGTCCTGTGGCAGTTGTGCATTAAGGTCATCTTTCTCGCTATTTACTGCAGTGTTCAAAAGTTGCTCTGTCGCGGTAACTGCAGTTTCTAGTTTCTTGTTTAGATGACTGAACAAATCGTCTATAGTACTAATCTTTTTTTCCTGGCTTTCATGTGTTTCGTAAGCTTCTTCTTGATTGTTTACGTGTGAATCCAGTTCACTCGCTTTACTCGGTATGTCCTTATTTTGAGTAACTAATTCTTCCATCTGTGTTCGTATGCTATCCATTTCCTTTATATGGTCCACAATACGCCTATCATGAGCATCGAGAGTTTAGTTTAGTTGTACGGTCAGCCTATTATCTCTTTCGAGTTCGTGTATTCTTTCATTCTCCTGTCGTTCCTTTTCCTTTATACTCTCTTAGGTCTAGCTTCTGTAGCAACAGAGAAAGGAAATTGTTTTCTGTTGCCGTAAGTAACAGTACCCCGTCTGTCGCTACGACCTTTGAAGTATTAGTCGCAGCGTCAGCTGATCTGGCGCTTGTCTTTTGTTCCAGTGTTCCCACACTAGAATCACCCATTTTATTACCTATCTCGGTTTCTTAAGTCTGGAACTCCGAATTATGATCCTCTGTTTCGGGATAAGCTAACTCACGAATGTTGTCAGTTTCCTCTGAGTCTGCCACGTTATCTCCCTGCAGCTTTTCTTTCCTCTTTGGCCTACCCATATCTAAGTACACTATACACAATATGCAAACAAAAATACAAGACATAATAAATATTAACGTACTGAAAACAATAATAATAATCTAAATAAAAAAGTCAGTCCCACTTTTACATCGGTAACGTTCCCATACTGCACTGAAAATTGTACAGCAACAAGATGTAATGTTGAAAATGCACAAATATAATTTCGCTCATTGGATGCCCCCAAAGATAATACTATCTTTATTCTTGGAGTTTGGCGTTGTATGTCAACGTTTCCGTACTTTGGATTTTATGCAGTTGTAAAGTGTTGCTCAGGATCTTATTAGCAATAATTTCTCTCAGCTTATTGTCTTGCCGATCTATTTGTATTCACGTTCTTGTAGACAAAGATGTACATGAAAGAAAATACAAATGTACCTTGTACCACACTTTCTGGTTGTACCGTATGTGCGCCAAAATAGTGATTTTTTGTGTATATGTGTCTAAACATACTGCGTGGTGTCTGTTTGTTCTATATCGTGTCTCCCTACCACTTTCGCGCAACGACGCTCTGAGCGGGTTTTTTTAGGGAATTGACTAGTTTGAACCAGGGACCTGTTGCTGGTAAGGGGACGTCAGACCACACATGACATGTAGAATTCAGAAGAGTTCAGTGAGACTAGCGATGATATAACCAAATACTTAATGATTTCAACGTCAGCTCCACTGCACTTCCTGTAAAGGAACCTTAATACTAACTAAATTTAGTGGAAGGGGTTCCAGGCTTTCCTATTTTTAGTTAGCTGGTAAAATAACGTCGAAAAAGCAGTTAAGTTTACCATTGGAAATTTTATTCTACTCACAAAACGTCGTTTATAAGTTGCACTATTGATAAAAGGAAATTAATACAGGATGGTAAAAACCAACTCCGTTCAACAAAAATGTGAACGAATATTCCCTGAATGGGTTTCCAAGTTCTACAATGGATCGAAGGATGACCTATGCCGTATCATGTCTATAATCTAGGTTTAAATTAAGTTTCACAAAAGAGAAAACTATGAAAATGGTCTACAGTGACCCTCAATTATCTTTAATTACTTATCTAACTTGTCGTAAATTACAGTGGCTGATGTGGCTTCTCAATAACTATATAACAGAAAAATCATCGCGTTTCAGATTTTTGCTTCAAGTGGCAAATGTGAACACCATGAGCTTTAATTGACGATCGACGCTAGTATTACGTAAAAGGGATGTAACAGATGAGACTTCTGCAGTTCTGAGTGAAGTTTTATGCACCCAAAAATGCGGCATCGCGTGCGTTCATTACCTTGTCGGTGTTCGTCAGGGGGCGGCAGCCGGCGCAGCTCCGTCCAGCTCGCCCTCTCGGAAGCAACTCCCCTCTAACTTATCCTTACTAAAATTTATCGAAGTTGGTTAAAAAAAAAACTATCTGGCTGTGTTTTCATCTGACCAATCAGGGTCTCAATGTTAACCTTAAGCTCCGCCTACAAAAATTCTGTCTATCCAATGAGAAACGTTATACTTTTCGTGGTGGGGCAATGTTTTTAAAGTTTTGTTCTCCTGGAGGGCTCTAGCTTTTAACATTGGCTGGGGGGGTGGTCTTGACGTAACAGAGAAACGAAAAAGTCTCACGCTAAATGTAAGCGTAGGCTTCCGCGGCCGTTGTCTTCTTCAATAAAATTCTTCAGGGTATCAGACCGCATCGTCATAATTTAAAATGCGCCAACGTTTCGGCCAGCGTTGCAGCTAGCCTTCATCAGGGCCTTACGTTAACTGCTAAATGAACACACTTGATTCCTTAAATAACTGCACGAGAAAACCGTGTCGTTACTTGATTGGCTGTAAAGGGAGGAGGAGGAGGGGTGAAAGGTATGCTTTATTGGTGTTTCCTTTATTATCTGTCATTGGCTGAAATAGCTGTTTTCTATTGGTCTTTATATTAATCCACCCCATTGGAGGAGACGGACGAATAGCGAACAGGTGATGGCTGTGACGTCACACTGTTTCCATGCTGTCCAGAAGCCGGCTGCGGCGTCCCATTGCTCTGTGCGCTCGCGACCACTGCGGCTCTCCGCGTGTCTGCATGGGCCGCCACGGCTCTGCCGCCGCTCCGTAGCCCTGCTATTGCAGGCAGCCAAGACCTCGGAAGCTTGTACCCGTCCTCTCTATTCATGTTGGCGGGTCTTTTGGCTATTTCTATCGCCTCTCTAATCTTTCTTTTGAAAGTGAGAGGCTGTTTCGCCAGGACGCGGGCTTCTTGAAAAAATATTGGTTTCCCGCACTTGTCTCGGTGTTCCGCCACTGCTGACTTAGTGTGTTGTTTCAGGCGGATATATCTTTCATGTTCCGAGAGCCTTGTGCTAATCGGACGTCCCGTCTCACCTATGTAGACTAATCCACACGCACAACCAATTTCATACACGCCAGCTGTGTGTAGTTTGTCAACTGCGTCCTTGGTAGAACCGAGCATGTCTGATATTTTGTTTCTGCTTCGGAAAATTGGTTTGATGTCGGCTTTTCGTAGAATTTTGCCAATACGTTCGGTGACCCCTTGTACATATGGTAACACAGCAATGCTCTGTGCCTCCTTCTCCTCTTCCCTATTAATCTTCTCCCTTGTCGACATGGTGCTGTCTATCATCTGCTTCCCATAGCCATTAGTTCCGAAGATGGACCTGAGGCGTTCAAGTTCTGTCTTCAGATGTTCTTCGTCGCTTATCCTGTACGCTCTCTTCGTTAGCGTGTGCAGGGCGGACTTCTTCTGCGTGGGGTGATGGTGGGAGGAGGCGTGAAGGTACCTGTCCGTATTGGTTGGTTTCCTGTACACTTTGTGGCCAAGTTTACCATCAGGTTTTCGATAAACTTCCACGTCGAGAAAAGGCAGCACCCCATTCTTCTCTGTTTCCATTGGTTAGTTTCGACGTCAAATCCCTATTCACGAATGTCCCAGTGTCAGATACTGTGAACATCCTAGAAGAACGCGTGGCACCTGATATATGTGAGCTTGTGCGCCACTGTCTGACGACCACCTATTTCAAGTGGAGAGGTCAATTTTATGAACAAACTGACGGTGTAGCTATGGGCTCACCCCTATCGCCTATCGCAGCAGAAATTTTCATGGAGGCATTTGAGGAAACAGCCCTCCAGTCCGCACCATTACGCCCAAATTGTTGGCTTCGCTATGTCGATGATACTTTCGTCATCTGGCCCCACGGAGAAGAGGAGTTACAGAACTTCCACAAGCACCTTAACCAACAGCATAGGAAAATTCAGTTTACAATGGAAACAGAGAAGAATGGGGTGCTGCCTTTTCTCGACGTGGAAGTTTATCGAAAACCTGATGGTAAACTTGGCCACAAAGTGTACAGGAAACCAACCAATACGGACAGGTACCTTCACGCCTCCTCCCACCATCACCCCACGCAGAAGAAGTCCGCCCTGCACACGCTAACGAAGAGAGCGTACAGGATAAGCGACGAAGAACATCTGAAGACAGAACTTGAACGCCTCAGGTCCATCTTCGGAACTAATGGCTATGGGAAGCAGATGATAGACAGCACCATGTCGACAAGGGAGAAGATTAATAGGGAAGAGGAGAAGGAGGCACAGAGCATTGCTGTGTTACCATATGTACAAGGGGTCACCGAACGTATTGGCAAAATTCTACGAAAAGCCGACATCAAACCAATTTTCCGAAGCAGAAACAAAATATCAGACATGCTCGGTTCTACCAAGGACGCAGTTGACAAACTACACACAGCTGGCGTGTATGAAATTGGTTGTGCGTGTGGATTAGTCTACATAGGTGAGACGGGACGTCCGATTAGCACAAGGCTCTCGGAACATGAAAGATATATCCGCCTGAAACAACACACTAAGTCAGCAGTGGCGGAACACCGAGACAAGTGCGGGAAACCAATATTTTTTCAAGAAGCCCGCGTCCTGGCGAAACAGCCTCTCACTTTCAAAAGAAAGATTAGAGAGGCGATAGAAATAGCCAAAAGACCCGCCAACATGAATAGAGAGGACGGGTACAAGCTTCCGAGGTCTTGGCTGCCTGCAATAGCAGGGCTACGGAGCGGCGGCAGAGCCGTGGCGGCCCATGCAGACACGCGGAGAGCCGCAGTGGTCGCGAGCGCACAGAGCAATGGGACGCCGCAGCCGGCTTCTGGACAGCATGGAAACAGTGTGACGTCACAGCCATCACCTGTTCGCTATTCGTCCGTCTCCTCCAATGGGGTGGATTAATATAAAGACCAATAGAAAACAGCTATTTCAGCCAATGACAGATAATAAAGGAAACACCAATAAAGCATACCTTTCACCCCTCCTCCTCCTCCCTTTACAGCCAATCAAGTAACGACACGGTTTTCTCGTGCAGTTATTTAAGGAATCAAGTGTGTTCATTTAGCAGTTAACGTAAGGCCCTGATGAAGGCTAGCTGCAACGCTGGCCGAAACGTTGGCGCATTTTAAATTATGACGATGCGGTCTGATACCCTGAAGAATTTATCTCACGCTAAAACTTGCGGGTGGTATGGTCCTAGCGGTTACCTGGCGATGTGGGTGTCCATCTGTCCCTTATCGTAGGGCCTTCCAGCTTAACACGGTTCTGCTCTCGGCTTCTGTTCTCGTTTCTCCCCTCGGAAATGCGTCTGTCTCACGGTGGGAAGGTATGACATGCATTTAGGCAATCTTGTGTTAGTCTGTGGTATTCCATTTGCTCACTCGTTACTCGTATTACTTTGGTTAATTTAATGTCACGATTTATTCGGAGGTATGTGACATACTACTGGATTTGCTTATCATGTCAGGGTTTTCATGGAAGGTCTTGGATTTGCCTGACACCTTACATATTACCACCCTTCGAACTTAATTTTTGCACTGAAGTTAAGCAATGATTGAATCATTGTCTAAGTCAGTCAAAAATTATTGATTTATTTAATTTTTGTTGCCTACTGTTCAGCCACGTTATTCTGGTTCTATGCTAGTTTGTATTACTAATTTATATTTTTATATTCTTCTGCATTATTCTTAAAAATGACAAGAGAAGGATATTTTTATGCTATTATTAATTTTTAATTATTTTCTTTCTTTATTTAAGTGTGAAGTTTGTTTTTTAAGAAGTTTGCTATCGAAAATGAGGAGCCTTTCACATCGATTTTCTTAGAAATATATATATATATATATATATATATATATATATATATATATATATATATATATATATTATAAATGTAGTAATTAAGTAAAATCTATTGCTAACACATTTTCTAAATATCATGTACAATGTTTTTGTTTCTAGACACTCATTTCAACATTGTTACACTAACAAATAAGAATTATTTCCAAGAATTGCTTTGACAAAGAAATATACATACAGAAGTATTGAGATATTATCCTAACAAATGGTACAAATGTTAAAAAAAGGGGAAAACATCCAACAAGATAATTTTTTATTCTTTGTTTTTATAAGGAGAAAATAAATAAAATATAGTTATTCTTTTATTTTTATGAGGAGAAAATAATTGGCATATAATTTAAGTGTTTATTATGCCTTACTTTTGTTCTTTATATACTGTCCATTTCAGAACTAATGACTTATTTTTATCGATAGTCAATTTTTTATTTAAGTCCATAGTCAATGACTGTTATTTTGTAGTTTATTAGCTGTCTGGTGTGCTTAACTTATTTAGTTTTTCACGCGTTTCTTTTGCACAATTCCTACATCACGTAATGTGATTTCACACATTCACACAATCCTATGAATGTTTAAGCATGAGGTTGGCGAATGTTTTTGCACGAAGGTGATGGACTTGAGCGAGATGGATGTGGGCAAGTATTTGATGTACAGCTTCGTTCGTCGTTCCTTGTTGGCTTTGCAAGTGTGTGTTGCTGTTGTGGAGGTCCCATAATGGAATGGAGCTGTGAGTGCAGAATCTCGTGGTTTACTGGCTTTGTATGCGTGAAAGTCATCGTTATGTGTCGCTGAAAGCGGTCGTTTTTCGTTGTAATACTTTGCAGACGACTAGTTTACAATAGGATAGGGATTTAGGAAGGTATGTCATCTATTCTTCACCCATCTTCTTTCTTGGTCTCAATCTTACAAATCTTCAACTTCTGTTCTTCCTGCTTTTTCTCTGCTTCTTATTTGACTCTTGGTTCTTCTCTTGGCAGGATATGGAAATATTTATTGATAACTGGTCGCTTTGAAGTTCTCCTCCCAGTAACAGTTTGATAAATGGTTTGGACATGTCATTTCTACTTTGTGGATATTTTCTTCAGTTTCGTGCATCAGCATGCTGTTTAATACTGGTAGTATGACTTTTACACATATTTTTCTTTTTGCCAGTGGTGGCTTGCCCAAGCCTTCTCGTAAGGGCCGTTTTTTGCTCGCTCCACTGAGTGGGGGCGCTCGGAGACCCTTCCGGCGTTCGGCGTTGCGTCGCCTCACTGCAGGGTGTTCCATCCCAGCACGGTTCCGCCTAGTAGTTAAATTTATTGCCCACTTCAGTTACAGGGGCCTTCTCTTGGTCTCGCTGTACTTTCCCTTCTCTCAACGCTTCTGCCTTGTAGGAATCGTGTCTTGCTAATTACGTCCTTTTCTTTCTTGATACTTCTCGTGTTGCAACTTGTAGGTTGTTACATCTCGTCCTTGCTGGAGTTTTTTACAATGGTTCTTACAAAAAGTTTTACTTATAGTCATCTAACATATGTCTAGTACCTACATTATTTTCGCCTTTTTAAAAGCTTTACAAATTTCGGCACCCTTTCCATGTTACAATTCTAAGATATTTTGAGTCTTAACTTATACAAGAAACCTCAAATTCGTTTTTTTATTTTTGTGTAGTGTCGTGGTGTATAGCATTTTAGTATTTCGTGCTGTTAGACTATCTATGTTTTATTCCTTCACCTTAATCTATGATACTTTTGGTGTTATTTTTGTTTTTGTTTTTATTGAAACTACTTTCTTTTTCCCACCTTCCTCTCTCTTCATTCTTCTTTCTCCCGACGATCTTATCTGAAACATAATCTTGAAATATTGTGCTGATTATTTACCAATAATAAAATTAATCTTCAAACTTTTTGATATGGCTCACATGGTGAAGTCCTAAGGTTTTGCCTGTTTTTGGGTTCATTAGTTCCACAGCATTATAATGAGCAATTCGGCTAATTATGACAGGTCCTTTGTATGCAGCGTAAAACTTATGTATTTTGTGTTTCTCTTTGTTGGAGAGATGGTGTGTTTTTACAAATACTTTCTGGCCTACTGAGAATGTTCTTTTAATTGCTGTTCTATCTCCTCTTTCTTTTCTTTTAATGGCTGCCTTTCTGATGTTGGAGAGCGCTGTTGCTATTACTTGTTTGTGCTGTCTACGTGGTACAATAGGAAATCTAACATTTTCTCTGGTTATGTTTGGGGGTTCAATATTTTTAAGTACAGTAACTGGAGGTAGTAGTGTAGTGCATTTCATTTATTACTTCCTGAAAATCTTTAAGGTATATATCCCAAGTGTTGTGTCTTTTGCCTGTATATAATCGGCATAAAGTGCCTATGTCCTTCATAGATCGTTCTGCTGGATTTACACTAGGTTTGTACTTAGATATGTAGATGGGTTTTATTTTGTGTTGTTTTAACGTGTTCTGCCATTGCACTGATTTGTATTGTGGGCCATTATCCGAAATTATTCGTTTCACTCGACCTACTTGTCTGAGAAAATCTTGTCTAAATGCTTTACCTATAGTAAGACCTGTTGCCCGTTTTAATGGTGTCAGGGTAACATATTTAGAAGTAAGTTCCAAAACGACAAATATGAAAATATATCCATTTTTTGTGCGTGGGAGGGGCCCCGTCAAATCTGTTGCAGCTGTTTGTTTTAATCTTTTAGGGATTATTGGAAACATAGGTGGTTTGGTTTGGAAAGTGACGTGTTTAGTCCTCATATTTTTTTTGCATTTGACTAATACTGTTCTAATTCGTCTTTCCATATTAGGAAAATGGCTTGTTTGTTTTATTTTTAAAAAGCATTTCTTTGGTCCAAAGTGACCATTACTTAAATGTGTATACCATATGTACTTATTAATTAGTTCATCTTGGATATAAATTAACCATTCATTCGTTGTAACATTTCGTCTAAAAAATAAAACATTGTTTTTTACGAGATAGTGCTGTCGAATGTCTGGAAAATCCTTACTTCTCCACTTGTGTTTGATTCCTAGTATTTCGGGATCCTTGTCCTGTTCTTTGCCTGTTTTTCAATGCTGTCGTAATGTATTTTTCGAAAGGTACTTGTTTCATATAGTACATTGTAAACTGGTCTTATGCTGCTTCCAAACCTATGTTATTGGATGCACCCTGTGGACATCGTGATAAAGCATCTGCTAATACATTCGCTGGTCCTGGTATGTGTGTAATAGTGAAGTCAAATTCTTGTGCCATTAACATCCATCTGGCTAACCTCCCATGAGTTAGTTTGGCGGATAACAGAAATTCTAATGCTTTGTTGTCAGTGTATACTTTTGTTTTTCTTCCTTCATTTACGCTTTCTTCAACACCCTCTACTTTTTCCTCATCCTCGTCTATCTTCTCCTTCTTCGTCGCTACTTCCACATAATCGCATCTAAATGCTCTAATTATCGCTTCGTAACTTCCTTCATTATATACGTTGGGTTGTGTGCCCACTCGTAACTTATTTTCAACTTCTGTCGACTGCGCATTATCCTCATTAAATTCGCTTTCCCTGGTTTTCATCTCAAATAGCTCTGCAATACTCATTACTTCGTCCTTTCCTCCTACATTCGTTATGCATGCCTCTGGTAATTCATCTTCCTCGTCAGTATTCTCCCAATTAATTTCGTCCCAACACGATATTGTTATTTTCTTGTCTTCGTTTTCATCCAGTCCCTGCGGATTTGTTTCTTCATTCTTCTCTTCTCGTGATAAGATTTTTACTTCTCTGTTCAAGATGCTGCAATTGTCCTGGGTCGGTGCGTCATTCTCTTTGGCATGTGCGCTTAGCTGTCAATTCGAACGTTTATCGGGGTTTGGTGGTCTTACCTCCACCTCTTCTATCTTTATTCTCTTTTCTTGTTCAGCTTGTTGATAGTGGTTTCTTTGTTGATAATTTGTCGGTCTATTGGTTCTCCAGTACCCGTTCCGGTTGTCGTTATTCCCTCTGTAATAGTTGTTGCCGTTCCTGGGTGAATTATCGTTATTGCCATATTCTCTTCTAAATCCATAACCGGTTCTTTGTTGAAATCTATTGTCGTTTCTTGGTGCGAAGTTATCACATGGTTCGTAATTATAGTTTCTTCGTACAGTGTCTTATGGATTCCACTGCTTTTTGCTTTTGTTTTCACGTGCGCTTCGTCTTTTTCTTGCGTCATCTTCCGAAAATATGAACTCTAATTCCCTTAGAATACCTTTAAATGCTTCGACGTCATTGCCTCCGCGACCTACTAATGATTGCTGGTATTTCAATGGTAACTTCATCGCGCATAATTTGATCAACTCTCCGTCACTATATGGTACATCTAAGCATTGATTTTTCTTTGCCATTAATTCGAAAAATTTCACGGGACTCTTCTCTCCTGAATTTTCAAAATATGGGTTCTGTAATAATTCGTACTTCACTCTGTTCTGTGCTTCGCTGGACCAATATCGTGAGAGAAACTTCTCTCTGAAATCTTCGTACGATCGGCATGCCGTTGCAACATTTTGCATGGTTTCTGCGACTGTTCCTGACATGTGTGCACATATGAAGTCTAATTTGTGTGCTAGCGTCCAGTCTTCTGGTAATCCTACTCGGAATTGATCAATAAAAGTTCGTGGATGTAATGAGTTTCCTTCTCGAAAGTGTTGAAATTATCTGACTGTGAGGAAATGATCGTTGTCGTACTTCGTCATAGTTCCATATGAAATTCGCGATTCTTCGCCACTTTTGTTTCTGATCATTTCTCCCGTCGTTCTTTCCGGTTGTGGTAGATCCATTGGATATTGTCCACTGTAACTTTCGCCTACCCTTGCGTAGTATCGTTGGAGTGGTACGCAATAATTTTCTTCCATCGGTTGTGAAGGTGTAGCTGAATGCATTACACTGTACTCTTCGCGACCTGGCTTTCCATTGTCACGTATGTTACTTTCCTTCTGTGACTGGAATCGCAAATACGTAATATCTTCTTTAATTACTTGTTTTTCCGGTGCTGTTACAGATACGGATGTGGTTTCAGACTCTGTGCTTGTTCGATCCTGTTCACTACGCTCTTCAATGGTTTGCAACAACTCTGTTCGCAATTTCTGAAATTGTCGCTTCGTTTGCGCTTCTATTTTGACTATGCGGTTATCATATCTTTTCAGCGCTGCTTTTGTGATACGTTTGTGTAACACACCGTTTTCAACAACTTTACGCGCTGTACCGGCTGCTTGTCTAGTAATTACGTTTATCCGTTTCTCTAGTTTCTTGACTTCCCCTGGTGTTGTTACGTAATGTTTTGATTTCATCATGAGTGTCATCACGCAATGTTTGTACGTCCGCTTGTACCTTGTCAATGTCTGTTCTCAATTGATTGTGACCTGTTATTAAGTTTCCTATCACTTCTCGAGATTCTTTTGCCTCGTCTTCAATATGACTTAGGTGTAACTGAATTTTTTTGTTTAGTTCTTTAATCTCACGCATTTGTCTCGTGGTTTCTGCATTCTGAATTTGAATTTGGTTCGCTATGTCTTTATTTTGCCTTGTCATGGTTTACGTGATTTGTTGTAATAATTCTGCCAGATTGGTGGGTCCTATTGCGTTTTATTCCGACGTCCTACGCTCTGTGTTTTCGCCCAATTGTTGGTTTGCAACCGATTGCATTGAACTGTGCTGTGACACGTTTCTGCTCGCATTCCCTGTACTCTGTGGTGAGGGAGCTCTGATTACTTGTACTATGGGTTCTACGTATTCAACACGCAAGTTAGAATCCTCATCGACTGTCTCTCTACTTTCCTGCTCCTCTGTCGTATGCTGACTTACGTTTTCTATGCCTTGTCGTACATTATCCTCATTATGGTGCGTTATATGTCCTATTTCTCGCGATACTGCATCGTCTGTCGTACTGTCCTCTATTCTCTGTCCATTTTCATGCTGGGTCTCTACCTCAATTCGGTCAAGGTCTCGATCTGCCATTCCTAATCTTTCCGAATCCCTTATTTTCTGTTTTAAAAGCAATTCATGCGCCCTACTTCGAGTCAACATGCGCTCATACGATCTCACGCGTTTCATAAACTTTTTGTTCACACGACTTGACACTACCAAGACTGACAATCCATTCACTTACTTGTTGGGTCAGAACCAACTTGTCAACGATGTATCCGCCACCTGTGCGCTTGCATTGAGGAGAAAACTTAATTCTAACAATATTAAAATTCACAACTTAATTATGCTATTGTCTCTGACACTTTCTTACTATCTATCGCTGCAGCTACTGTTTTTGAGTATTTAAAACTTTAGGAAAAACAATTTTTTACTATGAAAATTTTTCAACAGGATATTTTTATGACCTAGTTAGGCATGTGGTCGACCTTCAATCATGGTATTTTACCATCCTGGCAGGGTCGCCATTTTCTAAACATGCTGCATGGTGTCTGTTTGTTCTATATCGTGTCTCCCTACCACTTTCGCACGACGACGCTCTGAGCGTGTTTTTTTAGGGAATTGACTAGTTTGAACCTGGAACCTGTTGCTGGTAAGGGGACGTCAGACCACACATGACATGTAGAATTCAGAAGAGTTCAGTGAGACTAGCGATGATATAACCAAATACTTAATGATTTCAACGTCAGCTCCACTGCACTCCCTGTAAAGGAATCTTAATACTAACTAAATTTAGTGGAAGGGGTTTAAGGCTTTCCTATTTTTAGTTAGCTGGTAAAATAACGTCGAAAAAGCAGTTAAGTTTACCACTGGAAAGTTTATTCTACTCACAAAACATCGTTTATAAATTGCACTATTGATAAAAGGAAATGTTTTAATACAGGATGGTAAAAACCAACTCCGTTCAACAAAAATGTGAACGAATATTCCCTGAATGGGTTTCCAAGTTCTACAATGCATCGAAGGATGACCTATGCCATATCACGTCTGTAATCTAGGTTTAAATTAAGTTTCACAAAAGAGAAAACTATCAAAGTGGTCTACAGTGACCCTCAATTATCTTTAAGTACTTATCTAACTTGTCGTAAATTACAGTGGCTGATGTGGCTCCTCAATAACTATATAACAGAAAAATCATCGCGTTTCAGATTTTTACTTCAAGTGGCAAATGTGAACACCAAGAGCTTTAATTGACGATCGACACTAGTATTACATAAAAGGGATGTAACAGATGAACTCCTGCAGTCCTGAGTGAAGCCTTATGCGCTCAAAAATGCGGCATCGCGTGCGTTCATTGCCCTGTCGGTGTTCGTCAGGGGGCGGCAGCTGGCGCAGCTCCTTCCAGCTCGCCCTCTCGGAAGCAACTCCCCTCTAACTTCTCCTTACTACAATTTATCGAAGTTGGTTAAAAAAACTATCTGGCTGTGTTTTCATCTGACCAATCAGGGTCTCAATGTTAACCTTAAGCTCCGCCTACAAAAATTCTGTCTATCCAATGAGAAACGTTATACTTTTCGTGGTGGGGCAATGTTTTTAAAGTTTGCAATGTAACAGAGAAGCGAAAAAGTCTCACGCTAAAACTTGCAGCTGGTGTGGTCCTTTTAGCGTTATAATAAGATCTATACTGTTCTTCAGGAGGGCTCTATCTTTTAACATGGGCTGGGGGGGGGGGGGTCTTGACGTAACAGAGACGCGAAAAAGTCTCACGCTAAAACTTGCAGGTGGTGTGGTCCTAGCGGTTACCTGGCGACGTGGGTATCCGTCCGTCCCTTATCGTAGGGTCTTCTAGCTTAACACGGTTCTGCTCTCGGCTTCTGTTCTCGTTTCTCCCCTCGGAACTGCGTCTGTCTCACGGTGGGAAGGTATGACATGCATTTTGGCATTCTTGTGTTAGTCTGTGGTATTCCATTTGCTCACTCGTTACTCGTATTACTTTGGTTAATTTAATGTCACGATTTATTCGGAGGTATGTGACATACTACTGGATTTGCTTATCATGTCAGGGTTTTCATGGAAGGCGTTGGATTTGCCTGACACCTTACATGTGGGTGTGTAAATTCGTTACAGCGTCAATGTTGTGTCTTTTGCGTGTGTGTGTATCGCGTGTGGGCACGAGTCGCTGAACAATAGGTGTGAGTACAATTGTGCTGTTAACAACACTTCGTAAGATCGCATGAGGCTATGTACAACATACTACAATTTTTAATTCCACGGCAAGAAATTCTATCTTTGATATTGTTAAGGCTCTCTATATTCAAGTGCCCGATAAATAAATCACTTTGGAGTGTCTGTATATACTTAAAATAACTTAGGAATAGATCGGTGTGAATCATCTTAATCGTTTACTTTTAGAAATATCTCAGGGTTATACTGGAATGTCTTTTATCATGATTAATAATTTATACTTTCGTAGGATGGCGTGGAGAAACATCTTTTGCTTGTAACACTTAATATTAATTCAAATCTGAGCACTTTCTTAACTGTTTAAATCTCTTCACTTTAACAAAAAAATAGCCGTGAAGCGGCAAACACAAGAATCCGTTTTGATATTGATACTACTCTTTACGAAATGTATAATATCAACTTAATTTTAGTCTGTTTATTCAAGACATTAATTGTAACCCTTCTCCTTTTCGCTTCACGTCACCCAATTTTTGTGTAGTTTGAAAAAGAATCTGCCGCTTAGCATATTGCGGGCAACAGTACTAATTCCAACTATCGCTGTACCGCACGTTATTAATCTCTGAAAAATGTACAATTTTTCGAACATGTTCGGATGCTAATGCTACTGAAATAGGTGGTTTGATTACCAATAACAACATATATGTACCAGAAATACTTTACAAGATGTATACGTCTCCACTCACGTCTTACTCGTAGTTACACAGAATAACGGTTCGTTTTATTACGCACCAGTACAATATTATAAATATTGACGACTCCATGAACTTACGGTATCTTATTTTCTCGAAGCCCTATTGGTGGCGACATTATTTAACTAATAGTTCTTATTTAAATCCTCATTTTATGTGTGTGCAAGGCACTATAGCTGCATAAACACTGAAACGACAAGAGCATATACACACGACCTCAAAGAACATCTCAGATTGCTGTCAGCAAATGAGATAGTAAATGTTCCAAATGACTGCCATTTATTGGCATGGAACTAATATATTGGTAGTCTTCTTCAATTGTGAATATTGGCCACACTACCCTGCTCATTGCCATTTAGTCTTTTGTGTTCGGTGAGTGTGAGTTGGTTTCCACTACCATTCACTAAATATATGCCGAAGCTGCACGATGTAATTCTCCCAGATTTTGAAATGTAAATTGCATGTGAAGATCTGGTAATCGCCTTATGCTGTGTAATTAGTTACAATTCTCGGGCTCCTTGTCGGAATGACTGCAGGTTCAGGTTATACAATCAGCAAAAAAAAAAAAAGATGATGTTGAAAATTTATAACGAAGTCACGTCAGTGATGGATCAGTGCCACTTGGATTGGTTGCAGCTCTTCCAAAAGATGATGGTGATCGAACTAGGTCAAAAGAGAAAAGCAAACAGCCAGGCATCTCTCAGCTGCCCTAGAAAGAAATGAAGGCCTCGCCTTCGTTTCCTTGTACACATAGTGTAAATCTTAACATATGAACTCTTTCGTCCAGCATCGCTACACACAATTTTATACAAAAAATAATTCTTAGAAAGGGGTATTACATGATCTAAATAACTTTTATTGTCTGTCACAAACCAAATTAAAAATCGTTTATTTTGTTGCAGGTCCTCATGAAATCTGACTTTACATACATATTTATAACATATATGCACATAGCGGTCATTTGAAAATGGCCATTTTGATGAAATTTGACATGCAATCTTTATGTAACCAGTGAAGCAAATAAAATAAATGAAATAATTTTACTTAGAAACTTAAATATCATTTATTTTAGTAAAATAGTCGTAATATAAATAGATGGTGACCAAACGTCTTCTAATCATAAAAAGTGGGATTCCACTAGTCTTCATTTTACATCAAATTTTTGACCTGCTATTACTCTCTCTCTCTCGCATGCATACACACACCATAATACGAACAACAAGAAAATAAGAACAGGTCTTTATAAAATATCAACTTTAATCACCACTGCCATCACTATTGGCTACTGGCTAAAGAGCTATCAGAATACTTTCTAAGAAAATGAGCACTCATTTCTCAGTGCGTCTTGAGCTTTGCATCCTTAAAGATGACAGAAATGAGATACCTTACCAATGAATACATCGCAACACAACAGATTACAGTGACACACAGCACAAAGGCAATGACATCTAGCAGCAGAAGCTGGTACCAGCTTAGGTCCATGCCTGCGCTACGCAGATGTGGAGCTCCATTGTGGCGCAGAACGTATTCTATCCACCAGATGGCTTTCGGAAGTGACTCTGCCTGATGCTCACGATACACTGCTGACAACTTCTTCATGTTTTCCCGATACCTACGGCATCAAGCGATTTCATGAACACAAATAAATAGTCGCTTAATTTATAGTACACAGTTATATTTAAATTAGCAGATTATGAATGTATGGTTACAATATACTAAGAATGTAGTTTTACAAAACTGTCAGATTGATACTTAAAGACATAAGATAAGGTTAAAAGAGAAATGAAAATATTTTTTCCCGGTAATTGTTTCTACTGTGCAGATGAATTTTTAATTGCTAACTATTTTGCAATACAATGTGCAAAAGCAACATAATGATTTTTATGTTGCTAAAATTGCATTGACAAACCGGTTGATTTTACACAAAAGTTCAGTGTTTTAAGAAGTGACAGAAATATAATTTGATGCAAAAAATTTCATACAGACATATGCCGTGTGTCGAACTGGTCCTTAGATAAACAATTGAATATATGTATTTTTACTATCAAACAATGGAAAGTCCAGGATGGAGTAACAACAGCATTATGAAAAGAACAGATTACTATTCACCATAGAGACGGACGCTGAGTCTCAGACAGGCACAATGGAAAGATTGCTGTACATTTTTAAGCTTCTGACGAAATGGTCTCCTTCCAAAATAGAAACCATACTCACAGTCACACAGGCAAAACTTCCACACAGATGAAAACTGTCTCTGGCCACTGGCCGGACTGCCGTCTGAAGTCTGGTAAAAGAGTTGTCATATGTGTGTGTGTGTGAGTTGTGCTTGTGTGAATGTGTACGTGTTTTCTACTTCATGAGAATGCTTTTTGCCTGAGAGTTTAATTACAGAGCAGTCTTTTCGTTATGCCTGTCTGCGACTCAGTGTCTCCTCTACATGGTGATTATCGTCTATGTTTCACTTCCGTACGTGGCTACACTTCATACTAATACTCTTCAGAAAAGACTTCCTGATACTTACATCTATACCCGATGTTAAAAAACTTATTTTCTTCAGAAACGCCTTTTTTGCCATTTTCAGTCTACATTTTATATCCCCTCTACTCCAATCATTATCAGTTATTCTGCTGCCCAAATAGCAAACCTCATCTACTGCTTTAAGTGTCTCAATTCCTAATCTAATTCCCTCAACATCATCTGATTTAATTCGACTACATTCCATTAATCTCATTTTGATTTTCACAATATTTTCATTCTCAAATAGATTTAATTGGTTGTGGTTTTAAGTTCTTGTATTTATTATAAGTAATCTCAAATTTTTGCAGTGATTTATAGTACATTTTAAACAGTTAATGTTTTCATAATCATGAAAATATTAGATAAAAATGTATTTTTCTCCTAATTACTATCAGAACATCTTTACAGTATCAGGGGAAAGCTATAGTTTTTGTTCCAACATCTCATCTATAACTCTGTGTTGCCTATACCTTTACTGCTGAAGTTTATCATGTACCTCCAACATTCGAACATTTTTAAATTCTTTCCAAGTTGAACTAATTGGTGCAGTTCCACGTTTGACTGACAAATCTACATATGCATTTCATAACACATTTATAAATTTCCAGTTCGATAATCTGACACTAGAATTTCATAGTTGTGTCAAACTCTGTATTTGCACAAGTATAAGAATGTAAATGATAAATATAGAAGATTATCCACTAAAATATTTCTAGTGTACTAACAATTTATAAAATGAACAACATTGTTCTCATGTACACAATGAGTAGCATAAATTCAGACCATAATAGAAATACCTGTGTAGAGTACCACTTAATCCTGCATGTTAAAAGTGATATGGTCTAAGATCACATTTTAAATACCCATGTTGGAAATTTTTTAAAAATGACTTGAAACATTATTTCACTATATGTTAGAAGTGGAAAAGAAACAATGAATTGTGGTGACTTCATATATTTTTTAAGGAGTCAGATCAAAATAAGTTATAAAAATGTTGAATAGTATAACATAAGTCACATTAACATTCATCAAGGAATAAATGGTCGTTTATAAGATGACTGTCAGTCAACCACAGTATAGAGTATGACAAAAAAAGTCAGTTGTGACATAGAAAATGATGTATAAGGACTTAATGTTTTCACTGTTATTAATTTTAGGATGACCTACTCATTATCAACTGGAAAATGTGCACAATTCCATGGGTGTCAACTTTGCTTCTTTTCTCAAGAAATTTTTCACAGATAGGAAATTAATTTTCAATACAGCTATGGAGGTCATAGATCATTAAGGAAAGGGCTAGAATAAAAAATTTTCAGGAAGTGAAATTACATATGAATGCTCTGCAACATGCTCTTTGTCATTAACTATATAGGGGGAAGCCATAATTTAATCACTAAAAAAACTATTTTTAGATAGCCATTATATATTACATAGTGGATGATGGCTCATTTCAGTACACATTCGATTCTGTACAGAAATGTTACATCCAACAAGTAACTTGCATTGCATTATAACAGAAAACAATATTTTCTTATCTGTAATTACTGTTCTTGATTTTGATATGCACATCCAGAATTAAAAAGGACTACTCATTAATATGAAATGACCACTAAAATTGCACTTCTGACATATTTGTTTTCCAAAAGCAATATTATTTTATCATTTATGTAAACAGTCTGATATCTACAACAAGAGCTAATGTTCTATAAGACTGAGCATACCGTGAATCAACGAGGCTCAAGATAAATGAAGGAGATGAATTTGTTTTCATAGTGAGAAAAGGTGAATGATAATTGTTTTGAGAACATAGCTTTATACTAGAGTGAGTAGCTGGAGCAAAGCAGTGATGTACTGGCAGTAAAAAGTGAAATTTAAACCTACAACATGAAAACAATCACATGGCAGAGGGTAAATACTTAACAATGGATGTAAACAAAGCTTGTTGACTCGACTTGCAGCAGAGAAAACGAAAGAATACAACAGAAACGAAGTGAGTTCATTCATTTGCCTAAAATAAGAAATGCCTGATAAAGAGGATATATATGTTTGCATGTGTATACATCTGTAGGAACAGAAGACAAAAGGCAAGAACATTATAAAAATATTTTAATAAACTATGATACATATTAAATAAAAAGATGAAAAAATCTGATAATCAGGTATAACAGAAAATTTTCTGAGCAACCTTCATCAATTATATTATGTCAAATTTGATAATATGAAATTTAATAATACATATTACTCTTAACTAACAACAAAGGATTGTTTACATCGTTGACTTAGAGATGAGGAGTAGTACAACCAACTGTTCCTGTTGCTGCCTTCATAGTGGTGACTTAAAGTCAGGCAGGCTAAGGCTATAATGCCTATACAGTCTGATAGACCCATCATGTCGATAACTAATGAATACTGTGTAATAGAGTAACTGAATTTTGAATTGATATGACTCAGACATGGAGACTGCAAGTGATATTATAGATACCAACACTGACCACTAAATATAGTGGTGAGAACACTTGAAAATCTAAAAGAAATGTTACTTACTTAGGATCACCAAGAATAGCTCTAATAGCTTTTAGAACCACATCCTTTGTGATACTTCGAAACTGCAGCCTGTAACCAATTTCAGCAGATACCATTTTTGCTACATTGTAATGCTGATCTCCCATGAATGGAATCCCAATTAAAGGGACACCATAATAAGTGGCTTCATTGAAGCTCTGCAGACCTCCTTGTGTGATGAAGATTCTAACATTTGGATGTGCTGTGGATGACAAACACATACATTACTAATGATAGAGTAATTACATGTATCATATTTGTCAATTTATTTCTGGAGTAATAATTTTTTAAGAATCTGTAGGAAATAATATCTATCGCTTCAACTCATCATCATTTTCAGTTTTGTATACAGAAACATAATGTGCAGATATTATTTAGCTATAAACAAAGTAAAACCAGAGTAATTCTCAGTAAGCTACCATAATTACTTTAGAGGAAAGTTTCATGGACATAAGCAGTCACTGGAGAGGCTAGTGACATCGAACATGTGTACGGTTTTAAGTAAAGTACTATACTGAAACTGGATTCAGAGTGCATAGTGTGCCTAAATGATGATGCAACAAACTTTCTAGGGATGCTGAAGAAGAATGAAAGTGAAAAAGTGTGCGAAAGTTCTTCTGTCCTCAGAAGTTCCAGTCAAACATTACACTGCAGTAGCCAACAGGGGAAATAGTTCATTGGGGTTGTCATTCTAATGTTTGCTGTATGGTCTGAATTTCTGCTGAAAGATACTAAAACAAATGTTTTTAAATGCGTAACACTTAATACAGAAGTGTGCGATTATGACTTTTCCATAATTGCAATTTATGTCAAATCTGAATGATTGTCTACCTCTACTGTAGAAGAACTCTGCGACCAAGTAATGGAAACATGTAATTGGTACCACAAACACACTTACAGTTAACATAATTATGACTTCATTAGGTAGGAAGGTATTAACTGGAATGTAATAATTACTATTACTTTCAGAAAAAGGCTACTGCCGATAGGTGTGAATATAATCGAACCAGCAGTGTAATAGGACATTCTTATAAAACCAGCAACACAAATTATTTGTGAAGACTGGAAAACTAATAGAGTCGACCACATGGATGTCCAGTTTGGATTTAGCAGAAGTGTAGGAACAAGTCAAGCAATACATTTATCCTAGAAGGTAATTTATAGATTTAGAGAAATCTTTTGCAATGTTGGCTGGAATAAAGCCTTTGAACGTCTGAAGGTACCAGCGATAAAGTACAGAGAGAAAAAGCTTACCTAAAATTTATACACTAACCAGACTCGAGTTCTAACAGACAGACATGAAATTGAGGATCAAGCTGAGAAGGGAGGGAGACAGGTTTGTAGAGTACTGCTGATGTTACTCAGTCTGCACACTGAGAAAGATATGATGGAAACGAAAAAGAAATTTGAAGAGGGCGTTAAAGCTGAAGAACAAAAAATTAAAACTTTGTTTTTGCTGATTACATTGTAATCCAGTCAGGGACGACAAAGGACTTGGAAGAGCAGTTGAACGGAATAGGTAATGGTTTGAAAAGACGTAAAAAGATGAATCCCAACTAAAATAAAACAAGGATAATGGGCTATAGTTGAATTAAATCTGGTGGTGCTGAGGGCATTAAACTAGGGACTGAAGTACTTTAAGTTGTTTTGCTATTTGGGGAACAAAATAATTCGTGATTGGTGAAACAAAGAAGATACAAAATGCAAACTGTCTTTTTTGAAGGCATTTGTCTGTCTTATATGGAAGTGAAACCTGCACAATAAACAACTGAGACAAGAAGAAAATAGAAGCTTTGCAAATGTGGTACTGAACATTAGATGAGTAAATCATAAGGTACTAGCTCTAAAATTGGATAAAAGAAAAGTATTTCACAATTTTACTAAAAGAAGGGTTTGGTTGATTGAGCACATTCTGGGGCATAGAATAATCGTCAGTTTGATAATGGAGGGAAGTGTGTGTGTGTGGGGGGGGGGGGGGGGGAGGGGGCGATTGGAGGCAGTGAGGCCAAAGCTTGTCTGTGGGTAGCAGGTTCAAATGGCTGCAAAGGTTTTGCACAAGTGAGGCTAACGTGGAGGAGACTGCAACAACGATGTAGAAAATGTCTGATGACTTGTTTGAAAGAATTAACTACATTCCTTCCCTGTCCCTAGGTGACAGGATGTGTGGTACACTGATATATGAAATACATTGCAACTAACATAGTAAGAAAAAACTAATAGGCAAGCATTTCACAGCTATTTTAATTAAACAAAAATAAGTTCACCATATTAAGTAGTGAAATAGGAAACAAGTACACTCATATCTAGATAACAATATGTCTTTTGTGCATTTGCAAATGCACACTAGGGAAATAATCCATTTTTGTAAATATGTGCTTCACATTTGCTGCTGAAAACTTTGTACAAAATAATTTGAGGGGTATATGTATTATGCACATAATAAGTTTACGCAGCTGATAAAAAGGTAATGGGTGCCCTTGACACAGATGAAAGATGTGGAAACGAGCGAGAAGAGATCAATACTGACTGACAGAGGTTTGGGTGTATACGTGGTGTTTGTTATTCACAGGTGTGCTGTCTTTGACAAAGAGAAAACATTTTTTCAGAATTCTACATCTAGCACTCTTCACAAACTGAAAATACTGTGAGATCTGGCAGTTTATAGTTGAGGTGTTGTCATCTGATCAGGCTGTCCTTTGCTTTATAAGTGCTAAATAGATTGCAGTGCCGATACAATTCCCAATGTTTGATGCCATCTTCCATCACTGAAATTCGACCAAATACCACATTTGCTTGTGGTGAATAGAGGTGCAGAATAGTACACACATATTGTACTGAAATTTCCCATGTATGTCTATCGTTGTTCTTACGCCATAGGTATTCGCCTCACTATTAGAGGCTAACAGTCTAGACTTGAATAAATCTCCTACAGCACGTGTCGGGTTGGGGGTTTTGAATTCTTCTGTGAATCCACCTCCAGTTGCCGCCGGCAGTCATTGATATTTAGCCTCCTTCCATGTATACTGTCATGAACAATGCTGGACAATGGTACTTAAATTAATCGAGATAGCACTGTGGCCACACCTGAGTGTCAACGCAGTTTCATTCATTTTTATACGCAACAGCACTTTTTCATTATTGCCAACGTAAAAGACGTCTACCCATTTCTGCCATCACTTGTAAACAGAACCAGTCGCGCTCCTCGCCTTCGTAATAAGGCAGCTCGCTGTGAAAACTTTCCTTTATCGCATGAGCGAATTTTTTCCCAGACACGAAACCCCAGCAGGGTTGCGTGTCTAAACTGACCACTATTTGAAAATTGGGATGGTTCGATCGTTCTCAGATTCAGATCTCTTACTGCAGCCTACAAGTCAAATTAGACCCAACTTCAGTGTCCAACATAACCTTCAAATGCTTCTCAATGTAAAATTTTTATGTCGCCGTTCTGACGAAGGCCTTCTTTCCTGAGAAAATACATCACTTTCCTGCCGCTTCTGATGCCACGGGTTAAAACGAAGAACTTCATCGTCACCGACCGTCACTATTTCCTCTTTGACAACATACATTTCAGAGACTAGCTCGAGGAGCGTCTTTACCAACAATAACGATGATAATAATAAAAGGGTAATCGAATACTTAGCTACAAGACAGGGGTCTTTTTAAATATTTTAGCTTTTCATAATTTTCATGCTGGGAAAAAAACGTCGACAAACTGTCTGCCTTTGTGCAAGACCAAATTCACTGATTTTTCTGTTATTCGTACAAGTTTTGGAACTTTACGTATCTTTAGTAGTTCTTTAAAATTATTATTCTGTCTCGGAAGTTTTTGTGATAAGAAAAGATTTTGAGAATCGTATGAATTCGACATGAAGCTATTTCTTAAGGAGCAATAATCTGACGTATATTGACGTCAGTATACATATGCAGTACAGCCACATTTCGTAGTTCAGTCATGAAATATTATACATAATATTTATAGTGTATGAGACCTACATCAAGTTTTTTTTGCAAAGAAATATAACTTAAGTGTTATATTCACGACACATAACGTCAACAATCATTTTAGGCTGGAACTGTCATATGAAAGATACAATTTAAAAAAAGACGCGTCATGAAGGAGTTATGCCAATTGGTCAAAAGTGATATTCATACAGGTATTGACAGAAAATGCAAAATTGTAAACTTTGGCACCCGATGGATGAACGTGTGACGCTGCAGCACAATTTCACGGCGCAACTTGCGAGGATAGCACACCGGGGCATAAAGTCTTTGCGAATTTCATCCCGTGTACTCAGTAGCTATGCTTCGCAGACAGGTGCGTGAACAATATACGCAGATATCAGCGTGTAGCTGGGCTCAAACAAGTGGGTTGGAGTAATCGGTGAATCGCTCGAGATTTGAATAGAAGTGAGCAGTCGTCAGGGAGGCACTCAGAGCTCTGGATTCATCATTACCATCGATCTGACTTGCAAGTGATCACAAGACCATTAATAGGCGGCTCACAGATAGGGTGATGAGCTTATTGCGCCCCTTCCGCAGACTGCCTTCGACTTCTCGACTTCTGTACACCAACAAGCCCATTTGCCGTGGTGTCGGGCGTATTCAGTCTGGACTCTCGTTTACTGGAGTAGAAATGTCTTCAGAGATGACTCCTGCTTGGTACTGAGAACCGATGATCACCGAAGACGTGTTTGAAGATGCCCCAGGCAGTGGTGGGATACGAAGCTTCTACCATATCACAAAAATATATCAGCCAGGAGAAAAAAGAAAAAGAAAAGAGAAACACTGACATAGCACTGAAAGTGCTGAAACAAGTGCTAGTAAGAGAAAATTAAATGAATTTTGTCTTGCATATTATGCAAATTTTCTCCAGTTTGACTATATATATTGCATACCTAGTACAGATTGTTGTGGAAGCCATTTGGACATTTTGACGTTAGGTGGCAGGTCAGTTGCGTCGTCCTTCTCCCACTTCCAGAGCACCCTCTGCGGCAGCTGGGAGAAGGCGTCGAGGAAGGCCCGTCGCTTTTCTGGTGGCATTGTGCTACTCAGTACGTTGGTGCCCAGGCTGAAGATGATAGCACCCTCTGTGGCTCCGTCCAGCCACTCCTGTACGTCCTGTTTGTGAAACACAAAGCCCATTGACACATAATGTTACTGTAGTTCACGTACTACTGAATTTGTATTAAATTTGACATAACCTTGAATTTAGTTAGTTGTATCAGACCGTTCTGAAGGCAGTGACAAACAGTAAACCTAAACGAAGCAAAGAAGGAAAATATGAGTTGCACTTGAGTGGAGCGTAAATAATTCCAGGAATTCTAAAAATAAATGCTGGCTTCAGTGAGCACGTGGTAAGCCCGTAATGATTATCTCTTCAAATTTGTCTTAAATATTTAATTACAAGCTGTGACATTGTCGCGAATAAAAGAGTGACACGTATGTACAATAAGTTTCCTGTAATTTACGTCTATGTTCACAAACTTTTTGTTAACAGATTACCGGTTTCGGTCTATAATGACCATCATCAGATCTGTTTTATAAAAACAAAGTCCTAATGTACTGCAGCCATAGTGGTACCGTCAAAAATTTTTAGAAAACAAATCTGATGATGGTCATTATAGACCGAAACGGGTAATCTGTTAACAAAAAGTTTGTGACCATAGACGTAAATTAGAGGAGACGTATTATTTAATTACAGTTACAGGGGATAATCATGTTAACATCTTTGCTCAAAATTTGTATCGCTTGTCTTTGCTTTACTGCGTTTCAGTTCAGCGGGCATCTACCTCACGAGCATGGGCAGGGGCATAAGAAAATTTGCGCCAGTGGAAACACTAACGAATTGAGAGCAGTCTCGATGCAGCAGCTGCTCATGTTTTGTAGCTGAAATGTATGTGAATGTCGAATAGGCACAGAATATATATCCCTTCCTCGACTGCCTTATCTCACTCCTCACATGAAAAATAAAATCTACTTTATATGATAACTGCGCATCATCAGTTCAGTCACGTTTATTTTTCTTTTTGTTGGGTCACAATGTTCGGGCTGGACTGATGTGGTCCACTGTGATTTACTCTCCTTTACTTCTCTTCATCTCAGAGTAGCCCTTACATTTAAACACACACTTATCAGACACGAACTATCTGGATCTAATAATCTCGATAGAAATTTTGCCTCTGTTGTGTACTCGAGATCAAACGCTTAGACCACCTTGGAAAATATAAGCAGGGACCCAAAACTAGCAAGGATTCTTTTTCCATAGACAGAGAGGTGTGGGTGTCACTAAAGTTGGTTTGTAGTTTTGACAAAATCAGTATAGGCAGCGGGAGTACACGACCAGTTTACTATCTTACAACAAAGACTTTCTTGTACTCAGCCAAATAGCATACACGATGGAGTTTCCTCCAAAGGCCCACGGAAAACGAAATACGTAAATGTTCTGAACAATGATAGGAGCGAAAGCTCTACGCCAGAAGCAGTAATAACGTGTATATTCCAGTAGCTTCTGTTCTGTGGCCCATGTCCGACAGAAATACATTTCTGAAAAAGGTGCACAAACATCGTCCGAACTCCTACGGAAATCAGGATTTATGGGTAGAGATTTTAATGTGCGAGGGATGCTGCAATGCAACTTGCGATAAGTTGGAAATTTGAGTCGATCAGGGACCGTGTCCGGATGGTCGAAGAGGTTAAGAAAACAGTTCATGAGAAGCGATAAATCCGGGTTCGAATCACGGTCGTGGACAAAGTTTCAACTTTCGGCATTGCATTATCACAATGCCCTGTGCGACTAGCTTTCATGATTTCCAACCCATCTTTATAGTCTTTCCTTCTCCTCGTCCTTCCTACATTCCATGTTTACATAGTATTAATAATGTGTTGTTGTTGTGGTCTTCAGTCCTGAGACTGGTTTGATGCAGCTCTCCATGCTACTCTATGCTGTGCAAGCTTCTTCATCTCCCAGTACCTACTGCAGCCTACATCCTTCTGAATATGCTTAGTGTATTCATCTCTTGGTCTCCCTTTACGATTTTTACCCTCCACGCTGCCCTCCAATGCTAAATTTGTGATCCCTTCATGCCTCAGAACATGTCCTACCAACCGATCCCTTCTTTTTGTCAAGTTGTGCCACAAACTCCTCTTCTCCCCAATTCTATTCAATACCTCGTCATTAGTTATGTGATCTACCCATCTAATCTTCAGCATTCTTGTGTGGCACCACATTTCGAAAGCTTCTATTCTCTTCTTGTCCAAACTATTTATCGTCCATGTTTCACTTCCATACATGGCTACACTCCATACGAATACTTTCAGAAACGACTTCCTGACACTTAAATCAATACTCGATGTTAACAAATTTCTCTTCTTCAGAAACGCTTTCCTTGCCGTTGCCGTTCTACATTTTATATCCTCTCTACTTCGACCATCACCAGTTATTTTGCTCCCCAAATAGCAAAACTCCTTTACTACTTTAAGTGTCTCATTTCCTAATCTAATTCCCTCAGCATCACCCGACTTAATTCGACTACATTCCATTATCCTCGTTTTGCTTTTGTTGATGTTCATCTTATACCCTCCTTTCAAGACACTGTCCATTCCGTGCAACTGCTCTTCCAAGTCCTTTGCTGTCTCTGACGGAATTACAATGTAATCGGCGAACCTCAAAGTTTTTATTTCTTCTCCATGGATTTTAATACCTACTCCGAGCTTTTCTTTTGTTTCCTTTACTGCTTGCTCAATATACAGATTGAATAGCATCGGGGAGAGGCTACAAGCCTGTCTCACTCCCTTCCCAACCACTGCTTCCCTTTCATGTCCCTCGACTCTTATACCTGCCATCTGCTTTCTGTACAAATTGTAAATAGCCTTTCGCTCCCTGTATTTTACCCCTGCCACCTTCATAATTAATAATAGCACCACAGAAAGCATTTAGAAAGTTGCTAGATCACTGCCACGATGTAACATGGGCCTCGGGAAGAATCGAAGGAAAACGATCCCAGTCGTCTCGCCCTAAACCTCATGGAAGACCTTTTACCATGCAGAAATCTGTCGAAACCGCTATATAAATGAACGAATCAGTCCACCCCAGTCGTCTCGCCCTAAACCTCATGGAAGACCTTTTACCATGCAGAAATCTGTCGAAACCGCTATATAAATGAACGAATCAGTCCACCTGGACTGTATTTAAGCAAAAAGTGAATAATTATATACTATACCTGAGGAAGAGGTTTAGTGTCTGGCTGTATGTGTAGACCAGTCAGTTCAACGAAATTTGGGAGATTCGGTCTGGGATAGCATTCAGTGAAATGGTTAGAAACGAGCATCAAGCTGAAGTTTCTCTCAAGATCGAACACCGATGGGACTGATGGACCGAAGTAGCTCTTCTGTATCTCGTCGTGTCTCGGCAGCACCATACTGTGCCACACAAAGTTAAAGTAGAGCCATATGTAGGCGCTGTAGAGCCTCTCCCAGAAGGACATGTGGTGAGAGTACGGCAGGACCCAGAGCGGCAGGTAGGCCGGACTGTCCGGGTTCCTGTGGCTCCAGTGGGTGTACGGATGCGCCCCGTGGGTGACGAGGCCCACCATTGGTGGCGAGCCAACTGCGTGCACCACGCCGTAGAAACACGGAACCAGCAGCCTCTCCATGATGTACAGGTCGAATTTGGGCGCCGACCTGGAACACCAGTGCGCGACGCGCTTATTATTGGTACACTGTGTTAAAAACTTACGTAGCTTGTACTCTACAACCACATTTTTTTTTTTTTGCAGTAGTACACATACTTTATAAAGCTGATCATCTCCGGACTATTTAGCGTGTCTTCGCAGGTAGGGGCTGCTATGTCCTCAATGCGCGAAATCATCTCCACAGGATCCCAGTCGCGCATTGCCATCCCCATCCAGTCGGAAGACTTCCTGAGGTATCTGTAAGCCGGAGATATGTCCACCTCCGTGTAGTTTTCTATATTTTTCTGTAAGTGAGAGGAATAGATCGAGTTATTGGCTTTGATTTGAAACTTATTACTACAGCTGAAAGATGAAGATGATACAGTTGCATTCTACTGAGTAAAAGGTACTTGTGGCAATTACAGTTTCAGTATTTCACTACAAGTTCGAGGGATCATTCATTTCGGCCATTAGCTCGTTATTTTTTCTAGAGGTTTTTCTTTACCTTCGATAAGGACAGAAGCTTGAGTAATGAAGATAAAGCTGAGATTATATTAAATTTCAGCCTCCAGTTGTATAAGCTAAGAAACTTTACCTAGGTTTCGGCTATAGCAATGTAGCCTTCTTCAGAACTGTCAAATACAAAATTAAATTTAAAACATGCCAAATATTGGCCCTTGTCAAACTTAAAATGTTACCAACATTTAAAGCGAGCGATGGCTGGCTCTGGAATTTCAAGACAAAGCACGGTATTCAAGAGTTTTGTTTAAGTGTTGAAAAACTACACTACTGGCCAATAAAATTGCTACACCAAGAAGAAATGCTGATGATAAACGGGTATTCATTGGACAAATATATTATACTAGAACTGACATGTGATTACATTTTCACACAATTTGGGTGCATAGATCCTGAGAAATCAGTACCCAGAACAACCATCTCTGGCCGTAATAACGGCCTTGATACGCCTGGGCATTGTGTCAAACAGAGCTTGAATGGCTTGTACAGGTACAGCTGCCCATGCAGCTTCAACACGATACCACTGTTCATCAAGAGTAGTGACTGGCGTATTGTGACGAGCCAGCTGCTCGGCCACTATTTACCAGATGTTTTCAGTTGGTGAAAGATCTGGAGAAGGTGCTGGCCAGAAAGGCCCGTACAGGACCTGCAACATGCGGTCGTGCATTATCCTACTGAATTGTAGGGTCTCGCAGGGATCGAATGAAGGGTAGAGCCACGGTTCGTAACACATCTGAAATGTAACGTCGAATGTTCAAAGTGCCGTCAATGCGAACAAGAGGTGACCGAGACATGTAACCAATGCCACCCCATACCATCACGCCGGGTGATACGCCAGTATGGCGATGACGGATACCCACTTCCAATGTGCGTTCACCGAGATGTCGCCAAACACGGATGCGACCATCATGATGCTGTAAACAGAACTTGAATTCATCCGAAAAAATGATGTTTTCCCATTCGTGCAGCCAGGTTCGCCGTTGAGTACACCATCGCAAGCGCCCCTGTCTGTGATGTAGCGTCAAGGGTAACCGCAGGCATGGTCTCCGAGCTGATAGTCCATGCTGCTGCTAACGTCGCCGAACTGCTCGTGCTGATGGGTCAACTGCTGTTTGTGTATGAGAAATCTGTTGGAAACTTTTCTCATGTCAGCACGCCGTAGGTGTCGCCACCGGCGCCAACCCTGTTTGAATGCTCTGAAAAGCTAATCATTTGCATATCACAGCATCTTCTTCCTTTCGGTTAAATTTCGCGTCTGTAGCATGTCGTCTTCGTGGTGTAGCAATTTTAATGGCCAGTAGTGTATCAACGGACTTACAAGCAACAGAAAATTTTATTCAAATGTTCAAAATTGAAGCAGAATCTCATGACCCTGAATTTATATGCAACGCAATGAGACAGGCTTTATTTGGAAGTCTTTGCCTGAAACATCTGAAAGGGAAACTAGTACTCTTGGGCATAAGGTTAGTTGAGACCACATTACCGTGCCGAAATATACTAATTCTACAGGATACCACCAAAATGCAGTACCCCTTCTGTTGATAGGAAAATTTAAAAATCCTCAGGCTTTCAAAAATGTGAAAAAGCTTCCCATCTCTTACAAGAATCAACCAAAGGCTTGGATGACTGCTACATTGTTTTTCGAACGGTGCGATTCAGTTTTCATACATGAATTAAAAAAAAAGTACAAAAAGGAAGTAAGGAAAGAAGGCAATAAAGTGAATTCTGGACAGTGCATCCACCCAACCCACAGAAAGCCTTCTTGATACAGAAGATGGACGTTTCAAAACACTCTCCCTGCCGCCAAACGCAACGAGTTCGCTGCAACCAATGGACCAGTCGCTTGTCGAAACTATGAAGTGACATTATAGAAGAATACTATTGAGGAAGGTTTTTATAGAAGTGGAAGTGAAGAAGGCGCTGTGGCTCATCACCAAAAATTAAATTTAAAGTCTTCTCTTACAATGTGGCGGAAACATGGAATTTGGTGAGGACAACTACATTAAAAATGCTTCAAATAAACTGAAAGCCGTTTAAACCAAAGATGAGGTACCGAAAGACGAAGGTAGAATCGTGTAAAGGAATATGGAGAAAGAGAAGCGGCTAAGGACGGAATATCAGATATTAGATTATCCGGATCGGGTCAAGTCCCGACTCATCTGGATAGCTGGAGTTCTACGGTCGCAGAATAACACCCCAACAGATGATCATCAGTACAGTGGCGTAGAACTGCTTTCCCTTCACTCTTCCGTGATCCCCTCCAAATAACAAGTATCCAGTCACCCAAACACCTAGAACCTTTTTACTCTCTGATAGCTATTAGATCCACATTCAGCTCTCTACAACCGCTTCCCTGGCTAGCTGCAGTCACAACGTCTGAAATATCTTAACACGTTATTTAAAAAAATGAACATTCATACACACACATAAACATACATATACACGCGTACCCAACCGCACACGCACATACACGTGCAAGCACGCATTCGTACACGTACACGTACATATAGAGATACAAAGAGAAAAGAAGTGAACAGTCAGATATTCATCCCGTATTTTGTTAGGTTGGCAACAGTTATGTAAACAAGTAAGCGACATCATGTTATACGAAACCAAGAGTCACACTTACTTTCTACTTTAACCGATGTTTGCGGTACCACATTCTTTTCAATAATGTTTATTCCGATTTTGGGCAACAAAGTACGAGATTCATGTTCTTCAAATAGCCAGGCTATACATTTGTGCATTTACCAAATTTTATATCTTTTCAAATTTGGCCATAACGTAATAACATGTTTGCATGTTTCTGTGAGATAATGTTGTGCCATGAAAATTAGTTATCCTATGGATTCCATTTTACATGAGTTACAACTAATGACAAATATTTCGAATATCTTTCCAAATGTATTTTATTATCCACAAAATAGAAAACTACTGCTATGTTGCAAAAACTCACTTAACTTTTTCATTAATAACAGCGTAATTTGTAAAAGCTAAATATTTATTGTCGCATACACGCGGTATACTCCATTATTTCAGACATTATATTTCGTTATAATTTAAAACAATCTATGTTACTACTTTCAACCTTATTTTTTATAAGCAGTGAAAGATGAAGTTAAATTTATATTGTTCACTTACTTAAAACATGAAGTTCATGTAATTATTAATTTGATCAATTACCGCTTCGAGAACATACCAGAAGCTCATGTTATATTTAGCAGAATCCTCTCCAGAGTGATCACTTCAGTTCGAGTGTTCATTTTCCAAGTCAGTGCAAACATGTCTTGTCAGACTGTGAACGTACTGCACTGTTAGTCTTTGTTTCATAACTATGAAAAACGCGCGTGCGCAGGTAACTGAAATCATCTTTAGGTTGTTCAACACATCTTTTCTTCAGTGTAAGAGTATCTTTGCTCCGCAGACGTGATTATTTGTGTAAATGTAAAAATTTGTATAGTGAGCATCTCAATAAATGTAAGTTTCGCGGACGATGTTCATTCTTGCACATATCCCAGTGGCGACACCAGCTATCAGTCTGATTCATTATACTGTTCCCCATAGCAACCTTGCTTCCCTGTCGCACAATGCACCTAAACTGCGTAGCGCATGTGCAGTTTCTGGTCCTGACCTTCATAAAAAGGCTTCTGTAGTGTCGACACCACAGACGTCATCTGCAACCATCCAAGCGTCACGAAGACGCCTAGATGAAATATTGAGGGATTTAGGTAACATGCTTTGGTGTCACATACGAAAACCTCAGATCCAGACCAGATCCTGGAACTCCTACCTGCTTTGTGCGATCACCTTAACAACTGTGCTCTCTGAGCACATCTCTGGGCTTGATCCAAAGTCACTGTTTCCACCTACGATTTACGAGCCTGGAGTGTCAGGACTTTTACGTATTTTATCCTCTTCAAAAATTTTAAAGTATTACCATAAGTTTTCATAGTCATGTAAGCTGGTAAGCTTAGGAGCGGAAGTTGGCATCCCATCCATGCTAATGAAATCGAAGAATCCTACTTTTCTTTTTTCCCCTGGCCTTATCCTATATCATCACTGTGTCAGGATGCTAATTTTTGGATTTGGCAATGACACTTGTTGAGGTTGCGCAGATGCCATTTCTGTTACCAACCTATTGCCTGTAGCGACGAAATTTGTGTTCCTCAATTGTCTAGTGAAAGTGCGCGAACGTTTTCTAAATCGTGTAACTGAGGCGGAACATGGGTACGTATTCGGATGTGGGAAACCGCTTAAAAACCACATCCGGACTGACCAGTACACCGTTATTGAACCGCCGGGCGTATTTGATCCGGGGCCGTTGCGGCTCCCCGTACAGCTGAATCCGCGTGTTAACGTGGGCAGCTGTCCAGGTGGATTAACGAAATGGAAAGATAAAAATGAAGCCCTTGACTGTGCAGTACCTCCTACTGTCACCACTTGTCAGGAAGTACAGGATGGGCGAGAAGTCCCACATGTTAACAGCGTAGTACCGTTAGACATGTAGGTAAACACCGTTCGAAAACGAAAGAGTGTGTTTTTAAGTTTCAACATTTATTCTGAATAAACAATGTCTGGTTATTATTAATATTTAATGCGAATAAAATGTGAACATTGTTACAAATGTTCGTTAATCAAGCTCAGTGTGCAGTCTTCGATGTGCGATGCAAAGTTTGATGCGACACCATGTTCTTGCGCGTATCCGCCGCAGCATTTCAAGGCTAACCCTTTCAAATGTGAACTCAGCCTTTCAGCTGGTCGTCGTGCACATATCGTCGCTTACTAACGTCTCCTTTCACTATGTCCCGCAGTGTATTGTCGGGTGTTGTCACGTCTAGGCTTTGTGGAAGTCATGGCAACAGTGTTGACGCCTCTCTTGAACTACGTCCAATCCAGCGATTTGAAAACAGTTCACTTAGCAGTTTGTAGGCACAGCAAAATGTGGTGAAGCGCCTTCCGATTGAAGTTTAACGATTCCTCCAGCTCTTGATTCTGGAAATAACTATGTATTCATCATGTAAAGATAGGTGTGGTAATTCATAGAACCATGAAAGAAATACGATCTAAACAAGCAGTCTGCCCTTAACTCTTTGATGCACAGATTTTATGTTTAATTAATTTTTTAATAAAACATGCATTTTCTATGTCTGGTGGGGTTGCTAATAAAGGAAAACATGAATTAAAATTTTTTATTGTATTGATTTTGGTTTTAGATGGTGGTATATATAATATACCACCATGCCACTTAGGGCCGTACCTAAAGTTTTTGAGATATCTTGGTTTGTGCTTGTAACTCACCTTTAAATTCTACTCTAAGCAGTAATAATTAGTATAATTAATGTAAAATAATTTTATTTCTGGCAATTGGTCATTTACAATACAAAATCAAATTACAAACCTTACAAATAAAATATGTTTCTTATTCCTTTTTGTGAAAATCTTGAAAGCACCTTTTTGTTTTGCTAAGGCACAAAGGCACTTTGCATTCAGCGCACATCCAGAAAGTGCGCACTTGCTTCTTTTTTGTACTGCATTTCGCACAACGTCTGGCGGTAGTACGCTCTGGCTGGTGGGATGAATTGTCGAGACGCTGGCGTGAGGAAACATATGGCTTGTTTTTCTTTACGTGGACTTGACTCTCATGAAGTCTAGATGGCCTCAATGGTGTTTTCTGGGTTACTAAGCTTTGCAGGATACTCATCCTGAAGACTTTGGCAGTCATTTTTTCTCTATCGCCTAGTTCCTTCCAAATTATATAGCTGTTGACGATACTGACATCAAGCAGGTGAAAGAATATTCGGTGCCACCACTTTTTACTTCTCCGGCTTATTTCATATGATTTTTTCAGTTGGTCGAACTTGTCGACATTGTTCATGTGTGCATTGTAATCCATCACTGCTTGAGGACAAGGTAGCTCTATGCGTGAACCATCTCTTTCACGGCGAGTCACTGTAGTAACTTCAGGACTGTGAAAATTTGAAAGGAGATGAACAGCTCTCTTATCTTTCCACTTCAAGTAGAGGATGCCACAGTTGCTGACCCTCCAGTCAAATTCACCTCTGCTTAATTCTTTGTCTGTTTTTAATTTGGGTAAATGTTTCCTTGTTGGTTGAACTGTCCCACAGGCATATATGTTTCTCTGCTGTAAACCAGCCAACAAGTTATAGCTATTGAAATAGTTGTCGAAATAAAGATAATGGCCTTTATTTACGAGTTCAGAGGACAAACTCAGCACTACATGCTCCCCAAGGCCTGTTTGCACTGTGTCACCTACTTTTCCGGTGTAAATATCAAATTTCAAGTTGTAAGAGGTCTTGTCACACAGCATCCACACTTTGTAACCACGCTTTATGGGTTTATCTCTCATGTATTGTTTCATACTGTTGCGGCCTTTGAATTTGATCATTGACTCATCAATTGCTAGGTGTTTGCTGGGTTGGTAACACTTGGAAAAAGATTCAGATAGTATCTTGATCACTGGTCGCAGCTTGTACAGTTTGTCATAACCTGGGTGTCCTTTTTCTGGATGCAATGTGTTATCATTCAGATGAATGTTCCTCAGTAACCATCCAAACCGATTTACTGCCATCAGAGATGCAATATAACGATCATGAAGTTCTGGGGCACTAGACCAGTAGTCTCTGTATGCTGGCATACGCTTTATACCCATCAAAATGTTGATTCCCAGGAAAGTTCGTATTTCATTGTCAGTTGTTGGAGTGAAAGACTTGCCAGATTGCGTCGCATATAAATTTGTTTGGAAAACGATTAGCTGAACTAGCTCTTTTGGAAATATTTTTTCGAATATATCGATAGGTTCTGGATCATCAATGTCCCTAATAAAAGCACTTGGTCCTGATTCACTGTCGAACTGCATTCCTGAGGTAGCATTGAATTGTTGTCCCCAAGTTGGCGCTGTGTCAGCAGCGCGTTTTGGCGGAGTGGACTCACTTTCTTCCTCGCTCTCTGAAACTTCGCCTTCAGACGACACAATAGCCTCCGCAACAATGCTTGCTTCATAATCAGATTCGTCATCTGTGGTGTCAACAGTGGAATCCTCGTCTGATGGAATTTCACACAATAATCGTTCGATTTCTTCATCTCGTAAGCCTCTTCTTGACATTTTCATTTTCAAACAACAGCCTGAATCCAAGTAAAGAATACGTAAGCAAAACAAAATGGAGAAAGAGCTAAAATAAGTCACAACACAATTAAAAACTAAACTTTGTAGCGGAGGATTTCGAATTTTATACTAGGAAACGAAATGCAATAGAATACTGCTACATGCACGGTGGTACAAATAATATACCACCAAAATAAATTGTATATAAATAACGGAAGATTGTGCATATGAATGTATACATGGGTTCATACCGTAGCTGTGACGTCCAAGATATGGAAAAAACACAGGCGCAACAAGAAATTCGTTATAAACCACTATTCACACGCAAAAACCATGCACAACTCAGCACGCAGCTTTCACAGTTGTAATCTATGCAATTCTTGGCGGGAACTGATTCCTTATAGGCAGTGAGTGCCATCTGTCTGATAAGTAGAGAACTAGGTGAGCATATTAGAGTGGTGGTCGTGCAGTTAAACCACTGTGCAAAGAGCCAAGAAAATTTTCAAAAGGTGGTATACTATGTATACCACCGTGCTCCAAAGAGTTAACGCTCCCCAAGTCATAACTTGGGATGGATTGCATCCAATTTTCTCATAAAATTGCGGTTTGTCTTTTGCCCAAAGAAAGAAGTTACGGACAGAGCGAGGTTAGCACACTGGACTCGCATTCGGGAGAACGACGGTTCAATCCCGCGTCCGGCCATCCTGATTTAGGTTTTCCGTGATTTCCCTAAATCGCTCCAGACAAATGCCGCGATGGTTCCTTTGAAAGGGCACGGGCGACTTCCTTCCCCGTCCTTCCCTAATCTGATGAGACCGATAACCTCGCTGTTTGGTGTCTTCCCCAAAAACAACCAAAAACGTTACGATTCCGTGAGTTACGATCAATCGTACACTCTTCAGACAACGTAACGTTCTTCTGATCGTTTGCATGTGTAAAGCTCGCGAGCAGTATTGCACATTCATGCATATGTTGCTCGAAGTCACGATCACTCTCATTCACTGACGATGCCCGAAGACTTGAAACATTCATGTCTTTCCGCATGTAGTCTCGCTTAGTCGATCTCTGAATGGCTAAGTGTGCAGACCGCTTACGGGTTGATTTCATCGGCGAATGTTTACTCGTAGTTCTGTTCAAGAATAGTACAAAGTGTAGCGTTTCCGTATTGTTTTATATTCACAACAGTGCTCATCTACATGTCTAACTGTATTAATACGTGGAAGGACTTTCTGCTTATCCTATACACATACACATAGCGGATGGTCGGGTTGTATCGGACACTTCGGTCACACTGCTAGTAAAATTATTGCATTTATTCATTAATATTAGTCTTTTCTTTTTAGTTAAGCCCCTATGCACAGTCTCCTGCTGAAATGCACGGTCCATGGATTCATGAGGTTGTCTCCATACCCGTACACGTCCATCCGCTAGATACAATTTGAAACAAGACTCGTCCGACTAGACAACATGTTTCCAGTCATCAACAGTCCAATGCCGGTGATGACGGGACCAGGCGAGGCGTAAAGCTTTGCGTCGTGCAGTCAAAGGTAGACGAACGGGCCTTCGGCTCCATATGCCCATATTGATGATATTTTGTTCAATGGTTCACACGTTGGCACTTGTTGATAGCCCAGCATTCAAATCTCCTACAATTTGGAGAAAGGTTGCACTTCTGTCACGCTGAACGACTCTCTTCAGTCGTCGTTGGCGCCGTTCTTACAGGATCTTTTTCTGGCCATAGCTATGTCCGAGATCTGATGTTTTACCGGATTCCTAATGTTCACGGTACATTCCTGAAAAGGTCGTACGGGAAAATCCCCACTTCGTCGCTACCTCGGAGATGCTGTGTCCCATCGCCGTGCGCCGACTATAACAGCACGTTCACACCACTGTAGCAGCAGTAACCGACCTAACAACTGCACCAGACATATGTTGTCTTATATAGGCTTTGCCAATCGCAGCGCCCACTCTGCCTGTTTACATATCTCTGTATTTGAATGTTCATGTCTATACACGTTTCTTTGGCGCTTCAGTGTACGAACATATCTCTATATGATGACTGTCACCTCACTGTAAGCAGAAATGGGTGAAAGAGGAGGATCTTGCATAAACCCTGTTAGTAATCCTGCTCTTTCCCTAGTTAAACAACAAAGGGGCAAAGTTAACGCTATCTCACTCACTGCTAATTAATATTCACTGTCGATAATTTTTGACATTGGTCATCCTGATTGTGCAGTGGTGCTACGATGTGTGTTGTTTCTTTAAACAGTGCTTGCCGGACAGTGTGTCTAAGGCGTTCAGCCTGACCGAACTGCCTCCAAACACGTCTCCGACGGTTGTCTGATTGAAGACATATGCGGCACTCATCGGTGAAGAGAACGTGATGCCAATCCTGAGCGGTCCATTCAGCATATTACTGGGCCCATCTGTACCGGGCAGCATGGTGACGTGGTTGCAAAGATGGACCTCGCCATGGACGTCAGGAGTGAAGTTGCGCATCATGCAGCGTATTGCGCACAGTCCTGTGGCGTTGTTGTCAGGGTTCCTCCGAGCCATAACGCTTAGATAGCGCTCATCCACTGCTGTAGTAGCCCTCGGGCGGCCTGAGCGACACGTGTTCGACAGTTCCTGTCTCTCGGTATTTCTCTATGTCCGAACAACATCGCTTTGGTTCACTCCCAGACACCTGGACACTTCCCTTGTTGAGAGTGCTTGCTGGCACAAAGTAAAACTGCGGACGCGATCGAACCGTGGTACTGACCGTCTCAGGCATGGTTGAACCAGAGTCAACACGAACCGTGTACCTCCTTCCTAGTGGAATGACTGGAACTGATCGGCTGTCGGACCCCCTCCGTCTGATAGCCGCTGCTCATGCGTGGTTTTCTATATCTTTGGGTGGGTTTAGTGACATCCCTGAACAGTCAAAGGGACTGTGTCTGTGATACAATATCCACAGTCAACATCTATCTTCAGGAGTTCTGGGAACCGGGGTGATGCAAAACTTTTTCTGATGTGTACGTAAAGGGCTTATTTCAACAGTGGTACAAGTCTATTTTTGTTCATTCTGAGATACAGAGTCCTAAAGTTAAATGAGCGCTGAAAAATCTGCAGTTGAGATACCAGAAATATTCAAGCATATGGCTTCTTGCTAGAGATGAACCTTTCTTTCTGTTTGTTTGGATCATTAATGTCAGAAGCATTATAGACAGAAAAGTGGAGGTAGAATACATTGAGTACATACACAATCACAATGAAATAAATAAATGCAGGAAATATGTAGGGATAGAGTGGAATGTGCAATGTGCCTTTATGTAACCCTTTTAGCCCCCAACCTCAGCCATAGGAATGCTAGGTATGTTTTATTATCTCAGCAACTTCTTTTCTGATAGCAAGTTGCTAAGATTGATAGCAACTGCTCCAGGCATTACAGAGACATGTCACCGCTTTTGTCAGCCTCCTCTCCAACTCCATCCCTAGCGGTGAAACCTAATCAGCACTGTCATCGGTGATCCTAGCGACTCCGAAAACTTCGATCCGACGTTTATAATGGCCCCTGTAGAATATTTTTACACTTAAGGGACTCTCATTCTCAACCACACTAATACGGATGGCAGAAGTATATTATCTCTGAAGAATTTGTATACGAATATGAGTCATTTACATACGAATGTGGTTGAAATGACACCAGACCTTCCTTAATTATGCTTCTGCATCACCCCTTCTCCACCTGCATCCCTATCCAAATGGAAGACAGCTGGTGCTTACCCTCACAGTACTTTTGTCCAGACTAAGTGATATGTGTACCAGTTTTTCCAATGGTTTTGCCGCAGTGGTAAGACTGGTTCCCGTCATGTCATCCACGTTACGCGTTGTCGGGCTTGGCTAGCACTTGGATGGGTGACTGTCCGGGAGTGCCGAGCGCTGTTGGCAAGCGGGCTGCACTCAGCCCTTGTGAGGCAAACTGAGGAGCTACCTGACTGAGAAGTAGCGACTCTGGTCACGAATGCTGACAACGGCTGGGAGAGTGGTGTGCTAACCACATGCCCTTCCACACCTCATCCAGTGATGCCTAATATCTGAGGATGACACGGCGGCCGGTTGGTACCGCTGGGCCTCTGAGGACTGCTCAGAGTTTGCGTTCATCTGGGCTCGGTTCCAAGCTGGGTCTAAAATTTTTTCGGCTCGGGGACTCAGTGTTGTGTTGTCCTCATCATCATTTCATCATCATCGACACGCAAATCGCCCAGTGTGGCGTCAACTGAAAAAACTTGCAACTGAGCGGCGCAACTTCTCCAGGTGGGGACTCCCGGCCATCAGTGCCATACGATCATTTCATTTTTATATCAATATATACATACATAGTATTTCTCTGAAGAAATTAATCAATGGAGTACGAGTAGATCAGTACCAATCGATCTTATTTTGCTATGGAATTAGGTATTGGAATCGTATACTGCCACCAGCAAATTTTTTAAGTAGCCTTTCAAGCTGACCTTCAACAGAAATAAGTGTGATGGGGACTGGGCGTTGTGTGTCCTTCATCGTCATTTTCATCATCATTGACACGCAGGTCGCAGAAGTGGCATCAACTAAAAAGACTTGCAATACGGCGGCCGAGCCCGAAGGGGATATCCCGGCCAATAGATGCCATACGATCATTACATTTCATCACGATGGCAACATCCGCAAAATTCAACTGCACAAAGAGCAGGACCGAACACTTTTTACCACTCGCCATCGTCGAACAGACAACGAAGACGGTTCAAATGCCTCTGAGCACTATGGGACTTACCTTCTGAGGTCATCAGTCCCCTAGAACTTAGAACTACTTAAAAGTAACTAACCTAAGGACATCACACAGATCCATGCCCGAGGCAGGATTCGAACCTGCGATTGTAGCGGTCGCGCGGGTCCAGACTGTAGCGCCTAGAACCGCACGGCCACCCCGGCCGGCACAACGAAGACGGATCATGATGCCGGAACACATGTGACCTTCAACACATATCGATCGGCATACAGCTGTAGATATCAAAAATGAAACAGAATAATTGATGAATATTAGTTTGCCGCCTTCTTTTGTTTAACAGACGATAGCAGAAACAGACAACGAGCCCTATTCTGTTGGTCAGTGGCTCTCTAGAGAAGTTCCAGATAGGACAGGCATAGTTCATGACTGACCAGATGCTTGTTCCAAAGATTCGTAGACCACATTTGACATAAAGCGATGCACTAGTCGTTCATTAATGCATAGAGAGCCTCCATGATCTGTGAGGTCTTCTTCGATACGTGTTGCCTTCAAATCAGGTGCAAATAGAGTATTATCCTGAAGACTTCCCTGTCAGTACCCACCGGTTGGCGTGTAGCAGACGTGAAGGTTTCCTCTTCGCAGCTTTGAGTACTACACGCCACTCACTTAGCGACTTAGCAGCGTCATGGCATGCATCTCCAAGTAGCCGTCGACTCACCAGTGACGGGGGATCCTGATGATGAGCTCAGTGCAGCCAGCGTAGGAGATGGTCATGTAATATACACTACTCGCCATTAAAACTGCTACACCAAGAACAAATGCAGATGATAAACGGGTATTCATTGGACAAATATATTATACTAGAACTGACATGTGATTACATTTTCACGCAATTTGGGTGCATAGATCCTGAGAAATCAGTACCCAGAACAACCAACTCTGGCCGCAATAACGGCCTTGATACGCCTGGGCATTGAGTCAAACAGAGCTTGGATGGCGTGTACAGGTACAGCAGCCCATGCAGCTTCAACACGATACCACAGTTCTTCAAGAATAGTGACTGGCGTATTGTGACGAGCCATTTGCTCGGCCACCATTGGCCAGACGTTTTCAGTTGGTGAGAGATCTGGAGAACATGCCGCCCAGGGCAGCAGTCGAACATTTTCTGTATCCAGAAAGGCCCGTACAGGACCTGCAACATGCGGTCGTGCATTATCCTGCTGAAATGTAGGGTTTCGCAGGGATCGAATGAAGGGTAGAGCCACGGGTCGTAACACATCTGAAATGTAACGCCCACTGTTCAAAGTGCCGTCAATGCGAACAAGAGGTGACAGAGACGTGTAACCAATGGCACCCCATACCATCACGCCGGGTGATACGCCAGTATGGCGATGACGAATACACGCTTCCAATGTGCGTTCACCACGATATCGCCAAACACGGATGCGACCATCATGATGCTGTAAACAGATCCTGGATTCATCCGAAAAAATGACGTTTTGCCATTCGTGCACCCAGGTTCGTCGCTGAGTACACCATCGCAGGCGCCCTTGTCTGTGATGCAACGGCAGCCAGGGTCTCCGAGCTGATAGTCCATGCTGCTGCAAACGTCGTCGAACTGTTCGTGCAGATGTTTGTTGTCTTACAAACGTCCCCATCTGTTGACTCAGGGTTCGAGACGTGGCTGCACGACCCGTTACAGCCATGCGGATAAGTTGCCTGTCATCTCGACTGATAAGGATGCGAGGTCGTTGGGATCCAGCACAGCGTTCCGTATTACCCTCCTGAACCCACCGATTCCATATTCTGCAAACAGTCAGTGGATCTCGACCAACGCGAGCAGCAATGTCGAGATACGATAAACCGCAATCGCGATAGGCTGCAATCCGACCTTTATCAAAGTCGGAATAGTGATGGTACGCATTTCTCCTCCTTACACGAGGCATGACAACAACGTTTCACCAGGCAACGCCGGTCAACTGCTGTTTGTGTATGAGAAATCGGTTGGAAACTTTCAAAATGGCTTTGAGCACTATGGGATTTAACTTCTGAGATCATCAGTCCCCTAGAACTTAGAACTACTTAAACCTTACTAACCTAAGGACATCACACACATCTATTCCCGAGGCAGGATTCGAACCTGCGACCGTAGCGGTCGCGCGGCTCCAGACTGTAGAGCCTAGAACCGCTCGGGCACACCGGCCGGCGGTTGGCAACTTTCCTCAAGTGAGCACGTTGTAGGTGTCGCCACCGGCGCCAACCTTGTGTGAATGCTCTGAAAAGCTAATCATTTGCATATCACAGCATCTTCTTCCTGTCGGTTAAATTTCGCGTCTGTAGCACGTCATCTTCCTGGTGTAGCAATTTTAATGGACAGTAGTGTAGGACAAGTGAACTTTTTCAAAGTTATAATTTTTTCTGAACATAGCACTGGAACGTTCTTCATATTAAACAACAAAATGATGCCTTGCTTAATAGAATTATAAAACTTAGCGTTATAAGAATATGAGTTCGTTCTTTTTTTATTGCCTCCATTCTTTGTAATTATGTCGTTTAAATTCTTGCAGGGATATACCGAATGTAAAACTGTAACCTGTACAAAAGTCATTTTTGTAACAAATTATTGTATCATAAATTATCTTAATCATTGTAGCGAAGTAAGTACAAGTTTATAAATTGAGTAAAGTTGACTCAAGCAAGCAACAATTTTTTGGAAATATTTGGTAAGTTCCTATGGGACCAAACTTCTGAAGTCATCCGTCCCTAGGCTTACACACTAATTAATCTGACTTAAACTAACTTACGCTAACGACAATACACACACACGCCCCAGTGAGGACTCGAACCCCCGACGGGGGGAGCCGCGCGAACCGTGGTAAGCGCCCCCCGACCGCGCGGCAAGCAACAATTCCTAATACAGTCATCAAGTTAAAGTTTTGAGTAGAATAGGCCTAAATAAAAATTGTTACTTTAGTGGTAACAATGTAAATGTTAAAGTACCACAGCCGTATGTTCCGGTTGTGTCGTTGTATCGAACAAAGAAATTTCGTTATAAAATGGAACACCTACAGCCGTCCTTACGATTTATTTAGTATATGACTACCAGTTTCGATGCTTCAGTATACCATCTTCTTGCTTTAACCGACGCTGAGTGGGTTAACTCCAGTCGTATACACTTTTCTATCACTAGGCCAACATCTATGAACCGGTTTTCGTAGACTGCCTGTAACAACGATGTTGTGTCTTCAACTATCAACTAACAGTTGTCAGGTAGCATAGTAGTACGAGGTGCATTCAAGTTCTAAGACCTCCGATTTTTTTTCTCCGAACTGGAAAGAGGTAGAAACATGAGCATTGTTTTAAAATGAGGCTGCGTTCATTGTCAATACGTCCCAGAGATGGCAGCACCGTATGGCAGATGGAATTTTACCGCCAGCGGCGAGAATGAGAACTGTTTTAAATACTTAAAATGGCGACGTTTTCCTTACTTGAACAGCGTGCAATCATTCGTTTTCTGAATTTGCGTGGTGTGAAACCAATTGAAATTCATCGACAGTTGAAGGAGACATATGGTGATGGAGTTATGGATGTGTCGAAAGTGTGTTCGTGGGTGCGACAGAACATCATGTGACAACAAACCGAAACAACCTCGGGCTCGCACAAGCCGGTCTGACGACATGATCGAGAAAGTGGAGAGAATTGTTTTGGGGGATCGCTGAATGACTGTTGAACAGATCGCCTCCAGAGTTGGCATTTCTGTGGGTTCTGTGCACACAATCCTGCATGACGACCTGAAAATGCGGAAAGTGTCATCCAGGTGGGTGCCACGAATGCTGACGGACGACCACATGGCTGCTCGTGTGGCATGTTGCCGAGCAATGTGGACGCGCAACGACAGCATGAATGGGACTTTCTTTTCGTCCGTTGTGACAATGGATGAGACGTGGATGCCATTTTTCAATCCAGAAACAAAGCGCCAGTCAGCTCAATGGAAGCACACAGATTCACCGCCACCAAAAAAATTTCGGGTAACCGCCAGTGCTGAAAAAATGATGGTGTCCATGTTCTGGGACAGCGAGTGCGTAATCCTTACCCATTGCGTTCCAAAGGGCACTACGGTAACGGGTGCATTCTACGAAAATGTTTTGAAGAACAAATTCCTTCCCGCACTGCAACAAAAACGTCTGGGAAGGGCTGCACGTGTGCTGTTTCACCAAGACAACGCACCCGCACATCGAGCTAACGTTACGCAACAGTTTCTTCGTGATAACAACTTTGAAGTGATTCCTCATGCTCCCTACTCACCTGACCTGGCTGCTAGTGACTTTTGGCTTTTTGCAACAATGAAAGACACTCTCCGTGGCCGCACATTCACCAGCCGTGCTGCTATTGCCTCAGCGATTTTCCAGTGGTCAAAACAGACTCCTAAAGAAGCCTTCGCCGCTGCCATGGAATCATGGCGTCAGCGTTGTGAAAAATGTGTACGTCTGCAGGGCGATTACGTCGAGAAGTAACGCCAGTTTCATCGATTTCGGATGAGTAGTTAATTAGAAAAAAAATCGGAGGCCTTAGAACTTGAATGCACCTCGTACTTGCTGAAATTCTGTTGGGTTCCTCTTCACGGGTGTTCGTGTCTGGTATTTGGCAGTTTTGAGTGCTATACGTCACTCACTCGGTAGTTGACGGTTGGAGCACAACATCGTTGTTACAGGTAGTTTCCGAAAATCAATTCACAGATGTTGGCCCTATTAGAATCGTGTAGAAGCCCCTCAGCCTCCATGAAGGCCAGAAGATAGTGCACTGAAGCACCAAAACTGGTAAACATGTAATAAATAATATCGTAACGTTGGCTGTAGGTGTTTCATTTTATTACATATGAGAACTGCCGAAATCCCTTAAACCTCCGATCAGAAGGATGGACATACAAAAGATATGAGGGGTTGAACAGGAAAAAACCAGATAGCATAAAAGCTTAATTTTTTACGTATTTCGCCGGCCGGGGTGGCCGAGCGGTTCTAGGCGCTACAGTCTGGAGCCGCGCGACCGCTACGGTCGCAGGTTCGAATCCTGCCTCGGGAATGGATGTGTGTGATGTCCTTAGGTTAGTAAGGTTTAAGTAGTTCTAAGTTCTAGGGGACTGATGACCTCAGAAGTTAAGTCCCATAGTGCTCAAAGCCATTTTGAAAGTTTCCAACCGTTTCCTCATACACAAACAGCAGTTGACCGGCGTTGCCTGGTGAAACGTTGTTGTGATGCCTCGTGTAAGGAGGAGAAATGCGTACCATCACTATTCCGACCTAAGGACATCACACACATCCATGCCCGAGGCAGGATTCGAACCTGCGACCGTAGCGGTTTCGCGGTTCCAGACTGAAGCGCCTAGAGCCGCACGGCCACACCGGCCGGCGAACGCTGAATTGAATGCCACATTCGTCGGGGTTGCGTCAATGAGAATTGTTCCCATAATCGAAAATTCAAAGAAAGAGGTGAATTGCCGCACTGAAACGCAGTGTAGTTTTGACTGAAAATCGCGTGAGTGGTCCTGTTTCCCTGTAGCTCACAGCGCAGCCGCGATTTGGGCGCTGTCACTTGTGCTGGAGCTTAGAAACAGCTCTCGCCTGATTCAATGAGCTGGTGGCCCTGACTGTTATTAGCACGCAATCTGACTACATAAAATAAAAATAAGGAATGACAAGGAATTTCCATTAACACGATTGATTAATTAAGTCCCCTGCAACTACAAAAGCTACGAAAGAACAAAGCACAAGTGTAACTGTTCTGTGTGTGGTAGTGTGAATCAACGTACATGTATCTGGCTCGGTTCTTTCTCAATACGACAAAATACTTTAAACACCAATTACAATGAATTAATTGAAAAACCAGAAATACTATAAATGCACATAGAAACCAGAATTACAAGTCTAATAAATGAACACGAGCCAGATGCCTTCTTGACTGTACCTGTGAGCAAGAGGCATTGTCATTAAAGAAAACTGTAATACCTTTTTACCTCATTATATATTGGCGAAAATTTTCCATTACACCAGCATCATAAATCAAAATCCCATCTCCTTTCTCAAATACGCTCTGACAATTGCCACTTCTTCCATCTATACATTACACCAACCGAACAGCATCTACTCTCTGGCCCAACAGAACAACTGCCCTCGACATCCTCTGAGCCACTACTGCACCAGTGGAGGCGGCGGAATAATAATCTTTGGCGCAATCTCTGGCGCTGTGGCTCAGTGTAGCCACCTTTCAACTGTTCAAGCTGGTGGAGGCTCTGTAAAGATGTGAGGCGTGTGCAGTTGGAGTGATGTTTGACCGCTGATATGTCTACGTCTAGATACGAGTCTGAGAGGCGACACATATGTAAGCATCCTGTCTGATCACCTGCATCCATTCATGTCCATTGTGCATTCCGACGGACTAGGACATTTACAGCAGGTTAATGCGACACCCCACACGTCTAGAATTGATACAGAGTGGCTACAGGAACACTCTTCTGAGTTTAAAACCCTTTTGCTGGTCACCAAACTCCACAGGCATCAACATTACTGAGCATATCTGGGACACCTTGCATCGTGCTGTTCAGAAGAGATCTCCGCCCACTCGTACTCTTACGGATTTACGGACAGCCCTGCAGGATTCATGGTGTCAGTTCTCTTCAGCACTACTTCAGACATTTGTCGAATCCATGTCATGTCTTGTTGCAGTACTTCTATGTACTCGCGGGGGCCCTACACGTTATTAAGCCGGCCGGGGTGGCCAAGCGGTTCTAGGCGCTACAGTCTGGAACCGCGCGACCGCGACGGTCGCAGATCCGAATCCTGCCTCGGGCATGGATGTGTGTGATGTCCTTAGGTTAGTTAGGTGTAAGTAGTTCTAAATTCAAGGGGGCTGATGACCTCCGCAGTTAAGTCCCATAGTGCTCAGAGCCATTTGGACCATTTTTGAAATCTTCAGTGTGTAAAGATGGTATAAAACATATAAAAGGCCATTGCACTGGCGGACCTGACATTTGTACTCAGGTGATGCATGTGAAAAGGTTCTAGATGTTATTACGACTGCACGACAGGAATTAACAGACTTTGAACGCGCAATGGTATTTGGAAATTGACACATGGAACATTCCATTTCGGAAATCGTTAGAGAATTCAATTTTACGAGATACACAGTGACAAGAGTGGCCGAGAACACCAAATTTCAGGCATTACCTCTCACCACCGACAATTCAGTGGCCGATGGCTCTCACTCAACGACGAAGAGCAGTGGCATTTGCGTAAAGCTATCAGTGCCGATAGACAAGCAGCACTGCGTGAAATAACATCAGAAATCAGTGCGTGTCGCAAGACGAACGTATCCGTTAGGACAGAGAGACGAATTTTGGCAGAAGCTAACCGATGCGGGTGCCTTTGGTTCAAATGGCTCTGAGCACTATGGGACTTAACTGCGGAGGTCATCAGTCCCCCAGAACTTAGAACCACTTAAACCTCACTAACCTAAGGACATCACACATCTCCATGCCCGAGGCACGATTCGAACCCGCGACCGTAGCGGTCGCTCGGTTCCAGACTGTAGCGCCTAGAACCGCTCGGCCACCCCTGCCGGCCGAGTGTCTTTGCTAACAGCACAACATCGACTGCAGCGCCTCTCCTAGGGTCGTGACCATATGAGTTGGACCCTAGACGGCTGGAAAACCGTGGCCTGATCATGTAAGTCCCGATTTCAGTTGGTAAGAGCTGATGGTAGGGTTCGAGTGTGGCGCACACTCCATGAAGCTATGGACCCGAGTTGTCAACAAGGCACAGTGCAAGCTGGTCGTGGTTCCATAATAGTGTGGGCTATTTTACATGGAATGGACTGAGTCCTCTGGTCTAACTGAACCGACCATTGACTTAAAATGGTTATGTTCAACTACTTGGAGACCATTTGCAGTCATTCATGGACTTTATGTGACGTTCTTATGGATGACAATGGCCATGTCACCAGGGCACAATTGTTCGGGATTGGTTTTAAGAACATTCTGGACAATTCGAGCGAATGATTTGGTCACCCAGATCATCCGACATGAATCTCACCGAACATTTATGGAACAAAATCGAGAGGTCAGTTCGTGCACAAACTCGTGCACTGGCAACACTTTCGCAAAAACATGGGCGGCTATAAAGGTAGTATGGCTCAATACAGGGTGTACATAATATCCGGGGAACACTTTCAGTTATGTATTGCACAAGAACTAAGCATGGTACAGATGTCATACATATTGTATTTTGAAGAGGAACTCTGAAAGTCTTTTTTACAAACATTCGATATGCAAACCATGAGTGACCCAGCAGATGTCAATACAGTAATCGAATTCTTGCCATACCCGTCCCAGCACGGCATTGTCGAATGTGGCAGTTGCTTCCAGTATTCTCTCCTGGAGCTCTGCTACATCACGTGGTAGAGGCGGTACATGCACCAAATCTTTAATGTGTCCCCACAGAAAAAAGTCACACGGCGTGAGATCTGGTGATCGGGGAAGCCATTTCATGAAACAACTGTCCCCATCTCTAACACCGCTCA